>NC_089500.1:75068411-75720554 GCF_036850765.1 Saccopteryx bilineata | reverse complement strand
CATTTTAGAGAGGAGAGAGAGTTAGAATGAGAGAGAGAGAGAGAGAGAGAGAAAGAGGGGAGGAGCAGGAAGCATCAACTCCCATATATGCCTTGACCAGGCAAGCCCAGGGTTTTGAACCGGTGACCTCAGTGTTCCCGGTCAACGCTTTATCCACTGCGCCACCACAGGTCAGGCGGGAACAACGTTTTCTTTGACTCGTTGTCCCAGCTCGGTCCCAGTCTTTACGCACCGCGGATTTATGGCCCCAGAGGTCCACCGTACGTACGTACGGCTTTGGGGAGGGGTCCCTTGAACTCCAGGAAGGACCGTGCATGTGATGTCAACCTTCCTGCTGGGGTGTCAGTCCCACAGGGACCTGTAGGTTTCTGGCTGAGGACCGGGAGCCCAAGAATGAAATACCTTCATAGGAATGGGCCACGTCCAATTTAAGGTTATTTTGTGAAAAGTTGATGGTCAGATAGGAGTTACCGAGTAAAAATCAGCTAATAAAAGCAAAGGCATTTTCTATAAATGTTCTTGACTTAGTCTTTTGCTATGTTATATAATCCATTTTAGAAATATTTAGCTTGGCTTAAGAAAGTCCAGTGGTAACATCGCATGCAGAAAGCTTGAAATACTGAGGAAAAACCAAAACAAAACGGTCGAGTTCACTTGGAAAGAAACACACAACTGCGACGCTCATTACTGACTTCCTTAGAGCAAGCCCTGATCTCCCAGTTACTAGTGCAGCTCTAATCATTTCCAACTTGACATGTGTGCATGAGATTTGTATCTTTACACAAATAATGTTTTTTTTTCTTTTTCTTTTTTTCAGAGAGAGAGAGAGGGATAGACAGGGACAGACAGGAACGGAGAGAGATGAGAAGCATCAATCATTAGTTTTTCATTACGCGTTGCAACACCTTAGTTGTTCATTGATTGCTTTCTCATATGTGCCTTGACCACGGGCCTTCAGCAGACCGAGTAACCCCTTGCTGGAACCAGCAACCTTGGATTCAAGCTGGTGGGCTTTTTGCTCAAACCAGATGAGCCCACGCTCAATCTGGCGACCTCGGGGTCTCGAACCTGGGTCCTCTGCATCCCAGTCCAATGCTCTATCCACTGCGCCACCGCCTGGTCAGGCGCAAATAATGTTTTGGGTGCAATTTACTTTGCACATGCTGATTCTTTACTACAATTTTATTTTTTATTTTTTTGTATTTTCCCAAAGTTAGAAACTGGGAGGCAGTCAGACAGACTCCCGAATGCACCAGACTGAGATCCACCCGGCATGCCCACCAGGGGGTGATGCTCTGCCCATCTGGGGCGTTTTACTGTTGCAACCAGAGCCATTCTAGCGCCTGAGGCGGAGGCCACAGAGCCATCCTCAGCACCTGGGCCAACTTTGCTCCAGTGGAGCCTTGGCTGCGGGAGGGGAAGAGAGAGACAGAGAGGAAGGAGAAGGGGAGGGGTGGAGAAGCAGATGGGTGCTTCTCCTGTGTGCCCTGGCCGGGAATCAAACCTGGGACTCCTGCACGCCAGGCCGACGCTCTACCACTGAGCCAACTGGCCAGAGCCTACAATTTTATTAAACAAGGACTTCCTCCCCTCTTACACGCTTTCTCTCTTTCCCCTCCCTCTTTCTCGGCTGCCTTCCCGTGTTCTATTTTTGTATCCTCACTCGTTCGTTCTTCAGGTTCCATAGTCTAATAAAATCTCAGCCAGCTGATACATTCATATTTTTAGCGGGTCCTTCTTCTTCAGTAGACACAGTAGATGGGGTTTGGGGGGTTCAGTAAAGAATGGCACCCAGGGGCCTGCCTCAGATGGGTCCCCAGGAAGGTGGGAAACCCCGCGAACAGCTAATACTGTAGCTGGGCGTCCTGGTGAGAAGGGGCATGTGTCAGAACTTGAACTTGGCTTTTTAAAAACTTGCCCCTTCTGTAGCTCATTGATCAGGAGACAGTTTCATAAATTTTACATCCACGCACAAAAAATGAAATCTTGCACAGCCCTGTAGAATGTATCTAAGGACCGGCAGTCTGCCCTTTCTCACTAATAAGACAATCTAAAGTTGCAAACAGAAAACACTCACTGTTACCGGATGGTACGAACAGCGACTCCCTGCTGACGTGTGACTTCTCCCTGATGCTAACCTCGGACCCCCTTAGTGAACGTGAGTATGGCGCTTAGGTCAGGAAATAGAAGCCCCCTCAGTGAAACTCAGCCTTTTAAAGTAGCAAGGGGGTGATCCATTTTATTTGATTTGGTTATGTGGTCTCCCTCCAAATTATTGTTGACCTTTTTTTCTTTCAGTTTATTTTATTTTAAAATTACATTTATTAGGGTGACATTGGTTAATAAGACTGTATAGGTTTCAAGTGCGCAGTTCTGTGGCGTCTGTACACTGCCTTGTGTGTCCCTCACCTGAAGTCAAATCTTCTGTCACCAGACGTTTGACCCCTTTTACCCGTTACTGGCTGTCTCTCCCTCTGGTGACCGCCGGGTACTGTTTGTTATGTCTACGCGTTCCTGTTTGTTTGTTTTTCTTGTTTGTTCAGTTTTATATCCCACCACGAGTGAAACTTTTTCTGTCTGACTTATTTCGCTTAGCAGAGTTATTCCCAGGGTCCATCCGTGATGTCACAGACGGCGGACCCAGAATGGTGCTACCTCACCGTTCTTCTGGCTGAGTGGTCTTCCGTTGGGCATGTGTACCCCAGGCTCCGACAAGGGGTGCATATCCACAATATATAAAGGACGCACATAACTGTTGACCCTTAAGATATACTTATGAATTTAAAGAGAAAATTAGACAAAAAGAGCGAGATTTTTTAGGAAGCCTTTTAATGGTTGGTTGGTGCAGACAGGTCAGTTAGTATCAGAAATGGGTTTGCTTGGGCATTTCAGATATTTCGTAATTGATGATCTTCTTGTAACTTAAACAGACTGTCTTAGAGACAGAGGACCTGAATAGTCCATTTTGATTGGGAAATTAATTACTTTTCACAGTTAAGGGAATTGTGCCTGGGCTATGCAAAAGCAACATGTATAAAAGAAGTTAAACACTGAAAATGGAAATCCGACAGTGAATCATCCAGTACCCAGAGTGACCCTTCAAAAGTGTAAAGGTCGTTTCCTTCGTTAAAGCAACTTCTTAGGCAAATAGATGACAAGTGTGTGTCCAAGCTGAACTTCACACTTGCCATAAAAGACAGGCTTCTGAAGAAGCCAGTTCTGACTTCCCGTGGGTAGACATACTGTATGTGAGGGTGTAGTTGAGGATGGTAAGACTGTTAGGCTCCTCATGAGACCTACTGTCGGGTAGGGGGTGCTGGTCATTTCTTTTCCAGAAGGAATACTTTTATTTTTTTTTATTTTTCTGAAGTGAGAAGCAAGGAGGCAGAGAGATAGACTCCCACATGTGCCAGACCGGGATCCACCTGGCATGCCTACTAGAGGGTGATGATCAGCCCCTCTGGGGCATTGCTCTGTTGCAGCTGAAGCCATTCTAGCACCTGAGGCAGAGGCCATGGAGCCATCCTCAGCACCCAGGCCAACTTTGCTCCAATGGAGCCTTGGCTGTGGGAGGAGAAGAGAAAGAGACAGAGAGGAAGGAGAGGGGGAAGGGTGGAGAAGCAGTTGGGCACTTCTCCTGTGTGCCCTGGCCAGGGATTGAACCCGGGACTTCCACATGCCAGGCCGACGCTCTACCACTGAGCCAATGAGCTAGGGCTCCAGAAGGAATTCTTAGTTCAAGACAGTCTACCAAAAAAAAAAATGGCTTAAGCATTTTTATCAAAGATAGTATATGTTTTCCCATTGCACATTATATCTCACAGAATCCAAGTTTGGTACCGTTTTCTGTCTCCTGTCAGTTGCCTGTCTTTAACCCACACATTGCTTCCCATGCTACTCGGGGACAATCCCAGTCCTCGCCAGGACCCACACCTGCGGACGTCATTTCCTGTTCCTCGACTTCCTGCTTCCTGTGTCCCGAATACTCCAACCAGGCTGCAGCCTGAGCTCTTGGCCCGGGCTGTCCCCTCTAACTGGAGTGTGCGCGCCTTGTCCAACCACACGGGGGCGTGCCCCTTGCTTTGTCCATGTCTCTGTTGCCATGTGACCTCATCTCCAGTGACAGCTCTCTCAGCTCCACCCCCCACCTGTCACCGTCCACATCCTGGCCTGTTTATTCTAACCGCTGCCACCTGGCATCACAACATCCTCCCCAGTCCCTGCCAGAGTGTGAATAAACTCCAGGGGGCAGGGACCGTGTTCCATCCATTCCCCGGGGCCCACATCAGGGCCTGGGTCATCGTGCATATTATGGGATGAATTGTGTCCTCCCCTCTACCCCCAAATTTCTGTTGAAATCTTAACTCCCAAGTCCCTCAGAATGTGATGATATTTGGAGATAGGGCCTCGACAGGGGTAATTCAGTCAACATGAAGTCACTGGGGGAGGGGGTCCTACTGCAACGTGACTGGTGTCCTTATAAGAAGCGGAAATGCAGACACAGTCCTATATGGAGGGAAGATGAGGTGAGGACACAGGGGGGCGACAGCCACGCCCTCGCCCACACCCAGGATAGAGGCTGGGGCAGACCCTGGCTCACAGCCTCGGAGGGCACTGACCCGGCCGACACCCTGACCTCCGGCCTGTGGCCTCCAGACCTCTGACAGAATCAACTTCTGTTATTGAAGCCACCTTGTCTGTGGTTCTTCGTCAGTGGTGGCTCTGCTTGTCCACAGAGATACGGACAAGTGCCTGATAAGTATTTGTTAAGTTATAAATGGCGTAGAATGTTTCTGTAAGGATAGAAGATAGTGATGTCATACATTTATCCAGTAAAAGAACATGGGTGATGATTTCTTGGTGGAAACTTAAAGGTTGGCATGGAAACAAGATATTGACTTGATGGGAGGGTATGTCACCTCTCCGTGCTGCAGGGAGGTCAGATCAAACCAAAACTGAGCGCCCCATACATTTATGTCTCGGAGGTCATGTCATCCCTTGTCACTTGGGGCTCACCTCTCACAACAAGGACGAGAAGAGCACACGGATAAATGGCGGTGGTCTGAGTGTTACAGGAAGCGACTCTGTCACCTTGGGGTCTATGACAGTTAAGGACACCGCTGATGGTCAGCCACGTACCCTGGACTTGGAGAAGCCCGACTGACCACTGCAAAGGGAACAGGTAGCCGTAGTTCCACCGTCAGCGACACCCACGGAGAAGAGACCTGGTGGGTCTGAGAACACATAACCCCGACATGGTGGTTACAACTGACTCCGTGCGGACAGACAGCGGCATGCGGAGGAAGGAGCCACAGCGGCTGTTCACAGGACCCAGAGGGGGGGCACCAAATAAAAGGAAAACTCTCCGAGTTTCATACCTATTCAGTGCAGTTCGATGTGGGCTCACGCACAGATTTTTTTAGGGCTCCTTAGGTAGCTATCCCGTATAGCCTCTACAGACTCGTCACTGACTGATGGCCTACCAGAACGGGGTTTCTCCACCAAACTGCCGGTTTCCTTCAACTGCTTATCCCACCGTGTAATGTTATTCCTATGTGGTAGCGCTTCGTTATAAACGTGCCGATATTCATGTTGCACTTTGGTCACAGATTCGAATTTAGGGAGCCACAGAACACACTGAACTTTCCTCTGTACCGTCCACATCTCGACTAGCATGGCTGTGGGCTGCTCCGCTGTATACACAGTGTTACATCATCATCTGTGCATGCACACATGCTGCCACATCATCCTACAGAAACTGGGAGGGTTTTCCTTTTATTTGGTACAGCTTTCACATTTCTATTGTCTTTTGTTGCTTTCCTGTGACCGGTCAAAAGTGCACCATGACTTTACGGACACACTGTATGTGTTCTGTGCCCATTTACCTCTTGAGCCAAACCGAGGAAAACCCTCTGTCACCCACCATGCTCCCTGCCACACCGGGGCCTTGCACGTGGCTGAGTGCCCCCAGCTACAGGCTCTGACCAGTGTCCCCTGCTGGGCTCCCTCCAGGGACCGTCCCCTGACAGTGTTCCAGCCAAGATGGGCCAGCTTCCCTCAAGATGACTGTCGAGAGAATTCTTGCATTGAGTGGACAGTTTTACTAAATCACATTTAAGATCTTCACCGGCTCTCAGAACTGGTGATTTTATAGCACACAATGTTTAATGTTTTCTGATATGGCTGTAGTCCCTTGATTTAGCTGAAAGTCTTTGTCATTTATCTGTGTGGATTTGGGCTGATGCTAAATTTTCTTTTATGGATTTGTTTGAAATAAATGGGCCGTTACTCGCAGCTCGGATGGTTTCCATCTTGCGTGGATTATCCTGGCTTTGCTATTTGTCTTGGCAAAGAAAAGCGTGTGATAACACTGTGGCAGCGACTTGATTTTCACACACGTTGTTCTCGCCCCTCCACAGAAGCGGCCTTTGCAGCCGGCGGCCCAGCAGCCTGAATGACCTTGCAGGGTCCTTGGAGATCGGTGTGACAGACTTCTAGATATGGCAAAGTTCTCAACGGGGTCTGTGAAATGTGTGGGTGACCTCAGTGTGGCACCCGTGTGGCTTTCCCTCCTCCTGTGCCCCACCCCCGTCTCCGATGGCTGCAACACCGACACAGTGGCAAAGCATCTCGGGCCATGGAGGCCAGAGCCATGCTCTAGGGACAGATGGGTGACAGCATGGAACGGGCCTGGGTCCCCATGGGCAGGGCGGGCGTGGGGGTGGAGGGGGGGAGCTCCCACCATTGCAGCCCAGTCCGTGGGAAGGAAGACTTCAATCTTGCATAAGCCATGATTATTTTGGATCTTTATCTCGTCAGTCGTTGAAACCTGTATCCTAAAAAAACACAACAGGTCTGTCCTTGTTTCGTAACCCTGTGGTTACAAACCTCATCGTCGGTGTGGCATGCGGGTGACTGCTGTTCAGATACGCGAACAGATTGAGCTCTATCTTGAACGCGGATGAGATTGATGGGCCCTGGAGTCTGGACAAAGATTTCAGAGTAAAGGACCAGGGCACGGGGACAAGGAGAGAAGAAAAGGGAGCGAGCATTTATTGGGTGCCGACTGTTTATCCAGAACAAGGTCAGGCGCCTGGCGCACGACCCCTCGTTCAGCCCCTGGCTTTGGTACGGCGGTCTCCGTTTTGCAGCACTGACTAGTAGGGAAGGAACTACGGAACTTGTCTTGTAGGAACTACGGAACTACGGTCTAGCCACAGGGCTGGTCTCAGAGCCGGGGCTCGTCCCTCCATGCTGGGGAGGGGTTGGTGTGAGATTTGCAGTGGGGACATCATAGCGGCTCATTAGTGGTGGTGGTGGTGGGGGGGGGTTCTGTTTATTTGAGGGCCTCCTGGGGAAAATGGTACAAGGATTTGACCCAAGGATGGACCTCAGGATGCCAGACCCCTCCAGCAGGAGACAGGGCGCTTGCTTTAAGACAGGAGCCTCTCGGCGCCTGGACCTTGTCCTTAGGTCCTGGTTCACGTTCAGCAGGGAGGGGGGCTCTTTTAAGAGCAGTGCCAGCTGACGGGGTTCAGATATTCACAGACATTTTAGACATCTTGTTATCCAGGTCCCCGAGATAGGGCTGCATTGGGGAGTTTAATGCAGAGCAGTATGCACCCCAAGACCAGACTGAGGGAGAAACACCTCCAAGTCCCAGGGAGGGATGTTCTGGGAGTCCGGTCTTTTGATCCCCGTGGGCGGGAAGATGCCCGGGGAACAGTGCCACCATGTGGCAGAGGGAAGAATAGCAGTAGCTGGGAGAGATGTTTGCGGGAGATCCTGGGAACTGTGGGGAAGGGAGGAGACCTGGAGGAGAAGGTAGGGTGACCCCGGGCGCATCTCTTCCAGCACAGGGCGTTCCTGTCAGTCGGCCTTTAGTTATTTCCAGGCCCGGAGAAGACACAAGCCTGAGGTTGTAGAAGCAGATTCTTCAGACAAGCCGGAAAACCTGGATCGGGCCTCCCTGAGTGAGACCCTGGGGACCACACCCAACAATCCTCAGTGGCTCAGATCGTTTAGGAGAGCTTTGCCTCGAGGCTGCAGAGTGCGGAGTAAAGAAGGGAACCAGCTCCGGAGGGATGGCGGGGTCCTGGAGACAGGTGACTCAGCGGAAGGGGCAGGACCTCTCTAACCCAGCCCCAGCCCCTCAGAGCCGGGCTCTGACCGCACACTGTGCTGACCTTTTATGACCTCACGCTTTAGGAAAATAGTCACTTTGCTGTCAATTCCGTTGCTAATGGAGTACAAGGCCCTCTGTAGAGGCAGTAGGCAGGGCCACTATCACAGCTACCTGGCCCATGCAGGTTCACATTGGATCCGGACAGTTGGTAAAGAAACAACGGAGCCAAAAACTGGTGGGCCATTAGCTTTAATCCTAGCTTGCACCTGATGGGCAAGTAAAAACACACACTGGGCTCCAAAACCTACTCACATTCAGTGCTCACAAAGCTACTGACTTATCCGAGTTTCCTAGAATCAAAGGTTTCTAGCTCACCAGACTTATTCACCTCTGTTTCCCATCTCCTTCCTTCTTCCTGCACAAACTCTGCACAAACTGGCTTCTCACTCAACACTCCGCCATCTTGGCTGCTTCTCCTGGCCTCCTCCACGTGGCCTCTCTCTGCTCTCCTCTCTAATGCTAATCTCAGGAACCGAGAGAGCACGCTCCCAGTCTGCCCCACTTTATAGTGTAGAAATCCAAACCTTTAATCCAATATACAAAATAGGGAAGTCTCTAATACAAAGTCATTTATCTGGGACATGATGGGATTGTACCACCCCACATCAAAAAAGGGTGGGAAAGGCTTAATCCCAAAACCAAGGCTACAAGGATTCTGCCTGCCTACAGCCCGCCCCCAACACATTGATATCACCTGGGCGACGGCCTCCACGTGGGCAGCGCCATCTTTAACAAAGTGAGCATAGTATATTTTATCTGCCCAACACCCTCCCATCAGTGACCTTGGAGACCCTGAGGGACCACGGAGAATGACAACTGGGTGGGGTGACCCCAGCTGCTCCCTCCGGCTGGTGCTGTTGGGCACAGTGATGGCACCAAGCAGAGAGTCTGATTGGGGACCAGGGGACATGTGGCTTGAACTTTTCAAAGCCCAATTTATAGCCATAAAGAAAAGGCACTACAACCCCGCAGTCCCCAAGTCCCCAGGGCTGTCCCTTCTGTGAGTAGGAAATCCTCCTCGGGACAGGGGCGCGTACAGAGGGCTGCAGTTGGCGAGTATCAACAAAGATGCCATTTCTACCCCATCTCTACAGGTTTTGCTTAAAAACAAACAAGGAAGATCCAGCGTGTGTTTTTCAGCCCTGGCCTCACTGGGACAGTCGCCGACACCTGGCTTCCCCTGGCTTTCCTCGTTGGACGTACACTCCCCCTGTGACACCCCCCCCCCGACTCCCCCCCATGACCCGTTCCATTTTTATGGCCTTGGCGGGCCCGGAGCCCCAGGTTTAATCAGGAGTCATTTCTCCGGCCTCGGTGCCCCAGCGCCCTGCTCTGTAGAATGAGCAGTATTTTCTGCATGGTCTGACCCTGTCCACTTAGACTGCACTTCCTCATTAGGAATTCCCCGGTGTGCCCGTGATCCACGTCTGAGGTCAAAGGCTCTGCGTAGCGCTTGTGAATCTCCCCACAGGGTTGCACAGGAACGTCCACGGTGTGGCGGTCAGGATGGCCCAGGCGTTGGTGTCTGGGGAGGATGTGGGCAGGCGGCCTCTGCCTCCTGGCCTGACATCATCTTAACTCGTTCGTTTGTTTATAATGTGAGATCATTCCCACGTTCCCTCTTCAGGATGCTGACCTGCTCCTGGTTACAGTTCAAGCTTTGGCTGCACGAAGCCATCAGAGAGGAGGGACATCGCTGGGTCGCTCGTGGCACCCACGTCTTCCCACTGAAACACACCTCCGGTAGTCATGCCGTCTCTCTCGCTGACCCGTGGCCCGTGGCGGAAGTTGGAATCCGAAGGGACCCGCTTCCTGTCAGCTGTCATGGGGACGGGGTCGCTCTCATGGCACATGGCCTGGCCCGGAGCTGTGGCAGTGCTCTGGCCCTGTGCTGGTGGTCAGGAGATCGACCCCGGGGAGCACGTGAGAGGCTCAGGTGTGTGGCCTCTGTTGCCTGAGTCAACTGAGAAAGAAACCCTGGGCTGACAGGCTTGGCAGCCGATGGGCTCTGTTTACATCCAGAACAGCCTCTCGGTGTGAGTCACACCTGGAGTCTGACGGGTCACCTTCCTCTTGGGAGCTCTAAGCGAGAACTTCGCTGGGGCAGACAGCTCCCCGATTGTGCCCGGCCCCCCATCCGTCCTTCTCTGACCCGGCCTCCTCCTCTTGTTTCCGAGTTTGGCCCGATCCTTGCTCTCTGGCCAACAGAATCACTTTCCAAAATACGACTCTTCCCAGCCTTCCTCTGCCTAGTCCTTGTTCGCTGTCTGTCCCACCACCTGCACAGCCCAAAGCAGACCCTTTCCCGGGAACATTCCTGTCACTCCTCCAGGCCAGCGGCCCCAGGGTGGGCGGGGGGGGGCGTGTTCTTCCAGGGACTTCTCCCAGGCTCCTATCCCTGGGCGTGCCCACCGGGCTGGAATCGGGCATTCCACGTCCAAAGCGGTTGGAAGTGGGAGGGTAAAGACCAGCTCCCTGAGGGGGAGACCCTTTGTAATGTCTCTAAGCCTTGGGTCCTTTGTCTCTAACATCGGGGCAAGATGAGCAGAGTGTTGAGAAGCTTCAGGGAAGCAGACTCCACCAGGACACTCAGCAGCGTCCAGAGCTATGCAGGGTCCGAGGTTTTACCCGACTTACATGCTCACGTGTTAGCCTGCTACCGCTCCGTGGGTGCTGGCCAGAGACACAGGACTGCCGCTCCGTGGGTGCCGGCCAGAGACACAGGTCTGCCGCTCCGTGGGTGCCGGCCAGAGACACAGGTCTGCCGCTCCGTGGGTGCCGGCCAGAGACACAGGACTGCCGGCCGGAGACCAGCCAGGTTGTGGCTACTCCCAGCAGCAGCTGCGGCCGAGGACCCGCTCCTCCCTAACTGCTGGGTGAGCTGCCTCTGCTGCTGACAGCACTGACCATGGTGCCTAGCACGTCATGTGTGCTCGGGAACATAGCAGCTGTAAAAAGGCTGGGTGTTGTTTGTCTGGAAACAGTGAGACTCGGTTTCTGCCAGTGAGCGAGTTAATTAACACGTGTTCGGAATTCGCCTCTGAGCCTGACACACGTGGATGTTCAGTACATCTTCCTGAAGGAATGAGTTACTTCAAAGTGAGCACGCTCGGGAAAGGGCACTAACCAGCTACAAGGTGCGATGATCGGACTGCCAACCTCTGTGTTCTTTCTCCTCTGTCATCGACCTTGAACACCGCGGGCCTTAGGACCACCGACCGCCCGTGCAGTCGAAAATTCACACACCGCTCAGGCATAACCGCTTAAGGCTTAATAAGCCAACATTCCACGCACTGAGAGGAAAGAGGGTTAAACCCACGCACACGTGGGCCTGCGCCCTGCAGGCCTGGCTGTTCAGCCTGCACGGTCCTTCTCCAGCGGAACATTCTGTATGCAGTAAGCTCCTGTCAAATACCGTCTGGAAGAGCAACAGTAAGACAAATAGAATGCGCAGAGGATCCTCCTCACACTGGAACACAGCAGGAACGCAGCAGACCCACTCTTCTCTCCCTCCAGGGACAGACTAACCTGCGGAAGAGACGGAGCCATCAGGATATGACATTCCTCTCCTCTCCGCGCTCTTGTGTGTCACCGTCAGACAGTGGGTGACATGCGTTCCTTGACATTGCTGTGGTGGAAGTTCTGAGAGCAGGGGAGCAGCCGAGGAGATGGATGGAGAGAGTGGAGAATTCAAGTGTAAATGCCCCCCAGGCCGGAGGGGCGGCCCTGGCGGAGGCTGAACACTGCGGTAAATCGGAACAGTCCGCGTTTTCTCTCCGCCCTTAGCAAACGTCGCAGGCCTCTCGCAGTATTAACAGAATAGGGTTCACCAGGTCACCCCTGGGCGTGAGCCTGCTAACTGCTGAAATGAGATCCTCTAAGGAAATCTCTAGTCATGGGCAGCCCACTGCCAGGCCTGGTCAGCTGTTCCCACTGGTCTGGGGAGAAGGGCCTGGAGGTGGGGAGGGGTGGGGGGCGGGGATAGCAGGGGAGGGCTGGGGGCCTATTTCTCCCCATAGGCCCCTCTCCCCGCCCCCCGGGAGGTCTTTCCATCCGCTGAGAATTGGGATTCCCTCTCGGCCAATCAGGGAGGACGCTGCTTGCTGGGCGCTTTGACCTTGCAGGGGAGAGACCACAGCAGGCCAGACTGGCCTTATTATCCCCTCCGTCTGTGTTTATAAGGTCCTGGCCCTGGGCTGCTGTCTGTCAGGTGGTTAGGTCGGGGGGTGGGTGCCAGGGGTCTCTGAGGCAAGCCATCCACGAATAAAAATGTCATAATGTGCCGCGTACCACCTGCTGCTCGTTAAGCTACAGCTACATTTCCCCTGACCATTTCTTCTCCATTAATCCCTTTGGCTCTGCGAGGGTATCTTTGGGAAATTGCTGACGTGGCAGCTGCAGATACTTTCTTGGCAAGTCCCTTGAAAGTGTAATTGTATTAAAGTGCCTTTGTGTTAGCTTTGCCTTTAAATAACTTTTTTTTTTTTGTTCTCTGTTGGAGAAAGAAGAATAAAACAAATGGTGCCTCTTTCTTCTCTACACATCATTTATTTTTGAACCTGTGGGGAACAGTGAAATTCTCCATTGGGAGGAATTTCAGCCACAAATCAACAGCGCGTCAGGAGGCATTAGCGAGGCCCCAGGCGCCTGCGCAGACGGGGGCTGGAGTCCCCCCCCCCCCCCCCCCCCCCCCCCCCCCCCGGCCGCCCAAGCATCTGCCATCTGCGCGCTGTCCGTGAGTGCGCTGCGGGCAAGACGTTCTACGAAATATACATTGTTAAGTTATTAGGGTAACATTGGTTAATAACGTTACATAAATTTCAGGTGTAGGACTTTTGAATACCACATCTATAAATGCTGTTGGGGGCTTCGGCTCCCGGTGGGGCCCAAGGAAACGATTCTGGTGTTTTCCTTGGGCCTCCAGCCCAGCGTCCCTGCAGAGAAGTGGCTTTTCTGTTCTGCCTCAGCAGACAGAGCAGGAACCTGCCAGAGCCTGTATCCATTACAGATACTGAAGGGCTAAGGCAGGGCCCCCCAAACTACAGCCCGCGGGCCACATGCGGCCCCCTGAGACCATTTCCGGAAGGGGCACCTCTTTCATTGGTGGTCAGTGAGAGGAGCATAGTTCCCATTGAAATACTGGTCAGTTTGTTGATTTAAATGTATTCTTTATTTTAAATATTGTATTTGTTCTTGTTTTGTTTTGTTTTTTTTTTACTTTAAAATAAGATACGTGCAGTGTGCATAGAGATTTGTTCATAGTTTTTTATAGTCCGGCCCTCCAACGGTCTGAGGGACAATGAACCGGTCCCCTCTGTAAAAAGTTTGGGGACCCCTGGGCTAAGGGCTACATGAGATCGCTTGCCTTTCCTGCTCTCCAGTTGGCCTACGAGGAACAAAGGCACTGGGGCTAGAATGAGGGGCCGGAGGAGGCGCACAGAACCGGGGCCCAGTCCTGGGGCCGGGGCTCCCCCAAGGTGAGCCCACAAACATGTGGTAGGGGGCTTTCCATTCTAACCCATGTTCTTGGGCAGCTACTGAGCTAGAAAGGATATTGGGAACACTCGAGTCCAGGGCTCAGCACTGCCATTCCGCTGGCTGGGCTGCCTCGGGCAAGTTACTTCACCTCTCTGTGCTCCCGTTTCTTCGGCCGGCCGTAAAGAGGGTTCTTTAAGGATGCAAGGTGTTCTTATGTAATGCTTCTGGTGCACGGCGGTGGCTCGGTGAGGTGTCCACCCTTGCTTTTCCGGCTCCTGTCTTCAGGGCCCCTCATGTGAGCCCGGCCAGGCTGGTCTTCAGAAACCTTCCCTGCCCCACCCAGAAGGGGCCCCCAGGTCGGCGCTCTGGGTCTCATCAGAGGCTGGCTTCTGTGCCCAGCCGGCAGCTGAGTCAATGGAAAACGGGAGGAGGGAGGTTCTTGGGCATGCGCAGTGACCTCAAGGCTGGGGATAGCAGGTGACCCATCGTGGGCACTTAGAGACAGGGCGGACCTTATTTATACTGGGAGTGGAAGGTATGTGAAGTAACCGTTACATTGTAACGGACCCCCGAGCTGGCTTTACTGTGCCTGGTAGTTGGGGAAGCTGGTTGGACTTGGGCCTACGCTCCAGGCGCCTGGGGTGCCGGGCGGGGGTGGCTCTGTCTGTATACACTACCATGTGATCACCACCGTGAGTCGTTAGCACCTGTCACCTTGTGACTGACTCCTGCACCCACGTCACTCAGCCCCCAGCCCTCGCCTCCGGCAGCCACCAATCTCTTCTCTGTATGCTCGAGTTAGTCTTTGTTTGTTTTATTTGCTCATTTGTTTTGTTTTTCAGGTTCCACCTATAAATGAAATCATGTGGTACTTGTTTTTCTCTGACTGACTTATTTCACTGAGCATAATAGCCTCCAGACCCATCCCTGCTGTCGAAAATGACCAGATTTCCTTCTTGTTTATTTCTGAGAAGTATTTCTGTGTGTGTGTGTGTGTGTGTACCTACCATGTTTTCTTTATCTACTCATCTGTTCATAGACACTTAGATTGTTTCCATAGCGTGGTTATTGTAAATAATGCTGTAACGAACATGGAATGCATATACCTTTTTGAATTCATGTTTTGGTGTTCTTTGGGTCAACACTCAGAAGTGGGAGAGCTGGATTATATGGTATTTCTCGTCTTAACTTTTGGAGGAATCTCTGTTCTGTTTTCCACGGTGGCTGCCCCAGTCTGCATTCCCACCAGCAGTGCAGGAGGGCTCCCTTTTCTCCACACCCTCGCCAGCACTTACCGACTTTTGTTGTTGTTTGGAAAATAACTATTCTAACAAGTGTGAGGTGGTATTTCATTGTGATTTCGATTGGCATTTTCTTAAATAATTAGGGGTGCTGAATAGCTTTTCATGGGCCTACTGGCCATCTGTGTGTCCTCTTTGGAACATATAGTACCTATTAAGAGTCTCTGCCCATTTTTAAAATCGGCTTGTTGGTTTTTGTTGTTGTTGAGTTCTATGAGGTTTTTATATCTTTCGGATATTAACTCCTTATCGGATATATGATTTGCAAATATCTTCTCCCGTTGGGCAGGTTGCCTTTTCATTTTGTTACCATACAGATTAAATTGATATAAAGAGGAGTAAAATGCTTCCCCTTAAATGACAAAGAAAAGCATACTTACAACTACAACTGGATTTTAACACTAGTCATCTCAAATTTTACCAGTAGGCTATGCAAAAATATTTAACCAAGTAGTTATTTTAATGACAGCATTAATACTTTTTAGGACTCTGGGATTTTCACGTGGCCCCTCACCAGTTCAGTTTACTAGACTCCTAAACGTGGCCGGGCAGGTTGTATTTCACAGAGATAGCACCACGCCTGTCCCATTCCCCACGCATTTCTGCAAGCGAGACACCCTCACCGATAGGCTAGGTCTGTGCTCTCTTGTCCCTCAGTTTATTTGGAGAGGTCTCTCGCCTGCCGCTTGGACTCAGTGCAGCGGAGCTGTGGTGTGTGACTCTGAGGCTGACCGTCACAACCGCGCTGTTTGTGTGTGACTTGTTCTGTCCTGGGATCTGCACCGTGGAAGTCCTAAGCTGTCATGTCAGACCCCCAGCTGCTCCGACGCTGTCATCCTGGAGGGCCCCTGGGGACACAGCGAACGCACAGGCAGAGAAGAATGTCGGGGGGACCAGCAGGTGCTCCAGTCCTCCAGGCCTGGGAACCAGACATATGAACGAATAAGCCCCCCACTGCCCGCAACCGTGTGAGAAAGCCTGAGTGGGCACTGCCCACTCACAGGACCGTGTGAGGGGACAACAGAATGTGCCGATGGAAGTCTCGCCTCGTCATAAACGGAACACTGAACCTTCTCCATGCTCCCCTTGTTCAGAGACCAGAACTGTCATTCACAGGACAATCCCCGAACTTCCACGTCACATCTTCAGACTTCCTGAGACCCACACGGGGAGTTCCCGCTGCATAAGCCGATGCCCTCGCGAGCCGCTGCACCCACTGCAGGTGCCGCGAGCCCTGCCGCCACAGGCAGCGATGTGTGCTCCTCGTGCTCCTTGCGCAGGGGGAGGAGCCGACAGCCGGCGGCAGGAATGCCGGGGACCACATCCACTGCAGCTGCGTGTCTGCTGGTACAACCAGAAGATGACCGTTGTCTGTACGTTTGTGTCTCTGTGGGCAGGAGGACTGAGCAGATGCCTACCAGAGCGTTAATCTCCTGGCGGGTGGCTGGAAATGGAGGAGACAAAGGCGGACTCCCGTCCTCCTGAACCCTCTGCAGTGTCTGTGAGTCAGGTACTCTTTCCTCCATAGCGAGATCTGCTTTCAGGATTAAAAAAAATTCTACGGATTAGCAGTGAATATACCTTGCTTGTAACTGAGAATCAGGGCTGCTGATTCAACTCTCATTGATTTTTTTTTAATTTATTGATTTAGAGAGAGAAAGGAAGGGAGAGAGAGAGAGAAACATCCGTTTGTGGTTCTACTCATCTATGCATTCATTGGCTGACTCCTGTATATGCCCTGCCCGGGGATTGAACCCACCACCTTGGGGTATCAGGACGATGCTCTAAGCAACTGAACTACCTAATCAGGGCCTTTTATTTAGTTTTGATAGATATCCAACAAGGAAAAGAAATATTAATGTGCCCTATTTTAACAACACCCAATGTTCAAAGTAAGAAATTTGTAAAAAATAAAATAAAAGTTAATAGTGTTGGCCTGTGTAATTCCTTGCTTTCCTAAAGGGGTTTCTCCCAGAATTCTTTTAAACAGACCAAGTCTAATAACTCAGGATTGTATTTATGGATCACAAAGAAACAGCAGGTGGTGGTGGAGGAGAGTGGGCAGGAAAAGAAACTGTTTTAGAGAATCACAGTGATGAAAGAGGCATAAAAAATGAAAAAAAAACCAAAACCCAAAACCCACCACTGAGAAAATTGTTTGGCTACCAGAAAATAATCATAATCAGTGTAGGAAGGATGTGAAAACCACATGGAAGTGTTTGTGATCTGTAAAATGGAAAGCCTTCCCCCGCGTAACGAAAGAGATCATTTCGCTCCGCTCGGAGGAGCGTTAAGATAGCGCACTTTCGAGAAAACAAGGCCTGCGGTGAACCAGCAGGGCTCTGTTTGCGCGAGTCACGTGCTCAAAACAGAGCCCGACCGCCACCACCCGGCACTGCCACAGTGTTCCTGAAAGCGGGGTGTGGCTCCATGAGAGCGGGGTGTGGCTCCATGAAAGCGGGTGTGGCTCCATGATTCCCCCACATGCATTGAAATCTGACCATTATTGCAGGATGGAGGAAGGTGGTCCTCACATTTGTAAACTGATGAGCCCACGTTCCTGATGCCTTTGAGGGAGTTTGCTGTGAGGGTATTTTTAGCCCTTGCTTTCATTTTTTGCTAGTGAAGCAAATTAAACCATCCCTGGGGCCCTAAACAACCAAAGCCCTCTTTCACCCCTATTTGTCAGCAGGCACTCACTGGTGAGGTAACCAATCATCCTCCTTTAGGGGGGACAGTCTTTTTGTAAGTTTCGTCCTCCCTTGAAAAGTGTCCTCCTACAGTCCTTCTTTTTTTATTTTTTATTTTTTTATTTTTCTGAAGCTGGAAACGGGGAGAGACAGTCAGACAGACTCCCGCATGAGCCCGACCGGGATCCACCCCGCACGCCCACCAGGGGGCGACACTCTACCCCTCCGGGGCGTCGCTCTGTTGTGACCAGAGCCACTCTAGCGCCTGGGGCAGAGGCCAAGGAGCCATCCCCAGCGCCCGGGCCATCTTTGCTCCAATGGAGCCTTGGCTGCGGGAGGGGAAGAGAGAGACAGAGAGGAAGGAGGGGGGGGTGTGTGTGGAGAAGCAGATGGGCGCTTCTCCTGTGTGCCCTGGCCGAGAATCGAACCTGGGACCTCTGCACGCCAGGCCGATGCTCTACCACTGAGCCAACCGGCCAGGGCCTACAGTCCTTCTTTTTGATATTGGAAGACTAATCTGTCAATGTCCGTATTCAATCGATGCAGAGTCGATCCATTGCGGGTGATGTGACATATTTGTATCTAAATCAGTACTTTTTTCTTACAATTGTTATTAAAAATTAATAGGCATGTAAGCATAATTGCAATATAAAAGATTACACATGCTTTTATTATGCATTTATCATATTATATGTATTATTGTTGCAACGAACAAAATGTTTCTTTTATTTACGATATTGTTTTCTTCCATTTCTTTTTGTCTTCCCTTTCATTGTAAAAAAGTGGGTCACCTTATAACGGGGCTCTTGCAAGGGGGTTGTTCCCTTGCTCATTTGGCCAAGGTGGCTGCAGGTAGCAGAGGCCCAGGAGATCCAGGCCACCGCTCAGCGGAGAGACATTTAGAAACGTGTGGTGTCAACTCAGGCTTTTTCACGTAGCCTGGGAATCTGGCCGTGGCCCCCCCCCCCCCCCCCGTGAGAAACGGACAGGCATGAGGCGAGTCTGCTCCACCACAAGTGTGTGCGGAAGAGCCCTCCCCTCCCCTCCTTCCTGCACAGCAACATCCTTCCTGTCACTTCCTCCAAATGCAGACATGATGTATGCTCTTTGAGGGGCGGGGGCGGCGGTGGGGGACACAATTAGGTAGAAAGTAGAAAGCGAAGTTCTCTCTAGTGCCATAACCCATTTTGTTATGAGTCACTAAGAAATCATTTCAAGTATTTTCTGTGAATGTGGACACAATGTTATTTTTCTGAAACAAAAAAGTGCAACAATGGACATTTTGCAATGTGATCTTTTACCTTAAGCCTGTATTATACATTGGGCGTCTTTCTGAGTCATTGTCTGCAGACCCACAGCTCACCCTTCCACCAGCAGGACTGTTGGAGAGGTCCCTTCACAGTGGTCATTGCCCCCGTTCTGTGAGGCGCTGTCTTCGCTGGCATCTGCCCACCCCTACCCTTCAGTTCCCGCGGTGAACTCCCCCAATGTGGGGTTGCTGGGCAGACAACGAGCATGTTGTACATTCTAGGACAGGTTACCAATGGCCCTCGGAGCCGTGGTACTAAATACAACCCCACCGGGTTGTGCAGAGGATTACATCTCCCAGACCCTTGCCCAAACTGGATATTAAAAATTATTAACCAGCCTCTTTACTTTTGCCAGACTGATAGGCAGTCACCAACAGCGAATTTTGTATTGTTTACATAAGGACCGTTTTCTGGATGCCCACCCAGTTGCATTTTCTGCAGTGGACGGCTCTGTCTGCTGGCTTTGGCAACCGTCCCCTGCTCCCAAGCTCTGCCGGGTCCTGTGTCTCCGTCTCTGTCATTGTTGGACGGTTGCTGGGTCTGTCCTCTTAGCTGAGCAGAGGGGTAGTTGCTTTCTGTCCCTGACGTAGATTCTCATGATATTTGCACACACAATGACAATGGCAAATCAGAATCACACGTGCACCACATTGTACACTTACATACAGCCTCTCTCTCACACAAACACATACACGCACACATATCACACACAGAACCACCTGAACAGTCATATCACACACACCACATTGTGTAGTTGAATGTCAGTGTAAATCAGTGAGAATGAAGTCGGTTTTTTCTGCTGACTAGTTCAGAGCTCGTGATGACATTCCTGGGCCACTCCAGCAGCCCCGCGTGACGGTGGCGTGTCTCGGGTGTGAGTCTCCTGGGTCGGGTCTCCGGCACCTTCCGGCTCCTGGAGTTCTGAGGCCGAGAGGGCACTGTCATGGCACAAAGTGGAGAACTGGATCCTGAGTGCAAACGCGAATTTATAAGAAATGGTTTACATCTATTTCATACTCAAATCAGTATGGACTGTTCCCCCTGAACTTTGCACACAGATTTTGAAGAATGAGAGGCCTTGGTAGCTCCGGCCTCGTCTGGTTTCTGCCTACAACACTGATTTACCGTTAGCCCGGTGTTCTTCTCCTGCACAGCTTTCTTTTCTCTTCCTCTCAGGCACACAGTGGGCGCTCTCCGCCCTCCGTCCCCCCTTCCTCTCGGGCACCAGTGGGCACGGGACTCCCTGGAGTCCTCCTCCTACTGCGGAAGCACAGGTCACCCACCTGCTGTCGTTTTCTTGGTCGCCTTCCCGTGGCAGGGTCTCTCAGGAGGCACCTCTCAGAGCCTAATGCTGTTTTTTAAGAAAAGGAACAACGAAGAAGCGGGTTTTCGTCGCCGTTCTGCTCACTTCCGAGAGGACACCGGGAAACACAGAAACATGTCGAATAGCAATCAGCCCTAGATACTGTCGGTAATCTGGGAAAATTCCTTTAGTCCATTTTAAAACACTGTGGGAATTTAGAAAACATAAGGAAATCATTATATTTACATGTAAGATATGTGGGCATCGTTACATTTGTATGCATATATAAAATATGTGAGTACATAGAAATAGGGTGTATATGAAAATAGTATTTTGTATGAGTAGACGAAAAAGGGTTTTGTTGAGATTCATCCTTAAGGCACCAGTCAGGCAGTCAGCCCAAGTCCTCCGACTTCTGCATGGGATGTCTGTTGTTAGAGTTGTATTTTAATCTATACTGCTCACAAAAATTAGGGGATATTTCAAAATGAACATGAGATGATAAAAGAAACATTTGATTTTTTTAAATTAAACAAGAACATCAGAAAAACAAATGACAAGTCAAAGAAAGTTGTTTGATTATGCAAATGAGATGCAAAACCAACTTTGATCTCATTGGTGGAAAATGCACGAGACACAAGGCGGAAAGTCCTGGATGATCTGCACGTTCCCTGACCCCCTGATTTTTGTCAGCAGTGTAAACTGACCACTTGGGCATCTGTGAACCTTTCAGTGTTTCTTTGTGATTTGGGGACACCTCACCTCTTTCTCAGTTCAGTCTTGCGAGTTGGCACGTTCCCTGACATCGCAGGCGTGTCTGAGAACGTAGGAGACTTCTCTCACGCGTGGGCAAGGAGCAGAGACTCTCCAATGTGACGGTTACTGGGGGCCACTCGTGTCCTGTCATCCTGCTGCGCGGTCCAGACTGTGTCGGGGAGCTGGCACTCTGAGAAGGGCCCTCAGGACAGACCCGGGGCCTTGGGAGGGGCATGCAGGGAGGTTCGCGTGGTCTGGGTGTGGGCGACAGTCCCCCCAGGAGAACTCCGTTTCCGTGATGCTGGGGGATTGAGTGACTCAACAGAATGGGTGGACGGTGACGGAGAGACCCCTAAAGGCAGGAGAGATGTGGCGGGGCCCAGGTGAGGAGCCGTCTCTCCAAAATTTGGAGCCGAATGTATAGGACAAGCCCTCCAGGGCTTTCAAAAAGGGAGTGAAATTAAAATGAAGAACTTGCCTTGTTCTCGCGACCTTTCCATGGGATTTCTTCTGCGTCAAAGATACTACTAACACTTGGGAGGAATTCTGTACCAAGAACACACTGATGGTAGGTAATCTTCTTCCCCCTCTTTTCCAAAACCTTTTATCGTCACAACGGACAGGCAGTCTCTTCTGAACTACAAAATGAGGGAACAGGGACGCTCTTATGCTGTGGGGATGCCTGGAGTGGAAGCCTGTCGGATTCTCTATAGCAGTGGTCCCCAACCTTTTTTGGGCCACGGACCGGTTTAATGTCAGAAAATATTTTCATGGACCGGCCTTTAGGGTGGGACGGATAAATGTATCACGTGACCGAGACAAGCGTCAAGAGTGAGTCTTAGACGGATGTAACAGAGGAAATCTGGTCATTTTTAAAAAAATAAAATATAGTTCAGACTTAAATATAAATAAAATGGAAATAATGTAAGTTATTTATTCTTTCTCTGCGGACCGGTACCAAATGGCCCAGGGGTTGGGGACCGCTGCTCTAGAGGAGAAAGTGCAGGAACTGACTTGTACATGGCGGGCAAAGGAGGACGTGTGTCAGCCCCGCCCTGTGTGGGCTGTGAGCCCGTCCCTGAGCTGGAGTTAAGCTTTGCCATAGCAACACTGAGAGTGAGCGGCTATTTAGGCTAAAAGCACTTTGGTCAGAGAAAATCTGGCGTGGTCGGGGGGGGGGGGGGGAAGGGGCGTGGGGTTGGAAGGAATGCGCTTGGTCTTGTAAGATCCCGAAATGCACGTTGAGACTCCCTCCGATCCCTCGCCAGACCTGGTGACAAATGTGTCTTTAGTCCCACGAGCTGATCTCTCATGCTGGTCTCTGAAACTCTTCTCGTGGGTTCTTCCTTAGCTTAGGTAAAGGGTTCCATCCACAAGCTCCAATTCTCCCAAGATGCTAAACCCTCGTAAAGGAGAAGACTCCTCTAACCTCGTCGGTTACTACTGATGGCTGTCCGTGCCCAGGTCGGGGGTCAGCCTATGGCCAAATCCGACCCACCCCCGTTTTCATTAGTAAAGTTGTATGGGCACTCAGCCAGCCAGCCGGCCCTCACACTCACCTTTCCATAGTCTGGGGCTGCGTCTGCACCACGACAGGAGAATCTAGAGGTGACAGAGACCATATGTCCCACAATACCTAAATTATTCCCTATCTGACCCTTTACAGAAGAAGTCTGTCCCCTGGTCAGGGCACACATGAGAAGTGGCCATTGGCGTCTCTTCCCTTCCCTCTCTCCCTTCTCTCTCTCTTCCCCTCTCACAGCCAGTGGCTCAATTGGCCGAGTATTGGCCCTGGGTGCTGAGGATGGCTCTACTGGTCCAAATGTTGACCCCAGATGGGGGTTGCTGGGTGGATCCCAGTCAGGGCATATGTGTGGGTCTATCTCTAGAGAGATAGACCCACCCTCCTTTCACTTAAAAAACAACAACAACAACAACAAAAAAACACCTTGTGAGTCTGACCAGACATTGGCACAGTAGATAGAACATTGGACTGGGACCTGAAGGACCCAGGTTCAAAACCCAGAGATCACTGGTTTGAGTGCAGGCTTATCTGGCTTGAGCGCGGGCTTACCATCTTGAGCGCAGGGTCACTGGCTTGAGTGTGGGATCTTAGACATGACCCTATGGTTGCTGGCTTGAGCCCAGAGCTCACTGCCTTGAAACCCAAGGTCACTGGCTTGAGCCCAAGGTTGCTGGCTTGAGCAAGGGGTCACTCGCTCTGCTGTCAATCCCCCACCCCCTGGGGCACATATGAGAAAGCAATCAATGAACCAACTAAGAAGCTGCAACAAAGAATTGATGCTTCTCATCTCTCTCCTTTCCTGTCTGTCCCTATCTGTTCCTTTCTCTGTCTCTATCACACACACACACACAAAACCACAATAAAAACCTTATGATAAAATTGGACCCAAATAATTATCTGTGGAACTCTCTACCTGGAGATTCTAAACTTAATAGGATCTGTGACGTCATTTTTTGCCATGTAAGATAACATATGCAGAGATTTGCAGGATTCAGATGTGGACGTCTTGGGTGGGGGCGTTCTTCCATCTATCACCAATGGTAAATGTTTGCTTTCACCCCTGCCCAGGTATTCATAGCAATGTTACTGATTGCCAAGCAAAGTGGTACTAAGATCATTAAAAAAAACAAAGAGTGGTTTGAAAGTTCTTATAGGTGTTTTATTTACGTTCTGAAAGGAAAGCATGAAATACGAGACCCATTTGGCACTTCAAAGAAGACAGGAAGCTATTTGGGAGATGATCGAATCTTGATTGCGTTGGAAAGCAAGTGAATTATTTGCTACGTAAGTACAGTGCACATTTGCATAAATAAAGCACTTTCCAAATGAGCCTAATAATCTCTACTGCATTTTCTGAACAAAAAAAGAGATCGATTTTATGTGTTCTATATACAAGGTCACTCCTGCCCTGAGGTGCCCTTCGAGAGTTACCACGTTTAAATGCGACACATCCGAAGCATTAAACACAGAAATGCACATTTACAGATGAGCATTTTCACAGAAGGTGTTGCTAATTAATTGTGTCATCGTTCTGCGGGGTCTGAAACGGGACCCGCACCGTAGGGCCGGTAGGGTGAGTGTCAGCGGAGAAATATTTTCTGCGGCACACATGTGCCTTCAATGAGCTGTTCTCTAGCTCATCCAGCGCCTGGTTACAATTTCACATCCTGGAAAAGCCCCTGGTGCCCATGCGGTTTCACTGTTTGTGGGCGAGCCTGTCACATATGGCAGAATACTGTGCTTCGGTGGAGTAGCTCAGTACTGCGCCCTGATCTCAAGTTGCGCCTTAATCCGCACCTTCTCTACAAAGTGTGACCATCCCCACTTCTCTCTCTCGAGCCCCAGTTTCCATCCTGGGTTGTCCATCTCCCTTTTTATTCTAGACTCTTGGCTGCTGGGTCTTTGACTACGTACTTTGTCCTCTGTACCCAGAGTCACTTCCTTTTATTTTTTTATTTTTTAAATAGAACTCTCACTTGGCATTTCCTGCTTCCTCACTTACACTGCATGTCTCTCTGAGGGCAAAGGCTGTCCGTTGTCAGCGTGAGGCATAACGTCCCATGCACAGCAAGCTCTCAGAAAAGGGCTGCTGGCCAGTGTCCTGTTGCTCAAGAGTTTCCTGTTCTGCACGTTCTGATGGTTAAAACCACTTACTTCTGGGCCACCTGGAAGCCACTGATTACACAGTTTCAATTAGGCTTTGGTGTTGCTTTTTGTTGGTTGGTTGGTTGGTTGGTTGATTAGTGTTCCCTCCTTGTTTCTCCTTCCTGTAGACTGTCCAGTATGCACGAACCATTTTCTCTTCCGCCTGACACCGATCCCTCCCGCATCTGACTGCATTTTCCTCCCAGAAGTCTTCAATGGATTTCCTCTAATCATTTTTACCTTGCCAGCGCCCTCTAGAGGCCGAATTTGTCTCCACCACAATCCATCCTGTAATTAAAGCTTCTTGCTCTTTTCTTCTCCTTTTTTCTTCTTCGTCCTGCTTCTTTTGGGAAGACAGTGTCCCTGTCTTTGGCTGTGGCTAAAAAGCAAATGTTGAACAATTCTTGAATTTTTCCTTGGTCATCTTGCTACTTCCTCTGGGGTCCCACATGCTCCTCACAGGTAGCCCCTTCTGGAGACTTCTTTATTCCGCATTACGTTGTCGCTGGTTCCCTCTCTACCCTTCTTAGAGTTTCCAAACACAGACAGAAGCAGAGACACACATATCTGAGGCATACCAGTACCGCTCTGGGGATCCTCTAATAACACAGGTGGAACAAAAGTAGGCTTACAGTTGTTCGTATGGAAACTAAGACAGTAATTTATGAATCATCATACCAGAACGAGCTCCATGTTTCGTGTGCTCATATCTGTAAGCCTACTTTTGCCCCACCCCATAGGTTCTCGGTCAATATTTCATTTCATGGAAATGAAACAGTCTTTTCCGTCTGCAGCCAAGTTCGCCTTGTGACCAAGGACTCTTTGCACCACGCAGAGAGCGGCTGGGCTCCAACGAAAGCTGTCACCTGAATTCTCCGCCAGCCCCAAGCCTTCCTCAGCATTGATGTCCCTTTTCCCATTTCTTAAAAAGCCTAAGCGCCTATGGTTATGAGCGGTCATAACTAATAGCAATGTTAAAGACTTGAATAAAAATATATCATGTGCACTACACATTGGAAAAGTATTTATAGGACTCTTCATGATGTAGTTGGATGAGTCGGGCAAGTTGACCTCTCTGTACCTGGGCGTTTTATTCTGTAGAATGGGGGTCAGTCCGGTGGATGAGCCTCAGGGTTCTTTTTCTTTTGAGTAATTCCTGGCGGTCCTGCCTCTACCCCACAGCCTCCCTCTGCACAGCACAGAGAGGGTCTGGTATTTCTGCTATTCACAGGAGCTCCAGGAGGCGTCCCCTGTGCACGGGAACAGCTCCCGTGGCAGAAAAACGGGGACCAATGTGTGATAAGACCAGCAGCCGGCCTCACCGACGTGTCTTTGCACACTTCCATTGCAACCGGGGTGAAAGCCGCACAACCACGGCGAGGGAATCTGCCCGAGGAAGGGTAGGGCGATGGTTCTGTGGCAATTGAGGTCATTTTTGAAAACAAAAGATGTCAGGTGAGGCCCTATGGATGAATTAGTCATTAAACCTCCTGAGTGGGCGGAGCCCGTCCGGAAGCATCTTAGGTTTTGCCAAAGAGGAGTTCAACCAGACTTAGGCTTTACCTACACGACTCAGCACAGGACCGCTGAGGAGAAGGTGACGTTCTAGAGCAGGGGTCCCCAAACTTTTTACACAGGGGGCCAGTTCACTGTCCCTCAGACCATTGGAGGGCCGGACTATAAAAAAATCTATGAACAAATTCCTATGCACACTGCACATATCTTATTTTAAAGTAAAAAAAACTAAACAAAACAGGAACAAATACAATATTTAAAATAAAGAACAAGTAAATTTAAATCAACAAACTGACCAGTATTTCAATGGGAACTATGCTCCTCTCACTGACCACCAATGAAAGAGGTGCCCCTTCCAGAAGTGCGGCGGGGACCGGATAAACGGCCTCAGGGGGCTGCATGTGGCCCGAGGGCCGTAGTTTGGGGACCCCTGTTCTAGAGGCTCCCAGTAGGGAGAGACATTTTTTTTGGGGGGGGCGCTCTAGGAAACCAATGAGGGCCAGCCCCGTTCTTGAAGCTGACCCCACAGGTGCCAGGATGTGGGTTTCAGTTCCAGTTTTACCCTTCAGACATCAGTGACCGCCACCCGAGAGGTTGCATCTTCAGGCCTCGGGGGGGAGACGACAGGTTTAAACACGTGGGAAAGGAAGCAGCTCGAGTTGAGAGCCCCTCTCACCCCCCTGTCTGCTGGCACGGAGCTTCCCCTCCGCGCCTCTCACCTCCTCTCTCACCCACGCCGCAGGGCAGTTTCGGCATCTGCTCTCACCCTGAACTCCTGGTTCCTAGTTTCAATTCTCATAGCTACTTGAGAAATACAGATGAGTGCGGGAAAGTTAGCCGACGGCTTGGAGTTTGGCCCGGCCCAGAGGACGCCTCTCATGAGCGCCGGGCGGGCCATGGCCGTGTCATTCATTTCCGGTGTCCGAGTCTGGGACGCTGCAAGGATTTCGTAGACGTTGTCGTACTCATTGTAGCAGATGCAAGTGGGTGGCATGTATGATTGTGAAATTTTGTTTTCAATGCTGCCTTTGGATCAGTTAGCCATGTTTTTAAAATATGACACTGAAAAAAAAAAGCTGGAGTTTTAATAATTTTCCCTTCCTCTATTGGAGGGGGGTGGGGAGGTCACTCAGATCCCGTTACCGGGGGAGGGTGTCCCAAGGGGAGGGGTAAGTGCGGAGGTCAGCGTTAGTTTAGAGAGGGGTGTGTGATAGATATGTATCCGTCCATTCAAGGATCCTGGGAGGTCGGCCGTTGATCAAAGCCAATGTCCCCGAGTTGATGGCACTTACACTTCAGGCTCTGTTGACTTCATTCTTTTGTGGTTGGCCCCCAAACCCCAACATTTTATTTTTGGACAGAGTTAATTGGAGGCACGGTTGAACCCTAAACTGTTATGATGCTGCTTCTTTGGATATCTCATCAAAATGTTGTATTAAGAATCAACAAGTCTTGCCTGACCAGCGGTGGCTCAATGGATAAAGCGTGGACCCTGGAATGTTGAGATCTCTGGTTTGAAGCCCAAGGTCTCTGGCTCTGAGAGCAGGCTCGTCAGCATAGAGGTCGCTGGCATGAGCGAGGAAATCGTCCACACAATCCCAAAGCTCACTGGCGTGAAAAGCTCAAGGTCGCTGGCTTGAGCAAGGGGACACTGGCTCGTACCGGTCAAGGCACGTAAGAGAAACAATCAGTGCACAACTAAAGTGAAAGCAATTGCGAGTTGATGCTTCTCATACTCTCTCTCCCTTCCTGTCTTTCTCTCAAAAAAATAAAATAATCAACCGGTCCGAGTTACGGGCTTTGCTGCTCGGCATCTTGACTGGGTCCAATACTAAGCAGGTCTAGGTCCGAGCTCCTTCATCTGGACAGTGAGGGCCAGGCCACCTGGGATGGCTCCCGGCTTCGCCATGTCCAAAGGCACGCAACCGGCTTCAGCGCCTGTCCTGCAGACCGACCTGGGAGATGGCAGAGACTCCTGGCTGCAGTGCCCAGGCAGTCTCTCTCCTGCTCGCTTTTAAAGTGTGATCATCTTTTAAATCTTATTCAAAATGTTATGTCTGTCCTAGAGAAAAGGTAAAAATATGCAGTCTTTTTTTTCCTGAAAGTGCGTGCGTGTGCATTCACACACACACATGTGCACACACATGCTCTCTAGTTCATAGTGAGGGTATGGAGTCCCTGAGAAGCTGTAACTACTAGAGTCCAGGGCACACCCAGTGTGTGCAGGGTACACGACAGTCCTCTGTCACTGCTAGAGTCCAGGGCACACCCAGCGTGTGCAGGGTACACGGCAGTCCTCTGTCACTGCTAGAGTCCAGGGCACACTCAGCATGCAGGGTACACGGCAGTCCTCTGTCACTGCTAGAGTCCAGGGCACACCCAGTGTGTGCAGGGTACACGTCAGTCCTCTTGTCACTGCTAGAGTCCAGGGCACACTCAGTGTGTGCAGGGCACACGTCAGTCCTCTGTCACTGCTAGAGTCCAGGGCACACTCAGTGTGTGCAGGGTACACGGCAGTCCTCTGTCACTGCTAGAGTCCAGGGCACACTCAGCATGCAGGGTACACGGCAGTCCTCTGTCACTGCTAGAGTCCAGGGCACACCCAGTGTGTGCAGGGTACACGTCAGTCCTCTTGTCACTGCTAGAGTCCAGGGCACACTCAGTGTGTGCAGGGCACACGTCAGTCCTCTGTCACTGCTAGAGTCCAGGGCACACTCAGTGTGTGCAGGGCACACGACAGTCCTCTGTCACTGCTAGAGTCCAGGGCACACCCAGTGTGTGCAGGGCACACGACAGTCCTCTGTCACTGCTAGAGTCCAGGGCACACTCAGCATGCAGGGTACACGGCAGTCCTCTGTCACTGCTAGAGTCCAGGGCACACCCAGTGTGTGCAGGGTACACGTCAGTCCTCTTGTCACTGCTAGAGTCCAGGGCACACTCAGTGTGTGCAGGGCACACGTCAGTCCTCTGTCACTGCTAGAGTCCAGGGCACACTCAGTGTGTGCAGGGCACACGACAGTCCTCTGTCACTGCTAGAGTCCAGGGCACACTCAGTGTGTGCAGGGCACACGACAGTCCTCTGTCACTGCTAGAGTCCAGGGCACACCCAGTGTGTGCAGGGTACACGACAGTCCTCTGTCACTGCTAGAGTCCAGGGCACACCCAGCGTGCAGGGTACACGGCAGTCCTCTGTCACTGCTAGAGTCCAGGGCACACCCAGCGTGCAGGGTACACGGCAGTCCTCTGTCACTGCTAGAGTCCAGGGCACACTCAGTGTGTGCAGGGTACACGACAGTCCTCTGTCACTGCTAGAGTCCAGGGCACACCCAGTGTGTGCAGGGTACACGACAGTCCTCTGTCACTGCTAGAGTCCAGGGCACACCCAGCGTGCAGGGTACACGACAGTCCTCTGTCACTGCTAGAGTCCAGGGCACACCCAGCGTGCAGGGTACACGACAGTCCTCTGTCACTGCTAGAGTCCAGGGCACACTCAGTTTGTTAAGGGTACACGTCAGTCCTCTGTCACTGCTAGAGTCCAGGGCACACCCAGTGTGTGCAGGGTACACGTCAGTCCTCTGTCACTGCTAGAGTCCAGGGCACACTCAGTGTGTGCAGGGCACACGACAGTCCTCTGTCACTGCTAGAGTCCAGGGCACACTCAGTGTGTGCAGGGTACACGACAGTCCTCTGTCACTGCTAGAGTCCAGGGCACACCCAGCGTGCAGGGTACACGACAGTCCTCTGTCACTGCTAGAGTCCAGGGCACACCCAGCGTGCAGGGTACACGACAGTCCTCTGTCACTGCTAGAGTCCAGGGCACACCCAGCGTGCAGGGTACACGACAGTCCTCTGTCACTGCTAGAGTCCAGGGCACACTCAGTTTGTTAAGGGTACACGTCAGTCCTCTGTCACTGCTAGAGTCCAGGGCACACTCAGCATGCAGGGTACACGACAGTCCTCTGTCACTGCTAGAGTCCAGGGCACACTCAGTGTGTGCAGGGTACACGACAGTCCTCTGTCACTGCTAGAGTCCAGGGCACACTCAGTGTGTGCAGGGCACACGACAGTCCTCTGTCACTGCTAGAGTCCAGGGCACACCCAGCGTGCAGGGTACACGACAGTCCTCTGTCACTGCTAGAGTCCAGGGCACACCCAGCGTGCAGGGTACACGACAGTCCTCTGTCACTGCTAGAGTCCAGGGCACACCCAGTGTGTGCAGGGTACACGACAGTCCTCTGTCACTGCTAGAGTCCAGGGCACACTCAGTGTGTGCAGGGTACACGTCAGTCCTCTTGTCACTGCTAGAGTGAGTCCAGGGCACACCCAGTGTGTGCAGGGTACACGTCAGTCCTCTGTCACTGCTAGAGTCCAGGGCACACCCAGCGTGCAGGGTACACATCAGTCCTCTGGTTCCTCCCTCAGTGATGCCAGTCCGTCCAGGTTTTCCTCAGGTGGACGTCTCCTGGCCTCTCTGTTATCTTAGAGCTGTTTTATTTCTGGATTGGAGTATACATTTATTAAAGCTGAGGACAGTGAAACTAGGAAGGCCTTAGGATAGCAGAAGCAACAGGGAGCTCAGGTGGGGCTGCTCTGGCTCCCTGGGGTGTCATAGAAAGGGGGCCCTGGGGACGGGTTCAGGGGGTCAGCCCGGGACCAGCTGCCACTGCTTACCTGCTCCCCCGGTTGCAAGTCTCACGGAAACCCTTCACGTTCAGGAGATGCCCGTCTGTGGGGGCAGAGTCGTGTGTGTGCTCTCAGGAGGGCAAGCACATCTTGCAATGTCTCCCTTTCTTCCCTCTATTGGTCTGATTGGTTTCTTCCCTTGGAGGCCTGTTGTCAGGGCCTTGACCCTGTGCTCTCTTGGAAAGAACTTCTGTGACTCAGAGATAAACACCCACAGGACAAACAAAGCCTTTAACAGCATCACTGCAAGTTCCCATTACCTCTGCCTGTCTATCTATCTATCTATCTATCTATCTATCTATCTATCTATCTATCTAGTATTGTGCTATTTGTCAAATCATGTCCCTTCAATGTTCTTTATACTAGCTGAAGGCCTGCTAGGATATCCATAGCTTGAAGATGGATATTAATTCTGTCTCCCGGATTAGTAACAGAAAAAGCTCTCCTTACGTGGAGAAATGAAATTAAGTACCTCTCGTGGGAACGGCTGATTCCAGTGGCATGAAGTTCAAGAATATTGCCCATTTGAACCAACCGTACCATAGAAAACATGTTGGAAAAAGTCTCTAGAATGTCAAAATGATTTTTTTTTTTAAATAAAAAGATAACCATAAATTAGTCCCTGCATTAAAAAGGGTCTTACTTAATCCTCTTCTCATCACTAGTTTGTCCTGGCCTTCTCACAGTGACTCGTGTGGCCGAGGGAAGTGTGACTGCAGCAGCTGGTGCTACAGGACCTCACACAGTGCTTTTGTGACAGCGTGGACTGTGGGATGGGTTTACACCTCGACTGACCTGACCAGGGTCCTGGCGATGGTTGAGGGTCTCAGGGTCACCTCTGTAGGTGATCAGCCCCAGGTATTAGCTGACATATATGCATTTAGGCCTCCGAGTCTCAGTTTTCTTCAACACTGCTTCTACTGAAAGCTTGGCGCTCAATCCAGGGTAGTAAATTGAACACTTACCTTTTAACAATCAGTGATTGGGTATGTCCGTCTAATTCTGTCTTAAGTTTCCTTTGCTGTAAAATTTTAACACTGAGACAGGGACATAGGGAGCCTGAAATGGAATGCCTTGGCATTATAAAAAATGATGCAGGCGAAGTCTTGTTACAGGGTAAGGCGGCCACATGGAAATGTGCCCGTGTTCAGCGATGCGACGCGGTTTGTAAGGAAAGGTCCTGGGCCTGACCTGACTTGCTGCGTTAGCCCACAGCTCCTGCTACTTAGGGCCCTTGTGTAAGTGCGAGTTACTTGCTCCTGGGCCAGTCCCACTGTAAACGGGCAAGTCCAGACCGGTGCCCTTTGGGCTAAGCTAGACGGGGTCAGGGCTTGTAGGGAGGGCAAGTTACGGGGTCCCCGTTGATGTTCTCACGAATTTTATTACCCAACTGAACAGAGCTATCGAGGGACGTAGACCGAGGGACACGGAATTCTACGGACTCGGCTGGGAATTGGCCACATACCTCGTTCTAACCACAATCACTGCAGCAAGTGGGGCAGTGTTTTCAAAGAGCGATCCGTGGACCACCAGCCATCGGAATTACCAGGGTGCTTATTAAACATTCTGAGTTCTGGATCCCACTCCAGACTTGATGTATCGGAATCTGGGAGACAGGACTCAGGTCTCTCCTCTTAACAAACTTCTCAGGTGATACGTAGACACGCTGAAGATCAGGAATTGGTGGACAGGCCGGGGCGTCCAGAGAGACGGCAGGTGAGGTTAGGCTCACCGTGGTTCTGGGGGGAAACACAGCACGCTGGGTCCTACCGTGGGACGCAGAGCAAGCTGGTGTGACAGCTAGTTTTGTGTCGACTCACCCAAGTCACAGGACGGAGATATTTGGTAAAACATTTTTAGAGATGTTGCTGTTAAAAGTGTTCTGAGGTGAGATGAACCTTTGAACCATTGGACTTTGAGTCAAGCCGATTGCCTTCCATACTGAGGGGGTGCCTCATTCACTCAGTTGGGGCCTTGATGGAAAAGAAGAGGTCAGTCTGTCAGCAGACAGCCTTTCAACTTGACTTTGAACTTGACCTTGAACTGCAGCTCTGCCCTGGTCTCCGCCGGCTGGGGCCCCACCTGCAGATCTTGGCCTTGCTAAGCCTCCCCGGTCATGGGAGCTGATTCTGTGTGATAAATGCCTCGCTTCGGTGGGTCCTGTTTCCCCCGTGTGGGGGCACCGGGGTCCCCTTGGGGAAGTGAGGGCCTTGCCCGGCTTTCACAGTGAAAGCGAAACAATTCTGAGTTTGCATTTGGTGATGAGCCTACTAACTGAATATTACATTCAGGCTCACCTGTGTGTTTACCTTTCTTCAGAGGGCCGTCCGGTGATTTCAGCGATGAAACTGGTGATCGGGTCAGGATTGCTGGGGTCAGGCAAGTGCCTGAAACTCTCACCATTTCATTTTAGTGTGTTTTTGACACGAGTACATAGACCTCTCTGTAGGTTTGCCAGATAAAAGGCAGGAGGCCCAGTTACATTTGAATTCAGACAAGCAACAGATACTTTTTCAGTATAAGTACATCCCACATATTGCATGGGACTTACTGATGCTAATCATTTATTTATCTGAAATTAAAATTTAACTGGCCTACATCTTTTTATTTACTAGGCCTGGTAAGTCTTAATTTTCAGGGTCTATTTCTTGAGGTTCAAGGCTTCTAAGATTTGAGGGCATTCTTTACAAGTATTTATGTATGTAACTTTGTGTGTGTGTGTGTGGTAGTGTGTGATTGTGTGTGTATGTATGTGTGTGGTTGTGTGTGTAGTTGTATGTGGTTGTGTGTATGTGTATGGTTGTGTGTGATTGTGGGTTTGGTTGTGTGTAGTTGTGTGTGGTTCTGTGTGTGGTTGTGTGTATGTATGTGTGTGATTGTGTGTGTAGTTGTATGTGGTGTGTATATGTGTGTATGTGTGTGGTTGTGTGTGGCTGTGTGTAGGTGTATGGTTTTGTGTGATTGTATATGGTTGTATGTATAGTTGTGTGTGGTTGTGTGTGGCTGTGTGTATGTGTGTGGTTGTATGTGATTATGTGTGTGTAGTTATGTGTGGCTGTGTGTAGATGTGTGGTTTTGTGTGATTGTATGTGGTTGTGTGTATAGTAGTATGTGGCTGTGTGCATGTGTGTGATTCTGTGTGTGTGCATGCATGTTTGTGCAAGCCTGGCAAAGGGTGCTTCCTCATTTCTGCACTTTGTCATGTTACCTCTGTGATGCTTGTCTTCACCCTCTGTTTCATCCACTGCTGAGAGATTTATTGACACTAACCACACTCTCAGGAGACCTCTTTGTAATTGAGAAAGTTTATATTGATTTATAACAGCAGGTCTGTTGGGCGCATTATAGCTGAGGTTTCTCTGTGGCCGGACTTCGGAAACCGAAGGGCGTAAGAAAACAGAGCTCGAGGAATTCAGACTCAGCGCAGAGAGAACGGATGGTCGTCAGGAGTCCCTTTGATTGATGTAGATTAGCTTGATGAAGTCCCTTTTTGCCCCTAGAATTTTTAAATTTAAAGAAGAAGTTCTCTCTCCCGTGGGCGCGGCGGAAGCACACATCCAGAGCACTCTCCTCCCACTGCTTTCTCTGCTTTCAAAGTTCAGCTCCTGTTCCCTTCTTCAAGCTCCCTGCCCCGCCTTCCAAACATCCCTACAGAGCAGAGTCACATCTAGTTTCACAGTGACCGGCTCCCCCACAGCCTGTCTCCTAACTGCTCCCGGGGTGTTTCCTGGACATTCTGTGTGGACTCCTTTCAGTCTCGGAGACTCTGTCCTTCAAACCTCCCTGCTCTCTCTCCCCCAGTTCTCTAAGTCTTCATGTCCGGAGTTAATAAAATAGGAGGAGGACATTTTACGCTTGGGAACTCCAGCGGCCCCTACCTAGTTTGTGGGCATAGCGTCACCTTGTCCTTCTTCAAGCCGGCACGCTAGTTGTACAGTGGACAATCGTAGTCAATGCATCACCCGCAACCCAGGCGCCCACGCCCAAGCCCAGTGTGTCCCTGGGGGGGGGGTAAAAAATCCAAAACTTGTGACGGTGACCTACGTACGCGTTAAAAACATAAGACTTTTTAATTTTGTTCTTTTCTTTTGCAAATGTCCCCGTGTACTCTGAAATCTAATTTAGGTGGTGATTTAGAAGAGTGGAAACTATTAAAGTAAAACCAATCCACAATTAGTTATTTTATGGAGAAAGCGTGAGGGTTCCCAAATGGCCTCTCAGCACGCACGCACAGAATCGTTCGCAACGCGGCTCACGACGCGGCGTCTGAAGGATGACAGTCGTTTCCCCCGGCGCTTTACTTTAATGGACAGATAGTGTCTTTTATTCCAGAAGATGCATTTCCCTCCAGAGTTCCTATTTAAAACAGAAATGTCCTTCCTGAATGCACTCACCCAACTGGAAACCATTCGAGGGGGGCGGGGGGGGGAGAATGCCATTATTAAAGGTGATTCCACTCAAAGTCTTGTTTGGCCCAACCCCTCTCTAATATTGTCACACACACACTCTCACACACACACATTCTCACACACGCACACTCTCACACACGCACACTCTCACACATGCACACTCTCACACACGCACACTCTCACACACGCACATTCTCACACACAAGTCACTGTAAAAAACAACAACAACAACCCTGAAAACTGGTTGTTTTAAAATTCTTATTTGATAAGGTAGTTTATTTATGAAATTGAACATCTTTTTATTTTTTTTTTTTGTATTTTTCTGAAGCTGGAAACGAGGAGAGACAGTCAGACAGACTCCCGCATGTGCCCGACTGGGATCCACCCGGCACGCCCACCAGGGGCGCCGCTCTGCCCACCAGGGGGCGATGCTCTGCCCCTCCGGGGCGCCGCTCTGCCGCGACCAGAGCCACTCTAGCGCCTGGGGCAGAGGCCAAGGAGCTATCCCCAGCGCCCGGGACGTCTTTGCTCCAGTGGAGCCTTGGCTGCAGGACGGGAAGAGAGAGACAGAGAGGAAGGAGGGGGTGGGGGGTGGAGAAGCGAATGGGCGCCTCTCCTGTGTGTCCTGGCCAGGAATCGAACCCGGGTCCCCCGCACGCCAGGCCGACGCTCTACCGCTGAGCCAACTGGCCAGGGCCAAAATTGAACATCTTTAAGGGACTTTCCTGACCCTATTTTTTCAGACCTTCACTATTTTCAGTGTCTTCATTCATCCTGTGAAGAAACAGTTGCCCTGTGCCCGGGCTGCTGGTGACCGTTTGTGTCACCCGCCCCTTTCTCCTCGGTCCCCTCTGCCCTCACAGCCTCAAGAAGGGGAAGCCCAGCATCCTTGCCCCTGGTCCCTCTCTCTGTCTGGGAGCCGTGTGACCCATGCATCAGTCAGGCGTGCAGCAGAGGAGAGAAAGGACAGAGGAAGGACAGTGGCCATTTCTGCGGGCACCGAGGCTGGACAGGAGGCACGAGGTGATTCTAGACTTAAAAAAACTTGTGTTTCACGTTCCGAGTCGCGTCGGGGATTTTACGCACTTGTTGACGCGCTCAGCTTCACGCGGAACGGAGGACCTTAGATCAAGAGAAGCGTTGTCACCAGACTGCGTCTCCCCATCAGCTGTCGTTGGAGCAGAGCAACAGCAGCCGCAGCAGGGGTAGCTTTTCCTGCAGCCTCTCAGTGTGACAGTCACCCAGTCACTCCTGTCAGTGAGACTGGTGAGCCCTGGCTCACAGCGGACAGCACAGAAATCAATGGGTCACACCTCACTGGCTTGGAGAGCAGCATGGAGGACCCATCCGTCAATACCAACTACAACAGAGACCGTTTGTGTCGCCCGCCCCTTTCTCCTCGGTCTCCTCTGCCCTCACAGTCTCAGGAAGAGGAAGCCCAGCTGAGCGACCCCTCCGAGTGGGCCCTGCTTATCGGCCTATGGACGATAACACCAGTCAATTAATATGTATCGAACGCTCCTGATGAGCCTGCCATCGTGCCAGCTGCCGGTACCACCTTCTGGTCTTGGAGTTAGTGGTTCCCTGTGCCTGGAGTGTTGTCTGTTTTTCTCATGACTGGTTTCATCTTGCCATTCAAATCCTAACTGAGGTGTTCAGTTCCACGGCGCCGGAAAGGACCTCTTTCGGTCTGCAGGACAGACACATCCTGTCACCTTCTGCCGTGTCGTCCTGTTTCAGTTCTCTGCATAGCACTGGTCATGTCTCTTAGTTTAAAAGTTGCACTCATCGTGGTCTGTCTCCTGTCCCTGCAGGGTAAGCGCCACCACAGAGGGCACTCTCTCTGTCCTGTGACGGTGTCTTCAGTACTTAGGATGTTTCCTGACACGTTCGTGTCTGTTGAGTGAGTGAGAGACTTAGGGTTTCCTGGTGGGACAGAGGTAGGCACGGCTCCTGATTCTACGGGGCAGCCTGCAGTGTAATGTCTATGTCGTGAGGGCAGTCGACGTGAATCCAGGAAGCCCACAGCGGAATGCAGGTGGTACAGCGGTGATAAATGTGTGGATGGAGGATTCCGGGAGGGCCTAGGACCGGGGCCGTTAGCCACAAAGTGGAGGTGTCGCTTAGGGTCCCTGAGAGAGAGCATCAGGCGAGCTAAAATCCAAAGAGGGGGTGAGAGGGGGATGTGACCGGGGGGTGGGGAGACTGCTTCGACAGAGGGGGTGGCGTGTCCCAGGGTCCCTGGCTGGAGGGAGCCTGCCAGCCGGGGGGGCAGACTGGCTTGCCGAGGGAGAGTGGGAAGGGCTGGGCAGGCAGGTGGGACCCAGGCCGGGGCAGGAACTTTGGGGCCATGTGAGGCTTTGGGTCATTAGCCTGGGATTGACGGGGAGCCCCTGAGGAGTCTTAAGAGCTAGTGGAGTGATGTGACCAGATCTGCGGTTTGAAGACCATTGCCCCGCGTTGTAGACAGGGGCCTAGCCAGTGGTTCAGTGAGAAGGCACGGCCACCATTGCGGGCACTCGGATCAGACGGCTGGCCAGGACGTGGCGCAGAGGACACATTCACACCGGCACGCTATGGTTCAGGATGGACGTCAGGCGTGAGAGGCAAGCAGGCGTCAAGGACACGGTTTAGTTTTCTGCACCGCCCTCCGGAATGGAAGCTTGTGTCGTTGGCCGATACTGGTCACGCAGGGTAACCGTGGAGGCGGCCTGGGGCTGACCCAGGAGCTCACAGCTGGGTTCTGCTGAGCTTGACTTGCCTTTGAGATGGCCAAGTCGGGGCGGTTCATGAATAATTGGTGACTGGAGCCTGGAACTTCGAAGAGAGGTCTGTGCCTGAGCCGTGGTCGCAGATCTGGGAGTCATCTGTGACCGGGCGAACATGGAAGTCAGTGCGGTGGAGCTCACAGCCTGAATGTAGGAACCGCGGAGGCAAAGGCTTGCGGAGGACCTGTCACTTCGTGTCATTTCACTATGGGATAGAGGAGGGCGACGGGGCAGAGCGGGGAGAGCTGGAACAAACCAGCGGGGAGCTGGTGACGGAAGCCAAGGGGACATTCGTCTGCGTCACAAGCTGCAAGGAGACTGGGAGAAAAATGCCCCTACATCAGTCGCTTTTCCACCTTGTAGATGCTGTGTGGGAAAGATGGCCGATTCCCACAGGGAAGGTCTGGGAAGGAGGGGCCTGGTGTCCCATGTCCCCGGGAGGCTCAGAGAGGACGAGGCACAGATGTCCGAGGGTGACAGTCACCGTGACCTCTGCGACTTTGAGTTTAGGGTGTTCCGCAGTGGCTGCTCTGTAGCCGTCTGAAGGTGTAGCCTTCATAAACGCTGCTTCTTTCGGTGACCGCAGGGGAGCGTCAGGCGGCAGGGGACGGTGCTGTCCGTGACAACCCCAAACTGTCCTGGCTCTTAGGGCTCGTTCATGTAGCACTCCTGTGCAGCGGTGGGGTGGGGGGCCTTCCCTGAGGTGATTTGTGATCTCAGAGCCCCTCTAGCTCGTGGGCGCACATTGTCCCCGAGGGCTCGAGGGCCCCCACGGACTCCCCTGCTTCCAGACACGGGGCAGGAGAAGGGAGCGTGATGGGGCAGATTTTCACGGGCTGGGCCGGGAGCAGCGTTCACCCGTCCACTCAGACCCCAGGGGCCAGGACTCATCCCTGCGGCCATACTCTATGTCCAGGAGGCTGGGGACTGCGGCCTGCCTGGGTGCCCAAGGGGGAAGGGACCCAGGTGGGCAAAGCTGCCCATCTCTCTTCGTAGGGCCTTCCCCCACCATAGAGTCTGCCAGTTTGAGAACCTGAGTAGGCCTGGGCAGCTTCCTGGCCAGAGAATTAGCTTTCTTTACGTAACATACGTTCTTAAAACCGTTCCTGTCTTCTTGCCCTTAGCTTTGACCTCCGTGTGATTTGGGAACGATTTCCCATGATAGCCCAAGTATTATTTTCCGGTCTGAGAGTTCCCACGTCTGACCGTCTTGCTGGTTTACATCTCCCCCAAACGATGACGTCTCTGTGGCTTAGCCTTTCAGTTTTTGGACATTATTTTGATGGGGTTCTGTTTCAACAGGATTTTGAGGGGGGAAAGAATTTCAAGTTTGGCTTTTCTTCTAGAACAGTGGTTCTTAAAACTTTCCGAGTTGCCTGGAGGGCACCCCACCTCCACCTACCCCCCATCCTCACAGAGGTTGTGATTCTCTGGGGCCGGCCAAGGCTGATGAGCATTTACATTTCTAACAAACCCCTGGTGGTTTGCAGGAAGGCTGCTCATTTCAGAGCCCACACTTTGAAAACTACTTCTCTAAAATCAGCAGCTCTTTATTTATTTATTTACTTAAAAACTTATTTATTTATTTTTAAAGAGCACATCCTGGCTTCCTGTCCCTGTGGCTTTATTCACATGCCGGGGGAACTAAGTACACTGCTCACAAAAATTAGGGGATATGTCAAAATGAATAAGAAGCGATTAAAAAAAGAGAAGCATTTGATTCTTTTTTGTTGTTAAGCAAGAACATCAGAAAAGCAAACGACAAGTCAAAGAAAGCTGTTGATTACTTTGCGGACTTTTCCTGGATGTGGACTTTTCCTGGACTCCTGCTCCTTGTAACAACTCATAACAGACTGAACTGGGGTTGGGTTGCATTTTTCAGGGATTTGGCATGGTGTTGGGGCCAACTTGGACTTGGTGAACTTGTTAAGGACACTACTCTTTTATGGATTCTTGCTGTATTGGCCAAGAGTTTGCTTAAAGGCTTTAATCACTGTAAAAAAAAATGGAGGACTGGATAAAGAAGATGTGGCACATACACACCATGGTATACTATTCAGCCATAAAAGATGATGACATTGGATCACTTACAACAAAATGGTGGGATCTTGATAACATTGTACGGAGTGGAATGGGTAAATCGAAAAAAAAAACAAGAACTGCGGGATTCCATACATTGGTGGGACATAAAAATGAGACTAAGAGACATGGACAAGAAGAGTGTGGTGGTTACAGAGGGGTGGGGGGAGGGAAGGAGGGAGGGGGGAGGGGAGGGGAGGAGCACAAAGAAAACTAGATAGAAGGTGACGGAGGACAATCTGATTTTGGGTTAAATGTATGCAACAGAATTGAATGACAAGATGACCTGGACATGTTTTCTTTGAGTATATGTACTATATGTACCCTGATTTATTGATGTCACTCCATTAAAATAAAAATTTATTTATTAAAAAAAAAAGACAAAAAAAAAAAAGAAGAAAGCTGTTCTCTTGTGCAGATGAGATGCAAAGCCAACTTGGATCTCATTGGTGAAAATGCACTGGACACAAGGCTGAAAGTCCTGGAGGGTCTGCACGTCCCCTGGCCCCCTCATTTTTGAGAGGAGTAGAACGCACAGTGTGAACTCAGAAAGGGGCTCAGGGAGAGAAGATGCCCGCCCGAAGGCAGCCACATTCCTCCAGTCCCATGAAACGGGGAGAGTCATTCCATCGCTCGCTCACGCGCTCAGAATTTTCACGGCTTTCTTTATAAAATGAGGGTAATAACACCTACTTTGCCGGGAACAAGGGATGTCTGTCCCAGGCCCGCCAGGGACAGAAACAGCCAAGGGGGAGACTTACACCCCAGCAGAGAACGTCCCTGGGGGGGGGCTGCCCTACAGGGCAGCCTCAGTCTTCTGGAAGGCAGTGTAACCCCAGCGCCCGGCCGGATGTGAAAGCAGTGTGCCAGCCGTGTCCCCAAAAGGTCAACGCCACAAGCCCGGCATTCTCAACGCAGCTCCGTGACAGAATCAGCTGTGTAGCTTTGAGAAGAAAAAGATACCCACACCTGGCCTCTTGCACTGCGGGACGAGTCTTCCGTGTGCGAGCCGGGACGAGTCTTCCATGTGCGAGCCGGGACGAGTCTTCCGTGTGCGAGCCGGGACGAGTCTTCCGTGTGCGAGTGGGACGAGTCTTCCGTGTGCGAGCCGGGACGAGTCTTCCATGTGCGAGCCGGGACGAGTCTTCCGTGTGCGAGCTGGGCGTGAGTCTTCCGTGTGCGAGTGGGACGAGTCTTCCGTGTGCGAGCCGGGACGAGTCTTCCATGTGCGAGCCGGGACGAGTCTTCCGTGTGCGAGCTGGGCGTGAGTCTTCCGTGTGCGAGTGGGACGAGTCTTCCGTGTGCGAGCCGGGCGTGAGTCTTCCGTGTGCGAGTAGGACGAGTCTTCTGTGTGCGAGCCGGGACGAGTCTTCCGTGTGCGAGCTGGGCGTGAGTCTTCCGTGTGCGAGTGGGACGAGTCTTCCGTGTGCGAGCCGGGCGTGAGTCTTCCGTGTGCGAGCCGGGCGTGAGAACCTTCCCGTGGGAAAGGAACTCTGGGCGTTGCCTGGTCGTCGGTGACGTGGCCACGCTGTGACTGCTGGCCCAGTGTCCGTGCCAGTGTCCGCGGTCTGATTGGGGAGGGGGGAGTACATTCCCGGGCAGTGACACCATCGCAGGGCAGAGGAGAGTTCCAGGCAGGTTCTGAGGCCCGGCGTTGTTATGTTGGGTGACCAGCTGGTTGCAGGTGATTAAATGGCCGCCTCGGGCACTGGCCGTCACTCCTTTTGCTTCTCAGCTGTGATTTCTTGTCCCACCAAAGAGCCAGCACACACATGCCGCGTGGCTGGGAGGCGCCCCGATCCGAGGACGAGGTGGAACCCGGAGTTCTTGCTCCGTCGTCCTAGGCACGCGGGCCCGGGTCACACACGAAGTAGCCGCACGGTAAGCAGCTGGACAGCCCTGAAGAATCGTGGGTTTTACACTCTGTTGTTGAGGTTTGTATTTTGGCTTTTACGGCAAGGGTAAAGGCACATGGAACCTCTATCGTGGTAAGTGGGACAAACCAGGTGTCTGGGACAAAGGCCGCTGTGACTCGTGCTGCCTCCTCCTCCAGAAAGTCCTCTTGGGTTTCTGTGCTTCAGCAGGAAATGAGCTACAGGACGAGGTTGTTGCTTTGCTGAGGGAAGGCTTAAACCCACCCCCTGAGCAAGGCTGCGTTTCTGAACAGCTGCTGTTATGAATGTACTTGGCACTCGTAAGGCCTGAGTCACCTTTGTCTCCGAGCACCCTCTTCGGATTCGCTGATCAGCATGAAGCGACTTTTGATGATTTCAGAAAGAGGCGGGAAGCACCGCCTGGACCTCCCGCTGAACCGAAACCCGTGGCTGATTGAGCACCCGCCGAGGCCTGCACTTTCTGTCATGTGTACCGACGAGGAGAGCAACTTCGACGGGGGCCTGTCGCCTGGATAATTTTGACCCTCTGGGGACGGCGGCCACTTGTCATCAGATGCAGCGACTGATGATTTCTGACTCCTTTCTTCTTCTGGAGACTTATTCATGGATGACCTCTTGGCTAGGCTGATTTGACACCCCAAGTTTGGTTTAGATCAGGGGTCCCCAAACTTTTTACACAGAGGGCCAGTTCACTGTCCCTCAGACCATTGGAGGGCCAGACTATAAAAAAAACTATGAACAAATCCCTATGCACACTGCACATATCTTATTTTAAAGTAAAAAACAAAACAAAACGGGAACAAATACAATATTTAAAATAAAGAACAAGTAAATTTAAATCAACAAACTGACCAGTATTTCAGTGGGAACTATGCTCCTCTCACTGACCACCAATGAAAGAGGTTCCCCTTCCAGAAGTGCGGCGGGGGCCGGATAAATGGCCTCAGGGGGCCGCATGTGGCCCACGGGCCGTAGTTTGGGGACCCCTGGTTTAGATGATTGCTTCTGGGAAACCCGTGTGGCACCCCTGGAAGAACCGACGGCCTGGGGTCCCGAGGAGGGAGAGGCGTGTCGGGGTTCAGAGTCGAGGTGTCACAACTGGGCTTAGAGCCAAATAACATCAGTCTCCCTGGCGTGTGAGGAGCATGCCAAGGACAGAGCTGGCCCCCGACTCTGGACAAGGCTGAGAGCGGCCCACGCCAGAGGGGGACCCCCTGCCCAAGTGTCCGCCACACGTGGACATCCAAAAGGACCTACATGGGCATCCCAAGCCTGGTGCTGTCTCTGAGACTCCGGGGACAGAGGCTGGCATTATACTGCACTGTGCTAGAGTCCCAGCAGAGGGGGGACACCTGGTCTCAGAGACTCCTGGGACAGAGGCTGGCGTTATACTGCACTGTGCTGGAGTCCTAGCAGAGGGGGAGACACCTGGTCAATGATGGGGGTGACAGTCGAGAAACGAGAAAGATTTGCTGGTGGAAGTTCACCCTCTTGGCTCATCTTTTTGGGTGTTTGAGGAGAGGCAGGTAAGGCTGGAATCTCCTCTGTGCTTCCGGAATTCTGTGAGATGTATTTTGTTCTTCTTAGATCAGGTGTGAGGCTGGGATGTCATTTGTCACTGTCACCGTGTTCTGTAGCTGAGACAGGACTCCAGAGCCTGGTGGGGCGGGGTGCCATCTTTCTGTCTAATTGGCCCTGGAACTGTCAGTTCTCATGCTGCTGTCTCTCGGTGTGACCTCAGTCCACACTGACTCTAACGGTCAGCTGGAGTCTAAGGATCTGAGCCAAAGTATTTTCCCTAGAGTTCACATGTGTGCTCAAAGAAAACGTCTGAGGGAGGAAAAGACCAGGTCATTGTCATTATTGTGCCCCCTTTTCCTCGGAATTAGCACCTGTCCAAACTGGAGCTCCTTACACTTTCTTACCAGGCACCCCTCCTGACATCTCTGGTTGCCAACAACGGTGGGAACGACAGTCCTTTGTAATTAGCTTTCTAGAGACAGAAGAGTCCCAGCCTTTAGACCAGAGCTCCCCCTGATGTGATGTTCCAGCCGAGTGGTGGATGAGCTACAAGCATGCTGCCTCCTACACGGGGGCTCATGATGGAAGTTTCGGTGTGACAGCTGCTGGTTACTGACTCAGCGGCTGCCCACCTGATGCTGATTATTTTTGTTGTTGTGCCCCTGTCATCTTGGGTTTGGAAGAGTTCTTTAAGATGTTACAGTCATTAAGAAATCTGCCCCCTCACCCGCCCGAGCCTGGCAACATCTTTACAACATCTCCCCCAAGTGGCAGTCCTGGCCACCGAGAACCCATGTAACCACAGCGAGGAAAAGACAGACTCCAGCATCCAGGAGACAGTTCCAATCTGAAGTCATCCCTCGATACAGTTCATCGTAACAATAGTGAGCTTCCGTTTAGGGGAGGACCTCAATAGGTAAACAGATAATTCGACGTAAAACGTGGTGACTGTTTTGATAGAGGCAAGGATATATTGCTCAGAAACAACTAACCGTGTGGCAGAATCCGGGAAAGACACTCAGAGGGCACATGTGAGTTTGTCTTGAAGGATGAGTGTGTGTGTGCACCCCGTGAGCACGCAGGCGCCCACATTTCGGGGAAGAGTGTTTCCGCAGAAGGGACAACAGGCTCAGAGATATGGAATCTGGAAGAGACCGTGTTGAGACATGCTGAGAAGTGCAGAATGGCCGATGGAGTGTTAATGTGACCGCTTGGTGACAGAGATGGCTTTGGCCGAGCTATCTGGAACTTTCTTTGCAGGCCTGACCAGAAAGTCTAGATTTTATCCAGCAGGGAAAGAGAGGAGACTTCCAAAGGTTTAAAGCATGGGAGTGACTTGGTCAGATTTCAGTTTCAGGAAGATAATCTCAGTGAGGGGTTTGAGGATTCATTTGATGGAGGACAGACTGATTCCGGGCACCGGCTGGATATCAAACCCTCAGCCTTGCTGGCCACCGGCGTGTCCTATTTGTAGTTCAGGAAGTCAGGTCATTGGTCACAGAGCCAGTTGGAACCGGCTGTGGTGGACAACGTTACGCCTAATGTGTTGTGGGAATATTGGCAAAACGAGATGGAAAATTGTGGCGATTACTTGGATTGCTCAGGAAAACAAAAATTGACTTAGATACCAAAATAAAGAATTTTAAGATCAGAAATACCTAGGTCATTGAGCAAGTGTGTGCCCCCCCCTGAAATGCTCAACTTTAATTCATCTGGACATAGTCTGAGGCACAAAGCCTGAGACTGGATGATTTTGACAGTAGGCAATTCTGTGACATCCTCGTGGGTCAGAAAGCCATTATGGGATAGGACAAAATGAAATGACATCAGCCATCGCGTTCCAAAAAGGAAAGACGGAAATAATGTTAGGACAGGCATTGGAAATTTTCATGTAGCCCTGGCTGGATAGCTTGGTTGGTTAGAGCATTGTCCTGATATGCAGAGGTTGCTGGTTCGATCCCCAGTCAGGGCACATACAGGATACCCATTGATGTTTTTGTCTCTCTCTCTCTTTCTTCCTCTCCTTTCCTCTTTCTTTAAAATCAATCAGTAAGTAAATTAAAAAGAAAAAAATTTGCATGTATTTAAAAACTGTGCCCTGTCGTCTGGAATGTGGGGCCCAAAAAGTGCAGACGGTGCAGTCTGGAGGGCTTCCCGGAGGCCAGACAGTGGGAGCTGGCACCCTGACTCCCGATCACATTCACGCTGCCGCAGAGACGGAGCCGTCTGCCCTTTCCGGCTGCGGGCTCAGCGGTTCCCGTGTTCCACCTGCCGCAGACAAATGCTCCTGGGATGCATAATGTCACCCACAGCTCTGCCTGCCGTGTGTTTCCTAAAACAGTGCCAAAAAGATTCCGGGGATACGGCTGGATCAAAGCCACGAGCCGGATCCTCGAATAACCTAATCTAACAGGCTTTTCATCGCTTATTTTCATCTGTGTGGCGTGTTCAGTTAGTAGCATCTCAGGGCAGAAGAAACTCGAGTTCAGGGGAGTCCAGTCTGGATGCTGACCATCTTCTCTGCAGGGCGGCTCCCGGGCTTCGTGTCCTCCCAGCGGGTCTCCTAGGCTGACACGCACGCCGGTCAGAACTGGTCATTGAGTGCCTGTCAGGGGCGCCCGTGGTCTGGCCACGCCACAGACTTCCCCGAGCGAATCTGCTGCAAGCTCCATCGGATGAAGAGTGCAGCCGCTCACCGTGCAGCCGTGCTCCGGGCTGGGGTGATGGAGAGCCGCAGCACCCCCCCCCCCCCGGGGAGGCCACGTTCCCTACGTACTGCCTGCCTCGCCACTTGTCCCGGAGAGATGTTTCCCCTGGTGGACCTTCAGAAGCAAAAAGTAAGCTGTGTTAGGGCCACAGGCAACTTGAACACTGTAAACTACTTCCAGAGCTGAAGGATGGGGAGACAAGCAGAAGCTGTGTAGAAGAAGATGCAATAGCCCTGGCTGGTTGGCTCAGCAGTAGAACGTTGGCCCGGTGTGTGGAAGTCCCGGTTTGGGGCCCACAGGAGAGGCGACCATATGCTTCTCCATTCCTCCTCTCCCTTCTCTCTCTCTATCTCTTCTCCTCCCCTCCAGCAGCCATAGCGTGAATGGTTTGAGCAAAGTTAGCCCCAAGCACTGATGATGGCTCCATGGACTTTCCTCAGGTGCTAAAAATAGCTTGGTTGCCAAGCAAGGGAGCAGTAGCCCCCAGATGAGTAGATCATTACCCCATTAGGGGGCTTGCTGGGTAGATCTGGGTCAAGGGCGCATGTGGGAGTCTGTTTTTTTGCCTCCCTGCCTCTCACTATTCTTTAAAAAATATAAAATAAAAATGAAGATGCAATAAAGGACAGGAAACATCTGTACATAAAACATCTTTTTTGTGACCCTGCCTACATGGATAGAGTAGCATATACTGTGGCCTTGCATACGTGGACAGAGATAGAATATGTGCCGTGGAACATGGAGCTCAGCGTAAGCTGAAATTGTCCTTTGTAAGAAGTTTGCGGTCTGGCTAAACAAGGACAGGTGACCGACCTTCATTAAATCCTTCCCCGTGCCCAGTGCTTTGCCATGTGGTACGGCACATTTGGCCATTGATTCTCAAATAACTGAGAATCAGGGGTGTTTAATCCCTGTTTTTATGATAACGTGAGAAACAGCTCTGAGAGACCGTGTAACTTTCTCGGTTTCTCACAACTGCTACATGGTGTGGCTGGGAATGCAAACCACACCAGTCTGGTGGCAACTCCTGTGTCCTTCCCACAGCCTCCTGGCTCCCGCGGAATGGCTCCCAGGGGAAGCTCTGTCCTAAACCAGCCTGGAGATTCTCAGAGAGGCTTTGACAGGCCCTCAGCAATTTACTTCTTGAGGTTTCCATGATTCCATGGCTAGATTGTTCATCCTGAAAAAAAAAAAGCAGATTACAGTGTAGTTTATTTCTGTTAAAAAAGAAATGACGTGCGCTAAGCTTGTATTTGCAAATAACGTTGCAATTTTAGAATCACGTTTATAAAAAGTTATGCCCTAGGGTTCTGTAGAACACAGTGTGATAGCTAGGAGCTTAACATAGTCCCATAAATAACTCCAAGCATAACAAATTCCAGTGATTAGACATGTGTGTCTCCCTTGACCTTTATCTCCTTACCTCAAGGTCATTTTCTAGCTGGGGGGGGGGGGTGTTTAGAGTATATCTCTGAAACAGGAATGAAATTCTTGGCTCGTGAGTTGCAAGAATTTGGCATTTGGGCATCAGAAGCCTTAGCCCTGACGTCCGCGGGAAGAACCACTGCCCTAAGCAGTAGATGCAGAAGGATCTGTTGGGAGCCAGAGGAGCTGTTCTGGTACCCACGCACGCAGATTCTACAGGACAAGAGAGGAGACAAACAGAAAGACAGGCACGGGGCGTTGCTGATGGGTCCCGAGAAGGGCCCGACCCTCCTTGCAGACTCTCGGGACTGAATATTTTGAAAAAATATTTGAAAATAAAAGTTGTATATGTTTATGGTGTGTAGTGATGATCTGATATAACATAGACATAATGAAATGATTCCTCATGTAAGCTAATCAACATCTCGTCCTCTCACATCGTTAACATTTTTTTTTTTTTTTTTTTTTTGGTAACGAGAGCACCTGAAATCTACTCTCTTAGCCACTTGTTAACTATGGTTATCATGCCTGTATATTAGATTTCTAGCTTGTTCATCCTGTGTAACTGCAACTTGGTACAATATCCCTCCCACTCCTCCACCCCTGCAGCTGTGATATCCTATGCTCTGCTTCTGAGTTTGACTTTTGTTTAGATTCCACATGTGAGTGAGTTCATACAGTATTTTTTTTAAAAATGTCTAGCTTATTTCACATAATGGAATGGTTCATCCATGTTGTCGCAAATGACAGGATTTCCTCTTTATTCGTGACTGAATCGTATCCATGGTGCGTGTGTGTGTGTGTGTGTGTGTGTGTGTCTGTGTGTGATCTTCTGTGTCCCTTCATCCATCAGTAGACATTTACTTGAGTTGTTTTTGTACCTTGGCAATTGTGAAGAATGCTGCAATGAACACAGGAGTGCAAATATCTCTTTGAGATCCTGTTTTCATTTTCTCTGGATAAATATCCAGGAGTGATATTGCTGGGTCGTATTATGGTAGCTCTATTTTTTATTTCATTTCCTTTTTTTTCTTCTTGTTTTTCCAAGTGAGAGGAGAGGAAATAGAGAGACAGACACCCACATACACCCTGACCGGGATCCACCTGGCAACCCCCATCTGAGGCCGATGCTCGCAACCAAGCTATTTTTAGCACCCGAAATGGAGGCTCCATGGAGCCATCTTCAGTGCCCAGGGCCGATGCACTTGAACCAATTGAGCTATGGTTGTGGGTGGGGAAAAGACAGAAAGAAAGAGGGAAAGAAAGAGGAGGGGTGGAGAAGTGGATAGTCGCTTTTCCTGTGTGCCCTGACCAGGAATCAAACCTGGGACATTCACATGCTGGACCAATGCTATACTACTGAGCTAATCAGCCAGGGCATATTTTTGATTTCTTGAGGAAATTCCATGCTATTTTTTATTGTGGCTGTGCTAATTTATAGCCGCACCAACGGTACACAAGGGTTCCCTTAACTTGACATCCTCACCGACCTGTTAACCTTGATCATTCTGAGAACAGTCATTCTTACAGATGTGAGGCGACATCATGATGTTGATATGCATTTCCCTGATGCTCAGTGATATTCAGCATCTTTTTATGTATCTATTGGTTATTTGTATGTCTTTTTTTGAGAAATATCTATGCAGGTCCTTTGCCCAGTTTTAAATCAGGTAATTTGGTTTTTTTTGTTGTTATTGTTTTCGTTCTTCCTTTTTCCTTTGCTATTGAGTTGATTTCATTAAAATTAGTAAAACCATTACTAGGAGCAAAGAGGATCGTACAGAATGATAAAAGTTCAGTTTTCCGGAAAGCTAACTCCACATTGTATTTGCCTAATAACATGATCTTGAAACATACAAAATAAAAATAGAAAGAACTATAAGGAGAAATGAACACATTTACAGTCAGAACAGGACAGGTTAATATTGCTTTCTCAGTAACAGATAAAACATGAATATAAAAAACCTTGCAAAACTGTAAAAGATTTGAATAACAAGTTTGGCGAATTTGACCTATTATGTATGATAAATAATACAATATACAACACGTAATATAATATATGAATATAAAAGAATGTATAACATATTTTACTTATAATTATATATTATTAAATAAATTATATTATTTAATTATATAACATTATTATATACTATGTAATTATATATGGTTACATGTTACATATATAATATTATATGTATATTATATAATATTTAATATGCTTAATGTATATAAGAGATCAAGTTTCCTAAATTTGTTATTCAAAATTTTACTCAAATATGAATATATAGAGTCAAGTTTGCTAATTTTGTTTTCTAAGTTTGAAATACATATGTACATGAAACAGGTCAAGTTTATTAATATGTATCTACATACATGCATGTCTATGTATGTTTCTTAATTGTGTTAGACAATTTTTTTTTACCATGTTGCTATGCTAGACCAGAATTTATGTTTGCATTACTACCGTAAAACAAACAGTTTAATCATCATTTAAAAAGAATTTATAATAACATTCACTGTATCAGCGCATTCTCCTGTGATATAATGATCTTCCTAAAGCTTTACTCTTAATTTCTTTTTTTCTTAGTATATTTTTAATACTTTCCACTTAAAGTTTACATGCTGTATTACTTTGTGTCGGTTTCGGGTGTAGCGAGGAGACAATCGCATACTTCCCAGAGTGGTCCCCCGATATTTCTAGTACCCACCTGGCACTCTGCGCAGTTATTACAATAGTATCGACTCTATTCCCTGTGCTGCACTTTATACCCTTTACTCTAATTTCTTGAATTGGATGAGCAAATGAAATAGTTATTGGAATTAACTTAATTTCTCTCTGAAGTATCTGGAAATACAAAAGGTAAAGCTGGAGTCATTTAACAGTTCGCAAAGTTCTGTTGCTGCTCCCGGAGCCGACAGGGTCCTGGCGATGGCGTCACTTCTTCAACGCGCGCAGGGAGGCCTGGAGGCCACGCGAGCGAGGGTCATTCTGAGGAGCAGGCATTTGCCGCGAATGGGACGGTCGCTTCCCAGAACCTGGTGCGCATGCGTGCTCTGCAGCAGCACCTGTCGAACCGCTGTGGTCCGACTGGCTCTTCTTAGCTCCGTCTGAAACCGATGCTGAGAATTCTTTAGCGGAACGGTGCCCTTTTTACGCATTCGGTGACATCACTCCAGCCTTCTTCGTGGATGGCACATGTGGACAATTTCTGCAGGTGACACGCCTGCCAGGAGGTTTCTCAGGGACCCATGTGCAGTACTTAGGTTTTCATTAAACACGCAGTTCCATCCTCCTGAAGCCAACACCGCCAACGGGGCTTATCGTCAACTGAAAAGTAACAACACCTAATAAAGTAAATCGTGATACGCGTGTGACGTATGTTTGTTGACATGGTGACAGACGCCCTCGAGTCCAGACTGTTCTGTGCTCCGTGGCGGGACTGACAGCTCGTCCCTTCCCCACGCGTTACGTCCTGTGGACCGAGGAGTTCTCATTTTCCGCGGACTGCTGATGGGCGGCCCGTGGCTTCATGCTCGTCACAGGCCCGGGGCACGGCCCGATCTGGATCTGCAGGGGGGCCAGCCGTCATCCGGGCAGCGGCCTTCTGGTCCTAGCGCATGTGCTGTTCTACCAGTAAGCTCCTGGGCCCTGCTGAAAGGCAGACGTGTTACCTCTGTGTGTTGGAGAAAGAACTGGAAAAGGAAAAAAGGGGCTAATGCTGGTTTATCCCCCTCACGCACACCCGGGAGCCCACAGTGGGGCAGCCCGTACACACCACGTGCCACAGGAATTGATCAGACACGTCAGCAAGAGGGAAATTCCCTGCCGTCCTTTGCCCAGTGTTTTATTTTTCTCCGCGAGGCTGAGGAAGGAAAACAGTGAAGCTGTCAACACCCATGATCAGGAGTCTAATACAGGACATTATCACACAGACCAGAGGAGGACAACAGGGGACTGGGAGCATCTTCCTGACAAAAAATCTGAAAACTTGAGTAAAATCGAGACACTCCTAGAAAATGGTCATTTACTGAAATGGATATGAAAAGAAATAGGGAATAGGAGTGGGTGTTTCAGTATTAGCAAAATTGAGAAACTAACTTAAAAACTTTTCGTAGAGAAAATCTCATGCCTCGGCGGCTTAGAAATTGAGTTCAGTGAAAACTTTTGGGACACAAGTGACGCCCACCTTCCACCGACTTTTCCAGGGAATTGAAATGCTATTTTTGCCAATTCATCTTGTGAGGCTGTCATGACTCTCATGACAAATCTGAAGGACATGATGAAGAAATAAAAGTGTAGGCAAGGAGCTCTTACAAATACAGATGAAAATGCCGTAACCGAAGCATCAGGATAATAACGCAGCAGTAAATGAAAGGGAGAGGATAGGAATGACCAAGTTCAATTTATTCCAGGAGCGTGTGGTTGATGCAGAAAATTACGGAAATTTATTACACTTGCAGACTAACAACCGGGAAATATTTTATGGTGATCTTAATAGTTGAATAGAGATATTTGACAAAACTCAGTATCCTCATTGTCTTAAAAAAAAAACTCAGCAAACTAGGAATGGAATGGAATGGAATGAAACTTGATTTGATGAAAAGTATTTAATAAGCGCTGACAGCTTATATGTTTAATATTTAATCATCTCTAATGCTGAAGCTTTGTAGGATTTTCCTGTGATTTTCGGAGCAAGGCAGACTGGCTCACTGTAACTACCTCTATGCAACACATTTTTCTTGGAAGATTTAGCTGGTAAAATAAAGACCCCCCCCACTAAAGGAGACAAACGAAACTCCCCAAAAAACAACAACAAAACCAAATAAATCTTATATGCATTTTAAAGGAAAAAAATTGTATTATTCTTGGATTATATGATAGCATCATGTTTAGAAAATTTTAGATAATATATAAACAATTATAAGATAGACTAAAAAAATTATTCTAGAAAATCAATATGCAAAACTGTTTGTATATACCAGAAACAATCAGAAACTGAAGCTTAAATAGGATTAAAATATGAAGTACTTAGAAATAGATCTACTGAGAAAACTATAAAACTTTATTGAAATAAGCCAAAATGGCTGAAATAAATGGAGAGAGAGAGAGTCTTTGGTCATGTATTAGACGATTTAAATTTGTTAAAATAATCACTTTTTGCCTAAATCTATCTATAGATTTAATTCAAATCCAATAAAAATTCCAGTCGAGTATTTTTTTGTGTGTGTGTGTTGTGGAATGTCAAAAGTTGAGTTTGAAATTTATATGGAACTACAAAGATTAAAGAGTAGCTACGTTGATATAAATCTATGTTAATTTATAGCATGTTGTATTAGAATAAGGATAGACATAGGAGTGAGCAGGATAGAGCATCTAGAAACAAAACCAGGCATATGTAGACACTTGATTTATGACAAAGTGATACTCCATAGCAATGGAGAAAAGGCTGGTATTGTCATAAATAGTGATGAGACAGTTGGACATCTTTGTTGTAGAAAATGAAATTGGATCCCTTGTCAAACCTGACACAAAAATCAATTCCCGGTGGGTTATAGACTTACATATAACCCCCCCCCCCCAAACAATGAAACCTGTACTAGATAATGAGAACATCTTCATGACTTTAAGTAGCCAGCGATTTCTTCAACGTGACCCAAAAGGCGCTATCTAAAAGAAGATTGAAAAAGTGGACTCCATTAAGAAAGTCTATTTTTTGACTTATACCTGTGGTTGCCTTTCCGTTAGCCTAATGGTATAAGGAGAATGTATTTGCAATAATTTCAACCAGAATATTCAGACTGCGTGGAGAATGGTTACAAGTCAAAAGAAGAGGAAGAAGAAAAAGATGGACAGGTCCATAGAAAAGTGGGCAAGGTGCTTCACAGATGCGGAGATGTAAATAACCAATGTGCATCTCAGATGGTGTTTATCTGCTCTGGGAGCCAGGGGAAGCCTTTAGGAACCCCCGTGAGCAACTAGGGTGCACTGGCGAGATGGGAGAAGGTTTAAAGGTCGGATAATCGCAACGCAAGTCCATGTTGCAATAAAAGTGTTCAAAACCAGGGGCAGTGCACATGGGTCCAAACACCGTGGAAATGCTTTGGCATTGCCTAGTCATGTGCAGGTGTGCGCCACTGGAAACCCCTGTATCAGAGACGTGTTAGAATGGAAATGCATACTTACGGGCACTAGGGTGCACTTGACAAGCATGTACACTGTTGTTTATAACAAGCCCCAGGGGGATCCTATCCACACGCCCATTTTGCCAGTGAGACAAATTGTTTGTTCGTGTGATGGAGTAACATTCGGTGGCGGAAATTGAAAAACTACAGCTCTGCGCAACATCGATAAATCCTAAAAACATAACATCAACAAAAGCAACAAGGCAGAGAGAGGCACATATAAACCACGTTGATTAGGAATTCCTGCTTGTGTGGCAAAACTACAGCACACAGCGAGGACGAATTACCATAACCTCCAGGAGTGTGGTTCCCCCGGGGAGGGAGGAGGGATGTACGATATAATAAGAAAAATACAATGTCAAGAAAGGTCTGACTTAGATTATTATCGATAAGCAAAGGCGAGGTCTCTTGACAGCCCGAACGTCGTTTCAACAGCCGCCTGTATTGGGTAGCCAGCGATTCGTTCAATTATGCGTCCGAGAGATGGGGAAGAGGCAAATTTGCAGATTATGGCCAGAAGCCAATCCACCCGTCTCGCAGCTGGTCACCACCATCATTTGATAATGTCACTGGTCCGGTCAGAATCGATACTGGGAGGGTGGGAAGTTAAGCGAGCCTTCAGAACATGGTATCCATTAAAAAGAGATTCAAGGACCAGATGGCATGTATGTTTTCAGCTGTCAGATATGTTGGTGTGTTGGAAGAGGAAGGGTACAGAAGAGAAGGCAGAACAGACCTCCAATGGCAAGTTCTGATCTTTCCCTCCACTTGAAAGCCACAAACACAAAATTTCGTGGTGGTAGGTCAGGATAAGAGACCTCTGAACACACCTGTGTTCCAAGTGGGTGCCCTCATATGACATGTCCTGTTATAAAACATAGAGAACGTCAGCATTCTGTGCGAAGGCTCAGCAACCACGGGTCTCGGTATACGCCCGGGGCTGTCCAGCCCATCTGGTCACACCTGGAGGGAATCCAGTGTGTGGCGTCTCAGTGTGAAGGAACTTGACATGCCTGTCGGATTAGATTACGAGCCAGAATTCCATACAAAGCCATGTTGTAATTAGGCCGTCCTAATTGAATCCTTTGTCTTTTCTAATAGTTACCCTCGCCTTCAGTTTATGAGCAAACATTATCTAATAAAGCGCTCCGGGGAAGTTTGAGCAAAAGGGAAATTATTTGGGGAAATGAGTAAGCAATGAATAAAATCCGAAGTAAAATGTTGTCTCCCGGCCTCCAGGCAATGAAGTTCTTTCACAGAGTAAATGCTGAGCATCTGTTTTGTGCACAGAGAGGGCATCTCTGGTGATTCAGGGGAGGGAAAGAAGCAGTTTCTTATCAAACCCTGCATCGAAAAGGTTAATAAACCTAGAGCTAGCTGTTTAAAAAACAAAATGATTTTGTTTCCACTGCTGGTCATGAGATGGCGATTGAATGGGTTGCTACTCTGGCCACGGTGGTTCCTGGGTTTAGGGAGACTGCCCTCGGTGAACTGTGCTGCATTCGGCCGGGCAAACCTTCTTGGAAGGGAGCCAGCCCCGTCCTGGACTCGAGTCATCGGCTCCCGGGGTGTAGTATCTGAAACAGCACTTGGCTCCTAAGAGAGCCGTCTTTCTTCCCACAACGAGAGGTCAGAAGACCTTGTCACACAAAATGAAAACCAGGGTGTATGTTTAGAAAAGTAAGCACGTACTGAACAGTATATGCGGGAGTCGCCGTATATTAGCGACCTCTGGCTGTGTGACAAATTATTCCAGAACGCTGTGGCTCACAACAACACACATGTGTGATCTCGTTCGTAGTGTCCGGGGGTCAGGGCCGGGGGCCAGGGCCGGGGGTCAGGGCCGGGGGTGTGGCTCAGGGTCTCTCACAAGGCTGGTGTCAGGGTGGCCGGGGCTGTAGCTATCTCCGGGCTCGCTCAAGTGGTTGCTGGCCGGACGCAGCTCCCCGTGGGCTGTTGGACGGAAGGCCCGAGTGGCTTGCCCTGTGAGACTGTCCACGGGGCAGCTTGCAGCATGGCCGCTGGCAGGAGGACAGCCAGCAAGAAGCCACAGTCTCTTGCAACCTAATCCCAGAAGGAACTTCCCTTTCCCTGTTACCCAGTTAGAAACCAGCCATGGGTCCAGCCCACAGACAAGGGCAGGGTCTGCACCGTGGCATGAACACCAGGAGGTGGGGGCCACGGGGACATCTGAGAGGTGGCCTGCTGCAGAGTGGGAGACCTGGCAGGTGTGGCTCCTCCTGTAGCCCCCCTCCTGCCCCCGCCCCTGCCCCCAGTCATATGCTTGCACCAAGATTATTCTTTCTTCATTGGGGTCTCCTGATTTCTTCACTTTTTAGGGAAATTCTTTTCTGGAACTATATAGTATTATTGCATATTTGCTCCTGAAAGCCATCCGCAATGGCCTAAAGTGAGGCTGGTGGCGTGATCTTACAGGTGACTGTACTCGCTGGGTCCCACGTCCTCTCGACCTGGTGGTTCTGAGAACTGGGAAGAGCTTCAGAACCACCTTAGAGCGTTCATACATCATTCATGATCAGTTTTAACCATAGGGGGCCGGGGGTGTGGTTAAGAACTCTGGCCAGAGAATTGAGACAGTGTCACCTCCCGCTTTGTTTGATCTCCAGGCAAAAGTCATGGTTCTTCAGCGCCGGTGAACCTTGCTCTTGAAGCCTGGTTGATGGGGGTGTCCGCGTAGGACGAGGAGAGCCGTCCTGACCTCCATCAGCCGGGCTGCGCAGTCTCGGTGACCAACGCCGGCTGCGGTCACTGGCAGACTTTCCCTCCTTGGCTTTGGGCGATGGATGGCGGAGTTCTGCGGCTTCCTTTTGAGAACGGGGCAGCGCAGAGGCCACATTGCGTAAATAAAACACGTGCCCGCGTAGGAAATAAAAGCTCAGTCTCAGAACTTCCATTTGGCAATGGGTTTTAAATTTGTCTCCTCGGTTATGGATAGAGCCAGGTCAGTGGTGTAATTAGTGGAGCGTTTATCAAATGCCGAGAGTGGCCACGCGTGGTGCCCGGGCGCCCGCGGATGAGTTATACACACTCCTGCCCGGGTGGGTCCGCCGGCGGTGGGGAGGAACAGTCAGGTGAGCCAGTAATGACAACAGCATGCGGTAACACAGCTGCTTTCAGAGGGCAGGGAGGGCCCCCCCCGGGGGGGGGGTGTCGGCCTCCATCTGGGGACCTGTTTTTTTTTGTATTTTTCTGAAGCTGGAAACAGGGAGGCAGTCAGACAGACTCCCGCATGCGCCCCACCGGGATCCACCCAGAATGCCCACCAGGGGGCGATGCTCTGCCCATCTGGGGTGTTGCTCTGTTGCAACCAGGGCCATTCTAGCACCTGAGGCAGAGGCCATGGAGCCATCCCCAGCGCCCGGGCCACCTTTGCTCCACTGGAGCCCTGGCTGTGGGAGGGGAAAAGAGAGACAGAGAGGAAGGAGAGGGGGAGGGATGGAGAAGCAGATGGGCGCTTCTCCTGTGTGCCCTGGCCTGGAATCGAACCCGGGACTCCTGCACGCCAGGCCGACGCTCTACCACTGAGCCAACTGGCCAGGGCCTGGGGACCTGTGTTCTGTAGCATCCCGTAGACCAGCAATTTTCAACCTTTTCATTAAAATTCTTTTAAATATTTTATTGAGACTATATATATTAATTATATATAATATATATTATATATATTATATATAATATATATAGTGAGAGAGAGAGAGAAAAAGACATCAATCGTTTCTGTATGTGCCCTGACTGGGGATTGAACTGGCAACCTTTGCCTACCAAGACAACGCTCCATCCAATCAAGCTATCCATCTAGGACATTTTTCTTAAACCTTTTCCATCTCATGACACACATATATTAATTATTAAAATTCTGCAGCATACCAAAAAATATATTTTTTGCTGATCTGACAAAAAAAAAGATATAATTTTGATTCATACTCACCGACTGGCTATTGTTGTGTTGGCTGTCGTCATTTTTTTTTATTTGACCGTCTAAGGCAGTGATTTTCAACCGGTGCCCCAAGCGTTTTGAAGACACGCAACTCCTGAGTGTGTAGTCAGTGTCACTGACCTCTATTCTCTTAGGGAATGTCCCTGAGCAGTCATTTTCCTTCATCTTTATGGGGCTCAGAAGCCTTTGGTGGGCTCGTGTCGCCCAGGGTAGGGGTCCTAGACTTCTTAAGTATAAAACTGACTTAGGTCGGTGGATCCCAAGGTGTGGACCTGAAGTTAGGATTATATAATACATCACTGAGGGCCCTGAAGTCATTGTTACAGGTGCCCTCTGCTCCGTGTGCACACGGACCGTGGCCCCGACACTGGACAGAGAGCCCTGTTTCATGTGTGTGAGCTACTACTGTTTATACTTGTCTGTGGGTGGCAAGACTTCATAAAATACAGATGAATTATGCATGTCTAAGATGATTACAGCATTATTGATCATCTATTTTTTAATGAAACTGTTCTCATAGTAAAACCACTATCAGGTGGTGATCTGCACAAAATTGTTAACATTGAAAAGGGGTTTTCATTCTAAAGAAGTGTAGAACCCCTACCCTGGGAGGCATGAGTCCACTGAAGGCTTTTTTTTAAAAAAAGATTTATTTATTTATTTATTTATTTATTTATTTTACCAGGGGGCTGGCAAGAAGCATCAACTCATATTTGCATCACTTCCGTTGTTCACTGATTGTTTGTCGTATGTGCCTTGACCAGGCAAGCCCAGGGTTTGGAACCGGCGACCTCGGTGTTCCAGGTCATAGCTCTCTCCACTGCACCCCCACAGGTCAGGCCCCACCGAAGGCTCTTGAGTTGCGGAAGGACCAGGTGCAATGACTGTTTAGGGAAGTTGGTCTGAGGATGCCCTGCAGATTTGAAAGTGGAGACCAAAGGCAGCTAAACCAATAAGAAACTTCTCGGGGACATTGAGCTTGAGAAAACCAGTTAGCCGAGAACGAGCAGTTTCTAAGTGGTGACGTGAGGTGTGACAGTGGCGCAGACCAGGAGTGGCGCACCGACTGTGAATTCACGGCCTCTCAGGTCCAAACCCACTCTCCCTGCCGGCCCTGGGAGGGGAACTGGGCCGGCTGTCCGCGGACGAGTCCATGATCCGTCAGGGGAGGGTGCTGCGGGGCCACTGCAGGGAGGAGGTTTTATCCACTGGCCCCTGCGTGCTCCTGTCTCCAGACTCCGGGACCACCCATGGCTTCCCCAAGGTCTGGCTCCTGTCACGTGCATTCCTGTAGCATCAGTGCAGCCTCTCTCCTGGCACCCCGTTAGGGCCAGACCACGGATGGCTCCCCCCAGCACTCGGGGCAGACTTCTAGCAACTTCCGCTGGCAGCGGGCCTCAGCATCCTCGCCGCAGTCCCGTGAGCCGCAGCTGCACGGTCTCCGTGGGTCTGGGTCAGCCCTCGGGGCACAGCCTCCTCTGTGGGCACCGGCTCAGCCCTAGGGCAGTGGCCGCGCCTCCTGTCCACCCTCTCCGTGTTCCTTAGTGTTCACTGCCCCCTAGCCAGTCACCTGTTGAATTTTTTTCTCTTTTTTTAGACTTTATTATTATTATTATTATTTTTTAATGAGAGAGGAGAGAGAGAGAGAGAAGGAGGGGAGGAATAGGAAACATCAACTCCCATATGTGCCTTAACTGGGCAAGACCAGGGCTTCAAACCGGCGACCTCAGCATTCCAGGTCGATGCTTTATCCACTGCGCCACCACAGGCCAGGCTTGCCTGTTGAATTTAATAAGCAGTTCCATTAAACATGCCCTGCTCACATCCCGACCTAATTTCCGCCTCCCGATTGGATCCGGACTGATACAAACAGTACCTGATTTTGCTGGGCATCCATCACTAAAGAACATCTTTCCCCTCTGTCTTCACCTGAAGATATGAAGGGTCGTGTGTTGTGGCCTAATAAGGTCATGTTATAACCCCTCATCTTCTTGCTGACGGGCAAACTGTAGAGGTAACACCACACAAGCTTTTGGGAGGCTGCCAACGTGATGACGCTTGAAGTTCTTTAACTAGTGGAAAGCAACACTTGAATATTGTCTTTCAAAATCTTTTCTGTGGTTGATAACAGCGTGATAGGAATTTTATTTATTAATTCTTCTAGTCATTCATTCATGTCTTCTTTGTTATAAAGTGACACTGTCTTATGTCACCAGTGAAATCCATCTGGGATAATAGCACTTAGGATTTCATCATTAAAACATATGTTTACCACCCCACACCACCCCCAGCTTTAGGAATTTTAGCAGCAAAGTGTCAGGTCCTGTATTTTCGTATGTTGGATAATACCAATTTAGACCTTGGAAGGCCAAGAGTGTTTTGAGTTGAACTCATTTTGTTCACAGGCTTGTGTTTAAATACTCCCTGTTGCTAGAAAATTATTGCATAGCTGAAATTTGGCTAGATTGACAAAGACCACATATAAATACATATTGGAAATATCAGTAAGTTTGTGAATGTGTGTGTGTGTGTGTATGTGTGCGTGTGTGTGGTGGGCAGAAAGAAAATGTGGTTCTTTTTTTGTTACTTTCATGACTAAAAATAGTCCCGATGACATGTTAGTGAATTTAGCAACATTATGCTTTTATTCATAAATACAGAGATGCCCATGCTCTAATTAAGGCGAGAGCATTTCTGTATTATCACATTTATAGTGAATTGATGTTTATTCTTTAGCAAGATACCTTTCTGTACCAGGCCTGAAGAAATTGAAGAGGACTCTTTTTTTCCCTCCACTTCTGCTTTTTGAAGAGCTGTGTACTGAATTCAGGACCGTGGGAAGTCTGTGGAACACTTCCGTGGGATTTCCAAGGTGGACAGTGAACTTGCAAGTCAAGGACACCCAGCCTCGCCTTGTTAGATCTGTCCCAGAGGATGTTGGTGACGTTACCCAGCATGCTTGCTAGATGGCGCTAGAGTTCACGTCTTAGCCTCCCTTGCTCCTCTCTTTGAGTGTATTTGGAGGGCAGTCCCTTATATAAATATTTTTTTCAGCCACTGTTAGATTTAAACACTTACTGCCTTAAAAATATTAGTTATTAAGTTCCTACGGGACGTCACCTTGACAGCACAACATGAAAATGTTTTCTTTGAATATTCATGCGTAGAGAATAGAAGACGAAACGAGTCCAGAAGGAGCTATCCCAGGAAAAAAAAAAAGTTCTTTGTGAGAATCGAGCTTTCGATATGCCTCTCTCCTTGACAGTTGAGCAGGGGAATTGAATAGCTGCGTGCTTATTTTAAGCTTGAAAAACACCCCTGCCTCAATTCCTTCCGTATTGGATGGAGTCAGAAGGCCTCTGTGACGGATAGATGCACATAAACACGGTCTCTGTTCACTGGGAGGGGGGCTTGAAGTGAAGGGAAAACAAGCTACCTATTAAATATGGTTTTTCCTTAACAGTCCCAAGGACACAAAAAAAAAAAGTCACATTTTTGAAAAGGTAATAGCTTACATTTGTTATTTTCTTCGATTGTTTCCAGTTGAAAAACATCACATGGTGCCTCTCTGGATGTTATTAGAAAAAAAACCAAAAAACAACCCACTGTATTTTTCTTTCTCCCTCATCTAGTCTGAACTTTTAGCGGGAACTGCTAATAACAGTGTGACGTCTAGTTTTCAATAAAGTTTTCTAAACATAAAATACATCTTCCTATTTGCAGATGATCTCTTTTTATCTTTATATCTTTTTATTTTATTTATTTATTTTTTACAGAGTCAGAGAGAGGGACAGCCAGAAACAGACAGGGAGAGAGAGAGAGATGAGAAGCATCAACTCTGTTGCGGCACCTTAGTTGTTCATTGCTTCTCATGTGTGCCTTGACTGGGGTGCTACAGCAAAGCGAGTGACCCCTTGCTCAGCCAGTGACTTTGGGGTTTTGAACCTGGGGCCTCTGCATTCCAGTATGATGCTCTATCCACCGCACCACCACCTGGTCAGGCTCACATCTTTTCTTTTTATCCCTCTCAGCGCGCATGCACAGACACGCATGTACACATATATTCTTATATATTCTTACTCTTCTCTTTTTTTTAATTATAGAAATAGAAAAGCATACCCTGTATATTGGTTAGTATCTTGCTTTTATATATATATATATATTTTTGGGGGGGGGACAGAAACAGAAAGAGGGACAGATAGAGACAGACAGGCAGGAGGGGAGAGAGACGAGAGTCATCAATTCTTTGTTGCGGCACCTTAGTAGTTCATTGATTGCTTTCTCATATGTGCCTTGACCAGGGGGCTACAGCAGAGCGAGTGACCCCTTGCTCAAGACAGCGACCTTGGGCTTCAAGCTAGTGACCATGGGGTCATGTCTATGATCCCATGCTCAAGCCAGAGACACCGCGCTCAAGCCGGTGACCTCGGGATTTTGAACCTGGGTCCTCTACATCCCAGTCCAACGCTCTGTCCACTGTGTCACTGCCTGGTCAGGCTGCTTTTCTGCTCAAAAAGTTATCATGGCCATCCTTCCTTGTCAGTATACACATATCTACTTCCTAAAAATAACCCTCACACTCCCAGTACTCCAGGCATTGGTGAGTAGGGAAGCACTCTGTGTCACTGTGTCCCTACTGATACCTGCGTTTTTCTAATCTTATGATTTTATTCCAAGAATAATCCAGTGGACACATTTGTGAATTTCTGGAGACAGTTGAAACTACATGCAGCAACTGGTGTGTAAATTTAACATCGCAATGGACAATACCACATCGCTTTCCTAAAAGGTCCTGCCACCACTCATGATGCATAAACTGGCCTATTTCCCTACTACCTTGCAAATACTGCTTAAGTAGCAATCTAACACATTTCTAATCTGATATTAACATGACTAGATCAGTTTTATCAAATACATGATTGTATACTGTTTATAAGGTAAAACATTTGTATTGGAAGGTTTTGTAAAATTCTTGGTTGTGGGATCAGGAAAGACGGAGAGACCGAGTTGGTACTGAGTCCGTAACTCGAGTGAAAATGGCTGGGGAGGTCCGGAGTATTCATGTGCATTGATGGTTGATGCTCTTAGTAAGGTGTTTAAAATAAAGACATGAATGTGGAGTGAGCAGAATTAAAGAGATTTGGAAAAGTTCAGAAACTTGTCACTTTACAGAGTTGGAAGAGCCTACTGCTTCTAGACAACCAAACTTTCAGAAATAAAAACTACAAAAGGTTTTGAATGGCAAAAAACCAGACTCCATTAAGAGTTGCAAGTCAGGCCCTGGCTGGTTGGCTCAGCGGTGGAGCGTCGGCCTGGCGTGCGGGGGACCCGGGTTCGGTTCCCGGCCGGGGCGCATGGGAGAGGCCCCATTTGCTTCTCCACCCCCCCCTCCTTCCTCTCTGTCTCTCTCTTCCCCTCCTGCAGCCGGGGCTCCGTTGGAGCGAGGATGGCCCGGGCGCTGGGGATGGCTCCTTGGCCTCTGCCCCAGGCACTGGAGTGGCTCTGGTCGCGGCAGAGCGACGCCCCGGAGGGGCAGAGTATCGCCCCCTGGTGGGCAGAGCGTCGCCCCTGGTGGGTGTGCCGGGTGGATCCCGGTCGGGCGCATGTGAGAGTCTGTCTGTCTCTCCCCGTTTCCAGCTTCAGAAAAGTACAAAAAAAAAAAAAAAATTAAAAAAAAAAAAAAAGAGTTGCAAGTCAAACATAAGACTTTTGTCTTATGCCCTCCGGACAGCAAACACCACATTAAAGACATCACCTTCGCCTTCAAGCTGCTGTTTCAAATGACGACTTACTTCTATTCAGTTGGAAGAGAAAGAGAAAAAGCCTTGAGAAGTGACTTTGTAGACGGTTTGGATTTGTGACTTTGGGGGGGTGTGGTGGTGAGTGGCACTAATAATTGATTGGAAGCAAATAGAAGCCTACTGAGATTGGGGGGGGGATTGTATAACCTAATAAACAATATACGTGGCCTACAAAAAGCATGTGATTGTAAAATAACCACTGAAAGCCCAATATTTTACCCCAGACCCAAAAATTGGTGTGATGCCCTCCACCCCAAGTGCCCAACCCTTACAGCCTTCCATTGTATTTATTGTCCTTTGCAGACAACCTACTTCCTGTAATACTGGTTCTAGTTAATTTCCTGAGTAGAATGACAATCTCCCCAATTGGGGAGACAGGCAGAAATCTAAAACCTTATATCCCAGTATAACTAAGAAAAAGGTTCTTCTCCCCAAACAAATCACACCTGGGACCTTTCACAGGGGTAGACGTTGCTACAGACCCTCTGTAGAACTCAAGCTTGGAAAAGAGCCAAAGCACAGATGGGAAGCGCTCAGGTTGTTCTGACCTTTTCAGACCTCATGAGGAAGGGGTGCCCCCTAGGACCACGAGGTCTGGATAACAATATCCATCACCTGGCACGGGGCGGGGGGGGGGGGTGTCGGTGGGTGGTTCCTACGGTCTGGGACTGGGCTTGTGTCAGGAAGGCTTCTTCACTAGACCTGCCAATAGTCCAGAGGTCTCTTGTCCCGGCATGCTGATGGCTGCCTTCAGAAGAGTCCCTGGGCTGACACAGGGCTCATCAATTTCTCTTCTCCAAAACAACAAAAAGTTATTTATATAATTAAACTCCAGAGTAAGGGAAACTGGGTCACAATTTGCATTCAAACTGTTCAGCATTGAAAGATAATTTTGGACGGCAGTTTCTCTTCTATGTCACTAAAAATATCCAGGAAACAAGGAATGACGGAGTTAGGTAATCGGGCTTAGACCCCCATATCTGTTTCTGTCGGCTCTTTGCTTTGGGATTGGGGGGGTGTCTTTTCTCTTGGTTTGATTTCAGCAGTCTTGGCTCCTGCTTTATGAGTGGACTCCAAATTCTGATTACTATCCTTCCGTTACAGTTGTCTATTTTTTGGTGCTCATATGTATGTTTTCCAGAGCCTTGAATCCCTGGAGAAGTCATTGTCCCACTGAATGACCTGATTAATGAATTTTCCACCAAGAGACTTAGAAAATATGACACGTATTAGTGTTGGAATGACTACCTTGAGGAGCTGTACACACAACGCAAGCAATGCGTTTGGGTGATAACGGTCTACCCTTCACCTTGCGAGGCCTTGTGACCTGGGGTGGGGGGGCTATATTAGTTCTCTATCGCTGTATAACAGCAACCACCACAAACTTCGGGGGTGAAAACAGTGTGCTCTTATCTCACTTGCTGTGGGTAAGGAACCCAGGAATGGCTTGGTTGGGTCCTTCATGCTCCAGGGTCTCACAACATTGTTATGGCAGTTTTGGCTCAGGCTGTAGTCTCATCTGAAGCTCGACTGTGGAAGGATCTGATGCTCAGCACAGATGATTGTTGGCAGAATTCAGCTCCTGGTGGGTAGAGGTGGACTGAGGTCCTCAGTTTCTTGCTGATCGTCATCTGGGGCCCACGCTCTTAGGTCATTGTCACATGGGTCTGTCTTCTCGGCATGACCACCCCTTCCTTAAAACCAGCCAGCAAGAAAGAAAACCTAGCAAGAAAGATGTCATGGTCTTATATAACACAACCACATACCTTTGCAGTGTTCATTTGGTTAGGAGCACGTCATAGGTCATGCTGACACCCAGGGAAGGAATCATACAAGGCATGGATACCGGCAGCGAGGGGCCATTGGAATCCCCTTATAAAACCCCAGGGGATGAGAATTGACACCAACGAATAACTCTCTGTTCCTGTGTTGTGTTAACTTCTACTATGACTGAGATGACCGCCTGCCCATGTGGGCTGGAGCGTTGGAAGGGGAGGCTTCTGCTCGGAGGCATGCAGCCACAGGAAATAAAAGTCTTACCTCTGGGAAAAGACTGGCCTACGAGTCTATGGAAGACAAAACATCAAATCTGAAAGCAAGAATTCTTTCTCAATCCGTGGTCTACAACAAAGCAATGCAGAAAGGAGAGTCTGGGGGTGCTCTTAGGCCCGCCGTATGAAGGGCAAACATTTTTTATCAGGTGCCTATTGGCAGGGCAAAGCTGTTCAAAATGCACCCTCCTCCAAGTGTCAGGAGAAACTGATTCGGCATCAGACCGTGGCTTCAGATCTGGCTCTTCCTTTTCCTCCCGAGGCATTGTGGGAAATTCTGTGTACCTTCTCCAAGCCTGGGGTTTCTGAAACGTGAAAATGGATCAGACAACAATGCCTACCTCATACCATGGTTGAGAGGACCAGATGAGATGTGATGGAGAATGTTTAACAAGGAATCGGGTGCCTGCGGTGACAGGATGCAGGTGTTACGGAAGGTGGGAGGGGAGGTCGTCAGAGGGCACCACACCCTCCCAGCTTCCCCTTGAGCCACCCCGATTTCTGTTCTCTTCAACATTGGTTCCGGGTAAGCGTTCACACAACTTAAAGGCTTTTATTACTTAAAATAAAAAATCATCAACAACCACTTAGGTATTGCAACCATCTCATCTTACAGATTCAGAACCTGCAGCTGACAAAGGTGGAGTGACCCGGGTACCACTGCATCATTGGGTAGCGACCAAACGTGGGTGTGAGTTCAGGAGTGCGACTCTCGGGCACCCCACCCTGGATGCCTGCAGAGCAGAGCGTGGGACACAGAGCGACTTCAGCCCCATGGAGATGTGGCAGCAGTAGTGTTCTCTTTACCTCTTTCTCCATGGCCACGTGTGCACATTCGGAAATTATGTGTGAACGGCCAACCCTACTGCACGAAGAATTTGGGGTGGCTTGCCACACGCAGTAGGAACGAGGGGGAGAGAGAGCACGATGGTGCCAGAGGCCTGGGACCCCTGGACCAGGGTCTGCAGCGTCGCAGTGGTGGCCCTGCACGGGCTGTGAGCTCGGCAGAGCCCAGGGCACCGGAAAGCAGTTGAATGTGACCGATTGCGTTTCTGGCATCTTGAAAACGTATGAAAGCAAAGGCTAGGGGAGAGAAAAACACTAAAAAGCTAAAGACATACAAAAGCATCTGGTCCAGCCTGTCTGTTATGGCTTGCTATTCTTTTGTAAATTGGTCTTAGCAAGAGAGGAAGGGAGGAGAGAGAGAGAGAGACAGAGAGAGAGAGAGAGAGAGAGGAGACCCCCGTGCTGCCGGACGATGCTCTAACCACGTGCTCGGCTTGCTCTTCCTGATGTGTTACAAGTCTTCCTGAGCTCCCGCTGCTCTGATGTCCTCGGACGGACGGACGACAAGTGCCTGCACTTAGCGCAGAGCATTAGAGAGGGCGGCACATCCATCAGCTTGGGAGGCCACCATGGTGGTGCCTGCATGCCGTGCGCGTGTGCACGTGGGTGTGCACACGCACGTTTTTATTAAACATAGGCTCCTGGCTGCGTTCCCCTTGGCAAGTATCGCGAGTTCACAATAGCGGCAAGCGGTAAAGAAGAAAACAAAAAGGGAAGCGAACTGGGTTTTTAAGAAAAAAGATAAATAAGACCTCCCACGCCACGTTGAGCATTCGCTCACGCATGCTCTGAGCGTGTGCACATCGCTCTTCTGTCCCCGAGTGTCTGTTTACTCACTCTTGGCCCGGGAGGAACACTGAGCTGGCACGTGATGCAGACACTGGAAGTCTGTGTTTACATTTGGGTTTCCAGCCGAAAATGCTAATAGTGTTTAATCAGCAGCGAGGCTGCTTTATATCAATGTTTTGTGCCGCCACAGCCTCGGTGAGCATGTTGTGATAATCAGATTTCCCCCCACATCTGAACTTGGAGACTATCCCAATTTTCTTTTTCTTTTTTTTTTCTTTTTGAAACAGCCATATGATTCCAAATTATGATGAAATTCTTTAATGTCCCTCTGGATTATTTCTGTGTTTGCGGGAAGGGTTAGGTATACCCACTGTGTCATTAAGGGGTGACGGTCTCTCGTTGCAGTCCCGAGGTCTGGGTTTTCCAAACACACCCAGCAGCCGGCCAGGGCGACCTGACCCGACCTGCAGGAGGACGCTCCCAGGTGGGCGATGCCGTGTGAAGAAACGGCTGCTGGCCACTTCCAGCAGATATTCTGATTTGGGATGTCCCGTGGAGCAATCCAGAAGTACGCACGCCTGCTGGCCCGAAAAATAAAGTACAGTGGGGCCACGGAATGCGAAGGGGAGGGGAAATGACAGGCATTGAGTCGTGAATTTACACACAGAATTTCCGACCTTCTAATAATCTAGCTAAAGGAGGCGCAGTCTAGCCAGGACTTGGTGAGCTTCCGATGTTCGGCAAAAGGAGCATTCTGAAGACAGACAGGGACAGGACAAAGCTGTGATTTTTTTTTTTCCTACAGAAACATGACATACTTCTTAGGGAATACTGTCATCTGGAAGGTCATCCACATCTTGCCCTGTAACCTTGACTACATTGTATGCAGAGTCTCAGTAATGCTAGCTCTCTCCAGATCTCCTTGGTTGGGACTCGGCGCTTCCGGGACCTGATGTTCCTTTCCTTTTCCAGGTCAGGGATGTTTTCAGCCATTATTTCTGTCAGGTGAATGTTTGAGGACTTGATGTTATCCCAGAAGTCCTTTAAATTACTCTCATTAAAAACTTTTTTTTTTTTAATTTCATTTCTGCTGTTCTGATTGGTTGACTTTACTAGTCTGTCTTCCAGGTCGCTGATCCTTTCTTCTGCGTTCTCTTAGCCGCTGTTGGTTCCTTCTCATGTGGTTTTCATTTCAGTTATTGTGCCCTCAGGTCAGCTTGGTGCTTTATTAGATTTTCTAACCCTTTGTCAGAGTTCTCCCTAAGTTCCTCTATTCCACTTTCGAGGTTGGTGACTGTCCTTTTGACCATTTTTTTTTTCAAATTCTTTATCAGACAAGTTACTTCTCTCCATATCCTAAGGATTTCTTTCTCCCCTCCTGGAGATTTTTCATGTTCCTTCTTTTGAGAGAGATTCTTATGTCTTGTCATTTTGCTCTACTTTCTGTATTTGTTTGTATGAATTAGACAAACTGGCCATCTCACCAAGTCTTGAGAAAGTGGGCTGATATAGAAGTGGCCCTCATGTTGCTGTGTGTGTCCAGTGGCTTTGGCAGACCAGTAGGAGCCCAGCAGGTGCCTAAGACATCCAGGGCCCTGGCCTGTGAGCTGGAGGCTCCCGGTGGGAGGGTCAGGGGCTTGCAGCACTGTGGACCCTCCTGGCTCCCTTTATTCAGGGCTGGGATGGGCTCCGGCTGTGTGTCCAGAAATGCACTTCAGTGACCTTGCAGGTAGGTCAGTCTCCACCCCCCACAATGGGATAAAAGGGATATAAACAGCCATACCACAGGCTCCTCTGGCTCAAAGAGGTCCCCCTGCCCCCGGAGGCCTCCCCGGCCTTCTCTATCTAGTCAGTCTCTTTCTCCTGGTTGTTGTGCTGAAGCTGTTCTCTCCATATGTGTGCACTTAAGTTTGCTCCTGGTAGGGAGCGACTTCAGCGTCCTCCTACGCCACTCACTTGGACCTCTCAGTACATGAAACATTTTGGGTTCTTGAGCACTAATGAGAGGTCCATTGCCCGAGCTGTGCAGCTAGCTCTTATTAGTGCTAATGGGGGCTGTATTCTTCTGTGCCAGGAGAGAACGAAGCCTGAAAACTTAAACTGTGCCTGATGCAAACCTTCCAGATGGACTGAGTTATGAGGGACGCTTAGGGGGGGAGAAGGTCTAAGTACCCCCTAAAGCCATAGTTGGATAGCAAAGTAATACTTCTGGGTAACGGAAGAGAGTCAGGAGTAATGGCTCTGCAGCTACCGCTGCACTAAGTAGCCGATATTGACTCTTGAACGTTCTTATTGGATTAGTGCTGCACTTGAATTCCATTATTTTCCAAGGATGCTGAGAGATAGTTCTCTATCTTGCATCATCCACTAAAATGGATTCAATTTTGGTTCATCTTTCAAGCCCATTTATTTTAAATTCAGAAAATTTCCAGTCGGCAAGCACAATCCCAAGAAGGTCTTTTCTTTCGTTTCATAAGAACCCTTTCTGAAAGCCTGTTCCCTGTGCCTTTCTTTTGGGGGGAGGGCGTATCTTTTATGTTCTTGTTTTTGAGGACTGGCCATCCTGTTTTGCTTTCGGAATTATTGCGCCCTACCTCATTGTTGTGATTGCTTCCCCCGTTGTCCATCGTGTGACCTCTCTCTCATCTTCTCGTTTTAAAATGTGTGGCATCTTATTTTACTTGAGACTTGTGGCTTTCAGAATTACTGCCCCTCCCCAAATACCATATTCCCCCGTGTATAAGACGCACCTTATTTTGGGGGCCTGGAATTTGAAAAAAAATGTATTACATAAAGTTATTGAACTCAAGTTTTATTTGTCATAAAATTCAGACAACTCCTCATCCCTGTCAAAACTCCCATCCATTAGCTTGTCCTCGTCTGTGTCTGATGACGAATCACTGTCTTCAACAAGGAGCACAAAAGCAAGCGCAAAAAAGCGGGAAATACAAATAAAAAAATCTACAACCACTGTGTCAGACGCACCCAGTTTTTAGACCCCAAATGTTTTGAAAAAAATGGTGCATCTTATACACGGGGAAATACGGTAACAGAATAGTTAAAGGAATCTATTTGCTATTGTTTTCTGCGAGAATATTGTCTTCTCTTGAACAATTCCTTCCACCTTCATGTCGAGATTAAATATCACATTTACTCAACAATGGTTACCATTACTGGTAGAAAGGGGTTAGGGCGTAGGAGAGGAAGGCACGACGCTCCCACTAAGGGAAGAGGGGGTGACAATCACACGACCTAACCCGCCGGTGGGTTTGTGGTTCAGACCACCTCCACGTCATCCGGTTCCCCAGCGCTCACTGACCTCGAATGCGTTCCAGCAAGCAGACTCAAACAAGACACTGAAGTAGAGGAACCAGATTGACAGGTTGTGAGTATGCAGCGAGAGGCGTCATTCTGTGGAGTGGGGGGGGGGGGTGCCGCTGCTATTCAGGGCTCTTATTTTCGCCTCTGGAATCAGTATTCCTGAAGCCGAGGAATAATCAGGAAGGTGTTCAGGGAGCGTGAAATCAGTGCACAGGGAGGTGGGATAATTTTAAGGGCTATTTTACCTAAGCCAGGTGATACCCAATGAACCAAACCTGCTCACCGGTCAGTTACCCTGTCTGGAGAGTTCTCATGCACCACACTGTCACTCTTCCCCAGGGCAGGCTGGAAACCATTGCAGATCACTGGGATGTGGGTATCTGGGGTTTGGTTTTTTTTACCTGACCATCCTTCCTTCAGTTCATTTGGTCCCTTTTTAGACATGGTATAATTCAATTGAAATGGCTCTTGCTTACCAAATGACGACCACTTTAATTTCAGTTTTCAGCTTTTCTTTTTTTCTTTCTTTTTTTTTTTTTTTTTTTTTTCCATTTTTCTGAAGCTGGAAACAGGGAGAGACAGTCAGACAGACTCCCGCATGCGCCCGACCGGGATCCACCCGGCACGCCCACCAGGGGCGGTGCTCTGCCCCCCAGGGGGTGATGCTCTGCCCATCCTGGGCGTCGCCATGTTGCGACCAGAGCCACTCTAGCGCCTGAGGCAGAGGCCACAGAGCCATGCCCAGCGCCCGGGCCATCTTTGCTCCAATGGAGCCTTGGCTGCGGGAGGGGAAGAGAGAGACAGAGAGGAAAGCGCGGCGGAGGGGTGGAGAAGCAAATGGGCGCTTCTCCTGTGTGCCCTGGCCGGGAATCGAACCCGGGTCCTCCGCACGCTAGGCCGACGCTCTACCGCTGAGCCAACCGGCCAGGGCATCTTTCTTTCTTTCTTTTTCTTTCTTTCTTTCTTTCTTTCTTTCTTTCTTTCTTTCTTTCTTTCTTTCTTTCTTTCTTTCTTTCTTTCTTTCTTTCTTTCTTTCTTTCTTTCTTTCTTTCTTTCTTTCTTTCTTTCTTTCTTTCTTTCTTTCTTTTTTTAGTTGCAAAAGCTGTTCTTTAGATCTGTTAGTAAAAATTTACAGGTGGTTCACACGACCAGCACATACGTAGTTTTCCAGCTCAGAAGGCACATTCATTTTCCTCGGTTGTAAGTTCGTGGGGAGAGAATGCCTCCTGTTCAATCAACAACACCACAGATCTGCATCATGATACCGTAATGGTTTTTTTAAGTGCTGTGGCGTGCTAGATACTGCGCTGGTATTGTCTGAAATCCTAAAAGCAGCCGCTTTTCACAGGGGAGGGAATCGAGGGTCAGAAAGGTTATGCACCTGCCGGACCTCACGGGCACAGAGGAGCGGGCGTGCTGACGGGCCTCTCTGGCCCTGTGACCCTCCCCTTCCCCACTCGGGCCTCTCTGGCCCTGTGACCCTCCCCTTCCCCACTTGGGCTCTGGTGCTTTGTTTGGAATTACTGCAATCGGGAAAGGCGTTAAACGCGGAGGAAGACACTGCTTTGCTGTGTTCTTTGTAGTTCTTTCTGGGGAAATGTATGTCACCTATACCTCGGACCTTACCATGCCCTTGGGGTTGGTTGGTATCCACAGCTGCAGCCAAAGAAAATTTCAGTGGAGAAACCATGGAAGGGAAGCAAATGAGTATTTGTGAGTGAAAGAGGCTAATCTGGAAAGGCTGCAACCATGGGAGTCCTACTCCATGACCTTCTGGAAAAAGTAAATGATGGAGACAGTGGAGTGGCCGGTGGCTTCCGGGGCAGGGGGTGGGGGGCGGTGTGAGCGGTCAGAGCACAGGGAGGGGGCGGTGTGAGTGGTCAGAGCATGGGGGGGCGGTGTGAGGGGTCAGAGCATGCGGGGGCGGTGTGAGGGGTCAGAGCACGGGGAGGGGGCGGTGTGAGCGGTCAGAGCATGCGGGGGCGGTGTGAGGGGTCAGAGCATGCGGGGGCGGTGTGAGCGGTCAGAGCATGCGGGGGCGGTGTGAGGGGTCAGAGCATGCGGGGGCGGTGTGAGCGGTCAGAGCATGCGGGGGCGGTGTGAGCGGTCAGAGCACGGGGAGGGGGCGGTGTGAGTGGTCAGAGCATGGGGGGGCGGTGTGAGGGGTCAGAGCATGGGGGGCGGTGTGAGCGGTCAGAGCACGGGGAGGGGGCGGTGTGAGCGGTCAGAGCATGCGGGGGCGGTGTGAGCGGTCAGAGCACGGGGAGGGGGCGGTGTGAGCGGTCAGAGCATGCGGGGGCGGTGTGAGGGGTCAGAGCATGCGGGGGCGGTGTGAGGGGTCAGAGCACGGGGAGGGGGCGGTGTGAGTGGTCAGAGCATGCGGGGGCGGTGTGAGCGGTCAGAGCATGCGGGGGCGGTGTGAGGGGTCAGAGCACGGGGAGGGGGCGGTGTGAGTGGTCAGAGCATGGGGGGGGCGGTGTGAGCGGTCAGAGCATGGGGGGCGGTGTGAGCGGTCAGAGCACGGGGAGGGGGCGGTGTGAGCGGTCAGAGCATGCGGGGGCGGTGTGAGCGGTCAGAGCACGGGGAGGGGGCGGTGTGAGCGGTCAGAGCATGCGGGGGCGGTGTGAGTGGTCAGAGCACGGGGTGGGGGGGTGGTGTGAGCGGTCAGAACCCCGGGTGGCGGTGTGAGTGGTTAGAGCACGGGGATGGGGGAGGGGGCGGTGTGAACAGTCAGAGCATGGGAGGGGGTGTGAGCGGTCAGAGCACAGTGGGGGGTGGTGTCCAGGGCAGCACTGCTCTGTGCAACCACACAAAGCGGATGCCTGTCGTCACACAGTGGCCGCAGCCCACAGAGTGGACAACAGCAAGAGTGAGTCCCAATATAAACTATGGACTGTGGAGGGTAGTGAAATGACAATGAAGATTATCAGCCGTTACAGGTGTGCCACTCTGCGTGCTGTCAGTCACGGAGGGCGTTCTGCAGACGTGGGGACAGGAGTGACACGGGCACTATTGGTCCCTTCTGCTCAGTTTTGCTGTGAACCTAAAACTGCTCCGGAAATAAAATCTATTTAAATAAAAAATGCTGTGGAAAGTCGCAGGAGGAAGTAGGTGTTCTTTGGGAGTGACTCCTGCTCCTTTTTGGGGTCGATGTTGCCCATCCCATTACAGAGTCCTTCCTCGACCTCCGTCAGCCTCTGTTTTCTTCTTCCACTCACTGCTCCTTGTCCATTCTCCTCACAGAGCCTTCGGCAGAAAGGGAAGCACCCCTCAGCCTGTGTGTGCCTGGACCTGCTATTGCGGGAAAGGAGGGAGGCGGGTCACCGCTGGGCCAGATGCAGGGAAGAGCCACGTGGGCTCCCTGGGGGAGAGGGCGAGGGAGGAGGGATTGCGGGGGGGGGGGCACGGAGCGTGAGAGTGGGAATCCTGCAGCACTCGGGAACGGCTCCCTTCTCGTCACCCGATATTATTCTATGTCACAGCACCTGCTATTTCTTCATCAGCATTCATCATCAAGATATATAACTACTGGGAAGGTGCTTTTCTTTAAACCTCAAAAAACTCAGTTCTGGGATTTAAAGGCTCTGTGTGACATCCTGTATGTCAAAGATCTCGGCTCCCCAAATCCATCACTCCAGACAGCTCACACTGCTCCTGGAAGGACACGTGCGGAGGCAGGAGCCGGCCTCACGGCCGCTCTTGCCTTTTAAGAATATAAATGAATAAAAAATTAAATGAGGCCCTGGCTGGTGGGCTCAGCGGTGGAGCGTTGGCCTGGCGTGCGGGGGACCCGGGTTCGATTCCCGGCCAGGGCGCGTAGGAGAGGCGCCCATTTGCTTCTCCATCCCCCCCTCCTTCCTCTCTCTCTCTCTTCCCCTCCCGCAGCCAAGGCTCCATTGGAGCAGGAATGGCCCGGGCGCTGGGGATGGCTCCTTGGCCTCTGCCCCAGGCGCTGGAGTGGCTCTGGTCGCGGCAGAGCGTCGCCCCTGGTGGGCGTGCTGGGTGGATCCCGGTCGGGCGCATGCGGGAGTCTGTCTGACTGTCTCTCCCCGTTTCCAGCTTCAGAAAAATGCAGAAAAAAAAAATTAAATGAGCAGCAACATGGGGTGGCGAATGGCAACATAATGGCGTGTGATACCCCGGTGCCTGCCCCCTGCGCAGCGGGGACTGGGGGCCCCTTACTCCACGGGAGGCGGGAAGCGAGAAGGGGGCCAAGCCATCCAGCTGGTGGTGTCCGGCTGGCGTGGGAGAGGCCGGTGGCCGCCCTGACAGCTGGGCTCCCCGTTGACGGGGATGGCGAGTGGGAGGGACAGGCAGGCTCGACTTCGAGCTGTTCCCTTCGCAGATGGCCCGCGAGCTGGCTCCTTGTCAATCCACGGCCCACCCCCCCCCTCCCCATCCTGGGTACGTGTCTGTGTCGGATGTGGTCTGTCAGCCAAAGCCACTGGACGCGGAATGGTTGATCGGCTCAGGCGGAATTCACTCCAAACTATAGCAGCGCCCCTCACAAATAATAAAGGATGTAGTACTCTAGAGGTTTTCCATCACTGAGACAGGATATTTCAGTCTCGTTTGAATGAGACAGACCGCTCACGTCAAGGCAGGTAGAGGGCATTGGGGGTAGGTAGACAGGATGGGTTTCGGGAGAAGCCTGCAAATTAAATCCGGGCCACAGCATTTACACAACCAATCCCCTCGAACGCCACGGCTTGCCGGGATTTTATTAAAGGTGGCTTCGGAGAGCTATTGCTGAGCACCAGGAATGGCCAGGAATGCGACACCGCCCCCCCCCCCCCCCCACTGTCAGACTCTTGTTCATGATACATAGCATGGTTTCTTAACGGTTTGATAAAATAGTCAAAAGGAATTGTTCAATCAGGATTTCATTAAACAGGAACCAACATCTGCATCCCATAGAACAGGGGTCCCCAAACTATGGCCCGCGAGCCGCATGCGGCCCCCTGAGGCCATTTATCCGGCCCTCACCGCACTTCCAGAAGAGGCACCTCTTTCATTGGTGGTCAGTGAGAGGAGCATAGTTCCCACTGAAATACTGGTCAGTTTGTTGATTTAAATTTACTTCTTCTTTATTTTCAATATCGTATTTGTTCCCATTTTGTTTTTTTACTTTAAAATAAGATATGTGCAGTGTGCATAGGGATTTGTTCATAGTTTTTTTTATAGTCGGGCCCTCCAACAGTCTGAGGGACAGTGAACTGCCCCCTGTGTAAAAAGTTTGGGGACCTCTGCCATAGAAGGACTTGAAAATCTGTGTGTGTGTGTGTGTGTGTGTGTGTGTTTATGTTTGGCGGGATGATTGGAGAGGAAACATGCAGAATAAACGTGGTGTTCACGGTGGTGGGCTGCTTGGTGAAGTGGTGATGGCCGTGCACGTGTTTAGTGGAGAGCTGGCAACATTTTCACTAGTGGAAATAAGACCACAGGTTCAGACAGCTTTGAAATATGGCTTCTTTTTTTCATTCATTTACTTGGGATCCACATGCAGGAAGAAAAGAGGGGTCACCCACCAGTCAGAAGCCAGCTGACCGGTCATCTCAGGTTTGAATGTATCGGTTCTATAAATTCTCTTTTGCGCAGGCATACAACTCAAGAACAAACCTCCCCCACCCCCTCCCAGGAGTGGCTGTGGGATCAATAGGAGAGGGGAGTCCTGCACTCACCAAGAAACAAATCCACAATCTCTGTTTAGAAGCGATTTGAACGTTTATTTTGAGAATTGGGGGGGGCGGGCGGGATAACGGTAAGCACAGGTCAATTATAAACCTAGCCAGAGATGCAGGTGGCTTTGAAAAGGAGAGGAATCACACTGAACAGGTGGCCTATTCTGATTTTGATATGCATTTGACAGGAAAGTGAGCCACAGTGAGAGTTTAGAAGTACAAAGGGAGTATGCCACCAAGGCTGTAAGTCATTTACGATAATTTTCATTAGTTGAGCTGTTTTTTTTTTTATTCTTTTCTGAAGTGAGAAGTGGAGAGGCAGAGAGACAGACTCCCGCATGCGTCTGACTGGGATCCACCCGACATGCCCACTAGGGGGCGATGTTCTGCCCATCTGGGTCGTTGCTCCACTGCAACTGGAGCCATTCTAGCGCCTGAGGTGGAGGTCATGAAGCCATCCTCAGCACCTGGGCCAACTTTACTCTAATGGAGCCTTGGCTGCAGCAGGGGAAGAGAGAGACAGAGAGAAAGAAGGGGGAGAAGAATGGAGAAGCAGATGGGCGCTTCTCCTGTGTGCCCTGGCTGGCAATTGAACCTGGGACTTCCACACACCAGGGCGACGCTTTACCATTGAGCCAACTGGCCAGGTCCAATTAGTTGAGCTTTTAACTTTTAGAATACATAACGCAGAACTAGGGGTGTGCGTGGGTGGACTTCTTTTAAAACCACCCGCTGAACATTTTTATGCTGGCATCACTAAACTTTATAATCGAGAAGAATCTGGCTTATTTTCCTCCCCATTTCCGACCAGAATTCTAAACGGTGGCCTCAGGAGCCCAGGGCGTCTGCTGCAAACTGCACTGTTGCAGGTTCCAGGAAGGAAGGGTATTAGACCTGCAGAGAAGCTGTACGCAGAACCTCCGTTCGTTTGCCTCCATTACTGGCTAAGCCCTGTCAGTTTACTCTATGTCGAGCTAAGTCCTCACTACTTAAATACACAAAAGCGACTAACGTGTGAACACGACCACGTTGCCTGGGAAGCCTTTCCTCCACGCTGCTGTTGTCAGACCGTGAGATCTCCTGTGTGCGCAGGGTTAGCAGTCCAGCAGGTGGCAGTAGTGAGCAATGATGAAGAATTTGGGCACATTCCTGGCTGAGAAGATTGATTACGGTACCTGTTCTCAAAAGGAAAGGCAGCTAGCTAAGTGGCTCGGATGCAGCAGATGCATGAAGCCATCCAGACAAACGAGAGACATTTTTCACAGGCCGATAATGCTGAAGCCGGCTGGAGGAGACCACCTCTCCCCCAAACCCCCACATTGTCTCCTTGCTTCTTTGGATCCACAGGACTGTTTTACAATATGACATCACCGAGCTCTGAGATCTGGGAGAGAGAGGGGGAAGCATGACAATAGGATTAGTCAGGCCAGATTAGTCTCATATTAGCCTTACGAGGGTGACATTACAGTTTAATTTAATATTGTCAAACGGTCAGCCTGAGTACACTTGATTGTGTGTGTGTGTGTGTGTGTGTGTGTGTGTGTTTTAAAGCAGATAGTAGTTGATGTATTTTATGATGAGAATTAGCCAGTAAGTAAAAGCTATACAGGACAAAGTTGTGTCTGATTGTGTGTGCGTTAGTTATCTATTGCTGTGTAACACATTGACCCCAACTTTGGAGGCTGACCTAAACATGTGTAATATATCACCGTTTCCGTGGCTTAGGAATTTGGGAACAGTCTGGCTGGCCTGAGACAGAGGTCAGATGTCAGTTGAGGCTGCAGGGACAGAGGTTTGCGTCAAGCTGGAGGACCGTCCACCAAGGCCGCTGCTCACACGGCCTCCGAGGGGGCGCTGACTCTTAGCGGGAGGTCTCATTTCTCCTCCTGGTGTGGGACTGGTTGACTGTGTTTATAATGTTATGGCTGGATTCCACCTAAGTGAACCATTCACAAAAACACCATAGCTTTGATACCATTGACAGCTTATCCTTTTTCTCTTTAAAGCGAGAGGAGGGGAGATAGAGAGACAGACTCCCGCATGCACCCTGACCGGGATCCACCCCGCAACCCCCGTTTTGGGGCTAATGCTCGAATCAACTGAGCTATTCTCAGTTCTCAGTGCCTGGGGCCCACACTCAAACCATTTGAGCCACTGGCTGTGAGAGGGGGAGAGAGAGAGAGAAGGGGAAAAGGGAGGGGAAGAGAAACAGATGGTCACTTTTCATGTGTTCCCTGACTGGGGTTGAATCCAGGACATCTGCACGCTGGGCTGATGCTCTATCCACTGCGCCAACTGGCCAGGGCCGGCAGCTTATCCTCGGAAGTCACACAATGCCACACCCGGTGTTCTTTGGTGATCAGAGGGACCGGCTCTGATTCAGTATGGGAGGACACTATGGGACCGGCTCTGATTCAGTATGGGAGGACACTATGGGACCGGCTCTGATTCAGTATGGGAGGACACTATGGGACCGGCTCTGATTCAGTATGGGAGGACACTATGGGACCGGTTCTGATTCAGTTTGGGAGGACGCTATGGGACCGGTTCTGATTCAGTTTGGGAGGACGCTATGGGACGTGACCAAGGCGGTGAGGATCATTGGGGCTGTTGGAGGCTGGCTATCACAGTGCATTGCATTCCCTTTAAGAAGTAATTGGGGTTGAACATGCTCTCACTAGAAAGTTCTTATGAATACCTGTCATCTGATTATGTTATATTATCTGGGGTGGCTCTGACCCGAGGCAGGTGGGCACAGTGGTTACCCTGGGGGGTAATTATGCTAGATTTCTATCAAATACTCATAAGGAAGAACCCCACCCTTCCCAGTTGTATTGTCACATTAAAAAAGCAAAACCAAATGCAAGCAAACAATATAAAACAAACTAACAAACAAACAAACAAACCCCCAAACCAAAAACCAGATGTCCCTGGAACAGCTAAGAAAATTTTTGTCAACTTGTTTATATTAGAGACCAATGGGAAAAACCTACCCTCTTTTTTAAAGGGTATCCCCTCCCTTAAAAGAGAAAGGAAGAAGCTTGTAGACTGTGGGCATTTGAAAACAGGACACAAGAGATTGCCAAGAGGTTTTCTTTTGTCTGCCAAGCATGTCAGTGACTGAGCTGCAAGTCGTCTGAGTCTCTGGATTATCGAAGCCGCCATGTTCTGCTAGCTGGAGCCCTTTGCTTCTCCATGAGGGTTGATGAGTATTTTAGGTTGGCGTTATACTTGGCTGACTTATGTTTGAATGCACGATGACTGATCGGCCTGAACTCGGATGAGAAAGAGTTTGGCAGGGAGTTGTGAGTGGGTAGCAAGGTGTCAATCAACTGTGACCAGTCGAACCTCATAATTTCTCATTCCAGAGCCCTGGTGGTTGGCTCAGTGGTGGAGCATCAGCCTGGCATGTGGAAGTCCTGTGTTTGATTTCTGGCCAGGGCACACAGAAGAAGTGCCCATCTGCTTCTCCACCCTTCCCCTTCTCCTTCCTCTCTATCTCTCTTTTCCCCTCCTGCAACCAAGGCTCCATTGGAGCAAAGTTGGTCTAGGCGCTGAGGATGGCTCCATGGCCTCCGCCTCAGGCGCTAGAATGGCTCCAGTTGCAGCAGAGCAATGGTTCAGATGGGCAGAGCATTGCCCCCTGGTGGGATCCTGGTTGGGCGTATGCAGGAGCCTGTCTGCCTCCCTGCTTATCATTTCAGAAAAATCCAAAAATATATATATATAAATAAATAAATAAAACATTTCCTGTTCCAGACCTCCCCTCCACACCCACCTCAACTGTTCTGCTCTCTCGGCACCTGCTTACCCTCTAAATCTCAGTTTGGTGACCAAAGGCACTCTGATACGTAAACATTTATTTGACCAAGTCAAAAACTATTTAAACAAAATTAAGTCTCACGAGGGATTCTGGTCACGTGTGATTGGTTAGAAACTCAATTAAGGCTGTGAAATTTACGGCGCTGAAAATCATTTCCAATGTGTGAGGACCTCAGGAAGGTCACACGAGAACTCTGCAAATTCAAGGTGGATTTGATTGGCGAGTCAGGGGCAAAATCAAGCATCCTGGAGTTTCCTTTCTGTCCAGACCTGTGCCCTGATGCCACCCGCATTTCAAAATATTCTTTGTCTTGTGACCTCTTCAGACCCTTGATGTTTTGGCTGCTGGGATGTAGACGAGTGTTGCTCACCCTAATGCTCATCCCTTCTCAGAACTGCCGGCTTTAGCCCGGGCACGGAACTGGCCGGCAAGTAGGTATGGTCAGGTGTCTGCGGTCTAGCCCAAGGGCGCTAAGTGGAAGGATGTGTCAGCTTTGGGAAAACCTCCTTAAGATAAGTGGCAGGCATCCTATGACCCTGCTTCCTTTACTCCCTTCCTGCTGTCCGGACTCAGATGTGATTGTTGGATCTCCGTGTGGGACCAACTATATGTCATCACGAAGAGGACCTGAAAGCCATCCAAGGCCCAGGTGACAACGAAGCCACCACATCAGCTCTTGTTTGCTTCTCTCGGACTTCGTGTGTGAAGCGAAGTTATTTTGGTCGAGAGCCTCCTCGTTGGATCTTTACAAAGTCTCGTATAAGAAAGTGGTCTTTTGCTGTGCCGGGAACACACGCCACCCCCAGGCCCCTTGCACGCTCCCGTGGTGGTCAGGGGTGAGTTGCTTTCACGGCATTCCAGGGGAGGCCGACAGCGCCTCCACGAGTCTGCTGACCCAGGCTCTCCAGAAGAAAGCGGCCGCCTCCCCCGGCTCCCTGTCGGTTCCGGCATTCACTCCTGGGGATGTACCCTGGGACACGCTCTCATGCTTCATGGGCCACCGTTTGTATCTTTGCAATTCATTAACGTCTTCACACATGTAAGATCACTGGAAGTCCTCGTGACAGCATTTTTATTTTGACGTCCTGACTCCAATGATAAAATACTATTTTATTTTTTTTCATATCAGAAGAAAACAAATATGAGAAACTCAGGGATCTCTATGTGGTCAAATGAGTCCACAGTTTTTGCAGACAAAGACTAGGACACAGGCTTGGAAATAAACATGCAGAACACGAAACCTGTAATTATTTGACTCCTACGCTGTGATCGTCTCCAAATCAAAGCTCGTGCTTTAATATGGATGTTTCTCTCATATTTTACCCTTTAAAGTGAAATCATCTGCTTGATTAAAGAATTGCATTTGCGTTCACTGTGGCTCTTTTCCGAAAGTAACTGTGGAAGACTTATCATGGAATGAACACAAGCGCTAGGAGCAGAGGAAGAGGCACGGTGACACGTCTTTGTTAGCTGGTGTCAGGACAGACACGCCGCGCTTCACTGCGGACTTGCAGGAAACGTTTCTGCTGTGGCGTGCAGTGACGTGTAGGGTATTCAGTGAGTCCCTTCGTGGCTCTCCTAGGCACTTGGGAAAAATGCTATGTTTTGCAAAATCATGGCTCTTGTTTGATTATTCTTGTTTTCATCACTAGGTACCGCAAATACAATGCATCTTAGAATCTCTTCTAATGAAATATGAAGCTGCCATAAGCATGGCTGGCGATGACCTCCATGTCCGTATTTGCCAAGTGGGAAGATGGCTTTGCATTGGCAGCTGCAATCAGTTCACTGAAAACATGGGCTTTTCTATGGCCGATGGTTCTGAAACCTCTGCATGCCCTAACAGAGGTGCACAAGACACTTTGGTCTCTCCAACGGGCTTCCGCTTGGCTCACATGTTCTTCGCAGGTGTGCAATGGAGCAGGTACTTGGGAACCCTGATTTTGAAAGGTCGAATAATGCCGACCACGTGCCAGATATTCTTCATATAATTTTAATGAACTTCCTAATGCTTTAAAGGGTAGATACCATAGCTCCTGTTTATGAAGGATAAAACTAAGACCCAGAGATTTAAGTTAAGTTCTTAAGGTCAAAACTGCTGATTAATGGGAAAAACCAGGTTTGAACTCAAGTCTGTAGGCAACAAAATTGTGTTTTATCCATTATATGATACTACTGTCCACCTGACAGTGGACACTAAGTATAGTCCCTTTCCCAAAGGTGGGATGTTGCAGTGGCTGTAGCTTCTGCAAATACAAAAAAAAAAAATTTTTTTTTTTTTTTTTTGTATTTTTCTGAAGCTGGAAATGGGGAGAGACAGTCAGACAGATTCCTGCATGCGCCCGACCGGGATCCACCCGGCACGCCCACCAGGGGCGATGCTCTGCCCCTCCGGGGCGTTGCTCTGCCGTGACCAGAGGCATTCTAGCGCCTGGGGCAGAGGCCAAGGAGCCATCCCCAGCGCCCGGGCCAACTTTGCTCCAATGGAGCCATGGCTGCGGGAGGGGAAGAGAGAGACAGAGAGGAAGGAAGGGGGGGAGGGGTGGAGAAGCAAATGGGCGCTTCTCCTGTGTGCCCTGGCCGGGAATCGAACCCGGGTCCCCCGCACGCCAGGCCGACGCTCTACCGCTGAGCCAACCGGCCAGGGCCTGTAGCTTCATTTTTAGCGGGTTGAATTATTTCAAGACTTTGCTGCAGAGCCCAGTCGGCTGACCGTTTGATGTCGGGCAGTGTCCCGTGACAATGCAAGTGGGGTTGGACCACGTCACTCACGACTGTACTCTGAAACCACCTTCATGGTCTCCCCCCCACCCAAAAGGTGCTTTTTATTGTTAAAGGGGACGTTGCTGAAATGTGATGTTCTGATATTCTAAGCTCACTGGGGAATATATAAAAATAGTGCGACTTTATTTCCAGGGATTCCAGGTGAGAAAATTTTAGGGAGTCTCACTGAAGAGAAGAGCATGGATATTCTAGACAATTGATGCAGATAATTGAAGTAAATGACCCCATGGTAATAACAGGCTAGCATTGGGATGCTTTGTAACGGGTGCCTTTGTAATGCGGTGGCAGCGGCTGCCTTTGGCTGGCACATTTAAAGCTATCTGTCTAATTTGTGGAGTATTAATGAGAGGAAGCAGGTCGGACTTTAGAAGAGCATCCTTTTAAAGTCACCCCCAGAAGAAGTCCCTCTAGTAGTGTGTTCCTCGGGGTGCGATTCAGCCTCTTTGGAAACCCCCTCTTTTCTCGTGCCCCAAGCCATGGTATTGCATTGCAAAGGTGAGGCAAACAGGAGCGTCCTTACCTCTGCAGAGTAAACCCCCCCCCTCCCCGCCAAAGGCTCCATCGCTCGCTCTCCTGTCCGACAGTTGAGCCTTTTGGCGCTTGACTGGTGCTTTTCTATGGAACTGAGCAAGGTAAGCGTGGGGCTGGGTTGGCCGATGCGGGCACTTAGGGACAGCAAAACCCCGCGGTCCTTCAATTCCTAGAGCTCACTTAAGCATCTGAAGGGCTGAGAGTCTTGCAGGCGCCGACGTAAAAAGCTCACGTTTTGTAAGAGACACGGCATTCAGCTCTCGTTTATGGCTCTCGGAATGGTTGAAGCCGTTACTGAACGAGAAAAGATGTCCTTCCTGCGAGGTTTCCCGGCACACAGGACACCTTGCCCGTTCCTCGTGTTTCTCTCAGTCCTTCAGCCATCGAGTGAAAGACGATTTCTTGGAAGGTAAGACACTGAGAAGCACCACGGGCGCCATAAATAAACCAAAGCGAACTTTCCCGGCCGATACCTCGCCCCGGGAAATCCATCCGCTGCTTCCCGAATGCAGGGCTGGGTATTTGGCACGTGATGTCTTTGCAAGTTAATAACTGGAGGTTAAAGTCAGTCCCCACTGCTATTTGAACAAAATCATTCCCGCATCGGACCTGTTCCCCCTTGAGGTGCGAACGTTAAGCAGTAAGGAATTGATTATGTATTGTTAAATTAATTAAACAAGGAGGTCATTAGACGGGGGTGGCTTTAGAGCTCTGGAGGTTACGTAAGCCGACCGGAACCTCAGCCAGTAAATGTCTCCAGGTTACAAAATCGAAGTCTGAGGAGAACAGTCACAGAGGGCCACCGAAGGCTCTAGCTATAACCAGTCAATCATTTCTTCCCTTTTCTTCTGCCTTTTCTCTCGTGAAGTCCCTGCCTGCCGCCTGTCAATGGAGTCTTCCCAACTGCTTCTGGTCGGCCTGGGTGCCCTTCCAACAGTTTTTTTGTTTGTTTGTTTGTTTTTACTCAAATTGACTCTTAAATTTTTTGCTCAGGCCCTGGCCGGTTGGCTCAGTGGTAGAGCGTCGGCCTGGCGTGCAGGAGTCCCAGGTTCGATTCCCGGCCAGGGCACACAGGAAAAGCACCCATCTGCTTCTCCCCCCCTCCCCCCCTCCTTCCTCTCTGTCTCTCTCTTCCCCTCCCGCAGCCGAGGCTCCATTGGAGCAAAGATGGCCCGGGCGCTGAGGATGGCTCTGTGGCCTCTGCCTCAGGTGCTAGAATGGCTCTGGATGCAACAGAGTGACGCCCCAGAGGGGCAGAGCATCGCCCCCTGATGGGCATGCCGGGTGGATCCCGGTGGGGTGCATGCAGGAGTCTGATTGCCTCCCCGTTTCCAGCTTCGGAAAATGAAAAAAAAAATTTTTTTTTTGCTCTGCCTCAGTTTATCTTTTTTTATTGATTTAAATTTATTGTGTTTACGTAGATTCAAGTGTCCCACCGAATACATTCCCCCCTTTCCCGTGTTCCTCTCTCAACATCCGCTTGCCTCCGTCCCCCCAACGCCCTCCCCCCTTCCCTCCAGGATTTGCTGTCCTGCTCTCTGTAATGCTGTGTTATGTATATATACTTTCACCAATCTCCTTCCCTCCTCTGGTCCCATCCTCTCATCCTCAGTCTACCTTTTAACAATGTGAACCGCCTTCCCACTCCCCAGTGCCCCATCAGGCTGATAAGACCTTTGCTAAGTCCTACGCTCCGAGACCTTCCCTCGGGCCTCGACCGACGAGACTGAGTTGGGGGATGAGTTCCTTTTCCGTGGGAGGTGATGCCCGCACCTACCTCTCCGCATGGGCATAGGGATGGAATGAGCTCGTGTGGGGCTGTCCTGCCATAGCCTCTTACACATCTGAACATTCAACGGGACCGTCAAGAAGAGACCGTTTCAGACAGTTTAGCTGGGAGGATGTGTCCAGGTTTGAGGACCCCCGGTGCGGAGGAAAAGGACCCTGGTGGGCCAAAGTGCTCATTTTCTGTAGGGACATTACACACACAAAAAAGAGGGAATAGTTGCATAACCAATGGTAGATTTCTCAAGGAAAAGTTCAAAGATTTAGAAATGGGCGGAGGGAGGCGTGTCCTTTTTGGGGGAGACCCTTCAGGGACTGTCTGGCTTTATGGGGCTGTGCACCTGTGGCTGTCTTCCTATGATGAGTTGAAAACTCTGTGGGCGTAGAAATGAAGCTATAGAAAAACAGGTAGTTCTCAGCTGAGTCCCACCGAGAGCAAGACAATTGAACTGCATTCTTAGGGACACAGTTCGTCCTCTGTGGAAGAGATGATCTTAAACATTACATTGTAAGTTATCAACCAGTTTCCTTCTATTAGCAAATTCATTTTAGTCATTGGCCTGTGTGTGTGTGTGTGTGTGTGTGTGTGTATACATATACATGGTCTCTATAAATGTCATCAGAAAATTGTTTATATGCTTTATAAAGAGTGTGGGGGGGTTATTTTCAGAGGGAGCTGTAAATTACAACGAGAAAACATTTCTGTTCCAGACCAGTTTTTGGAAAAATAATTGCAAACTTTTATTATAATGCTTCCAAAAATTATTCCTAACATTTCCAGGGTTGCAAAGCCGGTCACTCGCCTCTGGCTGTCCTTGAGTAGAGGTCAGAGTGAGTCAGCCCAGACACCAGCCAACAAGCCGGTCACCCTCCCGCCCGGGTTCCAGCCGTGCTTCACGCACGTGTGTGTGTACGACATGTATCTTGTGTATGTCTTGGCTTTTTTATTTTGTCTCTCATCTTTCCCTCCTTGATTTTGATTGATAGACTTGCTCACTCCTTTAACTAGTGACAGCTCATCCCTCTGCTGCATAGTGCAACTCAACAAAGCTTTTAATTGCCTGATTAGACTCTTCTTTCTTTCTTTCTTTCTTTCTTTCTTTCTTTCTTTCTTTCTTTCTTTCTTTCCTTTTCTTTTTTTGTGACAGAGACAGAGAGAGAGGCAGATAGGGACAGACAGACAGGATGGGAGAGAGATTAGGAGCATCAATTCTTCGATATGGCACCTTTGTTGTTTATTGATTGCTTCCTCATATTGCCTTGGCTGGGGGGCTACAGCAAATTGAGTGATCGTTTGCTCAAACCAGTCACCTTGGGTTCAAGCTGGTGAGCCTTGCTCAAACCAGATGAGCCTGCGCTCAAGCCAGTGACCTCGGGGCCTCGAACCTGGGTCCTCTGTGTCCAGTCCGACGCTCTATCCACTGCACCACTGCCCGGTCAGACTACGTTCTTCTTTCTTCTTCAGCTCATTTTAGACACCATTCTGTCATTGACACCCACCTGCACTCTCCTTCCTTTCATAGAGACCTGCACCAGTCCCCTGGCACTCCAAGCTGTCTCTTGCCCTCTGATCTTTGTCCCTGAACCTGGAATTTTCTGGCTCTACTTCTGAGACGAACCCCTGTGGGAAGTTTTCCTACGGGCACTTCCTGTGGGAACTCTGGGTGAGATCTCTCCTCTGTGTTCCCATCTCAGCTGGCCTGGCCGCATCTCTCCGGGAGCGCTCACCCCACACTCCTTCTGCGTTCCCTCTACCAGACTGGAACCTTCCTGAGGACAGCACACGTCTCTGTTCGCTGTCGGCGCTCTCGCGCTAAGAAGAGGCACAGAGAAGGTGCTCAGTACCTACTTATGAGACTAAAACCGTAGATGAAGTTTGGGGGACAGCTCTGAGACTTCAACACTACGTTCTGATCTTACAAAAAAAGATTGAACACTAGAAGCATCAGTCCATTCCGTGAAAGCAACTGTGGAATCTAAGGCCATTTTAGTCGAATTTTTGCTCATCTTGTCAATTTACAGATCTCACCTAATTCATTCTTCATCACCAGTGGGATTGAATGATTATGTCTTTTATTTATTTATTTTTTCCTGTATTTTTCTGAAGCCGGAAACGGGGAGAGACAGTTAGACAGACTCCCGCATGCGCCCGACCGGGATCCACCCGGCACGCCCACCAGGGGGTGACGCTCTGCCCACCAGGGGGCGATGCTCTGCCCCTCCGGGGCATTGCTCTGTTGCGACCAGAGCCACTCTAGTGCCTGGGGCAGAGGCCGAGGAGCCAACCCCAGCGCCAGGGCCATCTTTGCTCCAATGGAGCCTTGGCTGCGGGAGGGGAAGAGAAAGACAGAGAGGAAGGAGAGGGGGAGGGGTGGAGAAGCAGATGGGCGCTTTTCCTGTGTGCCCTGGGCGGGAATCGAACCCGGGACCTCTGCATGCCAGGCCGACACTCTACCACTGAGCCAACCGGCCAGGGCCTTATTATGTCTTTTATGGAACTCTCCTGAGGGTACCAACGACGAAAGGCACTTGTGTCCTGATTAGACATTGCTTGTAGTGGGTGCACAAGAGGAGCAATTTGAAAACCAAATCAAGTTTTCTCTTGTCATAGAAAACCACACCGTGTCTTCTCTGCCCATGCAGAATAAAGACTTATGTCATAATAAATGATGAAATAATTCCAAGAGATCCTATGTCAGCAGCAATGCCGGAGTGATGCTTTCTACCATGGGCAGATACACGTTCACGGAGCCTTTGTAGTTGTTAAAGAGACACCCTGGCTTCGGACCATGTCCATGGGTGAGGCCGGGTTCCTGCATTTTTGTACTGTTTTGCTTTTCAAAAGTTTCCTTTTTAAATTTTGCTTTGGACCAGCCAAGATTTCCGGTATTCTCACAACCATCCCAGTCAGCTGTGGCCTCGAGACTTATGAAGAGAAAAATTAGCATTTTATGTTTAGCCATAATTTTCATTGTATCAACTACAAGTGATTGGACCATATTTCTGCTAAGTGACTCCCTGATTAGTGACAGTCACAGATGCTGTGACTGCATTCTTGGAATCACTATCTGCACAAAAATAAAGCTAACGTGCTCTTTTTTTTTTCGTTATAATACATTTTCAGGTACCACACAAATCATGGAAATAGTCAAGGGCAGCAGATGTTACCAATTACTTGGCAGTTGTGTATTTGGAAAAACAAGTTGGGGGTTGAGTATGCATATTCAAATAGAATTTCTTTCTTTTATATTTAAATTTGCGAGGAAATGATTGCCAAAAAAAGTGAAAAAAAAAAGCATGAAATTATAACACCATGTGTGAAATCGTTGTGCCAAATACCTTGACAATTCTGATGTGAGGGGAAGAGTTGATAGGACTGTATTGCTTGGGTAATTAAGGCTTATGATTGTTATGTTTTGAGGGACGTGACTTGCCTTTGAGAGCCAGATGGATGCCACAAAACTTCCCTCGAGGAAAAGGACATCCTGAGAGTCCTCTCAACAATTGTGACTTGTTTGTCTTGAACGTTGCAGATGTCTGGCACTCATCTTGTGTAATCTCGTCCCTTCTCTAACTGGACACCGAGGTCTGTTTGTCTAGTGCTGGAGTCAGTCTCTGACAATGATTTCACAATGCATTTCCATTTGGTGTGCCAGATCTCGTAATCAATAAGAGTATTTTCTTACTGTCTATTCTACAACGAGGAAATGTCTATAGAGCGAAGCTAGTGAGCTAGGGTAGAATACCGCCTCATAGCCCAGCGATATGAAAGGTTATATTATGGACGTAACGGAGGTTTTCTCCCTTCTTCTGACTATTATTGTCCACCTTTTACCACATAGAATGAATGAGAAGCACTAGAAAGAATAATTATTATTCTCATTTTAACTTTTTTTTTTTCAGTCTCAAGAATTTAAAAGTATATAACCCAACCCGTTGAAGGTGGGAATGAGGAGAATGGTTAAATGGAGCATTCCAGGCACGAAGAAAAGGTTATCTCAAAGTTAGCAACTACTTTCAGAACGAATGACCGGGATACCCACCCCTTGGGATGGCCCCCGGTGGTCCCTGCCTCCCGGTAGTGACTCCTTTGCATAGACCCTTTTAGGCTTTCTCAGGGTTGGCAGGTGCAGCCAGTAGAATACTGCAGGAGTCATGGCGTGCCACTTCCAAGGCTCGTTCATAAAGGACTTGGGTGCCCCAACCCTCCTCTCTCTGGTAGTGAACCTGATACAAGCCAGCGGCCATGTTGAGAGGAGGAGCCCAAGTGGTGAGGAGTGAAGGCCTCCATCCAATAGTCAGTGAGGGCTCGAGGGCTCCCGTTAAAAGAGCCCCAGGGTGAGCATCCGGGAGCAGACCCTCTGCCCCAGGCAAGCCTTCAGATGGTTGCTGCTCCAGCTGACCCCGCACTGCAACCTCACGAGCCCCTCGGAGCCAGAACCGCTCAGTGAAGCTCCTTTGAATCCCAGCTCCACAGACTGCAGTGAGGCACCGCTGGCTGTGAGTCACCACGTTTTGGAGTAATTCATTACACAGCCGTAGCTCACCAGTATAGACACGGTCAGGGGCCTGACGTTGGTGGCACACGGAGTCCCACATGCAGAAACATACCCACTCTCATGTCCACAAACACACACACGGCACCTTCCACTGCTTACTCTTCTTAAACCGTGGGAACCCCCTGCAGCTTCCCCTGTTCTATTAGCTACAGAAGGGAGAAGAAAGGGCCCATTTCATCGTGAGCATTCGTGTGTTTCTCATGAAATAATGTGTTTATCGGGAAGGGGAGGAGATGGCATTCGGAGCGTTATACTGACAGGTTGCTGTTGGTTGGTTGGATTGGTGCCGGGGCTCCGCTCCCTGACAGGATATCCGCCGAGTGGAGTGGCCGGCGGGCCATTTCGTGTCTCGACGCTTTGTACAGGGGTTGTCTTCTCCGTCGGAGGCAGGCGGCACAGGTCCAGGGACCCTTCTGTTCTCCGCTTGTGTAGGTATTGGCGATGTCCAAATACGGTACATGATTTTCCTGAGACTGTCATAAAAAGTTACAGTAAACTGGGCCACAGAGAGCCATGGAAATGCATTCTCTCCCAGATCTGGAGGCCAGACGTCTGGAACCAAGGTGTCCACCGGGCATGCTCCTTCTCAAGGCTCGGCGGGAGGACCTGCCTTGTTCCTGTGGCTCCTGGCGGCTCCAGGCGTCCCTGGGCTCATGGAAGCACGAACCCGTCTCTGCCTCTGTCTCACGCGGCCTTCCTCACGCCATCTCCTGTATCCTGTCTTCTTACAACAGCACTGCTCATTGATTTAGGGCTCACCTGAAGCCCAGGCCGATCGGGTCTCAAGATTGTTGACTTAGTCAGATCTGCAAAGGCGCTTTTTCCAAATGAGGTCACCCTTACAGGTCTCAGGGGGTAGGACTTGGACCTATGGTTTTGGGGTCCAGTATTCCCAGTGCTTCATGAAGCAAGCGTGGGATTTCTGCACGGGCTGGGGAGGCTGATCCCTCAGGGTCCTGCAGGCCGCTCTCTGCTGGGCAGCCACGCGGGCGAAACGAGTCTCACATTTTGGGAGAACTTTCCTTATAGATTCCATAGGCTTTAGTGAAGGAGATTAAAAAAAAAAAGGCAAGTGACAAACTGGGAAGAGAAACTCAACTGAACTAGACAGAGTGAAATAGACACACAGCAGTCATTTCAGTGGATGCCTTCTGCATCTCCAATTCGACGCTAGAGAACTCCCCTTTCTTATTTTTTAAGTAAAGACCCGTTGGTGAAGGCAAAACCCAAGTCATGGGGAAAAAAGAAAAAGCAAACACCCAATGAGATAGATGTTTAAACCAAGTCGCCGCCCCACCACACCCCACACAGTCTACAAGGAAATTCGGGGTGCACGCTGAGCCGCCGGTCGGACCTAATTCCTCCTACGGCACTCAGACCGCGTCCGGTCCGTTCAAACTCTCATGAGCGCTTCCTTTTTGTAAGTTGAATGTGTTATTTCTGCATGGCATTCGCCCAGTGTCTTTGTTTCATTTCCTGGCTCCTCATGCTGACACTCTGAAGCTGGTTAAGATGGTTACCCTTTGCGCTGGGTACTTGGCAAAAATGGCCTTAATAGCATCTCCCACCGCTGCGCTCAGAGCCCTCTGCCCAGCTCCTCTGGCACCTGTCCCATTAGGGGGTGCTTGTTTCTCTGCTCCTGGGAGGGGGGGCAGCCTTGTTCCCCACACAAAGCCGTAACACACAGCCGCCCGGTTATTTCGGTTATTTCTGAACCGTGGCCTGTGAACATTCAGAGCTTCTGCTCTTACCCTCGGGCAGCGCTGGGCTCCCCTCCGGACCGGGCGCCTGCTCTAGAATAGACAGGCGGGGGTGGGGGTGGGGGTGGAGTGGGAGCTTTCTGCCCCAGGGGGGAGCAGGGTCAGAAGAAGTAAATGCAGGGGATCGGTCCTCATCCGGCTGAGGTGTTTGGGGACCGGGAAAGGGCCGGCACTGTGTCAGTGTCAGGGAACAAACAGGACTTACCGTTCTGCAGGAAGTGATGGGCTGTGATTCATAGCCTTCCTTTTCCCTTCTCCCTCTTGAAAAATAATAAATAATCTGCAAATGGATTAATTTTCCTCATATAATAATTTTAATTTTAATTAATCAACCCACTTAATTTAATTTACTGATATATTTTTAATTTATAGACTCTTTATGCATGTTATGGATATAACGAATGTTAGGTTTCAGCGCACCCAAATTCACCCATGAGTGGCTGCCAATGAGGGGATTGTTCTGTGTCTGAGGCAACAAGAAGGACAACGTTTTTGTTGGATAATTTCTTTTGGTCCGTTTCACTCCTACTTTAGGTTTTTTCCAAGACGCTACTCAGCTCTGGGGCAGCTGTGCGCCGGGGCGGCGCTGATGGAAACTCTGTGCTGAAAAGGGGGCTCGCCGGGTGTTGCAGGAGCCTCGATGGGTCCTTACGGAGGACAAATTTCATCAGTGCCTCCGTTCTTACCCCCCACCCCCACCCCCGCTTTTACCCCCGACCTTCGCTTTGTGACTTGGCCGTTCCTCTCCCCTAGCAGGCAAACGTTTTGTTCGGTCCCCGGATTCCGAGTTTGGCCAGGTGGTTTGCAGGTGTGATGCAGGCGGACGATTGGGAAAGTGCTCATATACTGGTGCTTTAGATTTTCATAAACCTTCATTTATTATTTATTTATTTATTTAGTATTTTTCTGAGATGAGAAGCAGGGAGGCAGAGAGACAGACTTCTGCATGTGCCTGACCAGGATCCACCGGGCATGCCCACCAGGGGGCGATGCTCTGTCCATCTGGGGTGTTGCTCTGTTACAACCGGAGCCATTCTAACGCCTGAGGTGGAGGCCATGGAGCCATCCTCAGTTCCCCAGGCCAACTTTGCTCCAGTGGAGCCTTGGCTGCTGGAGGGGAAGAGAGAGACAGAGAGGAAGGAGAGGGGGAGGGGTGGAGAAGCAGATGGGCGCTTCACCTGTGTACCCTGGCCTAGAATCAAACCCAGAACTTCCACACACCAGACCGACAATCTACCACTGAGCCAACTGGCCAGGGCCCATTTATTTTTTTATTTTTAAATGCATTGTTCAATTACAGTTGATATACAATATTGTCTTAGTTTCAAGTATATAATGCAGTATGACCTTTCCTGGGGAACACGCCCAGGCTGACCTGCAGGGGGGATGGAGGAGATATTGAAGCAGTCCTGGGGGGGTCTCCCCACTGATAGCCCGCTGACCCAGGTGGGCATGTGAGCTCAGCTGGTACCAGGAGGCCCCCTGGTGTAAACTGCTGATGCATAGGCTTCAGAACTAAACAAAGGCTGATTCGGGGCAGTGGGATAGGGAGGTAATTAATTAGTAGTATTATTGTGGCAATGGGCACACTGATACAATGCTCGTTCAAAACTGTTTTATTTTGTGGGTGCAGTGAGAATTCCGACTGATAACTTTAGGGACACTTCCTTTTCCTTACATTCACATGGTCCGACTGCTGGAATCCAGAGGCGCTATTCTTTGACTCATGATGACAGGGTTGTAATTGCCAGCTTCGTGGCGGGGATCAGCAGGGCACGTGTCTTAGGGCCCCGGGTGCAAGAGGAGGTGCCAGGCCAAATGCGGAGCACTAATTTCCAGAGGGCATGCGCTTCGGCGTGTATTTTTGCTAATGAAATGCAGTTTGTATTACTTTTGTTGTTTTTTTTTTTAGTTTTCCAATCACACCCCTTTGACTTTCGTGTCTCCTTCCATTGAAAATAAATACCAAAATGCTACAGTGTGCAATTTTTTTTAAAACTCAGCTTGTATTTTTTCTGACAAGAAAAGAAAGGAAAGGGTGAGGTTGGCGGCTGAGTCACCTGTGAGCCCAGAGCCGGCCCGCGCTGCCCGCTCTTTGCCTGACATACTTGAGCCGCGTCTGAGTTTCTCGAACTCTCCGGGACCTCCCACACCGGGCTCTTCTCCCAGCTTCCCACCGGCTTTCTCTGCTAGAGACTCAACTTACCCTTCTAGTTGCATGTTCAACGGACCTTTCTTAGGGAAGCGTTCTGTGGCCCAGCACTAAGGGAGGATCTCACTGTCATACGCACACTTAGCAGCCTCTGCTTTCTTTGTTCTCATCTGTCATTGTCATGATTATAAACTCAGTGGTGCCTTTATCTTACCCACGGCAGTAGTCACACACAACCCTTACTTACCACTGAGCCTGGGAGACAGTTGATTCTTTAGTAAACCATTGTGAATTGATTGGATGTATATTACTTGACCAAGACAAGAGATGACATACACCACTGTTAATTTGTTTATTTATTTTCATGTTATGGCGCATAAAAATGATGACAAAATTTGAAAAATTGAATAGCTCTTTTTAAGTAGTCAAAGAATGAGTCAACTAAAAATTTTTTTTTCATCTACAGCAGGGGTCCCCAAACTACGGCCCACGGGCCACATGCGGCCCCCTGAGGCCATTTATCCGGCCCCCACTGCACTTCCGGAAGGGGCACCTCTTTCATTGGTGGTCAGTGAGAGGAGCACATTGACCATCTCATTAGCCAAAAGCAGGCCCATAGTTCCCATTGAAATACTGGTCAGTTTCTTGATTTAAATTTACTTGTTTTTTATTTTAAATATTGTATTTGTTCCCGTTTTTTTTTTGTTTTTTTTTTGGTTTTTTTTTGTTTTTTTTTACTTTAAAATAAGATATGTGCAGTGTGCATAGGGATTTGTTCATAGTTTTTTTTATAGTCTTGCCCTCCAACGGTCTGAGGGACAGTGAACTGGCCCCCTGTGTAAAAAGTTTGGGGACCCCTGATCTACAGTTTGCATTCAATATTATTTTGTATGAGTTTCAGGCTTTACAATATTATTTTACCCTCTACTTTTAAAATTTTTAAAAAGTCATTTCAAAGTCATTGTAAGCATAATAGCAAATGGTTGGATAATACTCAAGTTGCACGAATACCATGATTTAACCATCTCCTTTTTCCCACTTGGCCACTGTTCAAAATCCCACGGCAGCCATGTTTGTGTTGACGCTTGCGATGATTTCCCCACGACGAATTTCCTGAAGTGGGATGACCGGTTCAAGACGTTACAAACACTGCAAAGGTTTTGAAGTCCTGAGTACAGATGCCCAGACTTGCCAGGGAAGGTTGTGTTGCTCCCTGAAGTGTATGGCAGTGCCTTTCTCTTGAGAGGCTTGCCAGCCAGCACTCCAGGCATCCCTGAAAAGTTACTCCTGACGGTGTGGCCCCATTATGCAATGTGTGAAGCTCAGGAATGCTAAGGAACAGTGGACAAAACATGATGGCTTTCACATGCAGAATGGAACGGCTGCTCAGATGAAAGACCACTGCATGGTTGTGAGATTGTGTGTGTGCTGCCGAAGCAAGCACATGGTTGTGAGGTTCTGACGGAACCAGAAAGCCAGCGACTTGTTTCCTGCCCCACCCCCACCCCCACCCCATGCTTCTGAAGTGGCCTAGGACAGCAACTCGTGATTCGATGCTGATTTCCAGCTGACGGAGGGCATGGCCTGGCGCTTTTGTTTTTGCTATTCGAGGTCCTCGTGAAGTGGGAATGAGGTGTGTCCCCGAAACTTCTCAGTGCAGGTGGGGACACACTTGTGGATAATGAGACTGTGTTATAAGGCTTGGACGTTCTGATGCTTGAAAAGAGGAGACAGTGGGATGCCGTGGGAATCGTGGGAGATTCGGGCTATGAAAGACCTGGTTCGAATCCTGTCTCTGTCACTTCTGAGCAATGTTGTCTTGGGCTACCAATCTGAGCCTGATTTTCCTCGTTTTTTTTTTTTTTTTTTTTCTTTCTGATTTTATGATTTATTATAAATCTATAGTAATCAAGACTATAGTATTCTTTGGGCGAGGGGTTTGCAACATAATTTGATGACAAAATAACCTAGACATGTTTTCTTTGAATATATGTACCCTGATTTATTAATGTCATCCCATTACCATTAATAAAAATTTATTAAAAAAAAAGAAAAGATCATTAAAAGCAATATAATTAATATGATTACAAAAGCATTTCTAATAAAGCAGAGGAATGTAAAAAAAAAATAAAAAAAAATAAAAAGAAAAAAAAAAGACTATAGTATTGATATAAAGATCAATTAAAAAGAATAGTTCAAAAGTAGACTCCTATATGGTCAATTGATTTTTTTTTTTAGTTTTTTTTTTATTTTATTAAATTTAATGCAGTGACATTGATAAATCAGGGTACATATGTTGAGAGAAAATATCTCTAGATTATTTTGACATTTGATTGTGCTGTATACCCCTCCCCCAAAGTTAAATTGTCTTCTGTCATCTTCTATCTGGTTTTCTTTGTGCCCCTCCCCTCCCCTAACCCCTCTCTCCTTCTTCACCCCCTCCCCCCTCCCCCAACCTCCCACCCCTGTTGCCATCACATTCTTGTTCATGTCTCTGAGTCTCATTTTAAAGGAGATGACAATTGCCACAGAGTCCCATTGTCATGAGGTATTTGTCATAATGGAAGTAAATATCAGAACAGAATACATTTGCCTAAGTATGACAGTCATCAAAGAAACGAAAATGCAGGTGGCCTGGGTGTCACCGTACGGGTCCAATGACAGGGGTCTGTAAGTTTGGAAGCTCCAGGAAGCAGGAGAGGACCAGATTCGGGGGAGCCGCAGAACACTGTGAACTAAGTGATGAGGTTTCAGGCTCTGGTGGGCCCTCAGGCATTGTCCTATCGACTTGCAGGAGCACTCAAACCCCCAGCCCCACAATGGTGGTGGCTGAGGCAGCCGTGGCCAGATGTGGACACCTGGGCTGCCTCGTCTCAGTGCGTCCTGAACTTCATCCTGTAGTGAAGTGAGTTTTATCAGAAGCCGTGTGCCCGGGACTATATACCTAGAGAAACTACCTGGGCTTGTCTTACCTGAGGGCATGTGGGAGAAAGGTCCTCACGGTAGGTCAAGTTGGCACCGACGTTGGGGCTGGGGTGGGGGTGGTGGCTATGGCCATGCCACAATTACTGAGAGACTAAAAACAGCACAGGTGGTCTTCATCCCAAACCCACTGTGGTGGAGAGACTATAACGAAAAGCTTTGTAGTTCACAATGATCTATTCTAAACATTGCTAGAGAGGCAAGGTATAGCAAGACACACGGATTGAGTTTCCCAAGGCCAACAGGCCAGGTCCAACCCCATCCTTTCATGTTGAGAAATATGGACCATGTGTAGACATGTAATGCCACATGCGGTTACTTTTGATCATTATTAGGACTGTCAGTAATTCCTGCAGCTAAATTGATTGTGGAGACATCGAATATCGAGATAGGAACACCAGTGTGTCAACTCTGCCACAAGCAAGTCATTTCAGCTCAGTACAGGTGGGCAGTGTTTGAGATCACACGAAACTCCTTCTAATAAAAGCTCCTGTTACAGCTCTCCCTACTTCAGTGGGCCGTCGTCATTAGGAAAGGGACTCGGGTTTCCCCAAAGAGGAGTCTTCTGCTAATGAGGATTAATTTGTGAATTAGAGAGATTATTTGGAATCAGAAACAGCCGAGAGGGAAAGGTTTTAAGGAGTAGAATTGAATTGAAGGACTGTGGCTCAAAAATTGGAGTTGTTCTCTGTGAGAAATGTCATTAACCCCAACTGAAGGATTAGTGGAAGATTAGAAAAAGGTAAATGAGGCAGTTCTCCTTAAAATACAGTTCCTTTGGACCGAGTCAAAATGAACTAAGTGCTCTGTTCTTGCATTACTCATTGGTGAAATGTTAGTTGGATAGAAAGAGCCACATGAATTTGTTTTGTCTTCTCTCTTCTGCGTTACGCGTGGTTCTTATTTCACGAGATGATGTTCATAGAACATCGCTAATAATGACGTGGAGATAACAGAACCATACACATCTAGAGTTGGATGGGGTTTTCATCTGACCTTGCATCCTATAACAGCCCCCCCCCCCCATCCAAACAGGAAGTTTGTAGAGTAAACACAGTCAGGGGGAGTTTGGGATCTCAAGAATCAACCCGTCTCCTTTGCTGCTAGTACCAAATATTAGAAAGCTCTTCCTTATGAAGCAAGAAGATTTGTAGCTGCACCTGCCTGGTGTTTGGTTGGCTCTGGGTGTGAGGAGAATGCCTTCAATGTCCTCTTCAGCTTCTAGAACAATAGGGCTGGCACAGAGCACAGGGATGACAGCGCTTTTCTTCTAAAAATTTGACTGGAAATTTGTGGATTCCTAAAAAAAAAAAAAACAAACTAAAAAATTAAGATTTTCAGATGGTCCTTTGAGTGGTTAAGGTGGAAGTCTAGCTAGAAGGCTCTTTCCTTTAAGAAAACAAATTTTGAAAAATTATGAAAGCAAGACCCAGGATGTGGTAGAGAAAGGGGGGGGGGGGAATGAGTAAAAGGGAATCGAATTTTGGAAAGGAATAGGAATTTGGCTTTGATGCGTTCGTGATGTGCAGGCTGGTGTTAAGAGGCTCTGGGACTCAGGGAAGAAACGAGACTATCTATATACATATGTGGGTGGTTTCCAAAATCATGGTGCTGGGCGGGTCAACTGGAAGAACGCTGGGTTTTTGATACTGAATTGGAGGTACGGCGACTCAGCAATCCAAAGGTTCCAGTCTGCTTCGCAGTAGCGCTGTGTAATGGTGTCTTGTGAAGTGAGAGGGAGACGGGTTGGCGTGGAAACATCGAGGACACGGGCAGGAACAGCGGGTGACACAGAGGAAGCGGCTGTGGGATGTGGACGTTTCCCCCTCCCTCCTCTGGGGGGAGGCAGGAGTGTCCTATTGTTTGGACGTGAAAGGAAGTGACGGCCACAGAAAGCTCGAGGTCTCGGGCTCCTTCGGGCCACAGTGGCCAACGATTCTATGGTACCAGTAGGTTTTAGGTTTTAGAAGCCTCCTAGAATGAGTTTAACCCTGAGTCCTCAAGGACATAGCTTAATTATTTAAAAGCAGCTCTCCCTTGCCCAGACCAGACTAGACAGATGCAGCTCTCACAAGCTTTTCCACGAGTACCTTGGGACTCTGGGTCCTCTCGCCATCGTGAACTTGGTCCTATGGACACGTGTCTCTTTCTCCATGTCTCTTAAACGCCGTGCTTACAATGGAGCTTAGCGTCACACGACCGGCTTATTTAGGCTTATTTAACGAGAGAGGAAGACCCGTGGCCTCTCTCTCTCTGACTTCTGGCTCCACCCCACTGAAATGGAATCAGTTAGTTTTGAACTTGTCACCCCTCCTGATTCACATCCAACTTGGCTTTAAGCAAACACCTGATTTTCTGATACAGAGATCTCTTCCCCTCTCCCTTCTCCTGTCGTTGTGGAGTTCGTCTCTTTTTGAAACTCCATTTCATTATGTACACGTGGTCCAGCTTTTCTGTTTCCCGAATTCCCTTTGGATACTGATTTATGTCCTGCAAAGATTTAATAAGGTTGCAAGATGGATGTACTTCGCTCTTTGTAAATCATCTTGGGCTTTATTGAGGTATAATTAACAAATAAAATTGTGAGGTAGTTAACGTGTCCATCACGGCCATTTGATATACGGCGCATCGGGACAGGATTCCCATCATCGAGTTAATTAACACATCCATCACCTCATATAATTACATATAAATATATAGAAAAATATAAAATATATATGTCGGTGGTAACCTTTCGGCATCCGGAGGTTCTGAAGAAGAGAGCACTCTCCATAATTAATGGTCCTTCATGTCCCATGGTCTCCCCAGGAGATGTAAGGTTTTATCCAAGCAGGAAAAAAAACTGAAACCTATTTAAGGGTCTTCAATATTTTACAAATACCGTGTTCCCTCCCTTTCACACTGGTGCTATTAGCGCTCTTTGAAAAGGAACCTTTCTGACAGTTTCCCCGCTTAAGTTCATTTCCTTCTCTCCCCTGAGTAACGAGAGGTCTCACCTTCCCCACCCGAGTGTCATGAGCTCTGTTCTCCCCGCTGTTGTCAGAGCAATTCTCGGAAGAGGTCTTAGATTATTCGTGCTCTTAACGGGAGTCCGTAATTTTGTGGAGAGCTAAGATTTGGTCTGTGCCCGGCTGGCTTTCTCATTGCATCTTGCTTGGAAGCCTTCCGTAAATGACAGAGTCATGTTTAATTGTTTTTAAATTTAAGGTCTCCCCGCACCAATAATCGTAGGCCAGGAGAACATTTTGAGTTGTCTGATATATATATGTATATGGCTCACACACAAAAATTAGGGGATATTTTATCGCTTCATATTCATTTTGAAATATCCCCTAATTTGCTTGATTTACATTTATACTACGTTCTATGTTAAATAGCAACGGTGATACGTTCTATATTATATAAACAAGCCCGGTCTTGCTCTCGCAGGTTAGCGTCAAGGCTGTGTAAGCGGAGTCCTGGTCCGTCAGCATGTGGGCTGTATCCGCATCACTATCTCCTTGTAATAGTCAGTGTTCTCTGTTATCGGCAAGTTCACCGTGATCGTTTACATGGAAAGGAATAATTCCAGAGCATGAGGCGGCCCAGACAGTGTCTGGGGGAGTGCGGAACCAGGGCTGTGACATAGACACACGCAGAAGAAAGCCCAGACCCACCATGGCACCGTTCCAAAAGACATCAAGGACTCTTGCTCTGCCTCTGGCGCTCTGCACCCATTGGCCCAAAGCTCCTCTCGAGCCGCTGCTGAAAACCGCACAGCCTCCTTGACCACGCCCGTCAGATCTGTGCAGCCCCTGCTCCCAAGCTGGTCTCTACCGTCAGTGCCTCTGCAGTGAGTCTGTGGGTGGAAGTCATGGGCTAGTGGGACCTCGCTATGAGGACCTTGGGAAACATAGTCTTGTTCTTCCAACTTCTAATGAACAGGGATGGATGCTGTGAAGATGTTGAGTGGTATTGAGGTTGTTCCTCAGCCTAATGTGGCCAGCGTCCCCTTATGGTCAGGACAATTCTCTGCACTGGGCTGGACGCATAACACATAACAGTACTGGTGATGGTGAGTATATAGGGTGGAGAGGTGAAGAGTGGAGCATAAAGGTTTATTCCTCTTCATTTGAGCATTTTTTTTTTTTTTTTTTTATGATTGAGAGGCAGGGAGGCAGAGAGACAGATTCCTACATGTGCTCCAACTGGGATCCACCTGGCAAGCCTCCTTCTGGATGATGCTCTGCCCATCTGGGGCCATTGATCCGTTGCGTGGCAACTAAGCTATTTTAGCACCTGAGGTGAGGCCATGAAGCTATCCTCAGCTCCCAGGGCCAACTTTCTCAAACCATTCAAGCTATGGCTATGGGAGGAGAAGAGAGAGAGAGAGAGAGAAGGAGAGGGGGAGGGGTGGAGAAGCAGATGGTCACTTCTCCTGTGTGCCCTGATTGGGAATCGAACCCAGGATTTCCACATGCTGGGGCAACACTTTACCACTAAGCTATCCAGCCAGGGCTTCATTTGAATAATTCTTGAAGTTTATATTTATGGACAATTTCAAAGGAAAAACTTTTTTGAGAAGGTTTCCTTTTCTTTTCTCCTCCTCCTCCTCCTCCTCCTCCTTCTTCTTCTTCTCCTTCTCCTTCTTCTTCTTCTTCCTTTTTTACCTCTAACCCCTCACCCAGGTTAATAGAGTTCTATGCTTGTAATAGATATCTGATATTTTTTATTTTCAGAGCATCCTTTTTCCTCTAACAGCAGGTTGAATTTTTTTACGGGTGGGGAGAGGACTAATACTTCTTCCTTATTCTCAGTTTGCATGTTTTAGACGGCAGGAGTTCTTCCTCTAGTTCTAGGTGAAGACACATCCCTCACATCTGGCTTGTTATATCCCTGCATCCCTTTGGCTACAATGATTGGTTCAAAAATGGATATCTGATTCCATTTGAAGCCTTCCTAATGTTAGTTAGTAAAAGTATCTTAAAGAGGTTTCAAGAATGTGCCAAAGGAATGGAGTTTCTATTGGCTATTTTGACATCACATGGGAAGGGGGTTCCTGAGAATGAAATCAACTCAGAGGATGAGGGAGCTAAGAGGTGGTGGGACAGGCAGCGTGTTCTGAGAGTCTGTGGATTCTGTCATTTTATATATTTAACTAGTTTTAATTTTTTGAACTCAATAAGTTCTCTTCTTCTTCAACTAGTTGAGCGGATGTTTCTCACTGTAAGGAACAGGACTCCGACAGAAACAATGTTCGTATGAAATTAAGCCCTTGACCTAGAAGAGGCTTGTCAGAGAGTTTTGTTGGCTTCTTCTCAAGATCTGTGACCCACTTGCACTGAATATATTTGCAGGATCTGTTCATAGAATTTGTAAAACAGAGGTTGGTTTTTGTTTGGAATCCAGATGCTCTAGAACTTTAAATAAACTCAGCTATGTAGATTTCTTCTTGTGCCTATTTTATTTTTTTTAAACTTTTACAGTAAGTAGGAAAATATGGATGGAGAAGAACTGATGCTTTGGGTCAGGGTCAGTTACTGGCCATATTCAAGTCTAGTCTGAATTCTCCCTGAATTCGCAGGCCCGTCGAATGCGGCCGTGACCTCTTTGAGGTCCTCTGCCTTGATTTTCCCGTCCCTTGCCTTTGTGTTCCCACTCATGTTGTCGCCTCTTCCCAGTGCTGTTCAGTTTACGTCGAACCGTATTTTACTCTACACTTCAAACATCGTCTCTTCCGAGAAGCTGCCCCGGAGCTCTGTAGGCTTTAGGGGTCCTCCCTCGATCCTCCTGGGAGACCCTCTGCTCAGTGTTGCCTCCACATCTTGCGTGTGTAGCCTTCACACGGCGAGCTCTTTGAGTCCAATCGTTGTGTCTGATTCATCCGTATCCCCAGTGTCTGGAACGTGTCCCAGTTCGGACCAGATGCTCTGTAATTGTTCTCTGAAACAAAATGGAGCAAAACCAAATGAATGAATGAATAATTGGATGGTGAGGTTGATTTAGGTCTGAATGATGATCAAAATCAATTGGGGGTCATTTCCTCTAACTTTACTGAGATATAATTGAATAAAACATTGTGTACGTTTAAGGTGGAGACATGTTGATTTGATATATTTAGATTTTGCACAGTGCTCACCACTGTAGTGTCAGTTAACCCCTCCATCATGTCACAGAATTACCACTCTTTTTGTAATCGCGTCAGTGGGCATTTAGATCCTCCAGAACGTATTCATTCTCACTGGGAGTTGGAACCCTTTGACCACCATCCCCCAGTGCCACACCCCAGCCTCTGGTCTCCACCATCCTACAGCTCTGTTTCTACAAGTTCAACTTTCTTAGATTCCACTGGTAAGTGTAATCGTACAGCATTTGCCTTTCTCTGTCTGACTTATTGTACTTAGCATAATGTCCTCAGGGTTCATCCAAGTGGTCACCAACAGCAGGATTTCCTGCTCTTGGCTGAAGAATATCCCATTGTATATCTAGCTCATCTTTTTTATCCATTCATCTTTGATGGGCAGTTTGGTTGTTTTCATATTTTGGCTCCTGTGACTAATTTGTAATAAATATGGGAGTGAAGTTATCTCTTTAATATCCTATTTTCATTTTTTGGAAATATGTAAACCTGAGGATATTTTTAAAGAGGGAAGTTATTTGGTCAATACTTAGAGATACAGACTTAGTGGGTACATCATCTAATGCCCTAATGAAGAACTAGACACTGGGTGGCTTAGACAACAAAAATCATTTTTCTCATGGTTCTGGAGGCTAGAAGTCTGAGATCAAGGTGTCAGCCGGGTCAGTTGTTCTGAGACCTTTCTCCTTGGCTTGTAGACGGCCATCGTCTCTTGTGTCTTCACATGACCTTTCTCTGTGCCTGTCTGTGTTCTCATCTCCTCTGATAGACACCAGTCACACTGGTGTAGGGCCCACCCTAATAACTCATTTCTCCTCAATCACATCTTTAAAGGCCCTGTTTCCGAAAACAGTCACATGCTGAGGCACGAGAGTTAGGCCGTCACCATAGGAGTTTGGAAGGGATGTAATCCAACCTAGATCTGTATAACCCAGACATGCCAGCGTGCCTGGCAAGAGACCTGAGAAGTGGAATGGTGTAAATAATTCTGAGGATTAGCATGGTTTGGAGACCATGGATCTAAATGTCCTTTGACATTTCTGATGCTGTCAAAGGTGACAGGTTCTGTTCTTGAAGCTCTGGAAGCCGAAATTGGTGCTTTCTTTTTGTTATCTTGAGACTCAGGGGATGACAGAATACCCACAGTAGAAGCCCACCTGTTTATTTAGTCCACAATAATAATGAAATAATTTAACCCGTAGTAAGTATTATTCTTTCTGACGAAGTTCCGGTAGAAGAGCAAGGCTGATTATATCAGGGAATGACTCTGTCAGAAATACCGTGGGTCTGGTTTTTTAGGAGAAAATAATTTGTAAAACCAAAGCTTCTTTTCTAGGGGTGGACCATACGACTCCCCTGTGTGCTGCTTTTATTTATTTATTTTTTAATTGAATGGACTGGCTGACATCGGTTGCTGAAATGATATGGGTGTCAGGCGTACAATTCTAGAATACATCACCTATATTTTGTATGGCGTGTTCACCACCCCAAGTCACGTCGTCAAGTCTCCTCCCACCCCCGCTTGTCCCCCCTTCACCTTGCGGTCATCTGTGTCTGCGAGTTTGTCTGGTTTGCGTGATCCCTACCCCCCTCCAGCTGCCGTCTGTGTCCAGGCCGTATGTGCTCTCTGAGCTTGTCGAATGCCCGTCCGGCAAATGGTACGTAGCCAAAGAGCTTAGCTTCTCAACCGCCGCTTGTTTGCTCTGGCCGTTGGAAGGGTCGCCTGGGGCTCGAGCAGCGCCCGGCACTGAATGTCAAGCCAGCGACTTCGTAGGACAGGGACTCTGTGTCCCGCCCCCAGGAGGGTCAGGCCGGAGTCCTCCCAACATGCTTCATTAGAGAGCTTTTTGCTTTTCAGTCACGGAGTCTAGTAAATGTTTGCTTCCTCCACCACCCATTCAAAGTCATTGACTATTGCCATTTCTTTTCATTAATCAGGGCTCCACCTATATGCACGCCGTATGAAACAATGCAAGGGAGTAATGAGCCGTGATGTTTACCGGGACGCCCCTGGAGGGAACGTTCATCTTCAGAAGAAATGAACTGCAGCCCTAACGCGTCTCTCCCCCGAGGAGCACCTATTAGGCATTCTACTAAATTTGCTTTTTCGTTTCCTTCTCCCCGAGGGGAGAGGGTCCCCCCACCCCCCGCCTCCCCTTTTGGCCATTGAGTATGGCACAAGGGTAATGACAAGCCTAATAGATGCTGTAAACCACTACTTTTAATGGACAATGTAATTGAGTCAGAATATAGTGTCTGCGCTGATGGAGTCCCTGGTGCGTTAACGGCTGAAATTATGATGAGACAGATCTCGATAATGCTGACTTCTATTACATTAAACCGCCGCCTTACCCAATTTGCTTTGCGGCAGCCTCGCCATTCTTTTCTTTTGAATTATGCAGTGTTGTCTTAAATGCTTTAATATGACTCCGGAACAGGACTCAGAAAAAAAAAAAAAAAAACTGCTGGGAGAATTGAACATTTTGGGCCAAACAGACGCAAGTTCAGTTTCTGGTGCTGCTTCGCAGCAGACACTTGCCTTCTGCGGGAAGAACCTTTGTAAATGGCACCCCCGCGCGCACCTCCCCGGCCACGGGCGAGGGGTCCTGTGGGCAGCGGCCCCAGGCCCCGGGCGCGCGGAAAGGTCATCGCTCTGATTGCCCGGTGGCGTTTAGAAACGGTGTTTGCCTTCCTCACATTGTCAAGGGCGCAGGGTGGGGGAGACTCGTTATGGATGGCAGTGCGGAGTGGGAGGGACTCTCGGAATGACGAATGCCTCCATGACGCAGACCCAGCGAGGTGTGAGCGGAATGAACATTGTTTTCTCTCTTTGTAAATAAAGATAATCAATGACGGCTGTGGACTGAGACGCCTCTACTTGTGATCTCAGGACACCCCGTGTCAGCCTCCGAAACTGTTAGTTTCACGCTCCCTTTACTGGGTTATTAATCATTGGCTTTAAAGGACATTTACTGTAAGCGTATGTCATAAATAACAACAACGGTTTTGTGTTGATGTCAGTAATGCTGTTACTACTAGTGTTAAGGGTTGCCATTTACTGAGTCGTTTTTTTTTTGCTGGGCATTTGCCAGATAATCAAATGGAACCCTCCAAGGATAGGGTTTGAAGAGTTTAGGGGGTTTTGGAAGAGTTTAGGGGATTTCCTAGCATGCAAGCGGAAGAACCAGAATCTGAGCCCTGTTGGGTCTTCTCAAAGCTACGAGGTTTTCTGACATCTCCAGTGAGCTTCTTAGAGAGAACCATCTGGTCTAGTGAGAAACCAGGATAAATACCAATGGATTCTGGGGGGGGGGGAGGGAATCGGGTTGTTCACTCTGGCCATACCTGTGAACATCAAATGAGTTAGAAGCATAAGGATTTCCCACTGGTCAGGGTCCTGACCATGCAGATGGAATAATACCGAGTTGAACAAAGGAAACTACTTTTATTTAATATAGTTTATATTAAATTAACCAAAATGGATAGAATCTCTGAAGTCAGTTTATATAGGGCGCCGTACTCAGCTGTATATTTAAACAATTATGAAAAATAAAAGAACGATACATCAAAGGAAAAAGTAGAAATAATAATAGCTGAACTTGAGCACTTAACTTCGTGCCAGGTCCTGTTCTAAACACTTAGCATGTGTGAACCCATTTTCCTCATGGTATAACTGGAAGGTATTATTGATGCGGCAACTCTAGAAAAGACAAGTAATTTTAGCCGGGACCTTGAATAACTTGTGTAAGCGGTCAGGGCTGGATTGAAACGGGCTCTGTGGTTTTATCGGGAGTGACGGACCCTGGAGTAGCCAAGGGGGTCAGGTGTCTGTTACAGGCAGCAAAGGTAGGGTCATAATCAGAATGATATGATCTGCAAGCATATGTGGGGGTACCTCATGGACTATGGGGTCACTGGGTTTGAAATAGATAGGTAGACTTGCCACGTCTCACTTGATCTGAAAAACCAAAACCGAACAAACAAAGAAACAGAAGATTCGAGGTGTGGTTAAAAAGTAGCTAGCATTTAGCCTCCATGATGGAGAGTCATGGCAACTCTTTCATCCCAAGAAGTAAGTTCACTAATGGAAGCAGACACTCCGGAAGGAAAGGGAGGTGTGGGATACTTGACGAAAGGGTCTCTGAAGCGATCACAGGACTTCACTTAAATCCTCCCCCTCGCTTTCCCTAAACTTGCGTTCATTTATCCGGGTAACTGGAGTTTGTTCGGTGCCTTGGACATGGACTTGAAGCCAAGACTAATCAATGGAAACCTCTTTTAACTCATTGGCTTGGCCATTCAGAAGACACATTGGTCTTTTTATTATTATTGAATTTATTGGGGTGACATTGGTTCATAGGATCGTATATCATACAGGTTTCTGGTGTACGTTTCTACGTTATGTGATCTGTACGCGCCTTGGTGCCCATCACGCAAAGTCACACCGTTTTCCATCACCACATGGCCTTCCAACATGTGATTTCATCAGCTGATTGAGATAGTGATGAATTCTCAGGTGCTGTTCCTGACGTGATCTCTTCCAGGGAGCAAATGGAGACAGTGGCGTCTGCTCTCTAGGTCTTGATTTTTATCTAACTTGATATACGAGGAACAGCAGAAGCAGCGTTCTTTGACCTTCCAAGGAGAGCACTATATGTCCCTCCTCTTGTCTCAGGGCACAAGGTTAGTGGGCGTGTTTGGATATCGAGAAGTGCTTCCCGTGTTTGGGGGTGAGCCCTGAATAACTCACCCCAACACTCACAAGACCGCCAGACTTGAGAGGACCCCGGACCCCGGACCCTGGGCCCTCCAGCAGAGCCATGCCACCGTATAATTTACTGCTTGTTCTTACGACCAGGTGGGTGCCGTGGTATTCAAAGTATGGGTAGTATATTGGGCTGCTTGTGCAAATCAGTGTTGGGTGTATCAGAGCAGAGGTCCCTAGGGTTGTGGAGCAAAGCCGTGTCATCTTTGACAAGTAACTGTTGTTCTCTTCCTGTTCCTCGTCCTAGTAGGCTTTAGCCACAGCTGACCCTGGGCCGTGGTTGAGGCGCCCTTTGTCATGAACTTGGGTAACTTTGCGAGTCAGTACACCAAGAGGGAAAGTACGGCATGCCCACAAGCACTTCCTTATGAAGTGGAAGTAATGGATGCGTAGGGTGCACATATAATTCATTGTCCAAACCAGGACGCTTTTGAAAGTCAAAAAGGCATTATACCAGGACGTCTGGGACAAGCTGGTACTTTCCCTGGCAAACCAGGAATATGCTTCCGCATGTCCAGGGGTCCATTCCGTTAGCAGGTGGCTTACAGTCTCAACACTCTTGCATCCTAGGCATGACGTCTGACGGAAGGAGGCAAGAGTTAAAAACAGATTCATGAATCCCAGGCTTGTAGCGGCCGGAAGGGGACTGTTGCGTGTGGCAGCCCCACTTGGAGGGTCCCTGAAGACTCAGGGGAAGGGCACCCTTCCCCGACGGTAGCTGGTCGAGCAGCATGTCTCGTGTTCATGTTGTTCAGGAGGACAGATGCCTGAGGCACGCATTTCCAATGATTCATGGGAGAAGCTAATGCTTTGGCTTGACCATCCAGGAGTTTGGAATGCACAGACAAGAGGGTTCCTGAAAAGAAGTTCTGAGAGAGAAATACGGGGGTTATTCTTTCAGCTTGGGCAGTGTGAGAACATCTGAATACCCAGCAAATACCCTCCGTTGTAGAAGAGGCTCCTGATAACCAGGGATTCATGCTGAACATTCGTCTGCAGCCTCCTCCCAACCCAACCCGTGCTTTCTCAATGAGATGTCTGCAACAGTGGTCGTGGTGGCGCCCCCTAGGGCCCATTTGATCCACATCTCTGTTGAATGCTCAGTTTTCTTGCAGCAGAAGAAAAATATTTTCTCACAGGAGCTGATCGCTAAATATTTAGGAATTTTATATTAACTAATCTACTTCTATTTTCCTCTATGGTCCCCTTGCTGCTCTACCTATTTAATTTCACTGTGGTCCGTGGGGATGGCTGACTTCTCAATTTCATCCACTTGATGTAGACGATGAGGATGAGGCCAGTTGGTTCTGCCATGGAGCTGATGAAGTGACCATTGATTTTTAGGGGGCAGTCCTCCTTTTGGGGAGAGAGTAAGTGCATTTTTAAGAAGCATAGTTGTGTTATGTTAGAGGTAAACATTTGTTGTGGTGATTGTTAATGCTTGGGGGTTCAGGCATGGGAAAATGGAGTACATTGATGTCAGGTGGAGATCACAGTCACCCTTTGTCTTGTTCACAGTCTTCTTAGCACCCTCTGAACACCCCTCTTAACTTCTCTCACTCAATGGCATACCCTCCTAGGGTGGGAGACGGAAATGCATTCCTGCTTTCCATTGAGAGCTAGAATGCAGGTTGGGGAGGGCCCAGAAGAGAGTGACATGAAGAGAACACACACACACACACACACACACACACACACTCTGCAGGTGCAGTTTCACAGTCTGGGTGTCCAGTACAAACTCTGGGACTATTCTTTATTCTTTCTGGCTATGTTATCTGCAGGCCAGATGTCTCTACCCTTCCCTGATATTTTATGAGTGACTCCATAACCTTTTTTTTTGCATACCTTGCACGAAATGGGTTCTGTTGTTTACAGCTAAAAACATTAACCAAATGTTTGGGTTAACCCAAAGGAAGAGTGTAGGCAACATTCTGCTCGGCCATTGTGAAAGGGGACTGTTTTTGAAGCAACCTAGTTAGTGTTAAAAGATTGAGCAATCTCACCAAAGTCCCAACTCGTGGAATTGCTTCTTCCTCAGCGACAAGGTATACGTATCTGCCCTCGTTTAGGAAAACCTCATATACAAAAATCTCAATTTACAAAACAGAGATATTCAAGGATCTTCTTTGTTTTCAAGTTATCAAAAGATTCACCATACTAAAGGATTTCCTATATACTTTAATTAATCAGCCAATTCTGTATTTATTTACTACATTGTAATTTATTAAGAGATTCTGTTTTTAAAGACTTCTTCAAGACCATATCTGCTATATAAATGGAGATTTGCTTTTTATTTAAGTATGAGAATTTAAATGTCCAGTTGGGAGGGGGTAAAATTACTAGTCCCCACAGCCCAACAAAGGGTTCCAACCAGCCCTTTCACAACTGGAATGCTTTTTAATATCAACATTATAAGGAATGGATACTGTGGAGGAATAAGTTTATTACGTAGGGCTCTTAAACGAAGACCATAAAATACACATCTAACTAAAACATTCAACAGTGCAACACAGCATGCCGTTTGGTTCCTAAATGTCTTTGTGTTTGTGTGGCTAGCTGTCGATATTATCAAGGCGGTCTCATCAAATTTGTAGTCATTCCTTTTCAGTTATAAATTTTTAAATCTTTTTTTCTTTTAGGACCTTTGATTCTATATAAATGGGTTTTGCAGAAATGATCGGGCAATCTCTATGTCTGCATTAGATGTGTGTGTGTATGTGTGTGTGTGTGTGTGTGTGTGTGTGTGTTGTATTATATAGCACTGCACTTATAAATTCCCCTAAATTCCATCTGGGTTCACAAGTTCACAGCTGACATTGAACACCTATTAGATATTTAAGAGCATCATAAAAAGACTATCTCTGGAGGGTTGTGTTTATGCTTGGAATAGATCTCCTCCTGGCATCTCGAAAGCCCATTAAAGATTAGATCTCAGCCTTTGTGAGATGTTTCCTTTCTTCTATTAGGGAATCCAACTCACAGCCCAAAGTGGGTAGCTGCCTCTTTAATTATCGGGGATTTGGCTTTATAAGGAACTACACAAGCAGAACTTGGACTCATGGCCACAGGTAGCAGGGAAGTGGTTTACCCTGAGAAAAGGGGTTGGAGGGAGGGGCCTAAAGAGGGACAAATATACGGTGACAGAAAATAATGTGACTTTGGGTGATGGGCACACCACACAGTCAACAGCTCAAATACCATGGAGATGTTCACCTAAAACCTATGTACTCTTATTGATCAAGATCACCCCATTAAATTTAATTTCTGAAGTAAAACAAAAGGAAAATAAAAGAACTACACGGTCAGAACTCGGCCGCTGATATTTAACCGATGGTGTAAACGCAGAGGTTTCACGGTTAAAAAATTTTTAGCTTCTCTTGCTACTCGGGGCAGCTGAAAAATACTTGGGAGCGATGTCTTTTCAAGCTTTCCAAAGAGGTCCTAGACAGGGTTCTGATTACGTCACTCTGCCGGTTAGGTCCTGTCTTCCAAGCAGAGTGCCGGATGTTTTTACAGCCCACGAAGGTGCTTCTCTCACCAAAACGGACCTCATGAGATATTGGCTCCGGTATTTGCAGGCTGCGCTTCATAGAGGTTTGCTGTACTTGGCCAGTAACAGTAAATAGCTCATTTGACATATTTCAATATTAGTGTTTCAAATACCACCTCAAACCATCAGAATTCTGAGCCCGAAACTCCTCTCCTCAGTTAATAAATGTCCTAAATGGCTCTATTTAATGAGCTGCCTCAACAGAAGCCAAGGTTAGGGGAAAAGTTTTCAGGAGGAGTCGAAGCATAAACACCGGGGAAGAGAAATTGGAACTGCGGTTGTCAGGTGTGTTCAGTCTGGTTTGACGCTAGCGAAAGCTAAACGCGGAGATGAGGGCTTTTGTCTTTGTGCTGTTCGATCTGGCCCAAGAGCAAGCTACCTCAGACTGAAAGGTTATGTGTCCGCCTCTCCTTAAAAGTCTTCTATTCGATTCCCGGCCAGGGCACACAGGAGAAGCGCCTATTTGCTTCTCCACCCCTCCGCCTCGCTTTCCTCTCTGTCTCTCTCTTCCCCTCCCGCAGCCAAGGCTCCATTGGAGCAAAGATGGCCCGGGCGCTGGGGATGGCTCTGTAGCCTCTGCCTCAGGCGCTAGAGTGGCTCTGGTCGCAACATGGCGACACCCAGGATGGGCAGAGCATCGCCCTCTGGTGGGCAGAGATTCGCCCCTGGTGGGCGTGCCGGGTGGATCCCGGTCGGGCGCATGCGGGAGTCTGTCTGACTGTCTCTCCCTGTTTCCAGCTTCAGAAAAATGAAAAAAAAAAAGAAAAAAAAAGTCTTCTAGTCTGCCATTTCATTTTCTATCCATCCCTCAGAGAACATGCCTGCAGGCACACAGCCTCTGGTGCCCCGGGCTCGGCCATGTGTGGGATCCGGTGTGTAGCTTTACCGTGGCACTGCATTAATATCACAGCTGACCCTGGCACAACCGGGGGTTTAGGGGTGCTGACCTCCCACATCGTGGAAATTCCACAAGGAACTTTTGACTCCTCCCACACTTGACTATTAATAGCCTACTGTTGGCCAGAAGCCTTACCAATAGCACGTCGATTAGCACATCATTTGTATGTTACATGCATCCCATACTGTATTCTTACAATAAAGTAAGCTGGAGACAATAACATATTACAGACATCATAAGGGAGAGAAAGTACATTTACAGTATTTATTGGAGAAAAAAACCCGCGTGTAAGTGGACCCGCACAGTTCAGACCCGTGTTGTTCGAGGGCCAATGGTGTATGCGTACTTGTGTGTCCACACTGCCTTGTACGCCTCCCCATATCTGACTCCTGGTGGGTACTCGGCAAATGTGTATCAAGGTGAACGTGCATTAAACCTGTCTGACTACTTATCTTCCTCCGGTCTGTGCAGCTGGCTCTCTTGTTTTTCTCATTCTGTGGGCTCCTGGTTGTTTTTTTTAAATGACATTTTTGAACTTATTGATAGGCCTGTTTGTGATGATTCTGCCACACTACATCTATCTATCTATCTATCTATCTATCTATCTATCTATCTATCTATCTATCATCATCTCCAACTATACAGATCAACCTTTCTCGGTGCGCTGGCTTCAAAGCAATCAGGCAGTCCTAGAGTCAGATGAAGAATATTGGAAAGGCTTTGATTTTGGAGTGTTTCCTTTAATGGAAAACGAAGTCAAGAACTCCTTCAAGAAGCCCAGCCTGTGTTTGGTGGCTCACGACCTGTCCTGTGGGGAGTCTCGCAGGTTCCGGAAGCAGTCTACCGAGGATGGAATTGCAGATGGGGAGGATTTACAGGAAGACTTCTGAAATTAGGAAGCTTCTGTGAGTGTCGTGGCTTAATGAGTGTAAAAACAAAGACTTAACAATTGACATGAAAATTTTGTTTTCTTGATGTTTTGTCAGCATCGTGAAATTGGAACCAGGTTTGAATGAAAGGGGCTTCTGGTTTGGAAGCAGTTGCTGTACCTGTTATATTCACTGTCAGACACACGTAGCTCCGACTCAACCTGCCATTTAATGTCTAAAACTCTATAAAAACTGCAGAATAAACTCAGATTTTTAAAGTTGAATTTTGTGACCTTTTTCTCTCCTAAGAACCTTCATCTGCACTAATTTGCCTGAATGGTATTAAGCACATACAGACATTTGACCCACGTCCTGAGCAATTAGTCCAATAGCTCTTTATAGTGAGCTGATGAATTTTTCATGCATGCAGTGGTTTGTAAATTTAAGCAATCTTTAACTGGGTGCCTATTTCAATTTCTCAAGTGACGAGTGAAATAAAGGATGTTGAAATATTGCACATTCAAAATGTAACACTCTGGGAGTATAGTAATAATGCAAATTTGTGCAGTGGATCCAAACCAGTATTTTACCTTGGAGAGCAACTTCTCGGTGGGCACACTGTACATTGCTAGGTTTGCAAGTCATTGTGGAATAATTTTATTTCTGGAATCAAGACATTGATCCCTGGTGATTTCTCTGCTAAACTTATTTTGTCTTTGTCTCTCAACATCTTTATGTCATAGGAGAAGTGAATTCTCCTTCTGTAGATAGTTCTCTGTATAATTTTGATTTGTAAGCATGTCCTTTAAAAAAATTTTTTTTTTCTTAATCCCTAATAATTCAGAAATTAACACCCCAATTTCACAGGAGGGTGACCAGGTATGAATATGTTTTTTCTTCTGTTGTATGTGAAGACATATCCCTGCTTCTAGAGTGTCGCATCTTGAATGTAACATTTCATTCATCCCCTAAGCGATATTTCAACGTCACCCCCGGTTAACTGCAGTTACATGAGATGACATTCCAGACTTAACATGGCAAAAGGTAACTCTTCATGTTTCTCTGTCTTCCAGCTCTTCTTCAGTGTCCTTCTGAGTCTTATCTCGATCGTTTCCCCAAGCCCAAACCCCAATTTACAAGTGCATTAGTAGCTCTGTTTCCAAGGCGCATCGTGAATGTAATTACATCGCACCAACATCTACAGCTCTAGTCGGACCCATCATCCTGTCTCCTTTGCCCAATTAGCTTTGACTCTTGATGGATTTTCTTGCTTTCCGTATTCTCTCCTTAGTCAATGCTCTTCACAGTGGCTCAATCGGTACTTTGTAAAGTTTAAATCTAAGCTCATTCTTACCTTGCTCATACCCCTCCATTGGCTTTCCATGTCAACTGAAAGAAAATCCAATCTTCTTCCCACAATTTTAAAGACTCTCTATAATCTGTCCGCCGTGGTCTTGCCCGGACTCATCTCTGACCGCTCATTCTTGCCCACTAGTCTCCGGCCACTCTGGTTTTCTTCTGTCCTGCAAGCACCCCAAGATCACCTCAGTCTCATAGTCTTTGCACATGCTGTTCCGACTGCCTGGAATTCTTTTTACTAGATCTTTCGTGCTTGGTACTGTTTTTATTTTTTATTTTATTTTATTATTTTTTTTATCGTTCTAATCTTAGATAAAAATGTCAAATTTTCAGAAGGTCTTTTGGGGCCAACTTAGCTGAAACCACTTTCTTCTGCAGTCCCCAATTCACTTTCTAACCCATCAGCTTGTTTTACCTCTTTTCTTTAGAGCACATAGCTCTCTTCACATTCTTATTTAAATTAGCTTATTTATTCATTTCTTACATAGTTATTGCCAGTCTTTCTCTATGTATCGCCAGTCTGTATCCATGAATGGGCTACACTCTCAGGTTTGTGTATCTGTGATGTACCAAGGAAATGCCCAGCATAATCAATGTTTTTATTTAGGAATCAAATTTTCTACTCTCAAATGAGAAAACTTCCATCTATAGAAATATTAACTTCTTGGAGCATTGACTTCTTGGAACTTGACTCTTGCTTCCCTAGTGAACTGCTGTTTTCTCTATGCCTAGAACAGTACCTGGCCATGAGTAGATGTTCAGTAAGGATCTATTTTTTTATAATTAAAATATTTTTAAATTTGATTGATTTAAGAGAGAGAGAGAGAAAGAGAGAGAGAGAGAAACATCATTTTTTGTTCCATTTATTTATGCATTCATTGGTTGATTCCTATATGCCATGATCAGGGATTGAACCTGCAATGTTGGCATACTGGGAAAATGCTTTAACCAACTGAGCTACCCAGCCAGGGCAGTAAGGATCTGTTGAAAGAATGCATTCATCAGAAGTAGAGCACTGCTGATACATATGTAAAAATATTGGATCTTAATCTTATTTCAAAAATATAATGACAAGAACCCACCATATATTTCCAAGTCCTAAGATTCTTGAAATGTGTGAAAACAAGGCATTTGCAAAAGATGGAACTTGAGATATATTTTTATTCATGGAATTGATCTAGTCATTGAGGTAGCTTTTGTGTGAGCCAGCAGAAGGGCATTGATGTGAAAATGCATGTGTCTATTGCCCTGGCAACTGGCCTTTTACTAAACTGGTTTCCAAATGCTACGCTCCGAGTTAGACTGATTGGCAGACATCTAAAACTTAACTGTATCCATGAATGGGCTACACTCTCAGGTTTGTATGTCTGTGATGCACCAAGGAAATGCCCAGCATAATCAATGTTTTTATTTAGTAATCAAATTTTCTATTCTCAAATGAGAAAACTTCCAATTGTAGAAATTTTCAAGATGTATCCCTTAAGATTTAACGTAAACTGTCCCTGGCAAGCACCTGTTGGTCTTATAGGATATATGTCAGTCACATCTTCCTCTTGACCTTCTAGTGCCAGAGTGCAACTGACCCACTGAAATTTTATCTGGTGGTTTGCAAGCTGGCTGTCCCCTATGAAACCTTGAGGTCCTTCAAACAGAACCCATGCCTCCCTCGTCTTTTTTCTTCTTGAATACAGATCCTGATTTTGGCACCTCTGGTCAGTATGTAAAACAAGGCAAGCTCAAGCAAATGTTTATTGAGTTGAATGAAATAACTGCATATGGAGTTGAATTACAGTTTGTTTTATGTGAATCTCTAAGCTAACCTTTAGAATGTGGGATGTTGGAGGGCAGGTCCATGTATTGTATTTCTCTTTTCTCTTTAAAAAAGATTTTGGCTTCTTCTTTGGAAACATCCTATGGTTCATACATCTGAAAATGCTGTAGTACTGTGAGCTTCTCTTTCCATCATATTTAAGAATCTATTAGAAAAGCATATAGTTAGAACCAACCATTTTTTTTTTTAGCATATCTAGTCAAAGCATTAAGGCAAGAAAAAGTTGAAGATGCATACTTGTGATACAGAAATTTTCCTCCTAGGCGTATGCCCTAGAAAACATTTGGCTCTGTGTCATTAGAGGCATAAGTGAGAACGTTTATAGCAGCATCATTCATTGATTATAAAAAAAATAAATGGAAACAGCCCAAACAATCTAACACAAAGGTGGCAATTAAATACAGTATGGTATACCCCACCATGGGGTATGACCCCTACAGGAAACAAATGGGTGAATTACAGAAACATGTTCATAAAAGAAAAAACACCACTAAAAGCAATACTTAGGATGATATATATATATATATATATATATATATTTTTTTTTTTTTTTTTTTTTTTTTTTTTTTCTGAAGCTGGAAACGGGGAGAGACAGTCAGACAGACTCCCGCATGGGCCCGACCGGGATCCACCTGGCACGCCCATCAGGGGCGAAGCTCTGCCCACCAGGTGGCGATGCTCTGCCCCTCCAGGGCGTCGCTCTGTTGTGACCAGAGCCACTCTAGTGCCTGGGGCAGAGGCCAAGGAGCCATCCCCAGCGCCCGGGCCATCTTTGCTCCAATGGAGCCTCGGCTGCGGGAGGGGAAGAGAGAGACAGAGAGGAAAGAGGGGGGGGGTGGAGAAGCAAATGGGCGCTTCGCCTATGTGCCCTGGCCGGGAATCGAATCCGGGTCCCCCGCATGCCAGGCCAACGCTCTACCGCTGAGCCAACCGGCCAGGGCCAGGATGATATATTTTTTAAAAATATTTTATTTGCTGATTTTACAAAGAGAGGAAAGGTTGCTTCACACTAACTGTTCATTGGTTGCTTCTCATATGTGCCTTGCCTGGGCAAGCCCAGGGTTTTGAACCAGTGACCTCAGCGTTCTAGGTCAGTACTCTATCCACTATCCACTATGCCACCTCAGGCCAGGCAGGATGATATAATTTTAATAAAAGTCTAGAATAAGAAATCTAAAATATATATTGCTGAGTGCTTATCCGTGCAATGACAACTCTTTTTTTTGTAAAGCAATGAAGTAATAAATTCAATATTCACAGTAGTCACTCAGCATAGTTGGAAACAGGCAGTTGAGTTTGGAAAGAACCCATCAGTTTAATGACATCTTCCAGCTGGTGCTGAGTTTATATATATATATATATATATATATATATATATATATATATATATATATACACACACACACACACACACACACACACACATACATACACACACACACATAAATATATTATATATTTATATATATTACATATAAAAATATATATAACGTATATGTGTACACAAACACAGACACATATTGGGAGAACAAGAAAAGTAAGTAATATAGCAGCAGCACTTTGCCTCACGTATGTGCTGCAGGGAGTCTGACCTTACCATCTGGGACAAAAACCAGGCACGAGTCCGATATATATGGGAATAAGGAATTGCAGGATATCAGGTTTAAAAATAAGGGAACGTGTGTGTTACCGGAAGACATCCTACCAGGGCATTCTCTCTATTTCAGTGCATGACAGCCAATGAATTTTTTAGGGTAGTGATGCTCAGAACATCAGACTTTTAATTCTTGAACATGTGTTCTGTTTTATTTTTCTCTCCAGGGAATAGAACTGCCACTTGTCCTTCTGCGTTCCAGGAGAATAGTGTGATGCCAAAAATTCTGTGGCTCTTTAAAGTCAAAAATCATTTTTACCCCTCTGGTCAGTACAGAGCTGACTTTGAAACAAACTCTTCTCTTTGACACAGAGGTCATGGCTGGCTCCCCCTAGTGGCGGGGAGGCACCACGGTGTCAAGATCACCAGTTCTCAGGATTAGGCAATGAACGTTGCCAAGTGCTATCAGCTCGGAAGAAAATTTTAGACCCGGTTTCCCAGCTTGATTTTCTCAGATTGATTCCAACATTTCATTTCTGGCCCGGTGCACAATTTTCTTCACCCACAAGACTTGGTTCGTTCTTTACAGGAGCTCTTGGGCAGGAGAGACACTGGATATATTCAGGAAAAATGTAATACCAGGAGTTCCACCATATTATTAATTCATCCATGCCTTATGTTCCCTGGAATTTAAAGTTTATAGTTTTACATGAAAAAAAAAATTGTTTTTAATGTATCAACATTTATCTAAGCATGCAGGAAAGAGGTCTGGGCAGCCGACGCCTCTCCCATCACTCCGCCTAGGCTGGGGCTTACTGTGCTGGTAACTTACCTGCATGCATACGGGCCTGGGAGGTTGGTCTCAGTGGTATTTTCACTGCGGATAAGTCAAATGAGGCCCAGAGAAGCGAACGATTAGGCTAAGGTCCACTGTGTAAAGAACTGCAGTGTTAGAATTAGAATCAGGCTCCTTGGTCACTCAACCCAGTGTTCTGGTTCAGACTCAGAGGGCCCCCAGCTGCTGCGGCTCTGCTGTGCACGGCGGGGACACGCTGTTGTGAGACCCTAGGACGCATGGCTCTGCCTCCATCACTAAGCCTCTCAGCGACTCTTTGGTCAGTATCGACCACATTTCCCCGTGTATAAGATGCACACTTTTTCGAAAAATTTGGGGTCTAACAACTGGGTGCGTCTTATACAGTGGTTGTAGATTTTGTTTTATTTGCATTTCTCGCTTTTTTTTGTGCTTGTTTTTGCGCTCATTGTTGAAGACAGTGATTGGTCATCAGACACAGATGAGGACAAGCTAATGGCTGGGAGTTTTGATGGCAATGAGGAGTTGTCTGAATTTTATGATGAATACAACTTGAGTTCAATAACTTTATGTAATACATTTCTTTTTTCAAATTTCGGGCCCCAAAATTAAAGTGTGTCTTATGCATGGCAGCATCTTATACCTGGGGAAATATGGTAGTTTCTCGATCCAATAAAACATGTTTGCCAACTCCCCAGAAAGACAGTCACCTGAGTGGGGACATCTTAGGACTTCTTTCCTTCCACAGCCAGCCAGGCTCTGGGCGGCTGGCAGGCCAGGAGTTCTTCCTGCTTCTTCTTCGACTAGAACACCTGATGCCTTTCTAGACCCGGAGTCGAGGTCCTGGACCCGCTTTACTTATTTCAGACAGCTACAGAGGGCTCGGCCAATGGCTACAATGGAACTGGACAGTTTTTCTCCCTTAGACTAACTACGGATATTAGTGGATTTACTAATACGGGAAACACAGTACCATCTTCTGAGGTCCTTGTTCACAGAATCAGGGACTTTGTACCTGTGCATCTGACCAACTTGTCTCACTCGCTCCGCCCTTCCCAGCCGGCTTTGCTCCCCCACGTGCCCCTGGTGTCCAGAAGGGATCTTTCTATTCCTGTGTGTATTCATACTTCGGGGAGAAGACGGCTCTTATTATCTGGGATAAACTACAAGCTTATTTCTCTTCGCTTACCTTATTAATATTTGATGGCATTTACTTTTCAAATGACTTTCACAGTTGCCCTGGAGTGTTTGCACAAAGGAGGCTTTCTAATGCAAATCCGACTGCATGAAAAGTTTTTTTTTAAAAAAGGGAGGGAGCAAATAAGAGAAGCCCTCAAAGTCCAATCTTCGCCATCAAAGCAGCTATTCACTTATTCATCCATTGACTTGTTTGTTAATTAAGTGTATGTGATAATTTATGAAACAAATATTTTCCAATCCACCTTCCATGGTGGTTTTTAGCACTGGTCTGGGAGCTTATGGTTTAGCAGGGAAGACAGGTGAGATAGTGTGTAAAATATCGCAACATTGTGAAAGATCTAGCTGTTGATAGAAATGCATTGTAAGAAGGAAGGAGGACCCACCTGCCAGGCTTGGGGAGCATCGCTCCCTGTTTTCTACACCCATCGAAATTACAGGCGTCCTTTTACATATCAGAATAAAAGGCCCTCTTGCAGGTTTGCCTTGTGGTCTGCAGGGAAGGGGGAGGAGCCTTGGGCACTTAAGGAGGGAGATGAGCTATGGTGAATTGTCAGTGGTGTGTGTGTGTGTGTGTGTGTGTGTGTGTGGAGTCTATCAGGCCTTAGTGAGCTGTAGGCTGTTTGGGAGGCAGACCATTGAAATTCCAGATTTGAGATATAGCATTTGAAATATCATCCTGGGCCCTGGCCAGTCGGTAGAGCATCGACCCAGTGTGTGGAAGTCCCGAGTACGATTCCTGGTCAGGGCACACAGGAGAAGTGACCATCTACTTCTCTATCCCTCCCCCTCCCCTTCTCTTTCTCTCTCTCTCTCTTCCCCTCCCACAGCTATGGCTCGATTGATTGATTCGAGCACGTTGGCCTCAGAGCTGAAGATAGCTCTGTCTAGCCTCTGCCTCAGGGGCTAAATATAGCTCAGTCTCGAGCAGCCCCAGGTGGGCAGAGCATCGGTCCCAGATGGGGGTTGCCAGGTAGATCCTGGTAGGCGGTATGTGGGAGTCTGTCTCATTGTCTCCCTTCCTCTCACTTAAAAGAAAATAAATTAAAAAAACAACAACCAAATTTCCTGGTCACAATTGTTGTCTAGCAAAAACATTAAGGATCAACGAAAGGGTTCTAGAATTTGTTCAGGAGAAGGAACCATTCAAGGTCTGTGAAAGGGTTTTAGTGTTTGCTCCTTCTTGGGGAGGGGGTAGCACCTTACAATTCTCTTTGTTAGTCGAGGACATCGGTTTACATTTTAGAATGTGAGGCATGAAGTTCTGTCAGTGCCGGAGGGATGATTTTTTTGCCGATGTGGCCGGGAAGCCACGAGGCTGAGAGAAGAGGGCTGGGTCAACCAGTGAAAAGGGGGGGACAGGGTGCCCAGGGAGGGGTGAAGGCAGCAGGGAAGGCTTTGCAGGAGCTGTGGCCTCATTGGTGTTGGCAGCATGGGTGGCATATGGCCACAGGAAGAGGAGGGGGACAGTTCTCCAAGAGGAAGTTATTGGTAGGCTGAGAAATGCTTATTGAGCCATTATTGTGAAAAGAATGTGTTAAATGGTGGAGAATATTAAAAATAATATTAAGCGATAGAGGGAAGGTCTAAGGAGATCACAAGGGGGTTTTCTGTGTGTGGTTGTAAAAGACTGTCGACTTGAGGACCGAGAAGATTCAAACTGCCACCGTCATCGTCATCCTAGTAATGCCCCTCGTGTAAAGGAGATCATTTTTCTTGCAAAGGAAAGTGGATCGCATCGTGAGTTACACTTTTAATATTTTTAATTATAGTGGTTGGCTTTGTCACTTTAGTTTTATGGCATTAGATGTCCTGAAACGAGGAGAGCAGGTGTAATAATTTAGTCTGACTTGGAGATTTGGCCACGACTCCGTGTTATCCAGAGTTCACGTTCTTCAAGTTCATTGTCAAATATATATAGTAACGAGATTCCTTGATTTCTCTTTTCCCTTCACCTGCCTCTTATCAATCCTACCGTCTCCGCTTCCAAACACATCGGGTCCTGCTTCTCTTCATCTCGACTTCCGAGCCTGAACTGCCACCACCTCTCTGTTGGACTGTCGCCATGGTAGCTTCCTACTGGTGTTTTACTGATTCTAATCCTGAGCCCTACAGACTGGCCTCCCACCGGACCCAGTGACCTTCCCGAAAGGAAAATTAGATCGTGGCCTTCCCCTTCTAAAGCGCCTCAGTGGCCTCCCAGACTTACCGGGGCCCAGGAGCTCTCTGACCCCGTCATCCTCAGCTCCTCCTGTCCCTCCCCACACTCCTGTTTTTCTTCAGTTTCAAACACACTGTCTCACCCCTTCACTCTGCCTAGAATGCTCACCTCCCGGGTGTCCCCTTGTCTGGTGGCTTTCATTCAGAGCCCAATGAAAACACCCTCTCCCCAGAGTGGATTTCCTTAACCCGGCCATTCTCCTAATACAGTACCTTTTCAATGTTATGCATCTCTTGTTATCTCTCTCTGAAACGGTCTCACTCCTTTATTGACTATATTGTCTCTGTCTCCAGTTACAACATCAGGGTCCGTTCTGCTTCCCTCGCGGGTTTGTCTCTAGCATCTAGAACAACGTATCTACCAGGGTCAGGGCTGCGTCGATCTTTATCCGATCAACGCTGAATTCCAGTTGAGATGTTTTCTTCCCCTTCTACACTTTGAGGGATAATGTACAGTTGTGGTTCGATTTCCAAAGGCCAGTAAGGGGGATTTGTTGTATCACATTACAGCTGAAGACCATCTCAGCTCACAGTGGGGCCAAGTCTCTGGTGACCTTGTGGGAATCTGAGCTCACGGTTCTGAAACTTAACGTCTGCAAGATGAAACTCATCAACTGGTGATACATTTCAAAACAGCCTTCCAGAGCAACAAGAAAAAGGGAAAGGCAAGAGGGACTTGCTAATAAACTATAAATGTTTCTAATATGAAAGTCTGAAGTCATGAAAGTGAGAGAGGAAACACTGAGCCTCTTAGAATCTTCTATTGAATGCAGGATCTGCGGTGTGCAGGAACTTAAAATTCCATTTTTTTATTTCTTGGAGTAATATCATTAGGCTTCGTGTGAGAGCGGCTATGAGTCGAAACTGCACCGTGAGCAAAATTTTCTGCTTCTTCCAACAGCAACTCTGAATTATATTTACATCTAGAATGAAATGCATTTTATTTAAATCTGTAACGATGGCTTGTTTGATCACCCCCGTACTCTGGGGGTCTGTCAGGGCATGGCCAGAGATGATTGTCATTGTCACGAGCTTCCTCTGGCGAGTGTTAGATACACAGATCGACTTCAGCCAAAAGGATATGCGTTAGCCACAAAACCAGAACTTCCAGAAGGGTTGCATAAAGATTTCTCTCCCTCCCTCCTTCTCTCCCTCCCTCCCTCCCTCCCTCTCTCTCTTTCTCTATCTCCATCTCTATCTCTATCTCTATCTCTATCTCTATCTCTATCTCTATCTCTATCTCTATCTCTATCTATCTCTACCTCTATCTCTATCTCTATCTCTATCTCTATCTCTATCTCTATCTCTATCTCTATCTCTTACTTACACTTGCATCTGCTTTCCTTTAACCTCAGCGGCATTGTCGACTGATAAGGACCTTCTACTAGAAGTGAATAAAGGCTGGGGCAGGTCACAGGTTCTTCTTTTCCCACATCACACCCTAAAGGTCTAGCTTATTCCCACCAGCGTGTTCATTCAACTTCCTGACCTTCATCGGAATAACGGCGACCGGGCACCCTTTGTCCCTGGCTAATTCTGAAAAGCTCCTGACTCTCAGAGACCTCGTTTTGGCAACGCATCTCCTCTTGGCCAGAGAGGTAGGGTGTATTGATAGGCAGGACGCTGCCAAGTGCCTCTGTGTTGGCTGGGGAATAGAGGGTGCCATTATTTATATGGTTCCTGGAAAAAGAAAAGCACACTGTTTCCAGTTATAGGAAGAGGAAAGTGTGCTAGGCAGACAGTAACCCACGGCGACAGTTCTTCCCTCAAATAACGAGGTCCCACGTCATCAGTGAACGGGGCCGACGTCTCACGGTGATAACACAGCAAAAGAGAAGAAGCATGTTCTTTTTTCCGTTTACTTTTTAAATTCTACTTGGGAAACACGTCTGAACTCGATCAGAGTTGCTTACGTCCTCGTTCTTGTCTCCAGCCGGTTCCTTACACAATTCCCTGTGCTACATGACCAAGAGGGGCTAACGCTTCGTGAGGCTGCCCGAACGCCGCACTGTATCAATTGTGGTTGTTGTGTAAGAAAAGGAAATTCCCCAGAAAAGCCATGCAGTCATTTCCCCCTTGTGTCTTACAAAAGAAAAGCTTCGTTTTGTCCACCTTAAAGCTCCTATAAATCTAAATTTGCTCAAACGCTCCCGTCTCCAACCCTTCCCCAAGCAAATTTCTCTTCTAGGCGTTCCTGACCCCAAGACAGAGTGTTCTGCGTCAATGGGTGGGTCCTTCCTTATCCCTAAATTCATTCCTGTCTTCAATTGATTTTCTCACCTGTTCAGAATCTGTGTCTGGAAAGCAAACTGTCTCCTTTCTTTCTCGTTTCCTCACCAATATGTATTGACTACCAGCTATAAACCTAGTACTGGGCTGATTGAAGGAATACTGATTTTTTTTTCAATGAGGTTCATGCTTATTTATTAATAAACTAGACTAGACTTTCTCCCCCTAACCCCTTGCTCCCTGCCGACCTCCCTCCATCTCTGCTGGACTTCTGTTCATGGGAAGACGTCATGTGGCACAAATTTCCAACACGTTGGGAATTTGCCAATACCTAGTGATTCACTTTGGCGGACTAATCTTTTGTTTAAAAGCATTTCTACCACTCTCACCTGAAGGGATTCACCCTTTTGGAAAGCACTGGACATGTTTACCACGTCTTATTTTTCTGGGTGTTCTGTGATTTTTCTCTCTGTTCACCTCACTAGATTCTTGCCACCACTGTCCATGTTGCTCATCTATGAGCTTTGAACATTTCTTAATGAATGAAGATCTAGTTTTGTTTGGTCCTTCGAAAACAATAAGTATCATGAATCAATGATTTTTTCTTTTATCTTTCTTGAAGGTGTTCAAAGGGGTCACCTTGGTGAGTCTGAGGTGACGTATATATTTGGGAATTTTAACTGCAACAAAACCAACAATATGGTGATAGTGAGTGCAATTTCCAATGGCTTACCTGAGAAATGATTTGTTTTGAGCTCCTGCCCCAGCCCCGGATCCCCCTCTGGGCACTAAGGAAAATGGCTTTCTTTATGTTTTGGTGGTCTCACTGTTCTCTATTTACCTTTCTATGAATTACCTGTTTCCTTCTCTGATCTGTACTTGGAACAAGACCATGGTGTTTCTCAGAAGCAAGACTGCTCATTTCAAAGCTGAATCACCATTTGCTTCCTTTTAGCTTTTCTTGGCAAACACTGATGTGTGAGAACTTCCGCAACCCCACCTGTGAGATGGAGAGTAACTAGCGGAGGCAGACCACTTCAGGACCTTGCTACGTGATGGCTGGGTGTCCTGACCAGTACATTGTGTCACAGCGTGTCCCAACAGGCTGGTTTCCTATTGCTGTTATCAGGCATCCTGACAGCAGTGACAGAGGGCTCATTTTCACTCCCCTGAAAACTGTTTTCACAGGACGCACACAGCACCATCCATGGCCATTGGTTTGGGTGTTATAAAATGGCAGATGCATTGAAAGAGGAATAGTGACCTCTTCTCTTAATCCCAGCTTCATATCGACCAAGCTACTTTCTTTCATGACTTCTAGCCTTTATTGTCAACATCAGGAGTCTTGGTGCCGGTTTTAAGTCATGTGACCTTGGACAACCCACTTAACCTCTCTGTGACTCAATCATAAGGCCAAACTGAAGACTCTCCAAGGTCTATTGTGGCTAAACTATCTATGAATTAATCATGCCCAGGTTATATAACATGCACTATCCCATGCTGCTCATTTATTCTTTTGTAATTATTTTCCCTCTTACCTCCCTAGTCTCTAGAAGGCCTCTACTATTTCCCTAGTCTTTTATGTTCTCTCACCCAGAGATTTGCACAGAGGACTCAGTACAAATGGATGAGGATGGTGATGGTTCATTGGAATAATGTTGATGATGCATCAGGTTAATTAGGACTCATTCCTTCTTGGAAAAACCCGGGGCTCGGGGACAATAACAGTGAAACTGTTCACAACTCTTGCCACTCTTCCTCCCTCTCTCTTCCTCCCTCTCTCCCCTCCCCGCCTCTCTTCCCCACCACCCTAAGCTCTACCCATGGAAGGCTGATCATGGTTAACATCTGAGGCTCTGTCCTGGGGCTCCTTCTGGTGGTAAGACCATATTTGGCCTCTGAGCAGAGTGCATGGTTCCAGAGTCATTTCCAACCCATGACGTGGCAGGACACACCCTGTCATAGTGCTTTATTTTGCTAGAGGACGGTGTGCATGCAAATTCCTAACGCTCTACCTCTCTGCACTATCACGCTGTGGGCAAAGTCACCACATTGCCGAGTGTTTGACTTGACTCTCACTGGTTCTGACGTAGAAGGTGCACAGGGAATGACTGAGGTCCAGCAGTTTCTTCCTTCTTGGGTGAGTGCTGATTAGCATACGTAGACCGTCAACCTGCGTTTTCCCAGCTGGAATCACTGGGGCAAAGGGAAGAAACAGTGATTGGACAACAAGGTGTGCTTCAGGGTAAAGCAGGTGCTTTGGGGGCTTAAATTAACACCAGGACCATTGGGCAGTCGCTGTGTGAATGCCAGGCACACGGCAGGCGACAGAAGCAGAGCCAAGACAAAGGACACATTATGTTCCTAATAACTGAAATAAAGAATCGCTGTATAAAGTGTGAAAAGAAGTTGGAAGTACCAGCAGTGAGTCTGTGTGTTTGTTCTGATAAAAAATATGAACTTTTTGAGAAAAGAGTATTATATTGTGTTAAGTTTATTAAAGAAAAAATGAGTTTTCTTATTTTGGGCAATTGCTGGCCTAAAACTGGAATTGATTTGGTAATGAAAGATCAAATTGAGTTGTATACGCTTGTTACTTTCCCATAGTAGTCTTAGAAGGTCAGTAATTTGGAACAGGAGAAGTAAATAAGACCAATATTGTATTGATGCAGTTTATCCGAGCACTCCTTTTTCCTAGTGATGGTTACTCGCCCTATTTTTAATATAATTACTTCATGACGTATGGGTTTTTTTGAATTTAACATGTTAACAAGAAAATGAATCTTTTCTTTCACGATCTCTTTCTTGGTTTGTAAACATAAGGTTGTATTGGACACACACACATTTAGACACTTCCTGGAATACATGTATCTGACAAATTGTAGAGAAATGCGTCGTTTTCCATGCCACACCTAAATATGCATTATGGTTTTCTAGAAAGAAGTCTGAAGGTCAGACTTAAAATGCTGCGTCTTTCTGGTTACATGGGGGTGGTAACACTTAGCTAATGTAGTGATGTGTTACATTCACTAGTCTATTTCCACCATCTTGTGGGCTCTCCCAGATGGGACGCAAGACCAACTATCATTAAAAATGCAATTAGAAGACAGATGCCTTCATAAAGTGCGAATAACCAGCTTGAGTGGGAGCTTGTTATTACAGGATGTGTGTATTTAAATATTTGACTTACATTGCATTGGATTCACCGTTCTTTTAGGAGTTGGAAACTCAAGACAAAACACATTTTAGCTTAGTATTAAAAATGGTCACTAACCCCTAGAGATGATGAGGAAGCTAAAACCTTTACAGAGTATAAATAATAGAAAATGTAAAAAAAGACTGCTGGTGTGGGTATATGAGCTGCCTATACAAATTAGATAAATTTGTGAGTCAAATGACATAAGACAACCTGGAATAAGGAACAAAAAGAAATATGAACGAAGGGTTCATTGGGAACCTTTGTCATATCATTTGTTTGTGGCCAATAGAGTGTCAACTGATTAAAAGCTGTCACTTTCAGTAGATAAATTCATCTACCAAAGCAATCATCTTAAGCGTAGTTATGAACAAACAGCAGTCTTACCCTAATGGCCACAGAAATCAATTAAACAATTTGTTTGATCTACTACATGCTCCTTGAAAGTCTAATTGTGTAGCCGACTGCTTTGCTCTCTGTTTACGTAAATTACTTTTTTTCCTTTTTTAAAAAAGGAAAAGATGTCTCTGAACCCTTCCCTTAAACATCTATCAGAAGGAAAGAACTCAGCTGACATAAAGAACACTCAGGAAGCTTGACTGGTGTCTTCTGTAGTCTAGGACTCAGATGTATACGTTCTGGAGGCCACTGGTGCCACCGGGAACTATTGACACAGGTCCTCGTTTCCATCTTCCTCAGATGGACTCCTAGGGTGGTAACACCTGCATGGAGCGGGTATTACCTTCCCCACACCTCCTGGTGGTAAGATATTGAACGTGGACCCCTAACTCCTTCCTGCCCACCATCCCGAATGGGTCGGCTCTCGGGGTTTTCGCTGGTCCCCATCTGCACTCATTCCGGCTCAGTGTCTGGGGTCCTTCACCTCCTTATAGGGCTTTCTGGTCTCCTTATTCACTTGAGAAATGATTCCAGAGCGGCTTCTTCACAGAAGACACCATTCTAGATCCCATGGATGCGGTGACTAAAGCAAGACAAAGTCCCCGCTCATGGCGGCCTCACCCCCGCGGACGAGGACAGATGTGAGACAGTTAAGTGTATTACACAGCAGATACCTGTAACTGCACGGCAAAAAATAAAAAGCAGGTGGAAGACAACTTTGTCAAGTACTTCGGGATGTCCTCTCTGATGAGCCGGGGAAAGGCGGAGAAGGAGGGCATCTCTAAAACCGGCGGAAGGAGCTCCCAGGAGTAACAGCAGGAAGAGCACGTGCCTTGGAGTAGAAATATGGTTGGAAAGTTTAAGGAACCTGGAGTAGGGAGCGAGCGGAGTGGATGAGGACAGAGAGATAGGGGCGGCCCTTCAGGGCACAGATCACCGGGGTCTTGTAGTTCAATCAGCGCTGAGGGTTTGTAGTCATTGATTTCCCCATGGAAGAAGGTGCTGCTTCTATTATAGGTTATCCCAGCCGGGTACAGAACACTCCGTGACACACGCGGCTGCTGTAGCATAGATGCCACCATAGACGCAGCCGTTGTAGAAGGATTTGCACTCTGGGAGGGACTCCAGCAGTACTGACGGTGAGCTTTAAACTGAAAACGTGGATCATGGACAAATCTCCTTTTCCTCCTCTGATTGACAGGGCTGTTGGCGATTGTGTGCCGATCGGCCCGCACTCCCGTGTGCTCCATTGGTTTGCGCCAGAGCTGCGGGCGGAAGGCTCCCTCCAGCTTGCGCTGCCGGCCGCCCCCTGCCGGGCAGAACGCAGGGGGTTCCGCTGGCTCTCTCCGCTCTGAGGCACGGAAACCCCCACTTTCCATTCTGCTGCGTCGGGCCACGTTTGACGAAGCCTGGCACGTGCTGGCAGAGGTCACTCGCTCTGGCAGCCTTTTTGTCTTGACTCAGAAATACATGGAGAAAATGGCAGGTGTCTAGCGCACACACTGAGAAAAGTCCACGTTTTGACTCAACAAATGTAGTTTGCTCTCTTTGCGTATCAAGACCAAGAAAACCATTTTGCAGAAAAATTACAGGTGTCCCTGGAACGCGGCTGGCAAGGGCTTAGCTTTCCTCATTCCAGCAGCATTTGGCTTCTTTTTTTTTTTTCTTTTTTACCCCAATGACCTAAGAAAGTATGAGCTGAACTGTTAGGTTCAAAGAATCAACACACACACACACACACACACACACACACACACACACCAGTTAATGATTAAACATGTTAAAAAAAATACTGTTGACACAGCCTCAAATTATCTCCTAAATGCTACGCCCCCATATCCAACTGCCAACCAACCACCAGCGGGTTGTCTCCACGGGGCGAGCTCGCCCCTAAGGGCATTTGCGGAATTCTGGGATTTCTAGGAGAGTCTGAAGACACCCCCTCCATCCCCTGTCACCTGCTCCTCCAAGTTCGCAGGGAAAAGCTCTGTAATTGACACCATTCTGGAAGCCTGACTCCTTGACTTTTCCGTGTTCAACTCCTGCCCCTCCCAGCTGCTTCTGCATGACACCTGTCCAGACTAACCCCCACCGGTCTTCCCGTTCTGTCCTCACTCCTTCCCGCATGGCCCTGTGCCTGCGTCCCCAGCTCTCTCTAGCCCGGCCCATGTCTCCACCCACGCCCTGGGACTGACGTGACTCTCTCCCACCAGATGCTTTTCCCTCTGCCTTGCTCCGCTGCGACGCCTCTGTCAGCCTAAAGCAGAATAATCGCTCTAGAGTTCGTCCATTCTGGTCCTGCCCCTCTTTGAGTGAAAAGCCTTTTATTTGTTTCCCATTGCTCTACAGCGAAGCCCAGTCTCCTCCAGAGACCTTTATCTCGTTTCTTCTTGTACACATTATACACAAGCTGCCGATCCCTTAGAAACACAGCTGCTTCCACTTTTTTTTTTAATTTTTTTTTTATTATTTTAGAGAGGAGGGGAGAGAGAGAGAGAGAGAGAGAGAGAGAGAGAAGGGGGAGGAGCAGGAAGCATCAACTCCCATATGTGCCTTGACCAGGCAAGCCAGGGTTTTGAACCGGCAACCTCAGTGTTTCCAGGTTGACACTTTATCCACTGCGCCACCACAGGTCAGGCCCACTTCTTGAAATAAGTACTGCCTTCACTCACCTGTTCTCTCTCCTCTCCCCTTCCCCCACTCATTGGCCTCCACAACGCTTGAAACATTTTTGGGGTCATTTTTCCTGCCTCCTGCTAGCTAGACCAGTACAGGGCCTTACAGAGCTCCCTGTAATTCTATTGTTAGAGCCCTAACGTGGTTTATTATGCTTGTTCAATTGTCCGTGCCACCACTAGACCTTAGGCTCCAAAAGGGCAGTGGCCACGGCTGTTTGGTTCACTGTTCCACGTTTAACTCAGCTGTCTACCAACCCCATCCGAGGGACACAGAGTGGGCTCTTAATGAATGTTTGTTGAATGCAGCTCTATCTGTACGCCAGGCAGGTGTTCACAGGCGTTATCTTCTTTGATGTTTATAACGACTCTGTGAAGTCGGTATGATGTTCACTGCGCAGAACGGAAGGGGGAGGCTCGGGGAAGAAGGGTGTTTGCAGAGGGGTCACAGAATGGGGCTCTCGGTGGGGCTGGGATAAAAACGCATTTCCGGTTTCCTGCCTGAGGTTACACATTAACGTTATGTACACATTGCTCTTGTTAAGGCAGAATACACACTGGGGATGACAGACAGGCTGATAACGAAAAGGAGAAGTTGGGTACAAGGGTGGAGTGCACTAGGTAACAAGAGGAAGAGGCCTTGGCAACCTCTGCTGAGCTTCCCAAAGGCAGACTCCGCCTCCTCTGCAATCACGTCTCCCATGTGCCCCCACCCCCCACGTTTCAGCCTGGCGGGCTGTGTGAAGAGGGCAGGCAGGGAGACCCCGTTCCTGAGCTCTGTCTGCCAGAGCTGACTCACGTGAACTTTCCAAAAGGCCAATGACCTACTTTTTATTTCCTTGATACCATGAGCCCATCTCTTTGTTGGGCCAGCTGAGCGGAACTGTGTTGGGTTTCATTACTCGCTGTCTTTGCCCCCATGGTCCCCTAATGTTGACTAGGGAAATGATATGAGAAGAGCCTGTTTATCACCATACTCTGAAGGCCCGCAAGAAGTTCCACCCCCCCTCCCCACAATGCTCATTTTTTTTGTGTTGAAATCTTGATAATTACTAGTGTAGTATGTACTTTGTGCTTGGTACACATGGCCTGGGATTTACCGCTCAATTCTGTGCTCCAAGGAGGGCTTCAAACAGCGAATTTCCTCACTTTTCACTTCATAACACTGTGTTCCATTGTACAATGCATCTGCATTTCTGCAAATTTAGTAGGCAGGGAATGATTTAAAAGGAGAACATTGTCAAAATTCAATCTGGTTTTTATTTTTTTTTGTGATTTGACTAATAGAAAATGGAGAGCAAAGCAATGTGGAGAATTTTAGAATAAATCATCATTAACCATACGTGACGTGTTGTACAACAACGAAGATCGGATGCACAATTAGTCAGCTAATTGGGTTTAAAATCCATTTAAATAAATGGCTCCCACCCCTGGCCCACCCACTTATTTTTATTACTCCCGCTTACACACTGAGTACAATTTCCGGCGCTATTCCAGGGCTCTGGGGCCCGGGTGCTGTGCGCACTGGCCGGAGAGACAAATGACCCATTTGGATGATCAATGACTCACAGTCTGTTGAGGCCCACACTTCACAGTGAGCTTGCATATGCCTTGTACCATGTTAGTGCATGAACATATCTTTCTGCAACATATCTCAGGCTGGGCTCCTCACATGAATTTCGCTCCCTCCCTGCTCTAAGTGCTAATATCATGAATGAAGAGTGGACAGAGGACACAGCTATGAAAACTACTTTCTGTGGGGGCGTGGCTACCAGGCTGCCATCTAGAACATTCTCTATTTCGTTGATACCCTGAGACACATGCTTTTTTTTTTTTTTTTTTTTTTATTTTCCTGAAGTTGGAAATGGGGAGGCAGTCAGACAGACTCCCTCATGCGCCCGACCGGAATCCACCCGGCATGCCCACCAAGGGGCGATGCTCTGCCCATCTGAGGCATTGCTCTGTTGTGACCAGAGCCATTCTAGTGCCTGAAGCAGAGGCCATGGAGCCATCCTCAGCGCCCGGGCCAACTTTGCTCCAATGGAGCCTTGGCTGCGGGAGGGGAAGAGAGAGACAGAGAGGAAGGAGAGGGGGAGGGGTAGAGAAGTAGATGGGCGCTTCTCCTGTGTGCCCTGGCAGGGAATCAAACCCGGGACTCAGACGCTCTACCGCTAAGCGAACCGGCCAACCGACACATGCTTTTGCTACATTTTTTATCATCCTTGCCATTAAAGTCCATCTCACAATCAATGGGGGCATCCTGTGGACTTCTCAGAGATTTTTTTTCCCTTGGCAATATACAAAATAATGGCGTGCCTTATAATCGGTGGCATCTTAGTGGCGCCGAACTGTGATGTATTGATCCTCTGGCAGCTTCAAGCGGAGTTTCTCTAAGACACTCATGTATCTGAATAAGCTTACTTGTTAAACATGATATCTATGCTTTTATTTCTTCGTTTCCGTATATACATAATTAACACTGTTTGGGGCACTAGAGAAAGAAAGTAAGACATGGACCCTGCTCTCGAATAGCCGAGTGGGGGGAATAAATGCGTCGGCTCTACCACGGCGCAAGGTTCTGTGCTGAGTGCTGGGCCGAGGGTAAATACCCAGTACCACAAGAACTCGGCGCATTTCATCTGATTGACCTCTTTCGTGCATCTGTCTGTCATTTTATAAAATGTCCTTGTCGTTAGGTCCCTTATTTGTGGCGAAAATCCATAGAGAAGTGTTTTTTATTTTTTCTGTTTGTGTTTTTTTAAAGGAGGAGCACGTGTTCATTGAGTTTGCAGTGAATCTTAGACTTCACTGCGTAGGGATCGCGGGGGATGTTTATGAACACCGCAGACTCGTGTGGTCCGAGGCAGGCGGGCCCAGTGGCCAGGGGTCCAGGAACTCGTGTTTCTGATCATCTGCCCCTGACCCCCGCCACCCCCTCCTCCGGGGCCATTCTCACATTAAAATAGCCTTTCGTCCACACTTTCGGACACACTGGACCGGACAGAGAATACAAACACGGGAGCCAGTTATAATAATAAAAGTTAATGGAATATTTTACTTGCAGTTTGTTTAACTACCCAAAGTCTGATACACTCACGCAGGATGCTCACAGGACAGCAAGCTTGACACGATCGTCAACGCCCATGCTGAACACGGAACGGCATGATCCTACTTGCTTGCAACCATTTTACGGGGCGGCAAGAAAGTGGTTACTATGTGACAAGGTCTCTGACAGTGCTGTTTGCTTACGGCAGCGCCTTGGCAGCTACTTTCTGCTTCAGGGAAAGGAGGAGGAGGTGGTACTGAGGGGAGACACCGGGAGGGGGAGCTCATCTTTGGGGGTAAGGAAGGAAAGAAGCAAACGGGAGGTGGTGTAGGTAGGACTGGGTCACATAGATACCTGCTTTTGTCATCTGCCACGTGCCAACCCAGCTGTGTGGTGCTGATAGAACTTGCCAGTGCAGCGTGAGCCCAATGGTCAGGGGGAGCCATCTTGAATTACGAGGAACAAATACTCCGCCCAGTGCAGGCCCGTGCGATGAGCAGGTGCCTATGATTCTTAGCAGCTGGGCTAACTGGGCCTTTCTTTGCTGACTTTAATTGGGAAGAGTTTGCTTTCGTTTACTGTCAGGATTTAACCATTGTATCTCATATAGCTACGGGAGAGCACCCAGGTGTTCTTGTGACCTCCGTAAGCTAGTTATTTTTCACTTGGGTAGCTGTGAAAACCTTCTAGACTGGCTTCAAGGTTATGGATGGGAGGTGGGAGGCTTGATTCAATTAACGGGCTTGTGGAATAATTTACTGGAATATATAGAATGACCGTCCCCGATCATTTGCTTTTATGTCCTGGTTTCAGCACCATAAAAAACAAACAACCAAGAAGGTAGCATCAGTAACAGCCACCTGCAGTTAATGAGGGCTGCTTATTGTCACTGACTGGCTAAATGAGCGGGTTCAAGGATGCCTCTTTGATGAGCCTGTGGATGTTAAACACCTCCTTCACTGAATACACAATTTTTTTATTATTATTATTAGTAAGGACTCTCAGCTGTTGAGTAATCTATAAGAACTAAGAAAGGTTATTCTGTCCTCGGGAAGACCTTACACGTACGTGTCCCAGGGACGAACGGGACTCTGGGTTGCTATGTCCTGTCAATGAATATATGGTAAAGGCTCTTCAATCTTGTACGTGTCGATGAGGGGAAGGGACTTCTGTGAGATGTGGAAGGGAAGGTGAGTTTTCTCGTGATCACACACTGACTGCTTCCACCCCTCCCCTGCTAAGTCCCCCCCCCAGTAGTCTGTGGGTACTCAGACACTTCTAACTGGAGGCATGTTTTACAAATGATAGCTTTTGTCATTTGCTTATCGCTCATTATGGAGCTGTGTCTATTTCAACAGGTGTTTGGTCTTTTCCAGCGGAGGATCTTTCCGGGTTGGTTAATTTCACTCACCGGGGTGATTTAAATGGGTTTAAATCTCCTGGAAAATTCGGCACTATGTCTATCCGGATCCCTTAAGAGGGCTCTGTGACAGCCCATTTATTACTGAGGTGATTTGTGAGCAAGTGTGAAGGCTCCCTGCGACAGACAGTTAGGTACTTTGGGACAACTTGGGCTATTTCCCAAAATGAGTAAAGAGATTTCGGGAGTTCCCTAAGTTCAAAGGCGCATGTATTTTTTCCCTCTGTATTACTGGGCTTTCTTTCTACACCTCTGAACTTCATGCTGCTTCTTATCTACATGTTGCATAAGGACCTAGTTAGATCTGCCATAAGAACTGTAGAGAAGTACTCCACACAACCTGGGAACCCCTTGCAAAGGCTTTTGTTGGCTGATGACATTTTTTTTTTTCATTGGCTGGTAACTTGTTTTCCGTGGAGTTTTCATTAATGGTTGAGAAGCCAACAGGCTGACTCACTGAATCGGTGAACAAAGTTCACATTAAAAAAGTAAAATCCCTTCCCTTGAATTAAACTCTCAGGGTTTGAAACACCTATTTTCTGCTAAGAGATTTACATCACTTAAATTCTAACCCACTGAAAAATATAATCAATCACCAGGGAACACGCTCTGAGGAATTAATTGCTGTCAGTTGATGTATTTAATGGGACATCACACTTCATTAACTTAGCTAACTCATTAAGCCCAATCAGAGATGTAAGAGAAAAAGTTCATGATCAAAGTTAAAACACAAAGTCTGGCCCCTAGACAGTCTTTATTTGCAACACAATACTTTGACTTACACAGAAATGGGTTGCTTATTCTAGAAGATTCTTTTCTGCCTGGTGTGATTCCGTGCCCAGACATCATGTAGGGCTTATCTTCATATGGGGTTTGTAATGCGTGCACTGCCGACATGCATCATTTAACAATGGGCATACTTTCTGAGAAATATGCCATTATGCTGTCATTGTGTGAACATGACAGAGACACGTATTCAGATCAAGATGGTACAGCCTACTGCACCCCTGGGCTATGTGGTCTAGCCTATTGCCCCAGACTACAAACCTGTGTACTGTTGTGTTACTGTACTGAGTACTGTAGGCAATCATAACACAATAGTAATTACTTGTGTATGTAAACATAGAAAAGGTAAAGTAAAAATGTGATGTAGGCCCTGGCCAGTTGGCTCAGTGGTAGGGATCAGCCTGACGTGTGGAAGTCGTGGGTTAGATTCCTGGCCAGTACATGCAGGAGAAACACCCATCTGCTTCTCCACCCCTCCCCCTCTCCTTCCTCTCTGTCTCTCTCTTCCCCTCCTGCAGCCAGGGCTGGATTGGAGCAAGTTGTCCCCGGGGCACTGAGGATGGCTCCATGGCCTCTGTCTCAGGCACTAAGAAGAGCATGGTTGTGAGTGTGGCCCCAGATGAGCAGAGCATTGCCTCCTAGTGGGCTTGCCAGGTGAATCCCGGTCGGTCGGGGCGCATACAGGAGTCTGTCTCTCTGCCTCCACTCCTCACACTGAACAAATATATATATATATATATATATATATATATATATATATATATATATATATGGTATAAAAGCTAAGAAATGCTACACTTGTGTAGGGCACTCACCATGAATGGAGGCTGCAGGACTGGAAGCTGCTCTGGGTGAGTCAATGAGTGAGATGAGGAACAGCCAAGGTCAAGGACATCACTGTACCCCACTAATGACTCTATAAACACCATACGCTTAGGTCACACTACATAAAAAACAAAAAAGACCCTTTTCTTTGTTCAATAATAGATTAACCTTAGCCTACTGTAACCTTTTTACTTTATAAACTTTTAATTTTTAAAACTTTCCGACTCTTTGTAATATTAGTTTAAAACATTATACAGCTATACAGAAATATTATTTTATATCCTCTTTCTCTATGCTTTTTCTTATTTAATTTTTTTTTAACTTTTTTGTTAAAAACTCAGACACAGACGCACACATGGGGCTAGGCCTACACAAGGTCATGGTCATCAATATCACCGTCCTCCTCCTCCACATCTCATCCCACTGGGAGGTCCTCAGGGGCAGCGCTGCACCCAGAGCTGTCACCTCCTGGGACAACATCGCCGCCTCCTCCTGGAACACCTGCAGGGCCTGCCTGAGGCTCTTCTTGGGAAGGTGTCCTCTTTTCAGAAACATGCCCATGCTGGTTTTCTTCTCTTTGTTTGCTTGCTTCGTTTGATCACAGATTTGCATGTAAGCAGATCATGCACCATGAGCGTTCCTCTCCGTTAGTGGAAAGCTTCCATGGTTGGGGTCCATGTTGTCAAACTTTCTAAGGGGCTTGTTGAGGTCTACAGAGCTTCTGCTGAGCCCTGCACTCTGCATTTTCTTGGGGCCTCTTCTTTCTATTCCTTCCCGTGCAGTTCCCTTTTTTCTCGTCTCTTCTTCCCCTGGGCGTCCTGTTCCGGTTCCAACAGCCCTTCCTCAGGCGGTTCCCCAGGAACCCAAGTCATCCTCATTCACACCCATCTCAACAACCTTGTTGATTTCTGCATCCTCTTCATCCTCGGGAAAGCCTCTGAAGTCACGCATGGACGGACGTCTTGAGTGTCTTCTTCCAGATGCCGCCCGTACCCTCCTTGGGGGCCCCAAGCCGAAGCGAGGTTCTTGACGCCGGCTTGGAGGTAACCCTTCCAGAATTGCCTCAGCATCTCCTCAGTGTCTTCGTCAGCTGCAGCCCGAGCCTGGGCAAAGACCCTGCTCAGGCAGTAGGCATTCCAAGCTGCTGTCACTCCTTGGTCCATTGGTTGGACCAAAGAGGTGGTATTTGGAAGAGAAACACCACTTAGATTTTGGCGTAGAGATCACCAAGAAAAGGAGGCTCTATGGGAGCACTATTAATAACAAGCAAAGTCCTGAGAGGTATGTTATTCGCGGAACAGTACTTCTCCATTTCACTGGCATAGCAATTCAGGAGGGCGCCGTGGAAGAGGCTCTGGGTCGCCCAGGACATACTGGTTCTGTAGGACACCCGGCCTGGGTGCTTGCTGATACGCCCGAAGGCCCCGAAGCTCTCACCCAGCCGGATCCCGGAGGGTTTTGATTTATCACCTGCAGCCCCGCCCCCAAGCAACACTGTTGTCCTGTCCTGAAAAAGCCTTGGACGCGGGGCGTTGACTTGGTCTCCCTCCGAGCACCTGTTCCCAGGAACGCGGTTTTTCACCCGGAGTGCATGTTTGCTCTGGCAGGTGATCCCCCTTCACGGTCGGCGTCTCTCGAGTTTCCAAAGTTCCTTCTGCTGCCTTCCCGCCAGCGCGCGCAGGCCCGCCGCTCCCTGTCACACTCTGTCGCGGGTAAGGACTCGTGCGCCGATGAAACCACCGGAGCGGGCAGGAACTTCAGCATCACCGCCGCCAGGCGTGGCCTTGACGTCCAGCCTCACACACAAGCCCTCTACCTCGGCCGCGGTCGCCCTGGTGGAGAGCGGAGGCTTCTGTGCCCGTCGTTCCTGCGGGTCCTCCAAGGTCCCTCCGTGTGTGGGACGAAAAGCCCTTCTCAGCTCTGACTTCGTCTCCTGGCCTTCCGGGCAGCAGATCCTGCTGCCGCTCCTGTCACATTGTTCTTGCTCCTTGAGGCCCTGGCTGCAGCGGAACAGGACCTGCCTGACTGCTGAGCCACACAGCCATCTCAGGGTTCCCAACTCGGGGGTCTTGAACTGCTTTGATTTTTCATTTCTAGGAGAATCCCTCGACATGGCTTCTTCCTGGCAACATGAGCCATGGGCTCTGTGCGCGCAGGGGCCACGACGGACAAATCAACCCGAGATTCATTCCAGCACAAGAGGAAATGGTGCCATGAGGAGGCACGGTGACCATGAGGTGTAGGAGGCTGTGGTCAGCATAACATGCCTGACCCTGGGACAGCAAGCTTCCTTCTTAAGGAGAAAGAGCACATGCTAAAATAATGACAAAAGGTATTGCACGGCAAATATAAATATATAAGCCTGGAGCAGAGAGGCTTATTATCCTCATCAAGTATGGTGCACAGCACAGAGCTGCAGGTGCCGTACTTCTACATGGCGGGCGGCGCATTGGGTTTGTGTGCGCCGGCATCACCGTGGACGTGTGAGTAATGCCTGTGCCACAGCAGGACGGCTACCGTGTCCCTGGGCTGTAGGGAATTTTCAGCTCCGTTATAACATTATGGGGCCACCCCCTGACCGATAAGTCATTACGTGACGTGTGACTGTTCTCGGGATAGCAAGGAAGCCGCTGGGCTTGGCCCCGTGCTACCCGTGTACAGAATTCTTATCTCACGGAGCTGTTTTTGACTTAGCTAAGGCCATCGGAAATGTCGACAGCCGTGGAAGCCTGTGCATTTCTGTGGACGCAGAGAGATTGCAGAAATGTGCATCTCCAGGTCACGAGGGTTACCCCTCCCCCCCCTTTTTTTTTACACATTCATTTCGGTTAACACCGTCTTGGTTTCATTGTCTCTCTCCTTGATCTCTGGGTCATCTTTTAACTTAAGAGGAGCTAGCTGCAGTATCTTTGCAAAGACAGGGAGCCGCTAGCCTGGCCGAGCAGAGTCCATTGCTCCGAAGCCCGGGTCGACACAGAGGCCAAGGCTTCCCCAAACGGGCCGGCCGTGGGGCAGGCATGCCACAGCAGAGGGTCCAGACCATTCGTGCCCAGCGTGTCTGTCTGTGGGCGAGCAGCCACAGCGCGGTGCTGTGACGTCCGTCTTCGTCTGCCTGGGTGCTGTGACACCTGTCTGAACCCCGTCATTCCCTAGTGGGTCTTTCCCGGTTTACTACTCTGAGAGACAGCGGTTTTGCCTCTCCCACATCCACACGGCTCGACTGGTGTTTGCGGTAGGTCACACGCTGCGTAGGAAGGCCCTGTGGGGGCTGGCTGTTTGGAGAAGTGGCCGTTGGGTTTTATTGAGCCGCGCTTGGGAAGGAAGGCCAGTTTAAATCAACTGTAGGCTCAGAACATCCCGGGCTGTGTTTAGTTTCTTTCTTTGAATCTTTAAATTTTATTTAGAAAAAATTAACTTTAACAGGGTGACATTGATCAAGAAGAAGACATAGGGTGAACATTGCTATAGCATTTGAACTGTTGATTATGTTGTATACCAGGGTTCTCCAAACTTTTTACACAGGGGGTCAGTTCACTGTCCCTCAGACCGTTGGAGGGCCGGACTATAAAAAAAAACAAACTATGAACAAATTCCTATGCACACTGCACATATCTTATTTTAAAATAAAAAAACAAAACGGGAACAAATACAATATTTAAAATAAAGAACAAGTAAATTTAAATCAACAAACTGACCAATATTTCAATGGGAACTATGCTCCTCTCACTGACCACCAATGAAAGAGGTGCCCCTTCCGGAAGTGTGGCGGGGGCCGGATAAATGGCCTCAGGGGGCCGCATGTAGCCCGCGGGCCGTAGTTTGGGGACCCCTGTTGTATACTCATCATTCAGTTTTTCTGTGGGTTCACATCAGAGGTTCCAGGACGGGGCTGGAGGAAATCTCAGGGATCATGGTAGTTTGACAACCTGATCTCCCAGGTGGAGAAACTGAGGACCAGGGTGCTAACGTGGCGGTGGCGACCGCACGGCCAAACAGTTGGAGAGGTAGAGGAAGTCACCAGACCCCCTCAGAGGGAACTTCTGCCATTGTTCCCAACGGACTCTCTGATGCTAAAGCTTCCGTTCACTGAGCACAGCAACGGTACTGCTCACAAAAACGAGGGGATATTTCCAAATGAACACGAAGCTATAAAATATCCCGTCACTTTTGTGAGCGGTGTATTTGCAATGCTACATGAGAGAAAGCCAGAGCCGGACAGCTCCCTCAAAGGGCAGCAGCGGTCAGAGTCGACCTGACGTTTCTTATCTCCTGGTCATAGCAATATTTAATTTCCCACGGAGCACATCTGATTATGCAGATGGTTGGCAAAGACCTGTTTCCTCTAGCTGGGCCGGTGTTACTCTTTTTTATCATAAAATTTTTGAGCACCGATCATGAACGAAGTACTCTAACGGTGCCGGGGAGATGAAAGTGATGGCGCCCACAACCCTGCCATCCCCCGGGGTTTACGGTGGGTGTTAATTTTGGGGACCCAGCGTGCTTCTGGGCTTGGGGGGGGAATGACTTCTCTCAGTCTCGATGAGCTAGTCTCCCAATGCCGCAGCCCAGAAAAAGGCAACGACAGCATGTTTAAGTGGCATTCTACAAGCTGCAGGTGTGTTTCCATATCCTTGACTTTCTGATCATGGGGAGCGGTCTTTTCTCTGAGCCACAGCATGATTTTCTATGGGCGTCTTGGAAGTCTCCCCCACCCAACCCCCGCCTTTTTTTTTTTTTTTTTTTTTTGGACATTTTCAGTGACTGCAGTGTTCACAGTGCATTTTCTTATCTCCTCATTCTTTCTTCCTTCTGTTGGTTTTGATTGTTTCCATATTTCACTGTCTCCGAGTTCTTGACATCTCAATTTCATTTCTCTCCTGGGTTATACCGGGTTCTCGTTCAGCTGAGGATTTTTATCTTTCCATTGTGCAATTTCTTTCTCCAGCTTCTGAAAACAGGCTTTGAGCCGAGGTGGGGGTGGGGTGCGGGTGGGGCGGGACACCGCCGTGGAGAATCCACGCGGTATCTTTCAGAGTTTCGCAGCTTTCGGCTGCACTTCGAGTGTCGTAGGGAGATGGGGTCCTTCCATTGTGTTTATAGGCATCGCCTGCCGACCTTCGACCTTCCGCACAGCGCCACTGCTTCCCAGTCAACATCTCGGCGCCGGTATTTCCTACCCTTTAATGAAATGTACAGTGCTGCAAGCCTTCTGTTCCATGCTGTTGTCAGACAGAAGCCCGTGGCCCTCTAGACGGTGTTAAAATGACACAGCGTGTAAAGATGTGGTTTAGAGGGATAGCGTTTCTCTTCTCTCTTATCTCGCGGCTCACTCAGCCTGGAGCCGGGAGCTGTGTGGTGATGGATCGATCACGTGGCCGCTCTCCGCGTATCTCAGAGGATGAAACCGGATATCTATCTACCTCGTTACCCCTCACTTCTTCTTTTATCTATCCGCCTGCCTAATCATCAGTCTATTTAGTTATCTGCTTATCTATGATATTCTAAATCCCAGCACGAGGGAGATGGGCCTGCAAGAGTTTACTGGGAAAATAAATCAAAAAAAGAAAAAACTGCAAATGATAGCCTAGCAGCCACCTCTGTCTCCTACACGGGCCGTCAGAATTGATGATACCTGTGAATATTTTGCTCATTTTGTTCTATTCTCTTCCACTCTTGTTAAAGAAATAAATGATGAGGACTCAGGTGCTTCTGAACTATTAACCTTGAGTTCTGTTTTTTAATCTGCTCTCGTGAAAAACAGCCACTCTCAGGAGTTTGGCTTGCATATTCCTTATCTTTTATTTTTATTTTTTTCAAATTATGAAATACTTCTTAAGAACAAAATAAGATGTTTAAATTATAAAGAAGAAAAATAAAACCAGCATGTTATGTCTTTCCTACTCATCTAAAGTGAGAGAACATTGTTGATACTCTTATAGTGTCACTGGTATACCCCTTTAATTCCATCTCTCTGCCCACCCCTCAGCGAAGGCAATCAGTACTCAGAATGCTGCGTTTATCATTCCTTTGTTCAGTGTGCATGCTGAAACAACACATTGTTTAGTTTTGCTTTCATTGGTTTTAAAAAGTTGTATCATCTTGTAGGCTGTCTTTTCTGACAATTTTATGTTTCAAAAGTTTAGCCACATTGTTTCATGTCACCCATTGTTAATAATGTGCAAATATATATACACAGTTTATTTAGCATTAATAACACTCCCACAGATGAATATTGCTTCTAATGTTTTGCTATGAAGAATGATGCTCCTATGAAGTTTCTTGTATAAACAGGAGCACCGGTTCAAGTGATGCTTGGAGTCTATCGCTAGAGATAAAATGAATGGTCAGGTGGCAAGAAATGAACATGTCCAACCAGCTTTGAAATTTGATGAAACATGTTCTTACAAATTGTGCTTGTATTTTTAGGAGTGCTTTGGATATGTTTAGCCATTTTGCTCTTGCATAGAATGTTAAAATCAGTTTGTTGACCTCACTGTTATTCAACATAATACTAGAACTTCCAGCTAATGTAATAAGGCAGGAAAAAGAAAAAAAAATACACAAAGGCCGGAAAAGAAGAAATAAAACTGCCCTTACTTGCAGATCATGTGATACTCTATGTAGAAAAATGCCAAGGAACCTAAAACAAAACTCTTAGACCTAAGAAGTGTCTTCAACAAGGTTGCAGAATACAAGATCAGTATAAAAATGGACTGTTTCTCTTTACTGACATTGAACATGTGGAAACCAAATTAAAAAAAATAATGCCGTTTATAAACCACTACTTAGGTATAAGCATAACAAAGCAGGCGTATGATCTCTGTCCTGAGAATTACAAAATGCTGATGTTTATGCATTGGCAGACCCAACATCATAAATCTGTGAATTCTTTCCAGATTGATTTATAGGTTCAATGCCATTCCTGCCATAATCCCAGCATGGTATTTTTATAGACAAAAACACTGGCAGACCCAACATCATAAATCTGTGAATTCTTTCCAGATTGATTTATAGGTTCAGTGCCATTCCTGCCATGATCCCAGCATGGTATTTTTATAGACAAAAACAAGCCTAATCCAAGATCTATATCAAAAGGTACAGGTATTAGAGTACCTAAAATAATTTTGAAAAAGAAGAGTAAAATGAGAGGAATCGCTCTACTTGATTTCAAGACTTAATGTGTAGTTAGAGTAATGGAGACAGTGTGGTATTGGTGGAGGGGTGGACATACAGACCAATAGGACCCTGCAGAGAACCCAGAAATAGAGCCACACCGATACAGCCCACTGACTTTTGACAAGGGGTCAAGATCAATTCCACAGAGGAAGGATATAGACTTTTCAACAAATGGTTTTGGAGCAACTGGACATCCATAGACAAAACAGGGAAATTGGACCTAAAGTTTGATCTAAAATTTATGCAAAAATTAACCCAAAACGGATTGTGGACTTAACTGCAAAATGTAAAACTAGAAACCTTTTAGAAAAATAGGAGAAAATCTTTGGGCTTTAAGGCCAGGCAAAGAGCTTTCAGAATTGATAACAAAGGCACAATTCATAAAAGAAAAAATGAAAATTGGACCTCATTAAATTAAAATTTTTTTTTCTCTGCAAAAGACATTGTTAAGAGGACAGAAAGACAAACTATTGACCAGGAAAAATAAATGTGTGTATATCATGTCTCTGAAATAGGACTAGTATCTAGAATACTTAAAGAATTGTTAGAACTCAACAGTAAAGTAAGTCTTGTCAGAAAAATGGGCTAAAGACATGAACAGACACTTCAATGAAGACAATACACAGGAGACAGGTAAGGATGTGAAAATATGTTAACACCATGAGCCAATAGGCATTTAAATACACATGAAAATCACAATGAGATATATCACTACATACCTGTTAGGACGGCTAAAATAAAAAAGAGTGAACACACAAAATGCTGGGAAGAACGCAGAGAAACGATCACGCGTGCATTGCGGGTGGACATGTAGAGGACAATGGCACGGCCACTTTGGATAACAGTTTGGCAGTTTCTTAAAAATCAAATCTGTCACTCCCCACTGACCCTGCAATGATAGCGCCGGGCACTTATCCCAGGGCAATGGAGCGCAGATAGACCAGAAGGTGTGTGAGGGACAGGGCGGAAGAAGGTGTAAGTTACCCCTCCAGTGGAGTGGGAGAGTGGGTGAACGAGGGAAGGTGAGCAGGATGTCTGGGTGTTCTCATTAATGCAGTGTCTGCTGGCCCAGGTGTGGGTGTTCCATAGCCGTGTTCACCTGTACAAGTACAGGGGTAAGGCCGGTGGCATTTGTCTGTGATCAGATTCAAAAGCCGACTGAGCGTTTAATCTGTGCTACGGGGATTCCAGATGACTGACAGCGTGGCCTTTACCTTGCGGGTGAGTTTTGCACGAGTGTTTGAAAGAGAGGAGTGACAGTCTGAATCTGGGCCCAGAGGGGACTGATTATGTATCTCTGCAGTGAATTTCATAAATAATTTAAGCAGGGTGCTAGGCAATGCCAGGCCTAGAGTTTTGCTGAAATTAAAACCTTGATACATGCCGTAACTATAACATTGTCTGCCCCTAAGGAGACTCGATGCATTTGTCTATTGTGACTTACTTGGTGGGAGGATTTTAGTTCCTCCTTTCTTTTCACTCTCGTGTTAACTTTCCATTCTGAGGTCAAAACTGGGCCCTCAGTACCCTCTTCACTACCGCCTTTGGTGTAGCTTCTGGTTCCGGCCTTTTCTCCCGGCCTAGCTGTTTTATGCCTTTGGGGTTGATTAGATAAGACTCAAGTCCAGTGTAGTGAAACTTTGCAAAGTGGAGACTTGCAGAGTAGCATCAGCTCCCCTATGTGCCTTGACTGGACAAGTGCAGGGTTTTGAACCAGTGACCTCAGCGTTCGAGGTCAATGCTTTATCCACTGCTCCACCACAGGTCAGGCAAGCAAATGTTATTTTTAAAGGGTTTTGAGAGCCCTGAATGCAAGGAACACCGAATACATTTTTTCTTCGAGTTCTTCCTGGTACCGATCCGTCCTCGAGGGAGGGGAGAAGGAGTTTAGGGTCATGGGCCAGGAGGCTTTATGTCAAAGTTTGATTCGAGCCATTGGGTCTTGGTCAAGAAGATTACTCTGGTGCCCAGAGAGGAAAAGGCAGAGGGTTCTGAGAGAGGGAGCCAGACGAAACCAAAGCTTTCCTAGGTCTCAGGGTCAAGGAGGACAATGACAAAGAGGACAAAGAACAGAATAGGGGGCCGAAGCCGAGTCTAAGGAGCCTGGTGTCCTGGCGTTGACTCTGGGCTCGGCCACTTGTTTGTTGTGTGACCTGGGACACGTCCGTTAATCTGTGCGCCTTAGTCTCTTCAACGGAGAAAGCGAGCCACGCAGGTTTGCTTTTAGGATTAAGTGAGTTAAGATTTGCAAAGTGCTTGGAACAGGGGCTGGCTCACGCTAAGCACTGGGAGCCGGGTAAGTAAATACCTAACCGGTCACCGTGGCTTGTCACTTCCATCGGGATAATTTTTTGACACATTAATTCATGATATTCTCCATGGATTTTCCACTTTCCTCTTCTTTTATTGGAGCAGGGGTTTGGGGAATTGGGATATTTTAGTCTCTCTCTATTTTTGTAGCTGTATATTTTGTATTTTATTTTAAAATCTTCTAACGGCAGCCAGAGGAAGGAGAGATGTTGTTCCCATCAGGGGGAAGATTTAGAGGGGAGCCCCTGTCCTGCTCTGTCAACCCATATGGCCGGATGGTCAACCACTAGGGGAAAGGCTGAGTGGGGGGCTGACTACTCAATCTGGGGGCTCCAACCCTCTTCCTGACCCAAGGGGGGTCTGCAGGAGCAAAGTCCTCGAAGGGATCACGTGGGTTTTGGAGGTAAACAGTGGGCGTGCCGAGTTTCCCCGAAGCTTTGATTCTTGTGTAAGGTGCTGAACCCTTGCTCAGTTCAGGGGAGGGGACAGGGGTTGAGCAGGAGTGTGGGGGACTTCAAGAAGGACCAAGACTGAACTTTCTGCTCATCTGGTGGGATGGGGGCGGTCAGACTCTGAGTTTTGTTTGGGTTTAAGAAAAATTTAAAAATGATATTTCTTTTTTAAGAAGTTTGTAAACTGAAATTCACACATGGTATGGTATCGTCATGACTGGGCTCCTGTGCTCAGTCAACAGCTAGACAGAGATTTATTTCAGGAAGTTTGGTTTCTAAATCCAGCCCTGTAATCACAAGCTGTCAAACTTTGTGGCTGTGCTATCCCCTGATGTGCAGAAGGGGCTTCTGTCCTGTGTTCAGATGCCACATCAGGTCACGGGGATCCCAGACCTGATGCTGACCTGCACGGAGGGAAACTGGGCTAATTAACCTCGACAGAAACAATCTCATCAGCTGCCTGTCCTGCTCTAAAGAGACAGGGACAGAGAGTTCCTGGGTCATTGTGTCTGTCCCTTCCCAGAACAGGTGCTTTGAGCAATCAATGGCCATTGTCCTCTTTTTCCAACAATGTTTAATAAGCTCAAGTATATTTCATGGGCACATTGCCAAAGATGCTGGTCCTATCTGCTTGTCTTTTACTTTTTCTAAGGTGCCTGTCAAATACAACACCGGCAATCTAGGTCGATGGCTGCGACCCAGACCAACGGTGCAATGCTACATGGAACAATGACGGCGTTATTATTTATTAGGTTGGGTTAATGAGTCGGGGAAATTATTTTTCTTTTATATTCATTTCCCTTCTTTCTCCTATGTCTCTACTTTGATCATTGAGGCCAACAGTGACCATGGTATTTTAGAATTATATTTAAGGAAAGTATTGTGTTTATGTGGAAATGTATGCTGTGGTAACACTTGTCCGTCAGCAAAACTAAGGGGCATTTGAGGCCAAATTCAAGGCATTGTGGCTTCTGACAAAGGAGACTGGCTCGCAAGGACCTTGAACTTGAATGGGGACAATGGACAGCCATCACTCCTAAGTGGGTACTGGGGGCTTGTGCTGCTCATTATTAATGAAAAGGACTCATCCAGGAACGCTTTTTCTGGCTGTTTTTCCATGTGGCTAATTGCATTTTTTACTAATGAACTAACTTTTGGACTTGTATAAACACTGCCTGTGCCTACTTTGGCAGGGACTGGAATTCCCTGCTCTCCCCAGGGGGTCCTTAGGATGAGAGCTGGAATTCAGACACAGAAAGGCCCATCTTAGCTGCCTTTAATTAGTAATGATGGTGACAGGGAGAATGAGAAAACAGGCCACCGCTACCCGAGTCTGTCCTTCACTACCTGCATTGATTTTATTGTCATGTTCTGAATTTTTTACTTAAAAATAAATCACTTGTTTTTTTTTTTAAAGCTCACTGTCTGAAACTTTTTTTTTTTTGTAAAAAAATAGTCCTAGCCCTGGCCAGTTGGCTCAGTGGTAGAGCATCAGCCTGGTGTGCAGAAGTCCTGGGTTCGATTCCCGGCCAGGGCACACAGGAGAAGCGCCCATCTGCTTCTCCACCCCTCCCCCTCTCCTTCCTCTCTGTCTCTCTCTTCCCCTCCTGCAGTGAGGCTCTGTTGGAGTAAGGATGGTCCGGGCGCTGGGGATGGCTCCTTGGCCTCTGCCCCAGGCGCTAGAGTGGCTCTGGTCGCAACAGAGTGACGCCCCGGAGGGGCAGAGCATCGCCCCCTGGTGGGCAGAGAGTCACCCCCTGGTGGGCGTGCCGGGTGGATCCCGGTCGGGTGCATGCGGGAGTCTGTCTGACTGTCTCTCCCCGTTTCCAGCTTCAGAAAAATACAAAAAAAAAAAAATAGTCCTTATTCCAAATATTCTTCTGTTCTGTTTAATTACTTGCCAAAGATAATTACTGGCCTTAGAAAATAAATTAAAAACTCTGTGGATCTCAGACACATTTTTTTTCAAACAGCATGCGCATAATATTTAACATTTGGTTAACAGCTCTGTAAACAACGGTGTCAAGTATTGTCAACGAGGAGCTACCAGGAACAGCTTCTGAGGCTGACAGGCCGTTTGGAACGACGGCACTGGAGCATGCGAAGACTGTTTTTCCATTTGTACGAAGTTAGGGCAAGACAATCGCTTCCCAGATGTTCTTTATTTGTTGCTTGTGTTTTTGTGAGCAAATGTTCGAGAGTGAAGCTGACTTTCAGTGTGACCTCTTTTCACATGTATTCAACAGTTTGAAAAAAAAAAAGTCTCTTTCAGGAAGAACCTTTTTCAAGAACATATTTCTCACGTCCTAATGTTGTCCTCCCCAAAATTGGTTATCCAGGAGGAGTATCGCCATTTTTGTTGGAGCTGCAAGGTTAAATCTCTGTGCGGTAGATGGATCTAGAATGAGATAAGAGTCTGCTACAGACCAAAGGCATTTCTCTACTCGACGTGGTTTTCAGTGAAAGGGGTTATTACCTTATCCCCAACATGGGAGTATCCCAGCCACTCTCAGAATTGCACCAACAGTGGTACCATGCGTCCTTCCTCCTACGTCTGGCCCGGTGGTTATTCTTCAGCCGTAACTTGGGAGTGTGAGCATTGGCCTTCAGCTTCTTCAAAGTCTCTCTTATTCTCTCTTGTGTCATGATGGCGGGATGCCCATGAAGGTTGACTGAGTGGCTTTACAAACATATATTTGTTAAAAGAAACATGAAGGGTAACATGCAGTAGAGGACCAATTGTGAGCCAGCGAAACAACTTGGATTAAAATGTTAGAAACAGCCGAGATTCAAACCCAAGATCAGAAACAGTATCACGGAGCTCCCAGAGGCCTGAAGAATGAACTCAGTACACAGGGGTGTAGGGCATTCTGTGTGCCAAACTCGTGCTCGTGATAGAATGATCAACAGGTGACCTCGTCCCCACCCTAGAACAATCTAATCCAGTCCGGGAATGTAACAGTGTATATTTTAATACATGACACGCAAAGAAATCAGTGCATTTGCCTAATCATAGGCATTCAAGTCAAAAGCTTTGGTGAATGAGGAATAGAATTTTGTAAAGCGCAGTGAGGAACTCTGGAGGGATTTTTCTCCAAGGAGTAAATGCTCTTCTTGCTCCCTGTATTTCCTTTAGAGAGTGAGTTGAAACTCATCTTTTCAACTGGTCTTCTAATATCAGTTGTAGTCATTGTTCTGCTTAAAAGTCCTCAGTAGCTGTCCATGGAGTTGGACAAATTGGAAGGCCCTTACCTAACACATACAACATATCATGTTGTTTTATATTTATGCTGTATACTCATCAGAGGCAGATATAATGGCTGGTGCACCGGGCACACGCCCTGGGCCCCAACTTTACACTTTTTTCTAATGACAGGAGGCCCAATACATATTTTCTTCTGCACCCGGGGCCTCAACTGACCTTAATCCGCCTCTGATGCTCATGCTGTTTCCTCTGCGTGGGATTTCCTTTCTTTAACTCAAATTATTTCAGTTCAAGTGTCAATAACTCAGTGGATGTTCCCCCTCCCCGTGAGAGCCTACACCCGCAGCACCCTCTGCTAACCCCCTGCCACCGTCCTGGAAACTTCTTATGGGCCGTCTTTGGAGAATTTGTGATGCACATTAGGGCTCAGGAGAGATTTAGTAAATAAAGGAACAGTAATAGTGTTGAATTACGATAATTATTTTAATTTATTGGCCACTTATGTCAGGCACTGGCTAAGCCTTTTAAATGTACTATCTCCAATTATCACTACACTTCTGATAGTAGTTATAATTTTTCCTACTTGAGAGATGAGAAAATAGATACTGAAAGAGGTTAAGTGAATTTTCCCATGCCACAGAGCTAGGTTAGAGCAGAAAAGGGATCTGAAACCCAATCCTGTCTGACTCGAGACTTGTAAAACCACGACCTGGATTTTAACAACCTTATTAAAGATCAGCAAAAGGGCCTGGCCAGGTAGTTCAGTTGGTTATAGTGTCATTCAGATATGCCAAGGTTACAGGTTTGATCCCCGGTCAGAGCACATATAAGAATCAACCAATGAATTCATGCATAATTAAGTAGAACAACAAATTAATGTTTCTCTCTTTCTCTAAAATCAATCAATTAAAAAAAATTTTTTTAACATGATCAGTGAAAACAAATTTAGCTCATAAGGACAATTACAGTGTAATTTTCCAGTATTAACATATAAATATAACTATAAATATATAAAATATAGATTTTATATATAAAATAGATGATATATTTAATGTAAATATGTACTATTTTAGTAATATAGTTTATATTGGCTATAACATAATTTATAATAGCTATATATATTCATACACTGTAAAAATATATAAGTATATATAATCTAAATTTTATATGTCCAGAGAATAAAGTAACCAAACAGAGGAACAGAGAATGCGTGGCCTCTGTCCTATGTCATCCTTCACCATCCTCATGCTCCTTTGAAGAGAATATTACTAAACTATTTTTTTATTTTAGTTTTTCAGGTGATTACTCTCAAACCAAAATGAGATCCTTCTCCTGCTGTCTCCTAATTTGTCAATTTGACACCTTGTGATGGAAGATCAATAGTTAGCTCATCTATAATTCTTCATACCATCTCTCTGTGTCTCCCAGTTTGGAAAGCTATCCTATTTCTCTTGGTTCTGTTTGGCCAATTTTGTTTCTTTATTGTCCTTAAACCTCCATCCCCCCCCCCCCATCAATTTTCTATGGTATCTGTTAACTTCTTTTAATGTAAAAATGATATTAGAACCCGCTCTCCCTTATACGTCTTTTTCTCATTCAAGGAATGAGCTCTGGCTGTGTCTTTCTTTTCCATTAGCCAGGGTGATACTTCCCTTCCCTTCTCTAGTTAGATCTGTCTGTCTTGTGATGTGTGTGTGTTTGTGTCTGCTCTAGAGATTGCAACATGCACTTTGACTTTCAAAACACTGCAAGGTCATTAGGACATTTTAACTCATTTACGTTGACTTGTATGCCATTGATTTCTTGCATGTTCTAACACATACATCTGTATGTATATATGCAAATATGGGTAAGTCTAAATGAGCCGTGGCCGTATAAAAACAACAAATGATAGGATGTAAAATGTATATTTACATAGTGTATGTTTTCAAACAAGATTGCTGCTACTGTCTCACTCATTCACTGCTCGTTTTGAGCCTCCCACAATGTACCGTCTTATTCTTCATGCCTTCCCACATGTCTTCTTCATATTTTGTTCTGCCTTCAGTTGTTTACCTAAGGTTGGAAATTCTGTTATGATAGCCCAGCATTTTCATTTGTTTCTTTTGAATGTTCCCTGCATGATGTTTTATAGGTTACAGCTCACTGCCAGTGTTTCCAAGCTTGACTTAGAATTGATTGTTATTTTTCTTGTTTCCCCCGCCCTTAGGGTTTCTTGTCCTAACATGTTTCTAGTGGTCTTAGCTTGTGTGCTGGACACTTGTAAAGCCAGTAGCCACGGCCACCATCACAGTCGCCTGGCCTGTCCAGGTTCAGGTTAGATTCGGACAGACGGTAATGAAACAACAAAGCCAAGAACTGGTGGGCCATCAGCTTTAATCCTGGCTTGCAACTGGCAGGCAAGAAATACACATAGTGGGAAAACACTTCCCTTTCCATTCAGGGCTCCCAATGCCACTGAGTTATCCGAGTTTCCTAGAATCAAAGGTTTGTACCTCACTAGCCTTATTCACCTCAGTTCCCCATCTCCTTCTTTCTGCACAAACTGGCTTCTCCTTCAGCACTTTACCATCTTGGCTGCTTCTCCTCTCCTCCACGTGGCCCTTCTCTGCTCTCCTCTTTAATGCTAATCTCAGGAACTGAGAGAGCAAGCTCCCGGTCTGCCCCACTTTATAGTGTAGAAATTAAAACCTTTAACCCAATATACAAACAAGGAAGTCTCTGATACAAAGTCACTTATCTAGGCCCTGGCCGGTTGGCTCAGCGGTAGAGCGTCGGCCTAGCATGCGGAGGACCCGGGTTCGATTCCCGGCCAGGGCACATAGGAGAAGCGCCCATTTGCTTCTCCACCCCTCCGCCGCACCTTCCTCTCTGTCTCTCTCTTCCCCTCCCGCAGCCAAGGCTCCATTGGAGCAAAGATGGCCCGGGCGCTGGGGATGGCTCTGTGGCCTCTGCCCCAGGCGCTAGAGTGGCTCTGGTCGCAACATGGCGACACCCAGGAGGGTCGCAACATGGTGACGCCCAGGACGGGCAGAGCATCGCCCCCTGGTGAGCAGAGCGTCGCCCCTGGTGGGCGTGCCGGGTGGATCCCGGTCGGGCGCATGCGGGAGTCTGTCTGACTGTCTCTCCCTGTTTCCAGCTTCAGAAAAATGCAAAAAATAAAAAAAACAAAACAAAACAAAATAAAAAAAAAACAAAGTCACTTATCTGAGGCATAATGGGATTCCTCATGAGAGTGCACCACCCCACATCATGCAATCAGTTAAGGGTATGGAGAAAAGCTTAGTCTTAAAACTAAGCCTTAGGCTATAACAACCCTGCCTGCTTACAGCCTGTCCCCCACACCCAATGCAAACTATAAGTGAGCAAACATATATATCATATTTACAAACTTATTTGACCAACAACACTATATTTCAAAAAATTGAAATCATTTAAGATGGAGCATCATGTTACCTGCCCTTAAAGGGGATTTTCACTTGCTTTGTCAGATATGTAGGGCACTAGGAATCAGAGCTGACCTTAATGGAGTTCAGGCCCAGAGGATGTAGGCGGCAGCCTATGCACTGGACAACATCTGGTGAAGAGACCCCTCTCTATTTCGACAGTCTGAGAGACACCCCGGGTTCCCACGCTGAGTCCAGACAAATTCCGTGAGGGCGATGAAGGACTGAAGATCATCGAAGTTATTATTAAATAATTTTTCCTGAGGAAGAATCTAGATGTTGATCTTAATTTTTGAATACTTACTATTCTATTCTTCATACCTACTCAACAAGGAATGAGAGTAAATGAGCTTGAAATCTCCCCATGGGAAAGAGTATAGATGAACTGAATAAATGACTAAATCAATTCCTGGAGACACACACACACACACACACACACACACACGTTTGTATATTTCTTCTTCTAGTTACCACACCCAGTGGATCTTTTGCAGCACTCTCATTATAGTTTTCCCATCCTGAATTAATGAGGCAGAGACCTTAGTATTTCATTTGATATTTTTCGTGTTGTCCTGTGTCCCCCGTGAAGGATTAGAGCATCCAGCCATCAGTTTAGAGCTGACTGCATCAGATACAAAGCTATCGCAACACCCTTTACTTTTGAACCGTGCCTTATACCATTTCAAAGCGCTTTCCTGTCCATTGTCTTACCCTACACAATCTTTAAAAAGTGTGATGTAGGCGGGTTGGTTTGATTAATGTTCATTATGCAGTTAATGAAACCTGAATCCCAGAAAGGTTAGTTAGTACTTACATTTCAACAGTATCTGAGGAAGAAGTTGGATTTAAAAAAAAGAGGTTTCTAGTCTTCTTTTCAACATACTTTTCCATGGATGCAACCTTCCCAGGTGAAGGTTGTCTGGAACAAAAACGCCAAGCTTGTTGATGAAGGCGAGGTCGTGGGTAAGAGGCACGCCCCCCAGGACTGCCAGCCTCCGCGGCTCTGACCTTCTTCCTGGTTGTGCCGGCCTCCGGGGCTCTGACCTTCTTCCTGGTTGACCTGGAAGGAATGCACAGCCTCCCTTGCCCCGCCCTTCACACTGTCTCTGCACGCACCTTTCCTCAACGTAAGCTCTGTACCATCTGCATCTCCCTTGGGTCTTTGACATTGTCATCCTCCCTTCACATGTCTTCTTGAAACATTTTCTCTTTTTTCATCTTTCTTTCCTTGGATTTCCATTTGGCTCTCTCTGCTCAGTTGGAAGTCACCGGGACTTACTCCTCCCATCACTCACCTGTCTTCCCTCTCACTGAGGGCTGATGGCAGTGGGGTTAGCCAAGTGTTTCCCTGCTATCTTAAGGGGGAAAAAAATGACAGAAAACTATGCCTCCTTTTGAACATTCAAATGTATGAGATTCTCAGTATTAAAACTAATATTTCCCTAAATATTCAATTATGAAGCTCACGGACAGTGTGCGTAGAGCATTTGAACAGGGTGTCTGGCCTGTGCTAAGTACCCTATAAAAGAGGACTGTTTCTACTGCTATTTCCACCACTATTGCTAATAATACTAGGGGTAATGAAATCACAGGCTTCCAAACACAGATCTGGATGTCTCCTTCCTGCTCTGATGGGCTGGTGGTGACGTCGTGGGTAACGGGCGCAGCATGGGCCGACTTAGAGGTGCTCCTCTGGCTCTGGGATGACTGTGTCCCCAATGTCTGGAAGCCCTCTTTCAGGACACAGTGTTTGCAACTAAGCGAGCATCAGGAATACTATGCCATTAGTGTTAAAGGACAATTTGGCCATAGCTGTGACAATATTAAAGGATTAATTTTTTTTTTAAGCTAGAGAGAGAGAACAACAGACAGGAAGGGAGAAGGATGAGAAGCATTAACTCATTGTTACAGCACTTTAGTTGTTCACTGACCGCCTTCACATATGTGCCTTGACCGGGGGTGGGGGCATGCTACTACAGACCGAATGACCCCTTGTGCAAGCCAGCAACCTTGGGCTTCAAGCCAGTGACCTTTGGGCTCAAGCCAGCAACCATGGGGTCATGTCTATGATCCCACGTTCAAGCTGGTGACCCTGCTCTCAAGCTGACTGAGCCTGTGCTCAAGTTGGGGACCTCCGGGTTTCGAACCTGGGTCCTCTGAGTCCCAGGCCGATGTTCTATCCACTGACCCACCGCCTGGTCAGAGCAGAAGGATTAATTTCTGCAATGACCTTTTGAGCTGGGGATTTCAACCTACCTATCCCTCGATTATTTTGGGAGTGCCGTGTGGAATGAGGGCTTTCTCGGCGCGGCTTTTAAAAAAGGGAGACCGAGTTTCAGGATCACTTTTAAATAGAATGTGGAGGAGGTTTGACAAGTGTGATGTCGGAACTATAAAGAGAACTTCCTGTAGGAGACATTTTTAAAAACAGATCACACTTTAGTTTTTGTCTGGAGGAAGGCAGCTTTATTTGGGGTACCAGTTTTGGTGGAGATGAGGGGTCCTGGGGGGTGGAGTGGTTAAACATAAGTTCGAGTCCTTGTCTTTTGTCTCAGATAGTTGACGAATGGTTTTCATAAAGGCAAATTCATTGATGCCAACCGTGGCAGAAGTGTCGAAGGTACTGAACGCTATTTGGGGACCGCTGCTACCAGGCTGCTGTGTAATGTTGCTGCGTCAGCAGCTGACCATCTACAAGTTAAACAGAAGGAATGCTATACGATAAGGACTGTCATGGGAACTTTGGCACTGTTGCATGTAGGAGGAATTGAGCGGTGCCTGAACCTTCGAACTGTCATCCAACAGGATGGAAAGATGAACAGTCATCCAACTATTCAGGAGAGAACCCATAAATAAAGAGGCAGGGGCTAGCGGCTGGCCAACAGGAGATGCGTTCTCCCTGTATTACCGATCTGTGCCGTAAATACTTCTGACTGTCGTGTCTGTGACCTACTGAAGGTGGACAGTGCATCTGTACTAACCGAGGTCTGAGAGCTCTACTGTCACAGCCTAGAAGGCTTTGACTGTGATTTTGATGCAAACAGAGACGTCAGAAGATGAGCTAATTCTTCTGGCTGTTTTTTGGGACTAGGACCAAACAGGTGAGCTCTTTTTTTCCTTGATAAAATATCAGAGTTCTTGACCAAAAGTAGGAGAGAGCTTGGATTCCCAATAACAAACAGAGCCTAGCTTCACATTTGGTGCCCTTTCTCAGAAAAGTAAGCTTCATGCAGTACTTTCTGTGGCTGGCGAAGGTGTCCTCAGATGACCAGATGCAGAAACAGCCTAGGGAGATCTGACCACATCGTAAAGTAAGGTGGTTTTGCTGCAGGGAGGGGAATATTCAAGAGCATCCTTAGCTTTTTGAGTCCTGCAAGATCTGAGTCATCTTTTGTTTAGATGAATCAGAGTTTTTATTTTCTGAGCTTCAACAACAAAGCTCAATGTATTTGAAGTGTAATTACCAATATTGAGGATTATAGCCACCTAACTTGGCAGACGATTACTCTTTCTCTGCTTCACTCCTTTAATCAAGGGCATTTTAGGGGCCAAATGTGACAGCTGCAGCACTGGAGACTGATTGGGAACAAGGTTCCAGGATAAGTTACATTTTCTCTGGCTTCTGTGTCAAAGCAATTGGCAACCTATTAGAAAGTTTCACTGTCTGCATCGATGCCAGGAGGGTGTAAATACACTATCTCGCGGGCAGAAGTAACACTAGAATAAAGTGATTTTGATGAAATCTCATGATATTTGTATCTACAGGATCAAAGGAAGAGAGAAGAGGCATATTTTTAAAACCTTTTTTTAAATCAAGTGTCTTGGGATAGCATTGGTTAACAGGTTCATGTAGGTTTCGAGCGCGCAGTTCTGTGATTACAGGATGTGGATATTCCGTTGTGGGCCCACCACCCAAAGTCAATTCACCTTCCCTTCACCTTCCCTTTGGCCCCTTTACCTATTCCTACCCCCACAACCCCCTCTCTCCTGTGAAACAACACGTTGTCATCTGTCTGCACACAGGATGCCAGTGGCCTGGACGAGGCTGGAAGCAGAGTGGATGGAGAGAGGGGAGAAGCTGAAGACAACCTCCAAAGATAGCCTTCAGGTCGCCGGAGGGGAAGAGAGGAGGAAGACGCCGTCAAGGATGACTCCACGGCTTCCGGCTTGAGATGGGGCAGGTCAGGAGGGGGAGGGAGACAGGCTGGAGTTCAGCTTCGGAGCCATACTGCTTACTGTGTGTAACCCCACCCCACCCCGACATAAGCCTCAGGAGTGGAGTCCTGTCCGTCTTGTTTGTGGCCATGTGCCACACGCTCCGTACGAGGCGTCACAAATGTGAGTACTGAATCAACGCCGGCATCATGAACGAATGGAGAAGCACAGGCCCCCCCACCCCCCCCAGCAGGAATCCAGGCTGGTTACACCTGGCAGTTAGGATGTGTCTGTGGAATGGAAGGGTTGAAGCTCTCCATTTGTTGGCATCTGGCAGGAATGTAAAGTGGTGAGCTTTGGAGAATGTCACCATCCCTGGCTCCAACAGATATGGCTTTGGCTGGACCATGGTCAGAACCTCACATCTCAACAATGTATGGTTCTACCTCTTCTTTAGATATGTCTTCTATATATTTTAAGAAATGTCTTGCCAAGTATGTAGAGGAAAGACTTTGTGGTTAATTAGGGATCTGCAGAAAAGTACAGGGGAATACTAGTTACAGTTAAGTCCACCTACTATATATAGAAACAGGTAGCTAATAATTGGGCTATAAGTAGAGGTTTGCTCACTTTTCATAATTTACAGTAGGTACAGACATTATGGACAAAGGTGTCGCAGAATCTGAATTTTCATCAGACATCTAAGAAATGTCCCCCGTGGTAGCTGTACTAGTTTATAATTCCTAAACAACACTGTATTTAGCCTTGACTCATGAAGTCTTCTATTTCTAAAGGAAATACTCAAAGCATATTATACCATAAAAGTAGTTAGAAAATTATTTTGAGCTTGGAGACATAATGCATAAAATTTCCCCCATCTGAGAACATTTTCTCCTTCAGTTATGAGGAGGTTAATTGCTAATTCCTTTTTCTTTTTTGTATTTTTCTGAAGCTAGAAGCGGGGAGGCAGTGAGACAGACTCCTGGCATACCCACCAGGGGGCAATGCTCTGTTCATCTGAGGCATTGCTCTGTTGCAACAGGAGCCATTCTAGCACCTGAGGTGGAGGCCATGGAGCCATCCTTAGCACCCAGGCCAACTTTGCTCCAATGGAGACTTGGCTATGGGAGAAGAGAGAGAGATAGAGAGAAAGGCAAGGGGAAAGGGTTGAGAAGCAGGTGAGCACTTTTCCTGTGTGCCCTGGCTGGGAATCGAACCCTCGACTTCTACAAATTAAGGAATTTAGGGATGGCAGGAATAGACACTGTTCCTTCATGATGTCTAGAAAATAATGTTGTGCAATATTTTTAAAGTGTGTTAGATTTTTAAGGAGGGTGGTTTTCAGTTTTTAAATTAGAGAAACACACATTTGTTTCTTCTGCCCATGGAGATGGGCAGACAGCCAGAAGCCAATAATTTTTGCAGAGCAGTTGCCGTTGAGAAGCAATGAAGTGCAAATGAACTTAGCAATGTGTTTACTCAGAAAGGAAATAGCTGGAGAAAGAAACCAAGTCCTCTAATAATTAGCCAGTCGTGTTAGGTAAGGGACATCCCTGTATATGATCTAGCATTACAATCAGAAGGCTGCCACTTTGAATGATAAAGAATTAGGAATTAGGCCCTGGCTGGTTGGCTCAGTGGTAGAGTGTTGGCCCGGCATATGGAAGTCTTGGGTTTGATTCCCGGTCAGGGCACACAGGAAAAGTCACCATCTGCTTCTCCACCTCTCCCTATTTCCTTTTTCTCTTCTCTCTCTCCCCCTCCCACAGCTATATCTCAAATGGTTTGAGCAAGTTGGCCCTGGGCAGTGAGGATGGTTCTGTGGCTTTGCCCCAGGTGCTAAAATAGCTCAGTTGCTGAGCAACGAAGCAGTGGCCCCAGATGGGCAGAGCATCACCCAGTAGGGGGCTTGTTGAGTGGATCCTGGTTGGGGTGCATGCAGGAGTCTGTCTCTGCCTCCCTGCTTCTCACTTACAGAAAAAGAAGTTGAGAAGAATAATGCTTTGATTGCCAGTTGGTTCAGTTCAATCTTCTTGATTGTTCGGAGTCTGTGAAACATAATAACAAGGCTGTAACCATCTTTGTCCTAACCCTGGTGCCTGAGGAGCGGATATTTTATTGTTCATCGGAAATGCATCAGCTTTATCTAATGCTTCAGCTCCCATGACCAGACTTGTTTGTAGAGTTTGGGTTTTTGTTCTTGTCATGACTTAGGGAAAGGATGGCAATGGTAGATAGAGTTCCATATGCTTTATATCCAAGAATGAGACTGAGAATAAAAAAGACATGAGAAATTTGTCTCGGGCTGGAGTTCTTTATTTCTTTAGCTGAGCAAGTGGCTAGAAGACTGTTCTTTGAAGCCAGACAAACGAGGTTAGAGACACAGATCTGCCAGTTTTCAGCTCTAAGATGCTGGGCAAGTCACTGACTTCTATGAATAGAATTAGCTCCTTGGGTTGCTGTGATGACAGCGTGAACTAGTGTCCATTAAATGAATCATCCGGACCCTGGGACAGAATAGGGCTACAGAAATGGTTCCTTAGTATCACTCTTACTGTAAATGAGTAGAAATCATTATCACATATGCAAAATATACTGCACATACAAGGTTTTTCTTACTACTAAGTTGTTAGGTGAAATCCTTAGATGTCCACAGAATGAGTGTCAGTGGTGGAAATCACGGGCGTCTCCGTGAAGTAGTGGGTGAATTGCCAGCCCTCGGGGAAGCCTTTTCCCTGGAAAGACAAAGATTCGTCGCAATAATACTAAGAAAACTCTTTCAATTCGCATATGTTTGCTGTGTTTCATCTTCACTACAACCCGTGAGCTAGGAATTATCTTGCTAGTTTAGGTAAAGTGACTTTCAGAGAGGTCAGGTCATCTGCCCCAGATCACATAATAGGCAAAGCTAAAACTCGAAGGTCCTACCAGGACCCGGCTGGTCTTCTGCACGTTGGCCATCCCTGGGGACTGGCAGGTGCTCGAATGCTCGTTTTCCTCATCTTCCTGCCTCCATCCTTGTTCTTATAATTCCCCTCATTCTTCAAAATGCAATTTAACGACCGTTTGGGAAGCCTTCCCTCTCCCTTTTCCTTATTTTCTCAGCGCCTAGCATCAGACCAAGGACGAGGTGTTCCATTGATTTTGAGACAATGGATAAATCAGATAGGGATCAATACCGCTGGTGAGAAAATCCCCTTCCTTCTTGTTGGAGACAGCCAGTGGGGAGGAGGCACCATTTCCGAGATGAGCAAGAGGAAGGGAGACGGGGGAGGGGGGAGTATAACGTTCCTCCACGTGAACTGATTTTCAGAACCACATAACAATTGAATTTCTGATTTAAAAAGAAATTGCAACAAGATGAATCCTCAAACTCGTGCCTACAATTGCGTCCAGGTGAGCCAATAATAAATTATTTGAATCACAGTAATTGATACACGATGCAGTGGGTAGAAGGTGTTATATATTAAGTGGGACACTTGAAACCGTGTCAACACAATGAATTAAGAATAAAAATTAGGCCCTGGCTGGTTGGATCAGTGGTAGAGTGTTGGCCCGGTGTGTGAAAGTCCTGGGTTCAATTCCTGGCCAGGGCACACAGGAGAAGCATCCATCTGCTTCTCCATCCCTTCCCCTCTCCTTCCTCTCTGTCTCTCTCTTCTCCTCCTGCAGCCAGGGCTCCATTGGGACAAAGTTGGCCCCGGCACTGAGGACGGATCCATGGCTTCCTCCTCAGGCGCTAGAATGGCTCTGGTTGCAACAGAGCAACATCCCAGATGGGCAGAGCATCACCCCCTAGTGGGCATGTGGGAGTCTGTTTCAGTGCCTCCCTGCTTCTGACTTTGGAGAAATAAAAATATATATATATAATAGATACAAATGATTCCTATCTTTTATATCAAGGTTTTATATCTAATTTTGGAACAGGAACTGATTTGGATTTAATGTTCTACAAATCTTAATACTGCTACTGAGATCTGGGGACCAAAGAAAGAGGTGAGGTTGTTATAAAAAAAAGGGAATAGGCTTGAGTGTATTAAAAATTTTTTTTTAATCTGAAAAAATAACTCAAAATGATGAAGTCAGGCCATTCACTGGGACAGAAAAAAGATGGCATCCACTGTAACTTGGTTCTGTCTGAAATTTGAGTCAGAAGATAAGTAGCAAATATGTTTCAGAACCGTATTGCAAAGGGCCTTTTATAAAAGACTGAATGATATGTTGGAGCAGTATTATTTTCAAGCCTGGGACGATGGACAGAATAAATAAAAAGTAAGGCATTTCACATTTTAACATCCTGTAGTTCAGTTCTTAACACTCCTAAGGGAGTAAGCCCGCCAGGGCACACAGGAGAAGCGCCCATCTGCTTCTCCACCCCTCCCCCTCTCCTTCCTCTCTGTCTCTCTCTCTTCCCCTCCCACAGCCAAGGCTCCATTGGAGCAAAGTTGGCCCAGGTGCTGGGGATGGCTCCATGGCCTCCGCCTCAGGTGCTAGAATGGCTCAGGTTGCAACGGAGCAACGCCCCAGATGGGCAGAGCATTCTGAAACAAGCCCATTAGCCCCTGAGAGGTCGGGCAGGGCTACGTAATTGGGGAGTTCAGAGGAATCTGAGTTTTGGAATGACTGTTCTGCATAATCTAAATCTAGTCTGGCCTCTTCATTTTATAGTTGAAGAGGTGGAGGCTTAGAGAATGAAATGAGTCATCGAGGGCCACCTAGAGGAGGGGACCCAGAGTCAGGACACTCGGAGCTCAGCCTGGAGCCCAGTCCGGTGACAGTATATGATGCAAGGTGACGTGTCAGTCACTCCTTTACGAGGAATTCTATGTGGACCTGAACTGCTGTCCTGGCTGGGTAGATTTCCATCCTTGAGAATGACAAGGTACAGTCACACTTAACAAGTATTCATTCCACTTGTCACTGAGCCTGGCACGCAGAAAAATCTGAGCAACTGCGGCAGCCCGGGTGCCTGCTCTCCTGGCGCAGGAAAGGGTGAGGGCCTCGTGACTGTGTGCGATGTTCCAGGCCTGGGGCGTGTTCCGATCAGCGCGCGCTGAGCAGCCAGCCCAGAGCCCGGTGCGTGATGGGTGGTCAGACACTGCAGGTGCCTCAAGCTGGAGAAATGTAGCTCCTCTCGGTCCCCCACGGTGGCCGCCCAATGGCTAAGCAGCACGTTCTGAGCAGCGGTATCAGAAGAGGAACCTGGGGGAGGGGCATCCTGTGTTCCAAGCAATGGGACCTTGTTTCAGATTGTAACCGATTCAGTGTTTCCCTTCCTCCAGTGTTAATTTCCTTCTTTTTTTTAAAGGACGATCGTGGCCTCAGGAAAGACTCAAGCTCGCCATGCTCACAGGCTGCAGCACGCTGCCGCAGCGGGCACGTCCCCAGCAGGCAAGTGTCACAGCCGGAGAGTGTCGAGGACGTGGACATTGCCCCTCAGAATTTATTTTGCCTTGGCCAATTTATATTGTCGCTTCCACAGTCCAATAGCAGTCACTGGCTGAGCGCCACGGAAGGGTGGGGGGACTGTGACCTCCCGGGTGTCCCTAGCTCTCCGTGTCTGCCAGCCAGGTGGCTCTCACGGCTCTGGGGCGGGCCACTGAGCAGTCACAGGGATGCGGTCAGAAGGAAGAGGACACAGCTGGGGAAGGGCCTGCGTTCTTGGTAAACAAAGGAGCGGGGTGGGGCATCTGGGGAGAGCGCTAAGGGTATTTACATAGCAGGACGCGGGCAAATTCTCTCTAAAGGGTCAGAGAGGCAGTGGTTTAGGGGTTCTGCGCCAGGTGGTCCCTGGGGTGACTCCTGAACTCTGCCCTCACACTGTAAAAGCAGCCACGGGCAGTAAAGAGTGAACGAGCGTATCTATTTTCCAGTGAAATTTTATGACAGACACTGAAATGTTAAAATGTAATAAATTCATATTTTTATCAGGGAATAAAAATCCTACAGCACTGGTTAGAAACAAACAAACAAAAAAACCAACCCAGAAAATCTAATTAAGTCTTAGATTTTAGAATAAACAACTATGACTTTTCTGTGGAAGGCCACCCACGAAGCAGTGTTATAGCCCGAACCCAGAAAGATTGGGAGTCTCATCTGGGTCCATTCTGGCCACAAATCAATTTTTATTTTAAAGAAAGCCTGAAAAGAACCCGAAATAAACTTATTTTATAAAGTAACCGTGTGCAAACTTATTGTTCCTTTTGCCGTATTTTTCATCGTGCTTTGGGACTTGGTTTGCTCAGCTATAAAATTTTTAATAGAGTATTTCTTGCTTTTGCTTGGGAAACGAACAAGAAAACGACACTTTGGGGGTTATTTGTTGGGAAGGGAAAGAAAGTCTTTAAAACTCACTGAAGCAAGCTGTCGTTAGGGTCCTCTTTACCTACGCAGGGCTTCCTTTTGCTTTGGCTGTCCTCTCTGAGACAGGGAAGGCCCCTGCTATTTGCAGGCAAAGATTTGATACAAGACAGACCTTTAAAATCTTCCTCTCTACCAACCTTAAATGCTAATCATACTTGGGATTTGCCTGACGTGGCTGCTCCAGAGCGTTCAAAGAGCTGGCATCCCAGTCTCTCTGCTTTTTTTGTTTTTCTTCTTTTCCAAGTGAAAGAGGAGAAAGAGAGAGATAGACTCCCACATGTGCCTTGATCAGGATCCACTCAGCACCTTCCATCTGAGGCTGATGCTCTGCCCATCTGGGGCCATGCTTGCAACTGAGCTACTTTTAGCACCTGAGGCAGAGCCTCTGCAGAGCCATCCTCAGCACCCAGGGCCAATGCAATCAAACCAATTGAGCTATGACTGTGGGAAGGAGAGAGAGAGAGAGAGAGAGAGAAGAGGGAGGGGGAAGGGTGGAGAAGCAGATGGGTGCTTCTGTGTGCCCTGACTGGGACTCAAACTCAGGACATCCACATGCTGGGCCAGCGCTTTACCAATGAGCAGACTGACCAGGGACACAATCTGCTTTTTTTTTTTTTAACCCATTGTGCTCCTGGAGATGAGAAATAAATTTTTAAATCCAGATAAAACAGTACAGATTTTGGGCTTTTAGTTCACTGTACCTAATAAGTCCAGTCAAAATAGGCAGAAAGTTGTTTAAAAACACACACACATACACACATACACACACATACACACACACGCACACAATATCTATGTCATTTTTATTTCATTCAACTGACCCATGTTCCTGGGAGTCATAGGTTATAATAAAATAGACTTTTACTACACAAGGCAAATTTGATTAGCATGTCCATATTTTCAGGATTTCCTACATACTCTCCACTTCCTCCTGCGTCATAACCCCAGCGCCCCTTGCCAACCATGGTGGACGTTTGGATAACGGAGCTCTAGGAAGCGCAGAGACACATGTGAACTGGGGAAGGATTCTGGTGCTCCTGCAGAGGTGGAGTGTACATTAACACAAAAGAGTCTACATGAAAAGAAAATACTTATTGTGTGTTTTCCACATGTTCACATCTGGATGCTAGAAAATAATGTTCAGGCAGCCAAGCTTTTATTGGCGTGTTTAGAGCGAAACTCAGAAAATTTGCATTCATAGTTTATTGACTAGCCCATAATACTCTGTATTTGTAAACTAAATAGCCTTTGTTATTCTACTGCCATATTTTTTTTGCTAAATCTATTGTTTTTTTTTTCTGTCTTCCCCCTCTTGGAAAATATACTATGGCTCTCCAGAAATACTTTCTCAGCTTCTAAGGAAGCATTTTTTCCGGGCTGCTTTTATTTTTATACTCAGTAAAATTTGTTGCTTGATTTTTAAGTTTTCATAATGACTTAGACTTGGTAGTCAACCCAGTTTTAGGTGGTATTGTATTTTTTGGGAGAAAATAAATAAAAGAGCACAGTGAAAATAGCTTGGGTCATTGTTGCTGTGCTGTGCTAATGACATGTGGGTTAAGATTTTGTGTTGTGAAAAATGTCAAAACAAATCTCATCTCCTATAGACAAATGGGCATTTGATGGCAAAAGGGGAAGAAATGCAAGAAATCCAGAATGTTGAAATCAGTCAAGAGTGTTTATTGAGCAACCACTATGTTCTGCGCGCTTTGCTGAGTACTGGGAACAGTCTAGACAAGTTTAGAGCCTGGTGTATGCTTCTGAGGACCTTAATGCCATTTGATGTCACAGTGACTCTTGCTTCCATGTGGATAGTAGTAATGTAAGAGTTACATTTTGGTTGGGTTTGGGTGATACTCTCGACTCCTCTCTATTCACTGACTGTTCCTCTTTTCTGTAAGTTTGGATCACTTCTGCTCTTGAATGAAAACGTCGGACTTTCAAGGCAGCTCCAATCAAGGTTGTTTGGGCTGCAAAGAAGTCACCCCATTAGAGTAGCACCCTACGGGGATTTATCACGAGACGCAGAGCACCTCCGTGATCCCAAGGTAAGGCTCACATCGCATATGATAGTAGATTTGGGGACCAGAAATCCAGAATGTAAATTTATTCTTCTTATCTCTCTGGAGCCTTGTTGTTCTTCTAAAACCGTAGCCCCCGCCACGTCCGAGACTGGCATACTGTGGAGACCACGCGTGTGTATGTAACAGAGACAATTTTTCAAACTCTTCCCTGTCCTTCGTCTTTTGAAATTCTGAAGAAGCTGTCATAATAAGGTCACGGTACAGGCTCAGCCTTATGTTAACAACTTTCTGGAGTTGAGACAGAATCCCCCGGGGAACGCTTCACAGCTGCCTTTGGCATGCGAACAACCACACATCAAAGGAAAGGATGGCACCGTTTTCCTGCCACGGGCGCGCAGGATCTGCGATGGAGGCCCGCGGATGCTAATGACCAGGCCGAGGGCGGCCGGGCTGGCGGGGCTGCTGGGGATGCCGGGTGGAATGCTCATGCGGCCGCAGCCACTTCATTCCCCCGCCGGTCCGGTTCCCTTGATTTAAAGAATAGTCCCCGGCTCTGTCCCTGCCTTGGTGGAAAGAGTCCCTTCCTGGGCAGCTGTCGGGATCGAATCGTCAGTAGGTTTCATGCGAGAGGGCGCAGGACAGATGGGCAGCCGGGGTGAGTTTTGTGTCATCAGCTGAGATAGGACCGGAGAGAGGAAACGCATCAGAGCCGTTAGACCAGGGGTCCCCAAACTACGGCCCGCGGGCCACATGCGGCCCCCTGAGGCCATTTATCCGGCCCCCGCCACACTTCCGGAAGGGGCACCTCTTTCATTGGTGGTCAGTGAGAGGAGCATAGTTCCCATTGAAATACTGGTCAGTTTGTTGATTTAAATTTACTTGTTCTTTATTTTAAATATTGTATTTGTTCCCATTTTGGTTTTTTACTTTAAAATAAGATCTGTGCAGTGTGCATAGGGATTTGTTCATAGTTTTTTTTTATAGTCTGGCCCTCCAATGATCTGAGGGACAGTGAACTGGCCCCCTGTGTAAAAAGTTTGGGGACCCCTGTGCTAGACGCTGCCAGGGAGAATGGAACAGGCGGCTCTGCCCCTGCAGGGCAGCCCTGAGCCCGCAAACACGTGGCACCGTGGGAATCGCTGAGGCTGAGGCTAAGGGGAAGACACGCTGGAGGAGGGAGGCAAGCGGGGTGGCAAATCAAAGGAAGGAAGAGGTGTGGGCTTTGGGAAAGAAGACAGGCCGTTGTCCATGAGGCAGAGTGACAAATAAAAGCATATGACTTCCGGGTCTTGCGGACTCTCTGGCCATCTTTGATTTGGGGCGTAGCATACAAGTGCATGGCCTGACCCTGATCGGGACACTGCAGCCTCGAGGGTCTCCAAATCCCCACACCCTGAAGCGGACCCCAGCTGCACCCCAACTTGATTCTGGCGGAGACAACTTGGCTTATTCTGATTCTCCCGCCGGAGAACATCACTGTCTTACCAAATCTCACTCATTTTAAAAAGACTTGGCCCAGGCCTCCCTCCTGAGGGTGTCTGCACGTCTCTCTTTGGAGAAATCCCTGTGATAGTGGTCATCAGTGTCTGTCGGTCGCCTACACCCCGTTCCAGCCGCAGCTCTGGAAGTCCTGGCCCCACAGCGGTGACGTGGCTGCGTGTCCCCCCACGGTTCCTCACTCCAGCAGGAACGGGAGAGGGAGGGAGGCTCCTGTTGCCTGTCGGATCGTTAAGACGGAAAAGCCCCTTCTATTGGGAGGAAAGGAAGCTAAGCAGAGAGCAGAACGGCAGACAGGAGATTCCAAACACAAACGCAGGGACAAAGTCAGCTGTCCCTAGAGAAGAATCGGTCTAGGGGGGACCCTGGCATGCAGGCAGGGATCGCAGCATCCTGGGGGGGGGGGCGCAGAGACCGGGGATGGTCGCACAGGAAGGAGTAGGAAGCACTTGGCCATGGTCACCTCATTCCCCACGCAGGTGTGGTGTGGTGAAGAACCCCCTTGGTGATGAGTTCTACCCGTGGAAGAGCGGGAAACTCAGTAATCTCGCCACCAAAGATACAAGAAGCCCTAGCCAGTGCCACCGAGAACTCCGTGGTCTTTCCTGACATTGACCCATGCTGCAGAGATGCCCAGGGCCGGAGCGGCTGTGTCCCCTGGAGTCAGACCCTCCAAGCCCTGCCCTGCCCTCCTGTAGCAGAGACACCGCTCTGCTCACCACACCTGCACCTGCACACCACCCTGGCATGTGCTGGGCCCCCTGCACGTGTGTCCGTGTGCCCGTGGGTCAGGCAGCCACCGCACAGTGTGTGGGTCTAGGTGTCCTCTAGACCCCCTCCCCCTGCGTGTACCCCTCTGAGACAGCACCCCTACGTGCCCAGCCTGGTCCTCGCGCCTCCCTGGATGCTGATCTGGACCTCGAGTCACCATGAACCTCACCCAGCAGAGAAATTTATTTTTTCCTTTAAAAGTCAAAATTTTGTTTTAAATTTCCAGTAACAGAAAAAAAAAAATTGGTGATGCCCTCAGGGCCCTGTGTCTTATAGGCAAAAGATACATAACGAAGACCTTGGACTTCAGAGTTTGGGTGTCCTGGACATGACTCTTGACATTCCCAGTGATTATGTTCCTGAGTTGTGTGACAATGTAACTGACTTCCTATATTCTGCCAGGGACATGAGGCTTTTAATCTATGTGCCCCAAGGAGTGGCGTAAAAGGAAACGAGTATAACAATAATATTGCTGAATTTCTTTGTTTCCTCATCTGTAAAATGGGTACGACAATAGCACTGAATATCCGCAGGAGTGTGTATGTGTTGAAGTATAAGAGCTGTACTGAAGAATAAGTGGGATAATCCATGAGGAATATTTGCATTGGCCTTACTACATAGGAAAACTCAAGCAACACTGGCCATTGTGAACATTATTGTCATCTGCTAAGTGATGGGTCAACAATTAAAAAAAAATCGGAAAGTAATTTTAAGCAAAATATACGATGTGTGGAGGGATCTCGTTTAGAGCTTGTCACACAACTCCACATTCTAGGCTTACTTCCAGATACATATGTTTATAGAAGATCCTGGATGAGGGGGGTGGGAAAAAAACCCAATATATCCTAAAATAAGAGACTTTTGGTGGGAAGGCACATGAGAGGTCATTTTCTGGTTGGAGAAAATGTTAATGCCTTTTGTTTTAAAACCACCAGTGATTTGAACCTATTTATAAGTTAGGCTGCTTGATTCAATAATAGATATAATCGTTACAAAGTTCTTCCTTATACTGAAATGCAGTCTGGCTCCCAGGGAACAATGCTCATTGTTCCTTGTGCTGCTCCTTGGGGCACGTCTGAGAAAGAGAGTGTAATTTCTCTTTGTCGTAATATACGAGATCAGTTTTGAAGCCCCACACAAGCCGCTCCTTTCCGCTGGGACTTGGACCACAGCTCCTGTGCCGTTGCGTGAGGGTATCTCACCCCCCAGACACCGTTTAATACTCATCCAGGCACCCCCAAATCTCCCTCGCTCTAATGCCCGGAAGGACTCCGAAGCGCCTTCCGATTAGTTCAGGGTAAAATGGGGCCATCTCTCTCGTTCTGGTACTTTATACCCAGGAGCACAGATAAACTGAGAATGATTTGGGACAGCCTCCACATTTTTGAAGATAACTTAGCGTTGACCATCCCCCCTTAAAAACGTAGGCCATTTCTGTATGCTGAAAAGGTACACTCTCCTTGTCGGTCCTTACCACGAATCTTGTAGAAAATTAAATCCTCAGATGGTTATATATTTTGGGAACTTGTGCTCTGGAGTTAATTGTCTGTGCTAAATTCAAGTCAGATTCTGTCCATGATTAGAGTCGATGAAATCCTTTTATTTGTTTATTTTTTTGGGGGGGTTCCTAAATCTAGCCTCCGGCATGTTAGCTTTCTCTCTAGTTTCATGTGACCCGACAATTTGATTTCCCTGCCGGTGTTGGCTTGGATTCAAAAGGGAGCCATATTTGTCTCAATGTTCTATTACTGTTCAAAGGCTTCCAGAAAAGAATATCGACTGAAAAAACCCAAACCCTTAAGTTTGGGTTAAATGATGGCCTTGGAGTAGAAACACAAGAAATTTATGTTGACTGCACATAAAATGAAAGGTGAGGGGAGGGAGGTAGTAATACTTCTGAACTGACACATTTTATGCCAGACTCATGCTAAGCACCGTACCACCATTAGCTTATACTGGAGGCACTACCATTTTGGGAGGGTTAAGTAATATCCTTCTGTAGGTGAAGATCATGACACTGAAAGCTGCCATTACAAACGTGGTCTCACGTCCCATCAAGAAGAAGAAATGATGTGGCCCTGTCTGGTTTGCTCAGTGGATAGAGCATCAGCCTGGTGTATGGACGGCCCAGGTTCGATTCCCAGTCAAGGCACACAGGAGAAGCAACCATCTGCTTCTCCCCCCGCCCCCGCTCCCTGTCCCCCTTCTCTCCCTCTCCTTGTCCCGCAGCCAGTGGCTCAATTGCTCTATTGTTTTAAGCATCAGCCCCAGGTGCTGAGAATGGCTCCGTTGTTACAAGCATCGACCCCAGGTGGGAGTTGCCAGGTGGAACCCGGTCAGGGTGTATACGGGAGTCTGTCTCTCTATCTCCCCTTCTCTCACTTAAAAAAAGAAAAAAGAAAAAAAATAAAAGATGCTGGTGGGTTTTGTGCTGGGGTCTGGCAGCCTCGGTTCTGTCTTCATGGGGCTGAGGTCCACTGTAGGCACTGCGGAGGGACCAGCCATCTCCCGCTCACACGGCTGGACAGAAGACAGTAATTTAAGGCAATTCTTTTTTTCCGTCTGAGACAGAGGAGAAGAGACCCCGAAGCATTCTAAGAAGAATACTTTCTGGCTGGTTTCTCATGAATACCTAACACATGCACGTTGGGAAAACCAGCTGAGAAGAGACGGCTTTCTTTTCCCTCTTAAATTGGGTGAGAATGCTGTGTTTAGGGGACAGATGTTTCCACTTGGGCTCTGCTCTGGGGGGCACAGGGAGGGGGGTCTCTCAGATCCCAGCAGGGTACTAGGGGCAGCTCCGTTTCTGGAGAGGACAGTGGAGCTGAGGCTGGGGAGGGGGAGGGGCGGGAAAGTGTGGCCGGAGCGCGTGGGGACCACAGTCCCTCTGACAGTCCCTGGAAGCGTTCCCCCCAGGGCCATACCACGCAGAAGACCCGTCAGGTACAAGTGGCCTCGCACCAATCAGACATGGGAACCCTTCATGCTGCCCGCCGGCTCCGCTCCAGACAACATAATGTGGGCGAGTTCTTTGGCGCATAAATACTTGGTCGACTTGCTGACATCTCAGAAAACACTAGTGCGGGGAGAGGAGTGTCCCGTGTCCGTCAGGATTTCCGATTTCCGGCGGAGTACCAACTCCAGCCGCCCCTCTTACGGGTTGAGCCGTCTTTGGATGTTGATGTTGGGATGCATTTGTTACCTAGCTTCTCAATCGCCGGAGGGGTGCGTGCTGCTGAAGTCACAGGCTTCTGTGAGGATGAAGGTGGAAACTGTGTGGCAGGTCCTTGAGTAGCCTTGTTTCGTTTTGTTTGCTGTCGTTTTGTTACAATGTTAATGAGAAAAAAAGAACTCCATCTCCTGTCGCCCCCCCCCCCCTCCCGTCTGTGCGGCGTTTGCGTGTTCGCCTTCCTGTGTCCATGTTGCACCTTTTCCGACGCCTGGCACTGTCGTCTGGGACTTGATCTGTCCTGATGTGCGTGAAGGGCACCTTGCCTTAGCTCTCACGTGCGTTTCTCTGAGCACTAATGAACTGAGGATTTGTTTTTCTTCCTGTTACACACATTTGGATATCTTCTTTTTTAGGAAGTGTTTGTTCAATGTTTGTTTATTTTTTTTGGTAAGCTGTCTTTTTATTATGGAGTGGTAGGAAGTGTTCTTTGTAGATTCCAGATACATGTGCTTGATCGGGTAAGTTTTGCTGAAAATAGTGAACTGGGTCCTGAGTAGGGATTCAGAACTAGATCGTCTGGGGTCAAAGGCTAGGTCTGACACTCCCCAACTGTCTCCTCTTGACTTGTTTCTGAGCTTCTCTGTGGCTCAGTCCCTGATGATGACGATGATGATGATGATGATGACAATGACAGCAGCAATATTTGGACCCACCGCGTGGAGTTATTTTGAGGACACAATGAAATAATATATCTAGAATGATGACAACAGCACATAGCAGTATTCAGTAAATATTGACTGTGAGTAGGAAAATATGTGACCAGTATGTAAACACGGCAAGAGGAGGGGTTTTTGTGTGTTTTGATCACTGTTGGATCTGCAGTGCCTAGGACAGTGCCTGGGACATAGGGGCACTTCATGAAAAATGAGTGAATGCGTGCAGGTAACATTGCTTGCATCTGGCACCGATGAGCTGCACGTTATTGGTAGGATTCATCCCATATCCTAGCAATGGAATGGATTGGCACTTGCTGGGGCAGTAACCCATGGAATGGACAGATGGTAGTGGTGAATGCCAGTATCTGCCCTCCTCCAGCCGTTTTCTGACCTACAAATCTCATGCTTCGGTTCCATGGGAGTTGGCATTAGGCAGCCATATACATTGTTACACAGACACCAGGATGACAGGTGTAAGTTGGGACCATCCTGGCCCAAGTTCAGCACCCTTGCTACAGCTGATTGGATGAGGGATTGGTGGACCCCCCCTAGGCAGGGGACGCAAGCCTTGCAGTGGCCCTCTGCGCGTTAGCTGGGGCCGTCTGAAGCCATCACATTCTCTCACCTGGGCATTTCTAAAGCAGAATGGCAGGGAGTCAGGTAGTGATAGGAGAGGTTGGAAGAGGCCAAGCGGAAATGGCTGAGTTCCCTAAAAGCCAAGCGCCGCTGCAGAGGGCCAGCAGATGCCCAGGTCTCTGCAGCTGCTGCTGTGTCTACAGAGGACCTTGTGTTCTCAGGTTCACTTTAGAGTTTTCCGTGACCTCAGCTCTCTGGTGACCGGGATGCTTTGCTGTTCTTGCTAACTTCCCTGATAATCCATACACTCAGCTTTCATGACTTGACAGGAACCGGATATGTCTTTGCTCCTTACAGTCTCAAAAAAGCCTAACACACACATATACAACTCCCATCAGTGGTTTGGATTTTCTCCAGCGTCACCTGCTCTCCTTGGATGTTAGTATCATCACCCCCTTTAGCCAAAATACGGAGATACCTTCGAAAGCCCTGTCCTCCATAAAACCAGCGTGGGCTTGTAGGATTAATTGAGAAATAATTCACTCATGTTAACGGCACTGTATTCAACGACGGGTTAAATGAGCTTTGGGGGCCTTGCCCGAGAGTCTTACCAACCATTTATACTATTATTTCCACAAGAAAAAAAAAAAGAAGGCATTTTCAATTCCAGCTAAGAGTGCCAGGGTATTATTTTAGAAACTAAAACCCAGAACAGATGGTTTGATAAATAGGAGTGCATTAACGGGGACAATAGGGCAGACTATTTAAAACCAGGGCTCTCTCGAAAAGGCAGCGTGGAGTGGGAACCATAAATACCAGAGGCACAGGGCTGGGTTCCAAGTCGTCCTAATGGGGGCACGGTGGTCGGAAGTGTCGTTAAGACTAACTACACTGCAGTCACGTCAGATGGGCCAGGAAAGGAAATATGCATGTGCAGGCTATACGGGGTAGTCAGCGGAGAGCAGAACTTTCCAGAAAGGGGAGGGGAGTCCTGGGAGCCTGCAAGGGGGGTGAGGCGGGAGAGCTGCAGGTGTTGGGGGGATTGGCCATGGAAGGTCTGAGCACCGTGGATCTCACAGCTGGTGTCCGTCCGCGGCTCCGGGGCTTCGGGAGTCCGTGCAGCCGGCGGACTTCAGTGGCTTCTCTCCACACTGCCTCCTTCCCGTCCTTATCCCAGGCAAGTTATTAGAGGAGACGCTGTAATTGCTGAAGCCTGAAATTACTTCAGTTGGAGGAAAACATCAATATTCTAACACAAAAAAATGCAAACGCACACCCATGGCAGTTAAATGCTCTTCTGCAAATGAAATGTAATTAATCTCACATCAGCGAATGTGAGCAATTAATAAAGACTTTTCTGTTGTAGAAAGCCCAGTGTGGGGGGGGGGGCAAGCAAGGCCACTGCGAGGCAAAGGGCAGGGTGCTGGGTCCGAGTTCGACAGAGCTCTGGAAAGGGAGATCGTCAGAGGAAAGTTCTGCCTTCCCTGCCTAGTGAGAGCTGACCTTCACCCGGGCTGCACTGAGTTTGTGGTGGGCCGGGGGGTGCGTGGGGGGGACTTTAGTGTAACTCAGCGACATATCTATGCTCAGGTCTAGTAGTAGGTTTGCTGCTGAAGCAGATGCCTGGCAACACTGTTTCATGGGATGTAGTGACTTTTTAAATTCAGCTGACTTCTTCTAAATAAGGAGGGTCATTTCAGAATGTTTAATAATTCATGTTATATTGCCTTCGTATGTGCTTCCCCACACTTGGCCTCTGAACAAAAATAACTCAGTTACATTAAAACAAGGGATCTCTTCTTTGAAGTTCGGACTCGGACCACACCAGTGAGTCCTGAAGGCATTTTTAACAAATCGGCGTCTTTCACCTCCTCGTGTAGAAAGAGGAAAGGTCGTTGGCTCTCTGAACTGTCGGTCCTGATCTGCTTTAAAGACACGTGTCTACTCTGTCTTAATCATTGACTAGATGTGAGACTTAAAATCTTTCAAAAAGCTGGTTTTTATGAATAGCCTTTTAATATAGTTGGCAACCCAACTGAGGTCAAGTGCAGCAAGATGTTTCATGTTGAAGTGAAAGGGTGGTAATTAGGACCACCCCACCCATCACAGTAAAGGTGAGCTGGGAGCCTTTCAGAGTCTGGCAAGTTTACTTATGACTTAAATAGAGAGAGGACACCAAATCACATCCTGATATATTTCTTTGAATCTTTGCTTCCTAATTTTCCTTCTCCTTGTTAAATAAATTCAAGGGAAACCCAATCAAACCTTCCTGTAGCCTTACGATTATTTTTTAAGAGGAAAATTTTTATTTTATTGTTTCCCATCCTTTTTATTTTTAATCCATTGATTTCATTGGGGTGACATGGAATAATAAGCTTATATGTAGGTTTAAGCGTACATTTCTACGATACATCATGTGTATAGTGCATCGATCTGAACATAGTATATACTGTCTCCTTAAGAGTAAGGTGGACTTTTCTGGCCCTGGCTGGTTTGTTCAGTGGTAGAGCATCAGCCCAATGTGTGAATGTTCTAGGTTCGATTCCTGGTCAGGGAACACAGGAGAACCACCCATCTCCTTCTCCATCCCTCCTCCTCTCACGTTTCTCTCTCTTCTCCTCCCTTCCTTCAGCGATGGCTCAATTAGAGTGACTTGGCCCCAGGCACTGAGGTTGAATGGCTTCATGGCCTCCACCTCAGGTGCTAGAATGGCTCTGGTAGCAACGGAGCAACACCCCAGATGGGCAGAGCATCACCCCCTGGTGGGCATGCCTGGTGGATCCTGGTCGGGCGCATGTGGGAGTCTGTCTCTCTGGCTCCCTTCTTCTCACTACAGAAAAATACAAAGAAAAAAAAAAAAGAAAGAAAAAAAAGAAAAGAGTAAGGTAGACTTTTCAAATGTCCTTGAGAAATTTTATATGTATTTTCAACAAGTTTTGTTGGCGTTTCTTACCATATGTGTGATGGAACATAAGGTATATTTGTTATGTGTGTCACAAGGGATTTAAAAAAATATATAGTTTAACTTAACATTAGACTCTGATGCAAAATGTAAATGTCCAATTAGTTTAATCAGTTTTATAGGGAAATAGTTGTTCCTCCAAGTCCTCAAAATTTGTGGCCATTTTATAAGTATCTGAATTTTTTTCCCCTTAAAACATGGCCACGACTGACTGCATTGCCCACAGATAAATCCCTTCCTGAACATTCTTTGGCCTCTAAAGCTCCTCTCCTTTCACTCATGGGTCACACCTAATGCAAAGTAACTTTAGACAAACACAGTTTTCTGTTTCCACGTGCAAAATGTGAACGGTAGATATAAATTCAACTGCATTACAAGTTTTAAAAAGCCGAGGGGTGATGCTGTGATATAATAAGAAATATTTTAGCCTTCAGCTACGGTGATTCCTGGAGCACAAGCTCCCAAAGCCCCTGGAGTCTGACGGATAAATGTCTTTTTGTAAGTGTCATCGAGGAGGTGACAGGTGGCGGGAGCCCCTGAATAGCCTTGGGGTGGGGGCTGGTTGCCAGGGGAACCAACCAGGTGATTAGAAGGTTGGAATTTGAGCTGCAACTCCCTCTCCCTGAAAGAGGAAGGGCCTGGAGATTAATGTACTGACCAATGGCCGAGGATGTATTCAGTCTGCCTGTGCCGTGAAGCCGCCAACAATCCCAAGAGGACCGGGTCCAGGGAGCTTGCAGGCTGCTGAGCTCTTGGAGGACCTGCGAGGGCAGAGGGCCCAGAAGGACAGAAGCGCTTGGTGCTCCTTTTGCCCTGTGCAGCTCTTCCAAGGGTCTTTATGATAAATGGAGACGAGTCGAGTACTGTCCTGAGTTCTGTGAGCCATTTGCGCAACCCGAGGATGGATGCGGGGGGGGGGGACCCCCCAGGGGTAGCCGATCTGTCAGAAGTACTAGGGACAGCCTGGGCTTGCACTTAGTGTCTGAAGTGGGGGAGGGCAGCCCTGTGGGACTGAGCCCTTCGCCTGTGGGATCGGAAGCCGTCCCCAGGGAGACGGTGTCAGAATCGTGTGACCCTGTAAGACACCCAGCTAGTCTCGGCAGAGAACTGGAAGACGGGTCGGTGAGAGAGAAACACCCCACATGTTTGGTGACCCAAAGTGAAGTGTGGAGAGTGACTAGTGAGCAGCGTGTGTTGAGAAAAAAAAACACAGTCTTGGCAGATGTTACTCAACGTTTCTTTGGCGGTTGTCACAGAATAGAGCTTCCCACCTACCATGTAAGAAGCAGCAGGCTTCACCAGTCCTCTTAAAGCACTTCAACTTTTCACTCCAAGTCGCCTTGTCACCATCAGAAATCCACCGTGGTGTGGCTAACGTCGACTTCATAAAAAACAACAACAACAACAAAAAAAACAAACTGAGAAATAAAGTGTCAGGGGAATCACAACTATGAAATTTATAATAGAAGGGCACCAGATTTGCCTTTTATCCAGAGATGATTCAAGAAATAAACGTGACATTTACAAAGTAACGTTTACTGGTTTGATTTCAAGGGCACGGCACTAAAACCCAGGATATCTAACTCTTAGCGCTGTTTTGCTACAGAGCTCTCTCCCGAGTGCGTGATACTGTGTGCTCTGCAATACAAAGTGCTTTTGTTATTTTATTTTTTTTTAGTCCAGTGTAGGGGGCAAGGTCTATTTCCACTCTTCCTTCCAGAATGGGACACTCCCGGACTGAGCTGTTGCCACCATGTCATTAAGCTCACCTTTATTTCTAATGACAGCTGACTGCAGAGCACGTGTTAACTTCTCTCAGGTGTTTGGACTGGGCTTTGATCAATGCTGCCGGTCCGGTGACCCGAGTCCCCCCACACAAGTCCTGTGCATTGCTGGGAGCACCCCTTTCTGACTAGTTAGTTCAGAAGCGGGCTTTTCGTTGCCTTCTTCATTTGTATTTTTTTTATTCTGATATGTTTGCAGGTTCCTCTATTTCACATTATCTCTTGAGAAAATGTGTCCTGAAACCTTGCAGGTAGACAGGCAGCAACGGAGCGACCGTGATTGGCTCTCCTAGTGAACAGAACTGGGTCTTGAGTTCCTGTCTGCGGTCCCACTTCGACCTGATCTTAGTAACTCCCGAGGGATCGACAGGAGCACCCCACGGCAGTCCTCACGTCAGACAGGGGCGTGGGCAGTGGTGGTACTCAAATAATTTAACAACCGGTTCTCTGCCCATTTCTCGTGACCATTTTAAGTATATAAAAAAAGATATACCAAAAGGTAGTTTATTACTTCATGCAGTTAACACTTAAATAAGAACAATAAAAGAGATACACAAAAATAGATTATGTTATAAGAAAGAGTTTAAAAATATTAGTGAAAAATATTAAATAATACCTGACAAAAAAAACAATAAAATTGTTATTTAAGATATTTCCATATTGCTTCTTGATTGGCGTCCTCAACTTGCAATTTTTTTCACTCATGGACAGAATGAACATTACTACGGGTGCTTAAAATATGTTGTTGTGCATATGAATGTTAAAAAAGAGTAAAGAATATAAATTTGTGATTTCTATATACATTGGGCAGCTGCCCAGGCATGCATCTTAGACAGAACCCTGATGACAAGTGCCATTTTAACAACTGGTCTGCCGAACTCGACAAAAAATTAGGTATCAGTTCTGCCGAACCAGTGTAAACTGGCTGAACCCCACCACTGGTGGGATCGCAAGGCACATAGTTTGTCAGCTCTATTTCTTGAACAGCATGCTTCGTAACCAGCCAATGGTTAAATAAGAGCTGCTATGTTGTTGTTCTTGTGTGTGTGTGTGTATGTGTGTGACAGAGAGAGGGACAAATAGGGACAGAGATAGGAAGGGAGAGAGATAAGAAGCATCAGTTCTTTGTTGCAGCTCCTTAGTTGTTCATTGATTGCTTTTTTATATGTCCCTTGACCAAGGAACTACAGCAGAGTGAATGACCCCTTGCTCAAGCCAGTGACCTTGGGCTTTAAGCTAGTGACCTTTGGGCTCAAGCCATTGATCATGTGGTCATATCTATGATCCCACACTCAAGCCAGCAACCTCACGCTCAAGCTGGTGAGCCTGCATTCAAGCCAGATGAGCCCACACTCAAGCCAGATGAGCCTGTGCTTAAGCTGGCAACCTCGGGGTTTCGAAGCTGGGTCTTCTGCATCCCAGTCCAACACTCTATCCACTGTGTTGCCACCTGGTCAGGCTATGTTGGTATTCTTAATCAGCAGCTGTTAGCAAGAAGGCTTTCCTCTGCTCAAGCAAGATTTAATATGTGATAGCTACTTCTGCGTCTGGTTTGAATGACAATTTCAAAGCTCTTGCAAGTCTTGACTTTTCCCTTTGACTTATGAAGAATGATTATAGTGGCCCCACATTTTTCTGCAGACAGCCAGTAATTTAGTTATACCATGCTCAATTATAATTAATTTTGAACCACAGTCAAAGAGTATGAACAAAACATCTATTCAGATAATTTCTACATCACTCATAACTTTGGTCACATTGTCAATGATGCTTAATAACTTCCCATCTAACAAATATTATCCAGTCCAATTCATTATTAGTTACCATGTGTGATTGGAAGAATTCAAAGATGGCCCCAAGGTCCCTGCTTCCTGATGTATACACCCTATATAATCCTAGATTATGAATATGATGGCCATCACTCTCATGGTTGTATTATGTTAAATGAAAAAATGGATTTTGAAGATGTAATTAAGTTCCCAAATCAGTTGACCTTAAGATATGGAGATTATCCATGTGGGTCTGGCCTAATTGTATGTGTCCTTCAAATGTGGGTCTGAGTCAGAGATGGAGAGTGTCAGAGATTGGAGGAGGGTCGGAAGGATTCCATGTGCTGTTGGTAGCTTGAAGATGGGGTCGGGGGTCATGTGGTAAAGAATCTGAGTGGCGTCTAGGAGCCGAGAGCAGCCCCCGAACTAAGACAGCAAGGACACGGGACCTCAGTCCTACAAACGGAAGGAACCAAATTCTGCCCTCAGTGACAAGACTGAGCTTGGAAGAGGAATGTTCCTCAGACCCTCAGACAAGAGTTCAGCTTGTCCGACACCTGGCTGTCAGCCCTGTGGCTCTCTGAGCAGACAACCCAACTGCACCACGCTGGACTTCTGACCGCAGAACTGTCAGCTACCGTAACCCATGGCTATTACTTTAAGCTGCGAAGGTTGTGGTGACATTTTCTAAGCTTGATGCAAGTTCCAAGTTGTTAGAACTCTGGATTATTTGCAATAATAATGATTTGCTTAATTCCCCCCCCCTCTTTTTTTTTTTTTCCGAAGTGAGAAGGGGGTAGAGGGAGGCAGAGAGACAGACTCCCACATGCACCAAACCAGGATCCACCCAGCATGCCCACCAGGTGGCAATGCTCTGCCCATCTGGGGCATTGCTCCATTGCAGCCAGAGCCATTCTAGCACCTGAGGTGGAGGCCATGGAGCCATCCTCAGCGCCTGGGCCAACTTTGCTCCAATGGAGCCTTGGCTGTGGGAGGGGAAGAGAGAGACAGAGAGGAAGGAGAGGGGGAGGGGTGGAGAAGCAGATGGGTACCTCTGCTGTGTGCCCTGGGAATCAAACCCAGGACTTCCACACGCCGGGCTGATGCTCTACCACTGAGCTAACCAGCCAGGGCCTGGCTCACTCTTCTTTTAATTGGGCCATCAGGTAACCCAACAGCCTCGCCGGCCAGGGCCAATTTGCTCAATTCTTAATCTTACGCTTTTTACATTATGTATTTACTAGTAATATAAAATATTTCTGTTCTAATTTGTAGAATTATTCTATGTGACGAAAACTGAAGTTTCAAGTGGAGGTGATTAACAGACAACCCCCTTCAGCGTAGCTGATTTAGATCCCAGGTTTTCGGCAAGGACGGTATTTCTCCCCAGGATTCCCACGTAGAAAGAAAGAATTGTCGGGAACCTCTAAACTCTGATCCTCTGCGTCACTGACTTCTAGACGCACACAGTTACGTCAAGCCGGGTTCAGAAGTCAGGGTGCATAGGCTGTTTCCCAGACCGACGCACACACATGCACACGTGCGCCCCTGCACGCACACGGAGACTCCGCTCTCATCCGCAGGCTTTACGAAATGTGTGCAGTCTCCTTCTGTTAGTTTGCACGGGGCATCCCCGCAAAAGAGTGAGGCAGGAAGAGATGGGGGTGGAGTCAGTGACTGGGCGTCCGTGCTGGAGTTCTTCTATTTTGCTACCTGGCATCATTGTGCAGACACAGGGCAAGAAAGGACAGAAAATATCCGCCTTGAACGTTGGGAAGTCGGCAAGAAAAGATAATAACCAAGGAAGAATAGGGGGAAAAAGAAGAACACAGAACAAGAGTTGAAATTTTACATGTCCGTTTCATTGATAGTCCAACGAAAAGAACAGTTTTGGTTTTTTTTTTAAAACCTTTTTAACTAAGTGCAGCATTCACTGTCTAAGTGAGCTCCTTACAGGGGAAGGAAGCAGGAAGTAGGTCATAAGCAGGTAGAGAAAAGGCTTGGTTTGACGGCACAGTTCTCACATTGGGCAGAAATCCGAAGGTGTCGTCGACTTGAACAGGTTCTGCTCACACCAGGTGCCAGGAGAAAAGCCCAGGGCTGTCTGCAACCACGATCAGTCTCCAGGAAAGGCCCCGGGAGTGAAGCTACACTCCTTCGGGCATTTTTCCTGCAGCTTCTCAGCCCCGACTCTGGCTGCAGGACTGGGAGAGGCTCAAAAGCAGTCGTTCCCAACATTTTTCAGTCTGCAAATCACTTAAAAAAAAAAAAAAAAAGAACCCAAGAGGAAGATATATGATACTGAAATATAGTCCGTGCTTGGAGCCAGACACGACTTGAGCTCTTGGCATGGGCACAGCATAAAGTAGCTTTAAAAAATACTGCAGAACTTGATAGCTCCCTGTTGATTTACACAGGGCTATTTCCTTCGGCGCTGTGCTCATCTGCATCTCCCTGTGTTTGTTCTGTGCTTGCAGTCGCTGGGTGTGATGAGAGCCAGGGTCTAGGCTGGGGAATGATTTGACTTGGTGATTTTCTGGACTCACGAAGAGAGGAGGACAGGGGCAGCTGGCAGTGGGTCAGGCCCAAGTCAAAGGCTCCCCTGAAATTTATGACTGACGCCATAATGCTTTTTTCCCTTTATCTATTTTGGAGGGTTCGGTTATGAACTGGATGACTTGCGTGTAGGTTACGGACTGCCAGAGAGCTACAGCCACCTGAGATAACCTCAGAAGGTCCAAGAACTCCAAGACAATTCTTTTTTTTTCTTTTTTTTTTTTTTTTTGTATTTTTCTGAAGCTGGAAATGGGGAGAGATAGTCAGACGGACTCCCGCATGCGCCCGACAGGGATCCACCCGGCACGCCCACCAGGGGCGATGCTCTGCCCACCAGGGGGCGATGCTCTGCCCCTCCGGGGCATCGCTCTGTTGCAACCAGAGCCACTCTAGCGCCTGGGGCAGAGGCCAAGGAGCCATCCCCAGCGCCCGGGCCATCTTTGCTCCAATGGAGCCTTGGCTGCAGGAGGGGAAGAGAGAGACAGAGAGGAAGGAGAGGGGGAGGGGTGGAGAAGCAGATGGGCACTTCTCCTGTGTGCCCTGGCCGGGAATCGAACCTGGGACTTCTGCACGCCAGGTCGATGCTCTACCACTGAGCCAACCGGCCAGGGCTCCAAGACAATTCTGGAGGGGTCCAGCTGTCACGAGTGTGATGTTGCCACTCCACAGGATCGAGAAGGGACGGGCTTTCCCATTTGCTGCCGCGGCTGCAGTGCTGGGATTTGAGGGGTAAAAAAAAAAAAAAAATCCTCTCCCTGTCTTGGAAGCTGAAGTGTGTATTTTATCTATCTGAATATTCACAATTACAGAAGGGATGATACTTGGGTGTTTTATAATCCAACTTTCAAGTTTTAGAACGGGGAACCTGAGATCCACGGAGGGCAAGTAGTTTGTCCAATCTGGAGTTTCCCCCAGAAGTGTGTAAAAGTAGCACACAATCAACATAACAGGGAATTTATAAAGCCTGGGGCAAAAAAAAATCAGAAAAAAAATAGACTGTAATGATGTGTTTCAGTATCTGCTATGTAACCCAAAATATCTTGGTATTTTTTTTTAACAGCTTATGCAAAAAAGAAAATTGAGTCACAGGATTAATAGCCACTATAAGAAAAAATATCATTTTGCAAAAGTACAATTAGCAGGCAATATTAATATTTTGATCAGACAGGACTCTCTTCTGGGAACTACTTCATAAAAGGACTACCTGCCTGGGGTATAATGAAGAAGCTCTTTTACCAATCCTGAAAATGGATGGAACTGAATTTCAGAGAACGGTTCCTTTGATATTGACTGATGGCTCCCCACCAAAGCACAATTAAGTGAAAGTTATTCTGTTGGGGACCAGGATGATGGTACCCTGCTCTCGACTGGTCTGTCTGGATTTTGGAAACACAAGATATATGCTTAGCAAAGTTAAAAATCATTTTCTCTAGGATCAATAAAATATTAACAGTAGTTGGCATGTTTGACAAGCTATGACCTTCTCATATCCTGATGTAAGTCAAATGCCTCGCTGAAAACGCCTAATTTTAAAATCCATTTTCAACAGCTACATGCATCGTGTACAAAGAAGAGCAAGTCAGCGGCTAGCACAAAAAGCTCAAGAGAAAATGAAGATAGAACATTTTCACCAGCCAAGAATCGAGAGATTAGGTTTAATGATAAAAGCAGTGAAGAATTAGACATTGAGAGTCAAATATGTTCCCACATATGTTCAGGGGGTTTTGTATTTGCATTTAATGCTATAGGCATGGAGCAGATTGAAAATTTCCAGCGAATTTCATTTTGGAAGAATTTGAAAGCTATCGCTCATATAGACTGACCTCCCCTCTGCTCTGAGAGATCTCTGAGTATAATTTTTCTTAACTCTTAGCAATGCAAAGAGAGAGAGAGAGAGAGAGAGAGAGAGAGAGAGAGGGAGGGAGGGAGGGAGAGAGAATTCACCCTACTACATTTCTCTAGCCCATTCATGGTTCTGTGCTTTTCCTCGCTACAAGCCAAGTTCTTTTTTCATTCTAGAGTAGCGGAATACCCAGCTCAGTGAGTACTTCATAGCCTGGAGCAGCTGCCAATGCTGTAGGATGCCGTTTCTCTAACATCCCATACATAACCCAGAAGTCTTCCTGGTGCTGTCTCACATGACTTCCCAGATCGGATTACTTCTCACCATCTTTACCACACTCGTGAAGTCACCATCAGCTCTCACTTTCACTACGTCAGAAATCTTCCAACTGATCTTTCAGTCTCCACACTTGTTCCCATCCCCAAACCCAAAGCCATTCTCCAATCAGCAGCCAAAATGATTTTCTTAAAATGTGTAATCAAATTCTATCATTCCTTTTTGTATAACCTTCCCGAGACTGTCTCTTGTCCTTGTAATCTAATTCCCAATTCTTACTGCATCCCTCAAATCTCTCCCGTTTTGTGTCTCTACGTTGTCCTTCTCTCTTCTCCTGATGGGCCAAGTGGAAGATTTCTCAGAGATTTTGTAACTGTAGTTATCTGTGCCCGAAACCTTGACATGTTGGACTGTTTACCATTTGGGTCTCAGTTGAACCCCCAGCTCTTTGGAGAGGTCTTTCTGAAAACCTCAGCAACTTTCACCATTTTCTTATGACCCTATTTGGTTTGCCTCTGAAGTTTTATTATTTGAGTATACGTGATTGCTGTCTGCCTTCTCTTTCTAGATTGTAAAACTGATGCATGCAGGGACCTTAACCTGCTCACTTCTGTACGTGCCGTAAAGCAGTGCCTTGCATCAGTTAGAGAACTGGTGAATGAATCCACGGATAGGAAAGGATACTCACCATCTAACCACAGCTCTGCGGGTGGAGAGTGAGCAGGACACGTGCAAGATGAGATCATCAAGAAATAATCACAATAACTCTGACTGGGCTTTGTTGTCACCAAAGGGAAGTATGTCATAGTGGTTTGGGGAATAAGAAAGTTGACCCATATGGGCACGTGGCCCTTGAACTTGGCATCACACCCACCATTTTCTCTTCTATGAGCTAGTTACTAACCAATGAACCTAGAACTGGCAAATTCGGTGGGATGTTTAATACTATATCTTTACATTTCTGTTCAACTCCTCTGGTTTTAGGACATAGTGTCCATGAAGAGTAATAATAAGACTTTCTCCACATTGGTTCATGTCAGGGTTCAAGACCAATACAGCCTGTGTTGATCTTTTCTGGGGTTAAAGACCCGCCAAGGATGTGGTTGACTCCTGGTTTCCTTCCTGATGGTCTTCTGTTCTCTCTTCCCAGAAGGGAAGGATCTTGGGTCACGGGATGTGAACCTGGCGAGGTTCTGATGTTGACTTACATAGCTCCATGATTTGTAAACCAATTAGGAGAGTTACGCAGCTCATTAGAATCCAGCTGTAAACTGCTCTAGGTTGTTGACATGGAAGTAGAGTCTTCTTTAATTCCACGCACAGCTAATTTCTGATGAAGCATTTGTCCACAACCTGGCATTATTAACCTTCGGGGGGGGGGGGGGAAATAGGCTATTTGGGCAGCACTTAAAAATGTACATGTGTGGCGATGTCAGGGTATAATAAATGGTCATTAACTCTAACTGCAGTCTTTAACAGAGGTAACAGAAAATTTATATAAAAAACATGATTACCTTACATTTACTTAGCACTTTCTAAAATGGATTATGCTACAGACTAATAAATGATCAGTTAAGGATGCTATTCATTAGCCCAAAATGCAGTTTGAAGCATCGAGCTCGCTCAGTGCTGGTGGGGGGGGGGGAGGACCCCAGGCGGTCTCCGCTAGGCATTCCGCCTTTGTGAGTCAGTATCTGGGGGATGAAGACGTCTAGCCGAGTGACGCCAAGTGTCTGGTCTGGGACAACTCTAGCTTTTATGGTGGATCCCTCCTTTCCCTGGTGCTCGCTACTCTTTGCTTCAGAGTGCGTGTGGCTCCCCCTTCCGTGCGGGGTATTTTCTCCCGTCCATCAGCAGGACCTCAGGGAACACTCTCTGGGAACCTCAGCCCCTTATTTTGCATAGCAATTAGAAGCAGAGGTTCAAGCCGTGGACTGTCTGGGTTGCGATCTCAGGCCCGCCGCCCCCTTAGAGCGTGGTCCTGCTGTGCTCGTCACTGGCCCTCCCTGTGCCTCAGTGTCCCCGTCTGCACAATGAAATAATAAGCAGTGTCTCTGTGTAAGGTTTGGGGTCCGTCCGGGTTAAATGAGTTTAAATCCGAAAAGCTGCAAAGCCTTTGCCACATGATAGATGCTCAATAAATGTGAGCTCGCTCAACGTGTTTCAGCTTTCATTATGGAAGGAATCATCTTGATTTTTTGGGGGGGTGGGGGTGGGGGAAGGAATTTCAGACTTTCCTGTGCGGTAGGAGTTATACATCTTTGTAGTGATTTAGGAAAGTTAACATTTTCTGAAGTGGAAAGAAATAAAAAAAACGTAGAGGTGGTAATTTACTTTTTGTGAACGGCACGGGCCAAAAGGATCTGGTGTTTCAGAAGAGGTTGGTCAGATCAGGGCTACGGGGCCCTCTCCGGAGGGTGAGGACTGTGGACTGTGAGTGAGACCCTGCCAGGTTAACAGGGGTGGTTCGGGGAACTCTTTCCTGGGACATTTCCTGTCTCTAGGTCGGAAGGGCAGAAATGCACTGCATTCTTTTTCAGCGTGGCGTTAACAGCCCCCTGTCGTTCTACCATCCCCGGGATGCGCTTGGGAAGGGTGGGTGACCGAGTAACATCGGGATTACCGAACTGCTGCTGATACACGTGGCTCAGACCGCCTGCCGCCATCTGGTGTGCCGTTTCCCGCAGCTCAGCATAAATATCGTCCCGTTTGTAGCCAGAGGAAACATTTTCTTCCTTTTGGATGGATGGCTCTGCAATGTGGTCTTTATTGCGGTTTCCACAGAAGAAACCAACAAAGGACAGAAATTTCAGGAAATCTATCTATCTATCTATCTATCTATCTATCTATCTATCTATCTATCTATCTATCTATCAGTCTATATCTCTTGCTTTCTGACTATATCTGTCTAGCTATTGATAGGCAATCCTGAAGAGGTAATTGAGTACACACAACCTGGTGGGATGGTGTTTCTTTTTCCTCTCTCCCTTTGGACGTGCTCTACTATTGGACTAAACAGAAATCCTGCTTCCTGAGCGCGGTGAGTCCTCCTTCCCTACGGCTCTCCTGCATAATTAAAATCACAATTCACCCAAGAAAACCTGTAAGAAACGTTAGAAAGTACTTCACGGCGACCTCTAGTTTTGCCTTCCTAGACTGAGAATCTCCAACCTTTCTCTTTCCTCACCCCAATCCAGAACCACATCTAATTTACACCATGTGCTGAAATTTCCGAATCTTTTTATCATTTTGTGGTTTCCTGGTGCTGTTTTTATAATTAGAAATCCTCCCCTCACTTGTTCTTTTATAAAACTACCTCCTCCCTCAAATGGTGTGTAGAGTGTCACGTGCTCTGTGACGACTTCTCGAACATTCCTGCACCTCGGAAGCCCACCGCCCACCCCCAGGACTTACCGCGTTGAAGTACATTTATTTACTTGTTTCCTGCGCCTGAGCAACCCAGCCGTAGGACCCGCGTCCCAGTTTCCTTTGTATTTGTAGTGATTGATCGATTCGAAGGTTTTAAGGTTTCATTGCCAGCTGGGCTCTCAGAACATCTTGGTGGTCCTTGGGTCGTCTCTATTTCTGTGGGGATTCTCAAGTCCCTGGGTCCTTCTCCTTCCTCTCACCCTCTCCTCCCCCACCCCCCGCCCCCGCTGACCACTCCTTGCCCTCGGGCAAGTGGCGTGGAATTCACTGAACTCACGTTCCGCTGTTACTACAGCACACATCCCGACCTCATACATTTGGCCCCTGGTGTCGCTCCGTTCCGAGGCCACGCCTCGCACTTTGTGTCATCTGACGTTCTCACAACCACCCTCTTAAATCACCCAATCGTCCCTTCCATCTGTTTTTCTCTCCCTTTCTGTCTTCAATAGTAATTCCTTTCTTCACCTCTAAGACAAAGTGAAACAGACACCGATCTTTAGAATGAAAACAAAGGTCGAGTGGAAATCCAAACCGCTCCCTGAACCTCACCTCCACGTCCTTCAGCTCTCCCTCCTTCCCTTCCGAGCCACCTTTAACCACAGCCTTCACCCTGTCATGTTCTCCGTTCTCTTCTGAACCCGTGAGCGGCTCTTGTCTCTACTATGCTCACGGGACTCCCTTGACCAGGTCAACCAGCCTGGCTCTGGCGACCTTGGACTTGGCGCCCTCTCTTCAACCAGAGCTCGTCCCTGAGTGACTGAGCAAAGAAGAGAGCTGTTCTGTCTCAATTTGCATGTCCCTCTCTGCGTGTCTCCTGGATGCTGCAGCCCCGAGGGCTCTGTACTCTTCCTTACCCACTCGCAGGACATCAGTGTACCTACCACCGATCTGATGACGGAGCCCAAGCTGGGATCTCTGGCCCACGCTTTTCTTCTTAGGCGGAAGCCCTATTTCCATTACTTAATGAAATTCTATAAGCCAAAATAGATCTTCATTTTTCTGTAACCACATTTATTGTCTAGTGGCAGAAAATTTCAGGTGGGTTTCAGCCGATTTCGAGTCGCCTGAGATTGCTTTTGGGTCAGGAGCATGAAGAGGTGTGTTCAGTAGGAGGGGTGGCGGGCTCTCTCTGCTCTCTGCCCATTCTTGCTGACGTCGGCTTTGCTGCCTCGTTAATGTTGGTTCCTGCTCATCGGCGCCTGTCCTAGTGGGCACCTGCTGAGAATGGCTGTATTTCTGTTTGGTCTCTGGTACCCACCCAGACAGATCGCGCTCCAGCCGCTTATAACTCAAAATAGATCGCTTGGCCCTTTGTCATTAATTTCTGAGCCCTTCCCAATGTAGACAGGGACATTTTCTGATGCTCTCTCCTGTCAATTGGCAGACAGGGAAGATTGATGACTTCATTTGTATTCTGCTAATGCTAAACTAACCTGGCATAGGTCTTTAGCTCTTCACTGCTCATAAATGCCCAATCTGGGTGATTTATTGTCTTCACTTCACCCTTCCTCCCCCCAAAGTCTTCAATCTATGTAGAGGCAGGGGGTGTCCTTCTCTGAGTCCCACATGGGTATATAAGTACTAGTTTCATATCTCTTTTCCTCTTCACCAGCACGAGAAAACCATACTCTCTCTCTCTCTCTGCTGGGCGGGAACAATGAGCCGGAACTACACCCAGGTCCCCTACATTAATTATTTGAGGCTTAAACCTTATGTCCTTCATAAGGCTTGCTTTTGAGCCTCGCAGTTTAGGGTCTCACGATTTTAAAGGTTTGCCATCAGAAACTTCGTACTGTGTATTTCAGAATTCTATTTGGGAATAAGAAGCTAACTCTTTTTTTCCCCCCCTTTGCATGGGGTAGTGTAGAATTCCCTCACTGGGGTTGGAGCGAAGGAGAGAGGCATGCTTGTTGTTTCAAAATATTATCTCCCCAGTTCCATTCGTGAACATCTGGATTGTCTCAGTGTCCCCTGGTCTTTAATGGGAGAATCACTTTTTACCTTGTTTTATTGTTTTATGGACTCCCCCTGCCCTTGACTCTTACTGGACCGGAAATGTGACAATTCTCATAGGAAAGGTGGCTCTAGTTGGCCCTTTCTTCCCTGTCCTTTTGCTACCAGTTCAATTGATTCTTTCCTTCAATTAGTCTCCATAAATACGTATTAAGTTCAGGGAAGCTTTCATGACTTCTTCTTGAGGTAACTATGACGAAATCTTACCAGGTGTGCCTGCTACTAACTGCTGTCCACAGTAGCCCATCCTGCGGCTTCCTGTAAGGGATGTCCCTGCCCCACAGAATCATTCCTGGGTACAGACCGCTGGTGGACACCACTGATACCAAAGGAAATGCAGGTTTCAGGGTTTGGCATGGGGATTCTTATAATACGACTTGAACATACATATGATTTACACATACGGGTCCTTGTTCTCCGGGTCAGGGCTATCTCAGAACTGAACATATCTCTGTTCCCCAGAACACTGGGCTCTTTCCTGGCTCAGCACTTTGGGGATGAGTTTCCCCTTGGCTAGGAATGCCTTATTCTCCGCCTCTCCCCTCTGTCTGCTTACTTTCATAAAACCTCCAACTCTTCAGAATTCTGACCCACCTACCATTGCACTTCTGCTCTGCATTAAATGACTGATTATTTTACTCTCAATCTGCTTAGAATAAGTTTCTCGGGGCGGGGACTTCTTATTTCTCTTTACTTTTACCTTCCTAATACCGTTTGCAGTGTCTGCTCCATAAATACATATTACGTCAGTGGTAGTCAACCTGGTCCCTATTGCCCACTAGTGGGCGTTCCAGCTTTCATGGTGCGCGGTAGCAGAGCAACCAAAGTATAAATAAAGAGATAGATTTAACTATAGTAAGTTGTTTTATAAAGATTTATTCTGCCAAACTTAGCAAAAATCTGACATAAAATACTTGGTAAGTAATTATTATTATATACTTTCACTTGCTGTAACTCTGCTTTATAAATTTTATAAAGTAAAGTTACTTCCCTACTTTATAAATCACCATTACTGTGGAACCGGTAGGTGGTTAGAAAATTTTACTAACAGAGATACAGAAGTGGGCGGCAGGTATAAAAAGGTGGACTCCCCCTGTAATAAGTGAATAAACATAGGCCCTCTAACATCAGTCTCTGTTTCTCTTTTAACACTGTCTTGTGTCATTGCTTCTCTTTTCACAGATTAATACTTCCTACTTGGTTTATAATTTTTGCAATTTCCATAGCATCTGGCATAGTTGGCCGCCCATCCCTTTGTCATATTTGAAACTGTCCCTCCCTTTGGCTTCCATGACGTCATCCATTTCTGTTCCCCCCATGATTCCGGCTGCTGCTTCTCTGCCTCCTCTGAAGGTTTTATTCCTCCTGTAATATTTTGCCTCAACTCCTTTTCCTCCTTCCCCTCTTCTTTCTAAACTGTAAACACTCAGTGCTAGTCCTTGTTCCATTTTCCATGTGTCTGTATTTTTGGTTTGTAAATTAAGAACTTCTTGCTGGCAGTAGTCGGTCCCTCAACCTCGAAACAATGCTCCAGGCGTGATTTCATACCCAGCCATCCCCAAAGAGGGGGGCTCTCGATCCTCACTGGTCCACGGTCCCTGGGGCTGACCTGCCATGTGACCAAAAGGTTAAGCGCAGTTGAATAGATTCTTTCCTTCAATTAGTCTCTCCATCACCTGGAGCTGGTGGAGGAAGAGCATCCCTTCTCTCTCTCTTGTCAGAATTCTTCTCGCTTTCTCACAAGGCTGGGAAGATTGGATAGCTGGCTCCATTCCCTCCTCTTCACACACTTCATCATCGGGGCATTCCATCTGCAGCAGTCTTCTGCTTTCTTGCTCTGATTCTTTTTATTGGTTGTTCTGTGTATACCTTTCTCATCCATGTTTTTCTCTTTTACTACAGAAATATGTAACCATAAATAATAGCAAGCACTTTTAGTGATTTTATTAGGCTGGTCATTTTTCTGGCTGACGTACACACACACACCGCCATTTAATCTTCGCAACAACCCTTAAAGATAGATACTATCAATATCTCCAACTTGCTAGAAAACTGAAGCACAAAAATATTGTTACTTGCCGGAAATCACATGGTTAGGAAGTGTTAAAGTCTTTAACAGATTTTATGCTGTCCATTAATCACCTTTTACCTTGTTTTATTGTTTTATGGACTCGCCCTGCCCCTGACTCTTACTGAACAGGAAATGTGACAATTCTCATAGGAAATGTGGCTCTCTAGTTGACCCTTTCTTCCCTGTCCTGAAATTGCTCATTCATAAAAACATGGAGGATTTTTTTTTTTTTTTTGTATTTTTCTGAAGCTGGAAATGGGAAGAGACAGTCAGACAGACTCCCGCATGCGCCCGATGGGGATCCACCCGGCACGCCCACCAGGGGCGACGCTCTGCCCACCAGGGGGCGATGCTCTGCCCCTCCGGGGCATCGCTCTGTTGCGACCAGAGCCACTCTAGTGCCTGGGGCAGAGGCCAAGGAGCCATCCCCAGCGCCCAGACCATCTTTGCTCCAATGGAGCCTTGGCTGCGGGAGGGGAAGAGAGAGACAGAGAGGAAGGAGAGGGGGAGGGGTGGAGAAGCAGATGGGCACTTCTCCTGTGTGCCCTGGCCGGGAATTGAACCCAGGTCCCCCGCACGCCAGGCCAACGCTCTACCGCTGAGCCAACCGGCCAGGGCAAGGATTTTTTTTTTCTCCCTAAAATACTATCTTTAACAATTCTTGTAGTTTCAGTCTGCCAGTGATGAATTCTTTCAGCTTTTGTGTATTTGAAAATATTTTCGTTTTGCCTCCATGTTTTCCAGGTATGTTCACTGGGGATAGCATTAAAGATAGATGACATTTTTACCCCCAGTTCTTTAAAATGTTGCTTTCCTGTCTTCTCAACTTGTATCCTCTGTGATGGGAACTCTGATATAATCCTTAGGTCTGTCCCTCTCCGGTCACATGTCCTTGTTCTCTGGCTGCTTTTAAGATTTCCTCTTTGTCACTGATTGTGAATCAGTTGTCAGTGTCATCGGGCAAGTCAGATCACTAAAGGGTCCAGATTTCTCACCTGTCGGATGTTGACATCAATGTCAGGATTGTTAGGAGGATTGTATACCGTGTCCCCTCTTTGCTCCTAAGGAGCACAATGCACAGTGAACACTCAATAATTCTGACCTTACTCAAACTCGTTTATCTCTTCTTTTTTCTCATTATCTTCCCATTCCTCTGCTCAGTTTTTTTTTCTCCCCTTTATCTTGTTTTTTTTGGATTCCTCACCAGAATAACTGCTGTATCAAAACAATCAAGTAATCACAAGTCAGGAAGGAGTCATTTCATAAACATCAGCAGGAGAGATACCCCACCTGAGGCCAAATAAGGTGGGTTGATTGAACTTTTAAAGCTCTGGCTGCCTAGGACCCAGCTTTTCTACGAGGAGCAGGGGCCACGAGGAGGGCCTTGGGGAGATGCCCAGTAGTCATCCAAAGCATTCAGCATCCTCGGAGAGGTCAAAACGCAGGACACGCTCAGTCACACCACCAAGTGGAGCAGAGACTGTCTCTCTCCGTTCCTGGAGGAATGCATTCCTTCTACATTTTGGAAACCAAAGCTTTACAGATAAACACTGTGCTTTTTCCCCAGCTTTGTATTCTCTGGACTGCATTCTAAATGTCTGAAGTCAGCTCACAGAGAAAAGGAATCTGTGCGGGAAGCCGTACAGTGACCGTAGCTTTCTCCGGAGTCCGCCCACCGCCCGCCTGTCTCTCCTGCCAGTCCCGTCTTCCTTAAGTGAGCCTCGCAGACGTGGATGGTTCCCCGTTGGCCCATGAATCGAGTACAAGGGTCTCAACTGTCTTTCGAGGCTCTTCGCGGTGTTCTCCCTAAGACGCGTTCCCATACTTATGTCTCAGTGCCGTCCCCTCTGTCCGCTGCATTTCAATTAAGTGGGACTGTTCGCCCCCAGCTGCCGCAAGCGGCTGCAGTCCGTGTGCCGCGCAAACGCAGAAGGGTACGGGAGCGGAAAGGCAGCCGATCCTCTTGCCAGCTGCACACTTTGGCTTTGGGGGTTGTGTCTGCTCAGTGGGGTGCCTTTTCCTCCTTCGCACAAAAATGAGGTAAGCGGAAGATGGCCCTCTTAATATTCACGGAACATACCTTACTATGTCCTGCACCTGTCCTTACACCTGTTTCTTATCTTCTGTAGACTCCTTACCTCTTTTTCTGCCCAGTGAATTTCTTCGCATCGAATCCACTGGAGCTGTCAAACTTGACTCGTGACCTCCCAGGAGTCCCGACGTTGATAATCTTTTCTGCGGTCGTTTATATGTGACCCTCCCTTCTAAGTCTCTTCCCTTGGTTTCTACGTCATGTCCACTTCTTTCGCTTTTCGTCCAAACATCTGACTAGTCATGTTTGGGTTTCTCCCACCCCACCTCCTGGCCTGACCCTTACATGTTATTCTTTCTCTGTTTTTTTGTTGTTGTTGTTGTTTGTTTGTTTGTTCCATCTTTGCCTTTTTCTGCATTGGTCTGCTGGTTCTGCCTGGTCAATCTCATTTTTTAGCATGCCTTCACTCTCATGTAGGTCTTGACTTTAAAATCTAAATAAACAATATTGACATCTTCCTTGAGCTCTAGACCTTTGACTCCTCCAACTGCCTACCTGGACATCTCTTCTCAGCGAGCATTCCCAAAACACCGTGCCTGAATGAGTAGAGCATCCACCTTCGATCCCTCTCACCCACCTGTGTCCCCTCTCTCAGATCCGGGCAACACCCTACTCCAGCATCCCACATTATCCATTGTCCAGTTATCCTGTCCCCCACCCCTCCTCCTAACGGTCACCAGTCATCAGGGCAATGCCGCTTTGGAACGATCCTCATAATTCTTCCCTCTTTTTATCCCGGCTGCTATTGCCGAATTCACCCTCCTTTGGATCGACTATTGCAAAGCCCTCCTGACTGTCATACATTTCTTGGGCTTCTTGGTATTTCAGTCCATCTTCTACATCACTGCTTTGGTTATTCTTCTAGAACATTGTTTAACCATTTAATCACCCTATCCCTGCATCAGATGAAGAAAAGAAAACACTGGTGAGTTGGGTACCCTATTTCCTCAACACAGGGCTAGACATGTCTCTCTCTCTCTCTCTCTCACACAAACACACACACACACATATTTTTCCCCCTATATTTTTTCGCTCATAGAAAGTGCACAGTCATCCTGATGTGAAGATAATCTAGCGGTGCACATCAAGAAGCTACGGCTCAGCAAGGATAAATAATTTTCTCCCATCACAGGGGCAGGGCAGTATTTCAAAGACAGGTGACCCGGATGACAAAGCCCCCTCTCTTTCTAAACTTGACTGCCCCTTCAGAGACGAACTTTAATCCTAATGCTTCATGTTCTTAAGGGCCTTGTCAAATCACTCATGTTAGTGTAATAATAATGACAATATAGAACTCAGAGGTTTTTTTTTTCCCCCTTAAGGATAAATGAGATACACATCACATTGCTTGCGGAGAAGAGCTGCCCAGAGGTGAGTTATTGGTACAGAGCCGTCAAGCCTTGGTGCTGTCTGTTTTACAAAATGCTCTTGGTTTGCCAGGTTGAATTGATTCTTACCCTCTTACCTCCTTCGTGCCTTCATGGGTGCATATCTCAGAGTTTATTGTATTTGCTTTAAGACTTTTTTTCCACATATCGTGTTTTTTCTTTTTTTTCTTTTTTTTTTAGGGTGAAGGCTATGTCTCACTCGTGGCTACGTTCCCAACACTTAGCAAAGTGCCCAACAGAACAAATTAAAGACACATCCCCTCCACCCCCCAAGGAAAATAAAAACTTTGAGTCCAAAGTAATGCATTGTCATGGAAGACATTTACATCCAGAAATATATCTTGTTCACGTTCAAAGCCAGTCAAGGTTTATTGATAGCAGAGACTAAACGCCAAGAAGATCTGAGGAAAGAAGATAACAAACAGAAGGCCTATCAGATTCACAATCCAATTGTAAAGCATGTGCAGTGTTACTGCGGCAGACTTCTGTAAGTAGCCCTTTCAAGCTGTCCAACAATAAGCCATTTATTGGGGACAATTAAGGAGTGAGCTCTTCCCTTCTTACCCAAAGCCTGTAATAGATGTGCTGTTGTCTTGGTTGTTCCCATATCTCAAAGCTTCCTTGACTGTGGAGGTGGGTGTTTTCAGTAATCATTTTGCAATTATTCAATTGCCTTGAATTAGATTACCTGGCTGAGAAAATATATTTTCTTTGCTGTTGGGCAAAAGTAAAGAAGCACATTTTGAAGTTAAGAAGTAATGACTGGCTACTAGTGACAGCCTGGAAATGATTAGAACGCGTTAGTTCTAATAACTTGTAAGGGGTGGGGAGGGGAAAGAGGGAGGGAGAGCGGAAGGCAGGGAGAGAGAGAGAGAGAGAGAGAGAGAGAGAGAATGAGAATGTATGTGAGGGAACTGATCTGTTAGTTCCCAGGATCACGAGGGGCCACTTGACTTGGTGAAGGAGGTCGCCTCCTACCAGGTGTTCTGAACATTGGTCTGGCTGGTTCCTGCATGGGCGTTGGACGGCCTCCCACGGGGAGAGTTTGACTCAGAGAAAAAGATGGTCAGAGGGGTGGACTATTTCAGGCAAGACGCAGGCTTCCCCAGCACTGTGTCCCCGTTCCCATGACGTGGGGCTGTTGCTGGCAGGTGCTCTCCCACTTAGCAGTTACTTTCGCCAATTTTGCGATTTCCTTTTAGGGTCTTTAAATGCCCTCTTCACTTGTTTTTTCATCTTTCACCAACTTTGTACAGGGAACACGACAGCTCCCGACACCTCATGTTGAAGATGGCAGAGCCGTCCGGTGGAAGGCCGCTGTGTCCTTGAAATACTACTTGAAGGAGCGTTTCTAATCACCCAGGAAGACCCGTTAGTTAGTCTTTAATGTATTTCACCTGTTTTCAGGTTGGTTCGTTATGGTAAGCTAATATTGCTTAATAAATAAAATGAGTATGATTTTATCTGACTTTGTTTTTTTAATTATACCACAATAAATAATGACTGGGTCAAATAGGCAAATAACTGGGTCAAAAGGCAGTCTGATTTTTAATTTCTTGAGGAATCTCCATACTGTTTTCCGCAGTGGCTGCACCAGTCTGCATTCCCACCAGCAGTGCAGGAGGGTTCCCTTTTCTCCACATCCTCGCCAGCACTTACTCTGTGTTGAACAAAATGAGTCTTTATAAAGTCAGACTCATAGAAACAGAGGGTAGAACAGTGGGGAGGAGGGCTAGGGGCTGGGGAGAGGGGGAAAGGTCGATCTAAGGGTACAGACTCTCTGTTACAAGATGAACGTGTTCTAAGGAGCTAACGTACAACGTGGTGACTGCAGTTGGTAACACCGCATCGCGTAGTTGAAATTTGCTGAGACTAGATCGTACCTGTTCTCATCATACACACGGTAACTACTGAGGTGATAGCTGTGTTGATCTACCTGGTTGTGGCCATTATTTCATGGTGTGTACATGTCAAATTATCATGTTGTAGACCTTAACTATATACAAGTGTATTTGTCAGTAGACCTCATTAAAGCTGGGGTGTGGGGGAAGTTCAGGTGGGTAATGTCCCTGGTCAGAAGCTGCAGTTCATCACTGGACAGAAGTGACAAGAAGGGACATCCTTGTCATCAGCTGGCCGGATTACAAAGAGTCCAGTCTTTTACTATTTAGTATAATGTTAGCTTAAGGTCTTTTTTTTTTTTTTTTTTGAAGTTCTCTTTAACAAGAGAGACCCCCCATTTTTCCTAGGTGTTTTTTGTTTTTCTGTTTGTTTTTTTTTATCATGAATGAATATTGAATTTTGTCAAATGCTTTGAAGGTATCAAATGATGTGATCATGTGAATTTTCTCCTTTAGTCTGTCAATCTCATGAATGACATTGATTTTTCAAATACTGACTCAGTCTTGCATCCCTGGAATAAACCTCCTTGGTCACGGAGAAGAAGAACAGGAGGGATCTTGGATGTGTGTTATTAAGTGAAAAAAGCCAAGCTGGAAGGACTGCATACCCTGTCACTCCAACTATATGACAGTCTAGAATGGCAGGACTCGGGGACAGAAGGAAGGTCAGTGGTTGGCTGAGGTTAGGGATGTGGGAGGGGCGGACAGGTAGAGCACAGAGGACTTCCGGGTCAGGGAGACTCTTTCATACAACAGGACAGTGGCGGATACATGTCTATTAAACATCTGTCAAAGCTCAGAATGTACAACATCAAGAGTGGACCCTAATGTAAACTGTGGGCTTCGGGCAATGACAATGTGTTAACGCAGGTGTGTCCTTGTAAAAAAACCGCGCCGCTCTGGTGTGGATGGCAGTAATGGGGGACATCGCACATGTGTTGAGAGAGAGAGGCTGTACGGGAACTCTGTATTTTCTGCTCAGTTTTGCTGTGAACCTAACATTTCTATAAAAATAATGTTTATTAATTAAAAGAATGAGTAAGTACAGGGTGAAGATTTGATTCTATAGCAGTTTTATTAAAAATATCCTGAGGTTTTCCCATTGACCACAAATTCAATGCAAACAACAAAAAAAAAATACGGTGAATTTGCTAAGAACAGTAAAAGAAGATCTGTCTATTCCCGATTAAATAAAAATTGAGGAAATAATACATTTCTATAAGCTTTGGTCCCATTATGTCTCCTATTCAGGACTAGACCCTGCATTTTCAGGAGAATCATTTTCATGTAAATGGTATTTTTGCTAAATTGGGGAAGGTGCTTGTCGTTTTAGAAACTCTTGGGGGAATTGAAAATGTATGCCCTTACAGAAGTTGACGTAATGTCTGTATCTCCACATCCAAAAGTGTTCAGGGAGGTTGTAACCACCGTAGCTTCAAATGCCAGGATTTGCATCAATTTACAGAAGTCACAATGGTTGTTTTTTAAATCCCTTTCTCTGGAAGATCTTGCAGAAAGAGCTGTTGTTTTATGAAGTGTTGCAAAATCTGTCACGGAAAACATGCACCTAGAACTCAAATGACCCTGTGCCAGGATGGTGGTAGCAAGCATTTCTTTTTGAGTTGGTTAGACTGAGTGATCTCCAAGGTAGTGCTTCCCAACCTCGTCGATATCATGGTGCAAAAACAAACAAAAACAAACACCAATGGCATTTGATTTCACGTGGTGTGCTGAACTGCTAGGGACCGCTAGAGGCTGGACCACTGTCTGGGTCCCAGTCTACCATACTCCCTGCTGATGGCGAAACTCCCTCTCCCTCTTCCTCGGGTCTGCTCCCTCCATGTGCACCGGGGTGTGGTGGCTCGTGAGTTCAGAGAACAGTGCTCTACAATCATATCGAACTGTCAGCCTGCGTGCCTCCGCCTTGGAGGAAGGAAGGACTTGAGAGAGACTTTTGTTTCTTCAGCAAGGAATGGGCAGCCATACCAGAAACGAAACGGTAGGAAATAGAACACAGACAGGTGACGCGTTCTTACACCCCTGCCTGCCCTGCCCTGACCCTCACACCCGGCACTGGGCAAAGTGTTCTGTATTCTGGTCATTCAGGGAGCTTGTCTCCATAATCAGGCTACTACTCCGGTACGTCAGGAAAAGTCGATTGTTTTATTTTTTCAGTTGCCGTGAAGAAGCCAGGAGAAGCAAATCAGAACATTTGGTCCGTGGCAGAGAATTCAGGGCTTCGGCAGAGAAAGACACATTGAATAGAACCACAGAATAACACGTGATCACGTTCTTACCAGAGGGAGGAAGCTGAGCTTGCAGGATCATGGACTTTGGTCATATTTGCTTCTTTATTTCAGTTCTGAAGTTTTAGCCGCTTAGATCCGAGTTTTACATCAGCTGGAAGGATTGTGACCGTTGATGTCACATTCAAGATATCCAGTGTGGTCATCACCCTGCGTGGTTACACAGCAAGGGGGTTACACCTTCCATCCTGAGCTGGGTCTCGGTCCACCGTCCACCGAAGGAAGCCTTCCTTGCTAAAGCTCCCTCCGTCTTTTCCCACATTGCTTTCTTGGAATTCAGTTCCTTTGCGGAAATTCCTAAAGGGAGGAAGGACAGGAAGGATCTTGTCAGGCAGGGAAAACAGCACTGTCATCTCCAATGCAATTTTGCTCTGGTTTCTCACCATTTTAAACCTTGTCATTAAAAAAAAAAAAAAGCAAATCAGCAAGCCTTTCTTAACAGTGTTATCTTTGTTTCTTTTTTTTTTTACTGTTTTCTTTTCCTATAGCCATTACTATAGTTTGATGTCTATTGAAATACTGTTTATTCATTCATCTAACACAGGGGTCCCCAAACTTTTTACACAGGGGGCCAGTTCACTGTCCCTCAGACCATTGGAGGGCCAGACTATAAAAAAAAAACTATGAACAAATCCCTATGCACACTGCACAGATCTTATTTTAAAGTAAAAAAAACCAAAACGGGAACAAATATTGTACAATATTTAAAATAAAGAACAAGTAAATTTAAATCAACCAACTGACCAGTATTTCAATGGGAACTATGCTCCTCTCACTGACCACCAATGAAAGAGGTGCCCCTTCCGGAAGTGCAGCGGGGGCCGGATAAATGGCCTCAGGGGGCCACATGTAGCCCGCGGGCCTAGTTTGGGGACCCCTGAATTCTAACATTTATTCAGAACCTATTCCGTGACCAGCGCTGCACAAGATGTTGGGGAAGGAGAGTTGACCGAGAAGTAACTCTTGCCTGCGACCGTGCAGGTGGGGAGATCCACACGCGAGCCGGTGTTTTCCGTGCGGTGCGGCAAAGGCCCTGATCCTGAGTCCGTGGGATGGTGGCGATAAGGCCCGTGAGGCCCAGCTCCGGGTTCCGCCCAGCCGTTCCTCGGAACCATCCTCCCACGTCATCTGCTAAGCTTTCCAAGCAAGGGCTCCTTTTCTTTGGTTGTCAATACCTTTTCGGAATTCTCGTGACCTCTGTCCACCTCAACCACTCCCTCTTGAATAGAAAGTTTTCAGCATCGCCCCCTGGTGGGCAGAGCATCGCCCCCTGGTGGGCAGAGCGTCGCCCCCTGGTGGGCGTGCCGGGTGGATCCTGGTCGGGAGCATGCGGGAGTCTGTCTGACTGTCTCTCCCCATTTCCAGCTTGGCCCTGGCCGGTTGGCTCAGCGGTAGAGCGTCAGCCTGGCGTGCGGGGGACCCGGGTTCGATTCCCGGCCAGGGCACATAGGAGAAGCGCCCATCTGCTTCTCCACCCCTCCCCCTCTCCTTCCTCTCTGTCTCTCTCTTCCCCTCCCGCAGCCAAGGCTCCATTGGAGCAAAGATGGCCCGGGCGCTGGGGATGGCTCCTTGGCCTCTGCCCCAGGTGCTAGAGTGGCTCTGGTCACGGCAGAGCGACCCCCCGGAGGGGCAGAGTGTCGCCCCCTGGTGGGCGTGCCGGGTGGATCCCGGTTGGGCGCATGCGGGAGTCTGTCTGACTGTCTCTCCCTGTTTCCAGCTTCAGAAAAAACAACAAAAAAAGAAAGTTTTCATTTTCCGGCAGGTGGATGGGTCAAGGATCTAGTGTCCTAAACTCCTTCACTGTCCACTTACCTGCTGGCAGCTGGTCCTGTGAAGGCACTTCTGTGTTCTTGGGTGTATTCGCCCAGCCCTGGGGACTCTGGCCCGCCGCACTCGCTGAGCCCTGGGGACTCTGGCCCGTCGCACTCGCTGAGCCCTGGGGACACTGGCCCGTCGCTCTCGCTGAGCCCCGGGGACACTGGCCCGTCGCACTCGCTGAGCCCTGGGGACACTGGCCCGTCACACTCGCTGAGCCCTGGGGTCCCTCGCCATCCGCCGAGGCTCTCTTGGAGGGCTCACTTCCGCTGCAGCTGTCTGGTGAGTGGGCCGCTGCCGTTGCAACCCTGCATGACACGCAAGGGATGTGAAGGCCACCCTGGATGCTCCTGTGTCCCAGCCAGTCCCCGCTCCGTCCCCCCACCCGGGCCTGCCCTTGCTCCCCTCCACATGGCTGAAGGCAGTCAGCGCACGCCCCGGGCTCCAGCGGCGGCCTGTTTGCCCTCCTGAACACCCCCTCTCCAAGCCAAGGCTGCACGGTTGTGGCTCCAGCCGGCTGGCCGATGTCCCCGTGGTGTTGAAAAGCTTTCCAATGGAGAGGTTCCGCTGAAGAGGCCGGCCCCCAGAGCAGGGTGCTGGCAATGGACGAGGTCAGAGGCAGAGCAATGCCCTGAGCTGTTCTGCAGGAGAAAGGCCCCTGGAACAGACAGCCACGCTTTCTGGGGACGGAGTCCAGAGACTTTGCTGCTGCTGGAAGGGACAATTAACCCCAGGACAGTGGGGCGGCGTGCTCTGGTAGTTGCGCCCTGGACCCTGGCTGACCAGGACCCCAGCACATCTCTGCCCCCGGCCTTCCACGTTCCGGAAGGTGCCAGGCTTGCAGCCTGTGCACGCGCAGTTCCCACCCTCTGCTGGCCTCGCGCCTGCCGCCCCACACCGGCTTTGGGCCACGGTCCCGTCCCTGCAGCTGTCTGGGCCTCTGGGCTGAGATGTCATAGAACCAGGGACCCGGGGAGGCGTCAACAAGGACTGGGCTTTGCTTGGTTGGTGGCGCCAGCCAGACGCCTTGCAGACGAGTCTGGGATGGGGAACCGCCCGCACCTGCGATGCCCACCCAGGTGGTTCTTATCCCAGGAGCCCGCCCCGCCCGCATGAAGCTCCCGGGATCGCACACGCGAGGCTCCCTGTGGGGAGAGGGGCGCTCGGTGCTTTGCGCATCGCCCCGGCCTGTCCCGGCGCCCCCGTGTGGCCTGTGCCACTGCTCCCCGCACACCCGCAGCCGCCAAGTGCGCCCCGCAGCCTCTACCTGCGGCCGGTGTGCCTCCGTGGGACCGCGCAGGCGCCCCCGCGGCCCGGGCCGCAGGTGTCCTCCGTGCCCTCCGTCAGGAAAGGTAGGGCCCCCGGGCTCGTCTTTGCTTCGGGTGCTTTTCCTTATGTTAGCCGTTCCGCCTGCGGCTCCGCGTGTCATGATGTGCGTGCTGCAGGGTGTCAGTTTTGTGTGGCGTCACAGGTGCGGGGGTGGGGGCAGCAGGGAGGGGGGTGCCGGTCCTGGCCCGGAGTGCCGGTGCCGCCCAGCCAGCTCCTGTTCTGTGCTGTCAAGTGCGGTCCACTGAACCTGAGTCCCAGGGTCAGAGCTGTGTGGCCCGAGACGGTCAGCATAGTTTCTGGGATGGTTTTCCGGGTTTTCTGTACTGGGAGGGGGGGGGCAGGGTCGGAGGAACGTGGGCTATGTTGCCGTTGGTAAGAATGGGGGTCGAGCAGCATATGGCACTTCTGAAGCTCTCCTCAGTGGCAGCAGCACAGCTGTCACCTTGTCCTGCACGTCTGTGCTTGTTAGCGCAGGGCCTCCCTGCTGGTCTGGTGCCCCGTTCCCTGCGGGTTCAGCCTCTGGCCCTGGTTCCCAGCTGGATTCTGGATCTATTTAGGCCACTTTTTGATGGCTGTGAGACCCAGAGGGTGAGGGAACGTGTCTGGGGAACAGCTGGGCAGGTGGAGGTGACATCTGCTGCCCAGTCAGCTTATGTAACAATCTGTCATCTACTGTAAGGAGCTTCAGCGGCCTTTCCGGTCGAGGGGAGACCAGGGGCAAAGGGCGGGAGAGCCCACCCCCACGTCGTCCTGTTGGGGAAGCGACTGGAAACGGGATGTTAGGCGAGCGTTTGTTGACCGCCTCCTGTGCCTGGGCCCAAGGGCACAGCCCCGCAGCCCAGTGTCCTGCCAACCCCCCCACAGGGTCCTAAAGTTCAAATTTTAATTTTATGAAGTTTTGAATAAGGGATCTATCTGCCTGTGGTCCCGCTTAATTAAGTTAATTGAGCCAGACTCTTTGTTGCAGATAACAGGTTTCCGTGATTAAGGCTGAGAGCAGATTTAAACCCAGCTGTATCAGTGGCTATAATCCACACACTTTGGGCGATGAGAGTTTTGGAGGGTTGGGGGGAGGGGAGGGGAGTAAGAAAGGGAGAGGAGTGGAGAGGTGGGGAGGGGAGGGGAGTAATAGGATGGGTTGGGTTGGGGTGGGGTGGGGGCCTTCAGTCGACAGACCCTGCCGCTGGGCTGCCTGGGTTCATAGCCCACCCCGCCAGCATTCAGCTGTGGGCCCTACAACAGGACCCTTAAGCATCTGGGGCTCATCTTCTCTTCAATCAAGAAAGAAGACAGCAATGGTATGTACCTCATAGAGTTGGTTTCTGTTTAAATGAATATCTGTGTGTTTATGTGTATCATGCATAGATGTATGAATATATATATATATATATGTTCGAGGCCAAGTTATACACGTATCCTGCAAAAGCAGAATTTGGGACGTGCCGAGTCCAAGGTAAGTGTCTGCGGTTATTGCTATTGTTGTTATTAGTGCTATGACGTGTGTGTTTGAGGTAAAGTTGTTTCTTAGAGACTTAAGAGATACAGGAAGAAAGGTTCAGTTACACATGATCATGTAGGCCACGATGAGAGCCACTGAATGAAAAAGTTAGTGTTCTTTTTTGCTTTTCGAAATCATTTTGTGTCTATAAAAGCCCGAATTTCTAGAAGAGAACTTTCCCGTCTGAAATGTCTTCTCTCTCTCATACAACAGTAATTTCTCCATAGTGTGGACGTCGGGAATCTTCACTTGTGCTTTTCTTTTAATATGTTAAAATCCCCTTTGGTATCTCTGATAAATTAAGTTTATCTAGGTATTTCTAGAAATGCTTCAGGGACTCCAGTGAGGAGGGCAGAAAAAAAATAGAACCGTTTTCATATGCAAGCATCAAGCACAAAGCAATCTTTTTCAGAGAAATATAATAAGAGATTCGCCGAGGTCCTGGCGGATTTAAGCTTCAATTCTTGCACCGTGTTTCAGTTGAAAATTATAATAAAGGAAAAGCGTGAGCACCAGAGATAGTATATGAAACTATCTGGGATGGGCTATCAGACTCCCCTCCTGTGGGGCTTGAAATGGATCACCTTCTTCATTGTCCCAGAAATTCTAACCCTCTGGCCAAGCTGGTATTTGGGTAACCCTAGAAACTCTTCATTTTGTTAACTCATTGATCGATTTGTCAGCTATCTCTTGATCTCCTTTAGGCTGCAGAAACTGTGTAGAGGGTTCAGGTGCGTGGCTACCGAGGGACAGCTCTCTTGCTGAGCAATGCACCGTCCCACGGGCGTGGTAGATAGGATATGGGTCACTAAGCTCCTGGTGTAGTGGAATTCAGCAGGTCTTCAAATGACATCTGCTTTCTCACACTGATGAGATGCCTCAGGAACGTAACTAGCTTCTAGCAATTAGCCTGTGGTAATGCTAGTTTTGTTACAATCATTTTGCTTCGAGTTCCAGAATTTGTCCATGGTTTTTCAGTGAGGACTTTGGTGCAAAGCAAGATCTTTTGAGGGAATAAAGAAAGTCTTCCCTGAGGAAATGAGAGTTAGTGGGACCTTTCCGGGTGTGGAGGGCTAGCCAACTGGAATGGGGTGGGGGGGGAGAGGGATGTTCTGGTAAAGGGGCAGCAGCCTGATTGAAGTCACACAGGTGAGATATGGCCTGTCGGTGCTGTCGGAGGGGAGGAGGTTAGTTAGGCCCAGCGGTGAGGAAGACAGAGGCAGCAAACACAGATGTATTTTGGGACTTTTCCAGGGGATACTACAAAACAACGCAGAAGTCTAAGAAAACAGAAAAACAGCCACATACATGCATTTTTAATAACGTTTTGTTTAGCAAAAGTCATAAGCCATACACAGGTGACGGATAAAGATCTAAACTTCTTGGTGTATATGCACGGCTGTTCAAAATCAATAAGAAATACCTGTGCAAATTTCTTATTCATCCTGCACCTGGCAGGAAGGGGTCTGGGTTTCTGGAAACTCAAACCCTGGAGAAGGCGTCTTCTTGGCCTGAATCTGCTTTCTCCCCTGCCAGCAGCTGGTCAGGGTCATAACTTTCCTAATGAGCCCCAGACCCATAACAGAAAGCAGCAAAGAATGAACAGGAGCCCTGTCTTCTACCTTATCTTGTCCTCTAAGCTAAGGGATATATGTAGAATGATGTAGATGATGACTATACATTTAGATAATACCAACTGTGGGCTATGTTCACTAAGAAGTATAGGTAGGGGGATGATGTATAGAGTAACTATACATTAACCACAGGAGTGACTATGTTTCTAACCTAGAAAGACTCCTTATTAGGACAGTAACTTTTGTCTCATACAACCAGGGTTTTTCTTTTTTCTATTAAACAAATACATCTCTATTTTTAAAAAGAGGAGTAATGCCCCTTCCAGGTTTAATTCAATCTTGCAAACAGAGGTCACCTGACGTGTGAAATTTCCACAGTGAAGTTTGAATTCGGGTGTTGCAGAGGTGTTTGATTCTTTCTCGTCTGATCCTCAGGCAAGCCCACCCCTTCATGTGTGTAACTTGGAAGGGAGCAGAGTGTGGCTCCTGTCCTTAAAACCCAGTGCGTGGTCCGCTGGACCCATCTCTCTTCTAGAGGAATGTTCGGCTCCTTTCTCCCCCCTGGTTTACTGAGCTCACACGTTCTTCTGCCTTTCACACCGACATACTCCACCTTCACGGCAAGAATGTTTGTCAGGACTTGATTTCTGTCTGTTTACCTTGGCTTCCTTTTGTGAGATTTTTAGATGCACTTTAATAAAGGAAGATACATTAGAAAGGGAAGTAAAAGGAAACTAGACACCGTGTTTCTATTGCGCATATGGTATGAAGTTTTAATATCTTCTCGTTCCCAGGAGGGGACTGAGTCCCCAGGTCCTGTGAGAGACTATAGATGGGCTTCGTGCCCCAAAAGCTCCCTGGGGATGACTGTGGCTGTAGTCTGTGAGTTTCACTTGGTTATAAATTTTCTAAACGAGAATCCATTTCACCCTGATTCTTAACCACTGAAACGAGCGTCTGGTTGAGGTCTTACTTGCTCGCCATATTTTAGACAGGCTTGATTGGGGGGGGGGGGGGAGTCTAATTCCTCTATTAAAAAAAGAGAGTCTGTAAATGAAAAAGGAAAACAACAACAACAACAAAGAACAAAACAGACATCCTCAGCAACTGTTTCTCAGCCAGATGCTGTTTAAATATTCAGGACAACGTCTCCAGAGTCCTTTTACCTGTTGCCAAAAGAAAGTACTGCAGCTAATATAGCTGCAGAGGAGAAACAGTTATTCTTAAATGTCATCTCTTTGCTGGACCTGAACTGGTTAAGGATTCCAATTTGATTCATTCAGTTACTGTTGCCAGCAGTGTTCCCGCCAGGCCAGCGTGTTGCATCCTGGGCTGTGCAGGAAAGGTGAAATAAGACTGGGCTATATGCAAGCAGGGCCTCAGAGAAGGAAGGGAGGCTATTGGCTTTAAAAACTACCAGCAGTCCAGCTGGTACCCTGCGTCGTTGGAACGAATGGAAATAGAAGGTGTTTTTTTTTTTTTTTTTGCCCTCAGAAAGCAAAGCTTGTGGAAAGAGTCATAAAATGGAGGTTAAACCCAAAACCTAAGTCTGAAATTTTGTCTTTTGTGCATTGCAAAATAGAACACTCTAGATTTATGACAAACTGATAAATTCTGTATCCTGGGATGTAGAAAAATCGGCCGACAGAAAAAGGAGGTAAACATATATTCTATCACTTGTATGCCCATTTTCTCTTTATAGGTCGAATATTTGTGAAATGACTCAGGCATCAAAGCTATTGTACTGGACCTGAAAGTTTGCTGTGTTACCAAAGAATAATTTCCCAAAGAGAGCTTGTTTATTAATTATTATAGTAACCTTTGTCTAGTATTGTTCTAATAATGGAGCAAGTTCTCAATAAATTTGCACTGACCTGGAAAAACTTGAAAGCTTTCTGATTTTAGACATCTTGTCATATGCTCAATTTAAAATGAACAAGATAGTAAAATTTTCTTGAACATTATTTGCAAATGTAAAAAAAATTACCTATTATGAAATTTTTGACTTCATTAAAAACACAAATAATTATTTGTCATATTTTTCTCTTGTTTACTAAACTATTTATTTATTTATTTTTACCATGACAGAGAGAGAGTCAGAGAGAGGGATAGATAGGGACAGACAGACAGGAAGGGAGAGAGGTGAGAAACATCAATTCTTCGTTGTGGCACCTTAGTTGTTCATTGATTGCTTTCTCATATGTGCCTTGACCATGAGGCTCCAGCAGACCAAGTGACCCCTTGCTCAAGCCAGTGACCTTGGGCTCAAGCTGGTGAGCTTTGCTCAAACAAGATGAGCCCGCACTCAAGCTGGCGACCTCGGGGTCTTGAACCTGGGTCCTCCACGTCCCAGTCCGACGTTCTATCCACTGTGCCACCGCCTGGTCAGGCTGAACTATTTATTTTAAAAGACTTATTTACCTGTGACTCCAGAACTGTCATTTGAGTATTTGTTTCCAAGCGGCTCTCGCGGGTAGTGCCACGGAGCTGATTGATTGAATCACCCTGGAGTCATCACACTGGCCTCTTATGTTCGAACTGTGCCAACATAGGCCCAAAGTATATTTTGAAGGAAGCTGATCCACTGTGGGTGAGAAAATACTTACTATGAGTCACTTCCTATTCTATTTTCTTGGAGCAAGTTTTGGAATTTAATCATTTTAATATATCGGTTTATAGAAGCATGGTTTCTCAGAGGGCCAGTAGTAATATATAAGAATTCTACCTCTTTTGATAAATGAGTTTTAAAAACTATGAGTGGAATGTGGTATGAGTCACAGAAGTTTTTCTCCCTGCCTGGTGATTTTTTAACGGGGGTGCCTCTTTTCTAACTCAGTCATAGAATTGTTTAGCACCTGAAGAATACAGATCTGTACCCTGTTCTCGTGTACCTTATTGTATCTTCTGATGAACTGCAGGTTAGAATTCTATCTATTTAAAGAAAATAAGGTTTAGTGAAAGGCCTTGTAAAGCTCAGCTAGACCATGAAGTGAGTGTTACTATTTCATCCTCAACCACGGTTCTATCAAGGTGTGTCTCTGGGTGGGGGGATGAGGTGGTATTTTCCCCCTCGGGCTCTGGGGAAAGATGCCTGATGGGGGGGCCCTTTGGTCTTGGAAGTGCTGCTCCTTTTCCAGGTGGCCCCAAGTTCACCAAATCTGCCCTTGATGGCTTCAGTGCTTGTAGTTTCCCAGCATTCCACAGCGCATTACCGTAACTCAGTTTTACAGAGCAGAAGAAAACAGGTTTCATTTATCTGGAAGTGTTAATGAGACTCTGTGGTAAACCATTATGGGCATACCTGGTTTTTATTGTGCTTTGCTTTACTGCACTGCACAGATGTTTCTTTCCCTCCCTCCCTCCCTCCCTTTCTTCTTTTCTTTCTTTTTTCTTTTTAACAATCAGAAGCCAAGAACTTCCACCAGCAAAAAAGATGACGACTTGTTTGATGACGGTGGCTGTCTTGGTGACGGTACTCATTTGGTGACCGTAGTCTGGACCTGCAGGGTCTCACAGGTGTGCAGTGCCAACGTGCTCCCGCTGCAGGGGGCTGGGGCGTGGCTTCCACCCTGGAAGATCCCGGACCTAGAATGTGAGGCAGTATATTCCAGGACAACCGGAAGTCTTGATTAATTTTACGGTTGTCCAGGGACACCTGCCACACTCATACATCAGACATGAGTCTGTGTTAATAACCAAAGTGACTCTCTATCTCTGATTTCTCTTAAGACAAATATGATGGATGTTTGATTCATACGAATGTTTTCTAAATGTGTGCCCAAGGAATAGTCTTAAGATTCTGAGGTCGGTTTTGTGGTTCTTAGTTGTTTGAGTATTTTAACGAAGCCTCTGAGAGCTTTATTATGTCCGTCTCCAGTGTGATTCTCCAAGCCTTACCTGACTCTAGCTTTTTATATTTTTCTTTAAATGTATTTATTTTTTTTACTTAAGGTTATTCACGTACTTTGGAAGTGCATCTGTCAGTATTCTTTCCTACTTTTGCTGTGGGAAATGGGGTGGCTGTCTACGGGGCATGTTTTCTTGAGTTTAGATGGGAACCAGAGCATTCACTATCCTGTGTGGTGACAGAAGCGAAATTTGTGCATCTGTGGTCAAGCGCCGCAGACAGCCATGCCCGCGATGGGTTCTCCATATATATATATATATATATTTTTTTTTTTTTTTTAAGACACAGTGAGAGTCAGAGAGAGGGACAGACAGGAATGGAGAGAGATGAGAAGCATCAATTATCAGTTTTTCATTGTGGCACTTTAGTTGTTCATTGATTGCTTTCTCATATGTGCCTTGACCGGGGGACTACAGCAGACCGAGTAACCCCTTGCTCAAGCCAGCAACTTTGGGTCCAAGCTGGTGAGCTTTGCTCAAACCAGATGAGCCCGCGCTCAAGCTGGCGACCTCGGGGTCTCGAACCTGGGTCCTCCGTATCCCAGTCTGACGCTCTATTCACTGTGCCCCTGCCTGGTCAGCCGGGTTCTTCATATTAAAGAGTGTTCTCATAATGAACTGGGCGGTGCAGAATATTGCTACAAAGTTGTCTTTGTAATTCTCTCTTACAGCTTTGGCTTTAGTCTCTTTATAAGGCCAAACCTTCAACTTGAGATTTGCAAAATATCCTCATTAGCTAGGATGTAAGTGTTCTTTTAGTTACACAAAGAGGCAGTAAACCTCGCCAAGGATCAAGATAGCTGTTGTGTAGCGCGGTGCCCGGCCAGCCGAGGTTAGCCGAGGCTGGTAAACTAGGTCCTGTAGGAACAGAGACCTTTGACTCAAACAGCGGAAACAGCTATCGCATCTCCAGAGACCGGACCCACTCTGTTAAAGCTGTTTTAAAAGAAAAAGCGTATTTTCTGGTTGGAGTGATTTTTTTTTTTTCTTCTGTCAAACAGGGCCTTAAAATTTTAAATGAGCTTAGACCAAAAACCTTACAGAACAAATGAATCTGTAATACTCTTGACTCTCTGGCTCTGAGCTCACCTTTGCAGAAACTGCTGGAGAAGCACATTTGCTGTGTTTGTAGCAAGGACAGGCTGGCCGACTGCCAGGTTGCTGGAGAGGCTCCTGCACTGCCTCCCAGAGCGCCTGCCTCCTCCCGTCCCAGAGAGTCCCACTGATGGGGCCCTTGCAGGCACGCTGTAGGCAGGGCGGGGTCCCAGAGCGCCCTAGTGACCGGGGCCTCACGGGCACGCTGTAGGCGGGGCGGGGTCCCAGAGCGTCCTAGTGACGGGGGGGGGGGGGGGGGGGGGGGGGCTCCTAGTGACGGGGGCCTCGCGGGCACGCTGTAGGCAGGGCAGGGTCCCAGAGCGTCCTCGTGACAGGGGCCTCGCGGGCACGCTGTAGGCAGGGCGGGGTCCCAGAGCGTCCTAGTGACGGGGCCTCGCGGGCACGCTGTAGGCAGGGCGGGGTCCCAGAGCGTCCTAGTGATGGGGGCCTCGGGGGCACGCTGTAGGCAGGGCGGGGTCCCAGAGCGTCCTCCTGACGGGGGCCTCGGGGGCACGCTTTAGGCAGGGCGGGGTCCCAGAGCATCCTAGTGATGGGGGCTTGGGGGCACGCTGTAGGCAGGGTGGGGTCCCAGAGCGTCCTCGTGACGGGGGCCTCGCGGGCAAGCTGTAGGCAGGGTGGGGTCCCAGAGCGTCCTCGTGACGGGGGCCTCGGGGGCACGCTGTAGGCAGGGCGGGGTCCCAGAGTGTCCTAGTGACGGGGGCCTCGCGGGCACGCTGTAGGCAGGGCGGGGTCCCAGAGTGTCACACTGATGGGGGCCTCATGGGCACGCTGTAGGCAGGGAATACTGATACCAGGAGCTGAAGGCCTGTCCAGAGTTTCCGATGTCATGCTGCCTAAGCCAGAGCCTTCTCAGTCAGCCAGGAGGTGGGCCTGAGTGAGGGACTGCCCGGCCCGCTCGAATGGAATGCTGACACCGTCTCCAAACCCTCTTCTAGCATCAGCCTCATAGTCACGTGATGGCACAATGATAGTTCATGCCCTGTATTGGTCCAAAGCACTGATGGGCCTATTCAAGGTATTTCCCATGTATTGTTGCTTGTATAAGCGGTTTTGCCAGGTGCAGTGAAGGTGACGGGTGAACAGAGCACAGAGAACCAGGGAATGCTGATAACTTGTGTTAGGAAAAGGCAACTCGACTTCATCCATGCCCCCCCCATCTCTCTGGCACCCACTGATGCCGCCTGTACTTGTGGGGGGGCTCTGCCTTCTGTGTTGATTTGCTCTACTTCCTATGACCCAATGTGAGTTTGAGGACAGCACGTTGAGGTGACCACCATCCACGTTAGCCCAGGACTGAGGGGGTTTCCTGGGAGGCAGGAGAGCTGGTGCTAACCCTGGCGGGTCTGGGGCAAGCTGTGGGGGCGGCCGCTCTAGTTAGGAAGCAGCTGCATGTTCTCAGGGCAAAGCTCCCTCTCCCTCCAGCTGGGGGATGTGCTCGCTCAGTGGGAAGGAGAGAGCGTGGCTTTTGACATCGGAAATCTTCACTTAACCTCGTTCCTGACTAACCGAGACAGTGAACGCTTTTGAACCTCAGCGTTTGTATTGGTAAAACAAGGAAGATAAGGTTTATTTCACAGAAAGGATTCAAAGGGTGGACACTTGGAAAAAGCTTGATACAAAAAAAAACAAAAACAAAAACAAAAAAACCCCCCACTAAATAAATGTCAGCTTCCTCTCACTTTCATGGGTGATTTGGTGCTTGACGCTATAAGACACTCATTTGCAAAAGACATGAAAGTTCAGATTTCCGCTGTAACACAAACCTTCCTCAACCCTTGACATTGGGAATGAGAAATGGAGTTCTGCGCATATATATATATATATATAAATATATATATATATATATATATATATATATATTTATATATAGACCTTTGAGATGTTCCATTACATTAGGTGAATTTTTTTTTTTTCTGACAAAAATCTCTACAACAGCATCAGGTAACTTTGGCTTGGTTAGCTCCACAGGCAAAAGTCAATTACTGCTTAAATGGATGGCTGCTTTCTTGATTTCACGTGTAATTTTTGTCAAAAGTGGTAGATCTGGGAACTCTGCATTCCAAAGTAGCTCTGGGTGAGACACAGCACATTCCAGCGAGGATACGCCATCTCATCCCACTCGCCCCTCCCCCACCTTCTAGGAATGACCTACACTCCCTGCATCTAACACTAGAGCCCCTTTCTGCAATGGATAACACACATCTCTGCTCTGTGACCCTTAATGCTGTGTGCTCACATGTTTATATCTCTGAAATGTGTGGATTTCCCTACCCCCTCATATTTTTGGTTGATCATGGACTTTTAGGCAAACTCTTATACAGAATTAAAAATCTTAAAGTAGAAATAAAAATAGAGCTTGAGTTTGTCACACACAAAAAAATCAATGGCCTATGTCATTCTTTTAACATCCTTCCCCCCCCCCCCCCCCCCGTTTGGTACTATTCATCTATTTACTTTAACAAAGTCAACAGGCGTCTGACTAGTCTCCAAAGGCCAGAGACAGGAAAACCTTTATATAAATCTGTATAATCCGGGAGCATTGTGGGGACCTCTCATGTACTCCATTGACACCATCACCCCCCTAAAATTCTCTTTTCATGCTTATCACTGCCTCTGTGTTTTCGCATCCACTGTCCTTTCTCCGTGAAATGCTCACACTAGGCTGTCTTAACTACTAGGCACATTTCTATTGATTGGTCAGCACTGTCTTAATTATTGGGCGCGTTTCTATTGATTGGTTCATACATAGCTTAAATGATCTCCAGTGTGAAGCGTTCTCCTTAAAGGAGATTTAACATGTGACTTTCTTTTCACATACGTACCTATCTCCTCATTAGACTTTGATCTCCGACTCCAGCCCCATGCATTTCTGGTACTTCAGCTTCTCGTTGGAGAGCTGGTGATGCATAGAAAAGTGAGATAACACTTTGTTGAAACAATGAGCAAGGAAAGGAGAGACTTGAGTTTTGGGCTTAGTTCCTGCCATTAATTCACTATATAAACTTGGGCAAGTCCTGAAAACCAGTCTGAGCCTCAGTTTTCTTACTTATAACTATAACATGAAGATATTGGGACAAATTATTGTTCTGGCCAATTGTGTCATTGTTCCAAATCAGTCATGTCTATTCTGTGCCCCCAGAAGTGACAGGTGACTCCCGGGGCTTCCATAGGTGACGTCTACTTCCCACCCATGTTCAGAGTGCCGATGGAAGTAACAGTGTTCCAGTTGTCAGCAGATCCTTTAAACGAGCATCCTGTTTCCGACGGTGCTTCCGGTGTATTCCACTGTCTCAGGGATGGAATGTTCCAGATCAGCATAGCTGTTGTCTGGATCCCGGCACAAAAGACCCTCGGAGCAAAGTTGGAACCTCAAATACAGCCACAGCTGACTTGCAACTGACAGGCATTCTGAATGAGTGTTATTGTCAACTGACAGGCATTCTGAATGAGTGTTATTGTCAACTGACAGGCATTCTGAATGAGTGTTACTGTCAACGGTTTATTCACTCCCTAAGTTCTACCTTTTGTTCTCTTTTTCATAGTACCTACTAGCATTCACTAGAATCTTTTCTACTGCTAATTATTACTGCTCATCTATTTTAAATAACATTTAGACAAGGTGGCCAGAAGACCTGTGTAAGACAACCTCCATTCATAAAGTGTGTCTCCTAACCAGCTTGTCACAGAAGTTTGAGGGTAGCCTGAGCCACTCCTGTGCACTTACAACCAGGAGCAACTCATCATCGGTGTTCCAGCACAAGTCTTTGAACACGCTATGGTAGGCAGACGGTGCTGGTTTCCAGTAATCCCCACCTCCTGGCATTTGTGGCCTGTGGAATTCCCTTCTGGTAACTTGCTGCTAACCAATACGAGGAGAACTCAATGTTGAGGGCATACCACTTCTGTGTTAGGTCCCAGAAGATTCTTGCTTTGTCTTGGTATCAAACTCTCTGCTGGCTTTGATGAAGAAGAGCTATGGAGAGCTTCCGCAGGGCGAGGAATCAGTTTGGTTTCTGGCCAGCAGCCCGCGAGGAGCTGAGCCTGTCAGTCCAACACCCCACAGGGACCAGACTCTTGCCACAACCACGTGATCTTAGCAGCTTGTACTTCCCAGCCAGACTTCCTGCGGAAGGGGCGGCCCTGACCACCACCCTGGTGGTAGCTGTGTGGGAGAGAGCTCTGGACCCGGGGAGGCCATTACTTAAGCCCCCCAAAACTCTAACACAATGCATGTATGTAGTTTTAATCCTCCCAAGTTTGTGCTAATTCTTTTTTTCTACAGAAATATATGGCTTATATATCTCTGATTTATTCACTCAACCATCTGCTCATTTCACAGTGGTGATGAAGTATTTATTACATGCTAGGAATCATGTGGGCAGTGAGGATACAGCAGGGAACAAAGCAGATGTGGTTATTGTGTTTGGAGCTTGTTGTTGAGTGAGGAAGACGGATCATTAAAGCAGGCTGAGAGGTTCCAGAATGGGCGTCATGGGACGCGGTGATCTTTATGGTGGGAAGACCCGGCCAGGAATATTGGCCCTGCGAGAGTTTATCTAAGAAAGTGACCTTTCCTTTGAGGTCTTGAAGAATAAGAAATGTATTAGATGAAAAATGAGGGAAGGGGAAGGTAGGCTTGAAGACATGGGGATGGGCATTGGAGGGAAGGGTAGAAATGCTCTCTGTTTAGATCTGAGAGAGAGAGAAGCCTATTCGAAGAGGGTGGAGGTCAGATCATGAGGGTCTGGCAATCAGTTTTCAAAATCAGGACTTCATCCTGAGGGCAGCGGGACGTCGTTGATGCCGTGAACCGAGACTGTCATCGCGGTTTGGGCTGGGAAAGAACAGTCCAATCATGCTATGAAGGAATGGTGTGGGGGAGTGTGCAGTCGAGGAGGTGGAGCTCTGGGGACGTCAGGGGATTCGAGTTTGGCAATGAAATGAGCCTGACACCAGTGTAGGAGAACCGGGGACGAGAAGATCTGGAAAGGGCGCTTCACGTGGAAACGTGAGAAGCCAAGCACGCCCAGCTGCTGGAGCAAACCCGCATGCGTTGTTCAGGGCAAGGTCTACGGAAGCGAGCTGCCTCTGTGTGGGTACTTCCTCTGGGCCCCATAGATCAGAATCTGAGAGTCTGGGCATTGGGACGATGAGCCGGATCTTCTACTCTGTTCCGTACTTATTTTGTCCTTAGCACTCATTACCTGTTGACCTGCCATATAACTTCTTTCTCTGTTTATTGTCTGTCTCTCAGTTAGCAATGTAAGCTTCACGGGCGTAGGGCAATTTGACTGCTTTGTTTACCCACATCTTCTAAGCAGTCTAGATGTGGCCGAAGACCGTGCCTGGCTCAGAAGAGAAGAATAACAAATATTAAAATGACATAATTTACGTTTTGAAGTGTATGTGGGGGTTTTGTAGGTGATAATTCTCTGGATTCATTAGTTAGCTCTGTTTTTGCTTATGTTAAAATGGCAAAAAGTTGTCTTAACATAATTACATGTATTTCCGTGTTCCTAGCACCAGGGTTGAAAGCCTGTCATTTTCCTTCTCACGGTGGCTGTCTTATATATACACTTGAAAATCAACTTAATTTGTCTAAAGGAATTTTTTTTTTAACTTCAAAAAAATTTAGGTAATGATGATTGCATATATTAAAATGAGAGGAAATGATAGTCCCCGGTGATTAGTCATGGGAGAACACAGATCACTTCTCTTTCTCTGATATTTATCTTCGGTTTATAACCGATAAATTTATTTTGAGTGATTCACTTTCCAAAATACGGGGAAGTTCTCCCCGGTGGTTCTGCATTTCCATATTATTAGATTGTTTCAGCGATTGGTAATTTGCCTAATCTGTAATTCTTGTGAAGTTTTTATGCTTGTTCTGCATATTGGGACTTAGATCAGAAAGTAGAAGATTTCTGTTTCCATTAGAGATAATGTCTTGTTAAGATAGAATCAATTTCGGTAACTTGTTCTCCTGAGATAAAGCCCCTTTGAAGTTTCTTGAATAACTTGCCATGGCATTTCTCACTATTAGTGCTCAACAATTTCTCTGCCCAGGACCTCTTTTACATATTAATGTGACAATGGATGTGCCTGCTTCTGATTCATAGATTCAGGCTCCCTGCACCCTGGGGAGCCCAATGAGAAAGGTCTTTTGGAACTTGAGCTTGTTTTCATCATGCATTTAGGGTGACTTCCTGGGGCCATGTTTGTGGAAACTCTACTGGAAGTGAAGGCAGGTATTGTGGGCTGGGGGTTGGGCATCCCAGAAAGAGGACAGGCTCTACTATTTCATGTCATTTTCCTTTTGCTGTTTCTCCTTGGCCTCCTGCCCCCATCTGGCTTCAGTTAGTCCTAGACCACATACCAGGGCACTAGACATGCACTAGACTGGCTCTGTAGGGGGAGGCTTTGGGATGAGACAAAGTTTGGGTCAACTGACACCTCTGCTAGCCTTGCCACTTACTATGTGGCTGTGGGCATTTTGCTTGGCTCCGTTAGCCTCAAGTTTTCTCACTGGTGATAGAAATAATTTCTGTATCTCAGTGATGTATGAGAATATACATTTGTGTAAGTGTGTATATGTGTGTGTGTACCACAGTGTAAGTACTCAAAAAATGGTTCCTACAAGTATTAAAATAGGCTTGAAAATTAAAATAGGATAGAAACTTACACGTGTATGAAAAGTGGCTTACTTATTAACTGTAGAAAACAAATCCACAAAGAACAGAATTTGAGTGTTGGCCACATGATCTCAAATAATCAAGAGCCATTTTCCTAAATGAACTCGGTGTTAGTCCTTTTATTTTTCCTTTCTTTCTCCTTTTCAATTGTAATTCTAAGGAAGAATCTCCAGTTGGATCATGTGGTATATATAAATAAGCCCAACCTCAACTTGTTTTACTTTTGAAAAGCTGTTCTGGAGCAGTCTTATAACTCCCCTCAATTTTGCTGTTAAATAAGGTACGGTCGCCCTCCCCTTACCCAGCAATCACTTAGGTACTAAGCATTTAGTCATTATTTACAACGGGCCCGGAATTGATTATACACAAAAAGTTGCTACAGGCTCCCTGTCAGACAGACAACTTTATGGGCTGCAGACATTGATCCGAGAGAAGGAGGCAGTCAGGTGAACTCCAAAGTCTAGATTATCAAGCGACGTGGACGGAGCTGATCACATACGTTTATTGTTGACACGTGATCATTTTACAGAAAGATGCCTTCCTCTCTGTCTCCTCCGAAAGCTCTGGCTCACAGTTCTGTGGCATTGTGTGTAAATCCAAAACGTGCCCATTTAAAACAGTGTGGTAGGACTCATTACGGACATACCTGAGTGTGTACAATGTTTGCAAATCCCCGCAGATGAAATATTAATACAGAATCGATATCATCCAGAGTTGGCGAGTGGAGTGAGCTGTAAACTCCGCCGTGGCTAAGAGGGTAGCTCTTAAAAGCTCTCCTCACAAGGAAAAAAGAATTGTAACTATGTGAGGTGTGATGGATATTCACAAATTTATTGCAGAAATCATTTTGCAATATATACACATCTCAAGTCATTATGTTGTATCCCTTAAATTAATACAATGTTATTTGTCAATAAAATGGGTGGGACATATTATTATGTTATAGTCATGTGTCAGTACCACCTTTGATGTTGACAGAAATACTCACCATCCTTTGTCAGAATCTATCTTGTGTTAGAGCAGTCTTGATTTATGCAAATTTTTCCAGGACATTGTCTTCCCATGACAACTGTGCTGCCCTCTTTGTCTGCATGGCTCCCCCTCTCTCCTCCCATCCTCCCCGCATCCTGTCACCGAACCAGCCTTTTCTGTGGCTTCTGTGCCATTCAATCTAGTGAGCATTTGACATAATTAAACGTCCTCTCTGTCTGGAAGCCCTACCTTTCCCGGCATGCAATTCTTCCTATCCCTCTGGCTGTCGTCTGTCTTCCTTGCAAGCTCATCTTCCTCCAGCGAGCTGTGAGATTCAACATTTCTTTGAGGCTCCATTGTGGGCTCTCTTTTCTTTTCACATGAACCCATGCCCCGGGCAGTCTCATTCATGGGTGTGGCTCTAGTTATTACAGGGGTGTGGCTCTAGTTATTACAAGGAGACAGGAAGGTTACAACTGTGACTCTCCTCTTCCTCAGCTCATATGACATCTTCTCATCATGGCAGATGGATTTGTCCATTTCTTTTCGATTCCATTCCCAGCCGTACTTGTCCATGTGACTGTGAGCTTCCAGGGGTATGCAGTAGGTTTGGATTGGTCTTCTCCTCTATTTACAGTGGAAAACATGGAAGCCAGAGTCATGCTTCTGAACTGCAGATTGGATTTCTCTCACTCCGGTCCCATTGGATCCTGGTTTTAGCTTTCCATAGCTGTTCGAATGAACACTGCACATTTCTGCACAGCCTTGCACGGTGTGTCATCTGAGTACGTCTTCAGACGCTACAGCTACCGCATTTCCTCCATTCTATGTGGAACAGCCACGCCTGCCTTAAAACAGGTTTTGTTTTTGATTTTTGACAGAGACAGAGAGAAAGAGAGTTAGAGAGAGGGACAGACAGACAGGAAGGGAGAGAGATGAGAAGCATCAATTCTTCATTGCAGCTCCTTAGTATCCTTAGTTGTTCATTGATTGCTTTCTCATATGTGCCTTGAACGGGGACTACAGCAGACTGAGTGACCCCTTGCTCAAGCCAGCGACCTTGGGCTCAAGCTGGTGAGTCTTGCTCAAACCAGATGAGCCCGCGCTCAAGCTGGCCACCTCAGAGTTTTGAACCTAGGTCCTCCGCGTCCCAGTCTGACACTTTATCCGCTACACCACCACCTGGTAAGGCTAAAAAAGAACTTTTTACAGGGAAGGTTTTCCCCTTCCGTAGGCCGTTTTCTTCTCTCCGGTCTGCTTGCCCTGCCCTAGACTACCTTTGCCTAGCTAACTTCCTGTCTTCAGTTCTGTGGGGAAGTACTCTCTGACCTCCTTGGCCAGACCAGTTGTCCTGATGGGAAGTTCTTAGGCCCCTGTCCATCTCCGTCGCAGGACAGATGACTGTTGTCAACCAACCATCACACTATTGGCATCCTTGAGAAAGTTTGTTCTTTGATTGGCTGGTGAACGTCAGCACCTAGCACCACGTCTAGCACAGGGCAGACAGCAAGCTGTACTTTTAAATGACTGAAAGTCCAATGGGAGCACCTTGCAAACTCTCCTCCTCCGTGTCTGGAATACCAGGTGTAAACTCCAGGACTCCAAAAGCGCATTGAAGAACGGACGTGTTGGGAGAAAGTGTCAGAAGGAGAACAGTGTGTGGACTAGATGTTAATGATACGGGTTTGGGCAGCGACCCTTCAGTTTAATATTTGTGCCACGTTAAGCAAGACTCGGCCTCAGCGTCCTATTTCAAATGGACATACTAAGAAAAATGGCAATCACAAGGCTAACCTTTATGAAGAATTGACTGCGGGCGCCATCCATGTTGTTATTAATGATATAAAGGGCATCTTCCTCATTCAACTTGTGGATTCCTAGGAGACACTGTTAATATAAAAACAAAAAACGAGAGCAGCTAACGTTGGAATCGTGCTGTGTGCAGAGCGGTCTTTCAAGCGGGTTCCATCGCTTGCCTCATTCAATCTTGCAGCGGATGAAATATTCATGAGCCGTGTGCATCATGTCCGTAGGAAGACAGGTGTTAGATAAAATAGTCATGCCTGTGAAATCTCATTACAAAGGACATTACGATACTGTATGGAGATTAGTTATGCTGCTGGATGGGCAGTCTTGTTTTGTTTGCTTCTCTTTAATTTAAGGATAGAGAATTGTTTCAAAATTCTTGAAAGATTCTTGGCTGGGACTATTTTTTCTCTCCAGCCCTCTCTTACAGTCATCCACACGCGGCAACAGGATTTGCACTCGTGAGGGTTTTGGCATTTTTTGACCTTGCATATTTAGCACGCACTGGTCTTGCACGCTGCCTCACTAGGGGGGAAATACCATTTTACATTCTTACAGTGTGAGAGAGTGGTGGAGTCTGGTCAATTATTATTATTTTTCTACACTGGAGGCCTATAACGTTATGTTTTAAATATGTTCCCAGGCTTAAAAAAATCAGGGCTATTGGTAGATCATAAGCAGGTTTCTTGGACGTGCATTCTTGAGATATTGCATCAAATTAAAAATAACTATTCATTTCACGAAACTGAAGATAAAGGAGGCAGATGACCTATGGTCAGTTTCAGCTATTGCCAGAAAGAATCGGAATAGTAGCATCTTTTCTTAGCTTGCATAGAAGACTACTTTTAACTTGAATATATTTTCCTATTATGAATTAAACAACATTCTGTAAAAACCTTATGGGAAATACGAATGGAGGAAAAGTATTAACATGTTAAATTATTTATTGCAGGAAGTCTGCTTTCCAATTTATTTTTTTATTTTTTTTTTTAGGCTGGAGGAGCATAGGGTTTTCTTCAAGACCCTGGCTCATTATTTAGTATGTTTATGTTGGTCACTCAGCCCATTAGTTAACTCCAAATATTTCTGCACCTTTGTCTATTAAAATTTATTTTCTGCCTGACCTGTAGTGGCACAGTAGATAGTGTTGACATGGAATGCTAAAGTTACCAGTTTGAAACCCTGGGCTTGCCCAGTCAAGGCATATTCAAGAAGCAACTACTACAAGTTGATACTTCCTGCTTCTTTGCACCCATCTCTCTCTCTCTCTCTCTGTCTCTCTCTTCCTCTTGCTCTCTCCTCTCTAAAATCAATAAGTAAAATCTTTAAAACAAAATGTATTTTCCTAGCAAATCTTTCATATGCCCAAATAGCTGCAGCAGTAACAGTGTGTAAAGTGACACTGAGTTCACTCACCAAATAAAGATAATCTGGGAACAGAGAGACCTACTTTTTTTGTTCTCTTTTTGTATTTTTCCAAAGTGAAAAGTGGGGAGGCAGACAGACAGACTCCCGCATGCACCCGATCGGGAGTCTGGCATGCCCACCAGGGGGGATGCTCTGCCCATCTGGGGTGTTGCTCTGTTGCAACCGGAGCCATTCTAGCGCTTGAGGCAGAGGCCATGGAGCCATCCTCAGCGCCTGGGGCCAGCTTTACTCCAATGGAGCCTTGGCTGCAAGAGGAGAAGAGAGAGACAGAGAGAAAGGAGAGGGGGAGGGGTGAAGAAGCAGATGGGCACTCCTCCTGTGTGCCCTGACCGGGAATTGAACCCGAGACTTTCACACTCCTGGCCAACAGTCTACCGCTGAGCCAACCGGCCAGGGCAAGACTTAGGTTTTTAGTTCAGCTATCTGCATAATTGGACATTTTATATTTTTGTCATGTGTAAAGCAAGAAATTGGTACTAGAATTTTACTTATTCACAATTTAAGCACACCAATAGCTCGCGAGTATTACTATGCACCGCCCACTATTCTAGACCCTGGGGAAAGACAGAATTCCTCATGAAGCTCACTTTTTAGTGGAAGGGTAAACAATGATAATACTTACACGGATAAATGTTAATCTAGACAATTTTTAAAAAATAAATGTGGAAGAAAGGCTCAAACTTCCTATTCATCAAATTTTCAAAGTTCCAGGTGCCTCATAAATTTTCTCTTTATTGTAAAATAATCTCCATGTGTTGTCTAGTTCCTCAAAGTCTCATCATTTTTTTACACAGCTAAGCTATTTATTCTGTTTCCCCATATTCATTGATCATCATCACTTTTTCTGGCGATGGGAATGTAAAAGACTAAGATATTATATAATCATGATACATATAATTATGGGGCGTGTAAAAGCCCGTGCATTGGACGCGGGCTGGAAGACCTCGCTTGTGAATAACCATACCCAACAACAGTCACAGCCATTCCTTTCAACCTGGGGCAACAGGGATTGAAAACTGGCCGCGTGCATCAGCCAGGCAAGGGGGCGGGGTCATGTTGGTTCCCATGGCAAGAGATTGGACTGTCAGCGGGAGACAGCGAATGAGATGGCAGGAGGCCTGGCAACCCTCTCTGACGGGCAGCGAGCCCTATGCTGCTTCAGATGAACTCTGTCCGACTCTCCCTCTCATGCGAAGGAGGGCTCTGCTTCTCTCATCTGCGCAGTGGACCGTGCTGCCTAAGCAGGGAGCTTACTGTCTCAACAGCATTCACTGGTGCAAGAGGAAAACAAAAACAGAAGTATTTAGGCTGTTCTCATGAATATATCTTCCATTGTTTTTAAAAAGTGCATTCCTTATTTCTCATCAGTTAAATGCATTTGGGTTTATAATGACGCAAACGTGTTTCCATATGAAACCTTTTACTCCAGTCACCTTTTATCTAGGTGTAGATGCATGTTTCTCTCCTAAATTTATTTTTCAATTACGGTTTATAGTCAATATTTTGTGTTAGTTTCAGGTGTACAGCATAGTGGTTAGACAGTCATATACTTAACAGGGTTCCCCCACCAGTTCCAGTACCCTGTCTTCATATACATAAGAGTTATAATGTATAGACAGAGTGTCCATAAACTCATGGTGCACTTTTGACCGTCACAGGAAAGCAACAAAAGACGATAGAAATGTGAAATCTGCACCAAATAAAAGGAAAACCCTCTCAGTTTCTGTAGGATGATGTGGCAGTATGTGCGCATGCACAGATGATGATGTAACACCATGTATACAGCGGAGCAGCCCACGGCCATGCCAGTCAAGCTGTGGACGGTACAGAGGAAAGTTCAATGTGTTCTGTGGCTCGCTAAATTCGAATCCGTGACCAAAGTGCAACGTGAATATCGGCACATTTATAACGAAGTGCCACTACATAGGAATAACATTGCTCGGTGGGATAAGCAGTTGAAGGAAACCGGCAGTTTGGTGGAGAAACCCCGTTCTGGTAGGCCATCAGTCAGTGATGAGTCCGTAGGGGCTATACGGGATAGCTACCTAAGGAGCCCTAAAAAATCTGTGCGTGAGCCCACATCAAACTGCACTGAATAGGTATGAAACTGGGAAAGCTTTCCTTTTATTTGGTGCAGATTTCACATTTCTACTGTCTTTTGTTGCTTTCCTGTGACCAGTCAAAAGTGCACCATGACTTTATGGACACACTGTATATACTTCAAAGAATTGTAATAGAAAGATGCATAATAGATAATATATTTCTAAATATTCTGAATTAATTAAATGTTTCTTAAAGCAGAGAAATTTAATTTGGATATGTTTTATGTCAACCTTTTTTAGACTGTGATAATCATTTTATTAAAGCATCCAGTAACATAATATTAAATTCTTACAGAAAAGTATAACTATACATCTAAATATGAGTTCCTCTCAGTAAAGTTTTAGCTCTTCTGTATTTTTACAAACTATCTTTAAGGATAAGGAAGAATTTAAAAAAATTTACATGCTCTAGCATTACTTAAATTTTGGCCTGAATACTTTCCCTGAAATCTAGAGTTTGGTTTTATCTAAAAGTGAAATCAGTAAATCACCTGAGCATTGGTAGGACCATTCTCCAAGAACTGAGTTCAGCTTTCAGACTCAAATGTTGTCATCCATGGGGCGGGACGGGATATTTGTGCTTTGCTGTTGCCGATGGAATGAAATTTTATCCGATGATATAATCATATGACAAATCCAAATACTAAATGGCAAAATCTAAAGTCCTTTTATAGTGAACTTGGGCTCGATGCAAGCCACGAGGAACAACTTAGAGGGTCTGTCCACTGAAGGGAAAGGCAGCCGGAGATTCCAAGCAGAGACAGTAATCGTTTTGGCTTTTTTCTAGTTTTCATACTATTTTGGCAGAGGACTTTTGCAGGCAGTTAGGTTTTGGTAAATAATGGTTCATCATCTTTGAAATATGAGCCATCAAACAGCTATTCAGACGTCCCGGGCTTCAGTCAAATAAACTGGGTATCTTACTTAGATTATTGATGGGTATTGTCTGTGTTAAATTATATTTATCCATACTCTTACCCGTTCTGCTACTATTCCTCTTTACTCCTCCAGCTTTCTCTTGTCCATTCTAGGAGACCCTATCCCTTTTTAAATATTTTATTGAAGTATCACCCACTCGTCAAAAAGTATTTTACCTGTAGGGTTGGATGGCTCTAGGCGGACCACATGTGTTAAATGTGACCAGCCTACAAATCGGGAAATGAAATATTTATAGAAACCCGGATGCTCGCCAAGTTTCCTTTAAGTCACTGCCTACTCCAACTATTATCACTATCCGGACTTCCGTAACCAAAGGTGAGTTTTGTCGGTTTCTGAACTGGACGTCCACAGAACGGCACAGGACGTGTTCTCGCGTGTCTGATGTCTTCTGCGCAGTGTTGATTCCTATGTACGAGGAGCAGTCCGTTGGGAAAACCCAGCCATTATCTTTTTTCACATGTCTCGTCCTCCTCATTTTCTTCTCACAATCCAATAGCATGTGTGCTAGACTTATTTGGGTTTCTGTATCTTCTGTATTACAGCTTAGTGGTTTTCTGGCCAGGATCATCAGTAATTTCTTCATAGATAGGTTTCAATTCATTAGTAATGTGGCGGTTTATAATATGGCAGTGTTTAACCAGATCATTTATTTTAATCTGCGTTTTTAATTTTATGGAATATTTTTATGTCTAGCTTTACTATTCACTTATTTTAAAATATGCCTTATCTTTTTAAAAAATTCCTCATATTCTCATTTTTTTAATTCTATTTTAGCATACTTAAATATTTTAAAATATCCTCTTACAATCTGAGTCTGATAATTATACGTTATCAGATGATTAAATCTGCCATTGTGTGTTTCTGCTGACGCTCACTGGTGGCATCATCTTTCCCTAAGGTGTTTGTAGTCTTCGGTGTTACTTCATATGTAGCATGATATTTTTCCTTTAAGAATAGAAAGCATCCTTTTTCTTTTTCCTTTTGCTTTCTTTCTTTCTTTCTTTTTTTTTGGTGCTTCTCTTCTGAGAAAATTTGCCTTTGATTCTTCAGAACATCACCATTTTAAGTTATTTTTCTCTTGGACCTTGCAAGTAGTAAGAATTAGAATTTCAAACTTAGATGTGACTTGAAGAAATTTTCAAGATTTTTTTCTGCACCTATATTCCATATAAAAGCTAGAATTTCCTTGTTTTTTCCTCTTCTGTGACAGTATTGCCGCTCCTGCATCTCACCTACAGTTTTACTAAGACTACAGACCTCTGAGACTGCCAACTTTACGTAAGGACCTAACTTCGAACATTTCACCTTTGGCAACACTCAAGATTTTGCTATTTGTACTGTAAATGGCCTGAAAACCAAAAACTCTTGTACTGATATCAGTAAATCATCTTATGCCATTTTATTTTAGAGTAATGTATATTTTTGTTTCTAGTCCTTCCTTTATTTTGCCTCTGGAATTTACCTTATTTTCTTAAGACTTCAGTTATGTCTTCAAAATGACATTTGTTATACTTTACAGGTCATTTCAAATTTTTTTTTGTGTTGAGAGTTTTTAAAGGTATCTATTTTATCCTATAGCTGTAGTAGAGGGTTTCCTGTATTCTTCAGGAGACTGTTTTACTAGGTAGCTTCCTTTAGTATTGCCTGTATGATCTTGGGTAAATTACTTACCTTTTCTGGTACCTTGTTTTTGTTTTTCACCAGTAAAGTAGAAATGATAAAATTATTTCTTATAATGTTTTCAGGGTCAAATGATAAAATAGGTAAAGAGCTTTGAATAGTGCCAGAGTACCTAAGTTGTCAGTAATTAATAAATCGAGTACTGCTCTCTCTACCTTTTTTTTTTTTTTTTGTATTTTTTCCCAAAGTTAGAAGCTGGGGGACAGTCAGACAGACAGACTCCCGCATGTGCCTGACAGGGATCTACCTGGCATACCCACCAGGGGGCAATGCTCTGACCATCTGGGGCATTGCTCTGTTGCAACCAGAGCCATTCTAGCACCCAAGGCGGAGGCCATGGAGCTGTCCTCAGTGCCTGGGCCAACTTTGCTCCAATGGAGCCGTGGCTGTGGTAGGGGAAGAGAGAAATAAAGAGGAAGGAGAGGGAGAGGAGTGGAGAAGCAGATGGGTACCTCTCCTGTGTGCCCTGGCCGGGAATCGAACCTGTGACTTCCACACGCCGGGCCAACACTCTACCCTTGAGCCAACTGGCCAGGGCCTCTACCATTCTTATTATTGACCCTTGGAAGAGATTGATTTCTGGGTGGTCAGCTATTACATTGACAGTAATATCTGATCAAATGATAAATATTGACAGTAATTACTGATGAGCTTTATCTATGCCACCCCTTCCATGAGAGCATCAACCCACTCTGCCAGCTTTTCCCTGAACAGTTTTTTATTCAGAGTTTGAAATAACCCCAAATGTTATTCATTCCACAGACCGACTCATTTATAACAGCGGCAGAGAGATGGCCGCCCCGTCTTTCCCGACACCCCCCCCCCCGGGATGGGAACTCACGAAGTGCATTTGGCTCGTCGTGATCTCGTTCTCATCTTCTGCCGTCCCCTCCCCTCCTCTGCCTGGAGAGCCGAAGTGACAGGTGCACTAACGTAATGAGCCGTTCGCCAAGAGAAAGGATGTGGTTTCTAATGTTAGCCGTCGGAGCCTGACCCATCATTCCCCAGGAGGAGGGGGAAGAGAGTTTGGGGAATAGAAGAGAGTGTGTTGCCTCAGGTTGGGTTGTGGCTCCCATTAATCTTTGGATTCTTTCAGGCAGCAGTTTGGAACAGTTTCTGGACCCAGTGAGGCCACGCCTGCAGCTCATGGGCTTAGAGGAGTTCAAAGAGTATTTCTGTTGATTCAGTTAAGACCCCTTTTAATTCAATGCTTTGGAGGCTGGGATTAAATATCCCTTGGGATTGTGCTCATATAGCTACGGCATGTTTTGTTAACTCACACTTCCCGGGCTCACCCAGCAAACAGGGGTAGTTTTAAAGCCTGATAAGTTCAGGCCAGTTATATAAAAGCAGATACTTTTGTTTCTTGTTGTGTTAAGCCTTACAATGGGATTTTCACTGCTTTGTTTGAGACTGTGAGAACGAGAAGTACAGATTTCATTTTATTCCCATGCTTCTGGCAATAGTTTAAAAAAAAAACAAACCCTCATAAAATAATCAGGGAAATCGTCTCCATGAACAATTATGAAAAAAGCTATTCACGCTAAATGCCTCTAAGTGAGGCTTCAAGAATGATGTTAATTAGTGGTAAGATCCATTTCGGATGAGAATTATTATTATAAAGGAAGAAAGACAGGCACGTCGGAATTCTGGGAGGTGTCACGAAGTTGCAAAGTGCTCGGAGGACTACTTCTCAGTCCTTTCTCGCCCTCCTTCAACGTTTTAAATGGAAAATACACGAGGAGTCTCATTTTCTCCGATTGTGTTGGAAACGGGCTTCCTCAGACGCAGCCTGACTCTCAGACTGCGGGCTCCGACTTGAACCATCGCGTGAGGTTGAGGCGGCCCCTCCCCCTTTTAACAGAGACAGAGAGATAGGGACAGACAGACAGGAACGGAGAGATGAGAAGCATCAATCATTAGTTTTTCGTTGCACATTGCAACACCTTAGTTGTTCATTATTGCTTTCTCATATGTGCCTTGACCGTGGGCCTTCAGCAGACCGAGTAACCCTTTGCTGGAGCCTGCGACCTTGGGTCCAATCTGGTGAGCTTTGCTCAAACCAGATAAGCCCGCGCTCAAGCTGGCAACCTCGGGGTCTCAAACCTGGGTCCTTCCACATCCCAGTCCGACGGACGCTTCTATCCACTGCGCCACCGCCTGGTCAGGCAACTTTCTATATTTTTTTCAAGGACTAGCAACATGGCTGAAGGCGGATAAAAAAAAGTGCTTATTTTTTCCCCAACATGTTGCAACCATTTTCTTCTTGACAACTCACATCAATGACCTTTATTCATGAATGATTTTAACAACTTCAATGTTGGGGCTGCTGCAAACAGGTACATACAATGACCTGCCTTCGTATGCAAGTTCCCCAGGTGATGCATCTAAATTTGAATTCCTTGTCTTTCTACAAACTCTGCTGCTCTTCTCAGTACTGAATGAATGTGTCAGACCTGGACACACCCCCACCAGCCTTGTGTAGTAAATAATTGTCTTCTTCCTCCACCTGCTTTTTTTTTTCTTTAGTGAGAAGCAGGGAAGGCAGAGAGACAGACTCCCAAATGCACCCAACTGGGATCCACCCGGCATGCCCATTAGGGGGCGATGCTCTGCCCATCTGGGGTGTTGCTCTATTGCAAACAGCCATTCTAGTGCCTGAGGTGGAAGCCATGGAGTCATCTTCAGCGCCTGGGCCAACTTTGCTCCAGTGGAGCCTTGGCTGTGGGAGGGGAAGAGAGAGACAGAGAGGAAGGAGAGGGGGAAGGGTGGAGAAGCAGATGGGCGCTTCTCCTGTGTGCCCTGGCTGGGAATCGAACCCTGGAATCGAACCTGGGACTTCCACATGCCAGGCCAATGCTCTACCACTGAGCCAACAGCCAGGGCCACTCCACCTTCTGTGTAACTCTTACCTCCCCTTCACACTGTTGTGCCCTCAGTTCTTGCTACAGGTCTATGGCCACATGCCTCCCTCCTGTTCACACTCTCCTCCCCTTGCCTGGAACGCACATCTTTATCTGGGCGCCGTGAGGTCTCCTATTCATCCTGTTGGATTCCTAACTGTCTTAGAAAATGATGCCAGCAGGCTTCGAGTCCAAAGGAGAGGCAGGCTGATCAGAGAATATTTTACTATAGATAAATGTGACATTAGAATCTCTATTCCAATAATCGGTTTCTGTCTCTTCACCCTTTGTGTTGCGAACCGTTTGAGGTCAAGGGCTGTGCCTGCTTTTGTATCTCTAGAGTTCATCCTGGTAATGACTAAGTACCGTTGCCTGTTCCTTGCTGAATCAAAGTTTACTGACAGAAGGTCGTGCTCGTGACCTGCCATTACAAACACACGGCCTAAAGGGGCGCAAGGCTGTTCTTCTCCTCCGAGGTGCTCGAGTCAGCAGCCGGCTGACAAGATTCAGATTTACCTGAATTCGTGAATTCCGAATCAGGATCCCAGGTGCTTTCTAAAATTAGCATAATGTATTCCTCAATTTCCAAGGCAGACTGTGCTTTTGGAAATGCTAAGGGTATAGCAATAAAGGAAGAGAGGTGGGTACTTGGGAGGCATTTTTGTATGAGAATTATGTTCTCCTCCTCTTTCCTTAGCGGACTCCACCTAGGATTCTGTTTTGCTGATGGTCAGAGGGTCAGAAGATGGGGGGGGGGAGGCTTACAGTTCTGGCTTCCCTGTGCGCCAGCTAGATAATGTATACAATTTGCCTCTGAGGCTCAGTTTTAGTCACAAATGTAGATGATAATGTCTGCCTTGATTATTTCATGTAGTTATGGTGAGGATGCTCAAATGAAACCGTGCACATGAAAGTACTTTGAAATATGTGAGTTGCCGTGGAAGTGTAACAACGTATGACTAGGCAAAATATGTTCCATTATGAAAGTCAAAACAGAAGAAAGTAAGTGTAAAAATAGATACATTTCTGAATTTATTTGATTAAAAATTTCTTTATCACTGTGTATCAGTGCTCCATGACTAGAGTACTGGTTGATTTATTGAATGTTTACAGTGTGTCCTGTGGGTGACATCATTTAATCCTAATCACAAATCTATACAGTAGGAATGGTGTAACCATCCCCCTACAGAAAAGGAAGCTGAGGATTGCATGTACTAAATGATAAGGTTGCTCTACACTGTTGCCAAATTGTAGCATCCACCCTCGTTCTGCCCTGATTGTTACAGTGGCAACAGAAGGAAAAGGAAACCCCCAGGATGCGAGTCTGTGCTGGCTAGGCAGAGTTACTTACTTTGCCCAGTGTTATTATTCTAAGGTGAGTAGCACAAGATTCCTCGGAGCATATTTGCACCTCTCTGATTAAAAGAAGTATTCCAATTACTAAGAATAGCACATAGTATTTATATATTAGTGTAAGGGAGGAGAAAAGGCGCCTTTAGAAGGAACGGGTCAGGGATGCTCTCCAGTTCCTGGAAACACTCATCTCCCCGGGGTGCTTCTTTGTGTGTTTCCTGCATCAGTCGCTGCTTCACTCCAGCCAGAACCATTGGGATTATTCTCTAATCTTTCCCTCCCTCACCCTCCTTCCTGTCCTCATTCCGTCCGATCAGTTACGTCCTGCTCTTCCACCCTGTACACATTTCTTCCTTCAGATTTCTCCTGTCCGTCATCCTGGTCCCAGCCAGGACAACGCTTTGCCCATGATAGAGCAAACACCTCAGAATTGGTCCCACGGAATCTACTCCTTACAACTTATAATTCATTCTCTAATAGCCAGACCGGGATGTTTATATGGCGGATCAGCTCGGGCTATACTTTTGCTTGAAATAGCGGGTGGATTCCAGTTGCTTCTTTGAATCAAGTTCAAATGCTTTGACCTCGGTTTGGAGTCTGTGTGTGGTCTGGTTGACCGAGCCTCGCACAGTTCCATTCTCCTCTCACTCTTCACCGTCCAGTCATACTGGCCTTATTGCCCGTCAGCCAGTGTCCGTGCTGCTTCCAGCATTGGGGACCCGGTGTCTAAACATTCCTCTGCTCGAAGTGCTGCCGCCCGCACCCCGTCACCCGGGTAACGCCCAGACATTCCTCAGGCTTCGCGTGTCATTTCATGAAGGCGGCATTCCTTGATCACCCCTAGATTAAGTCATAGCCCCTATCAATGACTCTCACAGCATGCTGGGTCCATGTTTCTAACGGCCTCCATCACAAGAGTCTTGTATTTTAATTTACTGGAGAAACTGAGTAGTAGCTCCAGTAAAACAGACATTTTATTCTCCTTATATCCTTACTCTTTCTTGCAGCTGAGTTGTATAAAAAAGTCACTGATTGCCCTCAGAAGGTGACATGGGAAAATACCATAAATGACCATGCTCTGGGGCTCCCTGTCACACCTGTGTCACACCTGTCTGAAAGCAGCCCTCCCGCGGGGCTCGTTGTTGTGTCATGTGACTGTGGGGCAGAGCCTGGCACGCAGTGCAGGCACGGTGACAATATGGTACCCAACCATGTGACTGCATGATGTGTCTCTAGGAATCATCTAGAAATCTGGAATTTTGCCTGGGACCGAGTAAAATGTAATGCGAGTCTGCCAACTTAGATGAATGGAAGTGATCCCTCATTCCCGTCTTCTTAGAACCAAGGGCTCTTCTAGATACGCTAGCTAAATGTGTGCATTTTTCTTTTTTTTACTTTATTATCTTTGATACCTAATATAGTGGTTGATTTTTATCATTTCATTCTAGAGACAATAGTCTGAGCTGGTGGTTCCTCTTATTTTTACAAATGAAGAAACTATGTAAGTATGGCAGACACCTTCCTGTCCTTTCTCTTCTTCCAGAAAAAAATAGAGTTCATGAGCACATGGCTAGACTGTAGACTGCGTTTCTTTGACTCTTACGTTGAGGTGTGGCTGGGTGGAGACAGTCTCTCCAATGTCTCCTAAGCGAAGCAGTGTGCGCCACTGTGGCTGGAATATTTGGGGAATGGCATCTCTCCCGGATCCCTGTGAGCAGGACAGAACCTTCCCGTGTCTGATGTCTGAACTATTGCAAGACACAGAAATTTAAGTTACTCCCTAAGGCCACCAGGTGGCGACCAGTCTCAAGACTGGTTGGCTCAAAGACCATCCATCTCCAAGGACTCTCTGATGCAAACCTAATTGGGAAATGTCTCTTTAATTGTACACCTGTTTAACCTTGGTCATCTATCTTTCTTCTGGTGTGATTTCTTTTTTTTCCTCCATAGTCACTTTTGTAGGTGTTAGCTTGTTTCAATTATTCATTCAGTCATTCCTTCCATTAACTTTTAATGAATGCCAACACTTTTGGATTCTATCCAGACACTGGTTAAATAAAACCCCGCCTCTCTGGAAGGTCACCGTCTGTTGTTGGTGGCCGGGAGGAGAGGTAAGGATTGCTAAATAAATAACAAGAACACAATTTAAAATGTGGCGTGTGTAGCGGAAATGGTGCATGCAAGGTTTAAATGCTACAAGGAGGGAAGTACCTGTCTCATGTTTCTGATAACGTTAGCTGGTGATTAATTAGCCCATATCCTGCTTAATGTATTTCTGCCTGACAGTTCAGCAGGGTCAGAGCACCTCTGACATCTCTGTTTGGAGAGGAGCAGACTTCAGCTTGACAGAGGAGCTGGGTTCTGAGCCTTCACCTCCTCGTAGGAGCCCTTGTACACGCGGCTGCGCCGTCTCCTAATGAGATCTAAATTGTGTCATTAGGCGGGTAGTTTGCCTTCATTATTGCCAGTTCTTTCAATGTGGCACTGCTAATCTCTCCAATTAGCCAAAAAGAAAACCACTGCCACCCGGTCGGATCACTGGGCTGATGAAAATGATGACTCTGGAGTGATTGGTCTAAACCACAAGTTTGTTCAGAAAAGACGGTAGAGGAGATAATCATTTCCCAGGGCCGTGCATGGGCATGGATTGTTTTTTAAAAAAAACAGGACTGAATTGATGGGTTAGTTTCTCTTGAAACATCACGGTAACGTTTGATCAATTATCTTAATTCTGTAAACACTGCCCTCTCGTCGCAGACGCCTGGGCATTCTTGACCACCAACCTCTCCGCCCACACGCCCGCACTGCACATGCTTCACCAGACGCTTCCTGTCGGGAGCCGATCCACTAGTGCTGGCTAACTAGGTCACAGCAGAAGAAGATCCACAACTGCTGGTTGACAAAGTCACAGCAAAAGAAGATAGAGTCACCGCAGATAAGACCAACAGCTGCGGGTTGACAAAGTCACCGCAAAGGAAAGGCACAATGATACTTCCCCCTTTAATCTTTTGAATTAATCTGGCCTTATATTCCCCCCTTTTCTGAGTGTGTGCTATTATTTATGGCACAGGGATAATAGTACCGTGCTTTCCATGTAGATTTGTAGTAATTTCTTTGGAAATGAGACAGAAGGTGTAAGTTCCACAGAAAAGCCTGTAAGCCCCTTGAACTGGGCTCATAAACATAAGAGGCTGGCCATGATATCCCTCATAAAGGGTTAAGTTTGTAGGAGAATTTCTTCTTATTAATCATGTTAGAAAGAATAAAGTTAGAACTTAATTAGTGTATGAATATAGTAAATGAATAAAGTTTAACTAGACATTAGAATCTTAGGTAAGGTGTAGTGAAGTGGCCCGTTGCGTGGCCTTGGATAGGAGTGCAGCTGGCAAGTAAAGAATGTTTTGTTAAAAGACTTGTTTTGTCACTGAAGACAGTTGCTGGGCTTTTCTCAGTAAAACATTCTCATGAGATTTTTGCATTTTCCAAGAATAAGGAGAGGAATGTGGTGGGATTCATAGCAGCAATAGCGACTAATGCCTTCTGATATTATGTTGCTACTAGCTATCTTGCAGGTGCACTCTATGTATCTCTAAGTAAAAATTACTCTTTATACTATGTCAGTTTCTTAATAGCAAGCCTTTTGTAGTCTTGTGAGAAAAGAATTAGGACACTGCATGAACTCAAGGCTATTTGCCTGAGCAAGCAGTGGTCCTCTGCTAGTCCTTGATGATTTCGTCTGCTATCTCTTTCTGTGCCCTTGACTCACAACAACAGTAAAATAGAGTTATTAATTAGTACTAATCTTTTAGAAGTTTGTACCGATATTGTTATTACTATTCAAGTTATTGTATAACTGTACTTTGAATAACTTACCACCTGACTTGTAGCTTATAGATATGAATTAACTGTTATCTAAAAATATGTAACCATAGTGAAACTAAAACAATGATGTATTCAAAATACCATGTGATTGTAACTTAGTGTGTGTGCATAAAAAGTAATGTTAGACCAGCCATTGGCAGAGATGCCTGGCAGTAAATGCTAACCAGAGAATAAAGAGAAAGAAAAGAATTCGGCTCTCTCACTTGATTTTCGCCGACGCCGTCTCCTCCTGTGGGACCCCTGGATTCCCCCCCGGGGCTGGACCCTGGCAGCTTCCCACGATCTGATGTCATCGTGGCTTCAGGACGGCATTGGTTCAGGCAAGCCAGGTTGCAAACACATTCTTTTTCTTTTATTGACACGGTATTTAAAATTAAAACTAAATTTTATTTCCTTAAAGAATAGAAACAAGAGTGTTCTGTCAATGGCCTGTGGGTACTATTCCCGGGTTCTCATTATTTTTTCACAGGAAAGCACATCAGTGTTGAACGCATAGAAGTCATCACAGGTCCGCCTTCATGTTAACTCCAGATACGAATACAGACACCGGTGCGTCCAGTGGTAGTCAGGCCGGCCGCAGGGCCTGCTGAGGATGTTGGCTCACGGGCCGGCTCTTGTTTGCTGGTTTCTGACCTCAGGGAGGCCAGTGGTCTCATATAATGCAGTGGTCCCCAACCTTTTTTTTGGGCCACGGACAGGTTTAATGTCAAAAAAATATTTTCACGGACCAGCCTTTAGGGTGGGATGGATAAATGCACAAAATAAAATTATGCGACTGGCGTAAAAACTGTGGTATTTTTAAATATAATTGTCAAACTTACAAGACACGTGTCAAGAGTGAGTCTTAGATGGATGTAACAGAGGGAATCTGGTCATTTTTAAAAAATAAAACATTGTTCAGACTTAAATATAAATAAAACGGAAATAACGTAAGTTATTTATTCTTTCTCTGTGGACCGGTACCAAATGGCCCACAGACCGATACCGGTCCGTGGTCCGGAGGTTGGGGACCACTGATATAATGGACCGTGTTAGACAACCAGTCTCTCTTGCTATGGGAACGAATAACCTTGTATTGATTGCTTCAGCATTTGTGTACGGCGGGAGACCGTTGGCTAGTAAGGATAATGATTACTTTGGCCACAGTTTTTAATTTTTCTGGATGGTTTCTATGTACAAAGATGGATTTTAGATCTTGGGCCCTTTGCACATGCCACTGGAAGAAGCCAGTTTCCTACACAAAGCCCTGTGTGGCTTGTGTTGGTTGGTTGGTTGGTTTATATATGTGAGGTGAAAAATCCCCCCATCCCTTCTCAATTTTATATTGGCCGACTTAATCCTTTCCATCCTGTTGTTCCACTACTATTTTTAAAGATGTTCCTTTTTTAAAAGATCACAATTTACGTTTAATATCATCCTCTCTCAGCCTCACACGCACAACATAGTGGCCAGACAGTCACGTACCTTATAGAGAGGTGGGCGTGTCCAGTTCCCACCTGGCCCCGTATATGGTCCTTAACGATATTACTGGCCATATTCCCTGTGCTGTAATTTGCATCTCTGTGACTATCCTGTTTCCACCAATTTGTATCTCTTAATCCCTTCACCTTGGGTGCCCTCCGGCAGCCACCAGTCTGTTCTCTGCAGAAGGATATTTGTCCTATAACCCTAATTTTTCACCGGTTCTCCTATTGCAGTGACGGGATATTATAATCGTAGCAGTAAACTCAACCTCATACGCCGAGATCATGGTAAAATTATTTTCTCAAGAAAGAGATATTTAGAGTAAGGTCTTCAATATCACCTCAGAGTCATTTGGGGCTGAGAGTCAATAATTATTATTTATTCAGTTTTGGAGCAGAACAAAGCAGAGGGGTATGGGTTACTTACCTGGTATTACTTAAATACGACCCCCCTGGCCTTATCTACCTGTTTGTGCAAAGATTCTATATGTTCTATATGTCTTTGTAGAGAGTTAGAGATGATTGAGAGAAAAACAGAATTTAATGGTATTAATTGACAATTTCAACAAAGCCTGAAGTCAGTTACCAAGTGATCTTATGGGAACTCCTTCCAAGAGAGGTATTTAATTGGGATTTGAACATGTTTTAAAAGGCTGAGATGAGTAATTCTCCTAGGAAAAGTGCATCTAATAAATAAAATTACTAATTGAACTGTAATGCTGACCTTTAAAGTAACACACATGATTAAATGCCTATCGTCGGACGGGCCTTCCAGCCCAGATGTCAGGCTTTTAAGTGTTTCCCTCTCTCTGGGCGCTGACTTTGGTTAATGTATTCTGCGGACTCGCACTTGATGCATTCAGGAAAGTAGAAAATAATTAACCACTACTTAGGTTATTGTCAGGCATGATGAAGTAACAGAGATCCCCAGGCTTCTGTGACTGCTGGCCTCGCAACATTTTTAAATCCGGGGGACCACATCAATCACACCTCCAGGATAGCATCTTTGAGAATGAGTCTTTTACTGATTGATTTTTTAAACATTTTATTGGGGTGAGCCTGGTGAACATAATTATCCAAATTTCAGGTGCCCAGTGCCACCGCCCATCTCTGCGCTCCGTAGTGCGTGTTCACCTCCACAGTCACGTCTTCCTCCGTCACCACCTGTCACCGCTGTCCCCTCCTCTACCTTCCCACCTCATCCCCGCTCCTGGGCCCCCACCCTTGCCTGGCAATCTCCATTCTGTGGTCCATGTTTATAAGATTTTTGTTACTGTTGTTTGTTGGTTTTGCTGATTTTGGTCCTTCTCTGTTCCTCCGGCTCCCTCACCCAACCCCCCCCCCCCCCCCGCCTGAAGGCTGTCAGTCTGCTCTTTATGTATGCGTCTGTTTCTGTTCTCCTTATTAGTTCATTATGGACATATCTTCTAAGAATACTACAGTAATATGAAGGAATACATGCACCCGAGTTCGCTGCAGCCTTATTTATGGTAGCCAAGATGCGGAAGCAGCCTGTCCGTGAATGAGTGTGTAAGAAAGCTGAGGAACATTTACACAATGGAATAGTATGTGGCGGTCAAAAAGAAGGAAATCTTACCTTGGGTGACAGCATGGGTGGACCTGGGGTCAATTTGCTATGTGAAATAAGCCGGTCAGAGAAAGACAAGTACCATATGATTTCACTGATATGTGGGATCTAAGGAACAAAATGAACAAACAAGCAAAAGCGGTAGTTTTATTTCTACTTTATTAAAGGGCACATGATGTCTTCTTGTCAATTTGACCTAATAAGAACAAATTCAGCACAGGTAGGATTTGATTGACAGGTTCCAGCTCAGCAGTTGAGAGAGACAAGTGCCTGAACTCTAAGACGTGACCAGTTGGTAGGACACTACGATTCTGGGAAGTGAGTGGGTGCAGGCGGGGACAGGAAGAGGGTCCTCCTCACTCTTCTGTGAGAAGTGCGTTGACTAAGGATGTTTGTAAGGATGCGCTGTACACCAGGGACATCCGTGGAGCACATACAATTCTCATAACCACCCCACGAAGTAGCAACAACTGTTCTTTTTTGAATATGACAGCCCTCGAACCCTGGGCTTGCTGGGTGAGGCTCAGAAACTTCCCCAGAGTCACAATGCTGGGACTCAAATACAGGTCTGGGTGGCTCCAAACGGACCCTCCCTTCAAGACTGGGCTTGCTGGATGAGGCTCAGGAGCTTCCCCAGAGTCACAATGCTGGGACCCAAATACAGGTCTGGGTGGCTCCAAACGGACCCCCCCTTCAAGACTGGGCTTGCTGGATGAGGCTCAGGAGCTTCCCCAGAGTCACAATGCTGGGACTCAAATACAGGTCTGGGTGGCTCCAAACGGACCCCCCCCCCTTCAAGACTGTTTGGCAAACTGGGCAATAAATGCCAATGAATGAGAAAGAACAGGGTTGTCACTCGATGAACAAAACGTGGGGACTAACGGGATAGTGAGAAGGAGCAGCTTCCAGGACAGGAGTGTGAAGTAGGAAGGTGGCTTCACCTGAGATGCTTTGAGGCTCAAATCGAGTGAGGGCCATTTTGTAAAGAGGCAAAGACACGTATTTCACGTTTTCAGTGATGCCCCATTTTAAAAATGCAAAAAGATTGCTTTCGTTTTCTACTTAAGGTTCTATGAAGACACACACTTGAAGTCAAGGGTCAAGTCGGAGATGAATCAACCTCTAATTGTTTTATATATTTTGCCTAGCTAAAGTCCTTCAAGTCATTTCCTACTCATTGCATGATTTAGCATTTCTTGCTTTTTGTGTGTGTGTGTATGTTTTTTTTTTACAGAGACAGAGAGTCAGAGAGAGGGATAGATAGGGACAGACAGACAGGAACAGAGAGAGAATGAGAAGCGTTAATCATTAGTTTTTTGTTGCGACACCTTAGTTGTTCATTGATTGCTTTCTCATATGTGCCTTGACCATGGGCCTTCAGCAGACCGAGTAACCCCTTGCTCAAGCCAGCGACCTTGGGTTCAAGCTGGTGAGCTTTGCTCAAACCAGATGAGCCCGCGCTCAAGCTGGCTACCTCGGGGTCTCGAACCCAGGTCCTCCGCATCCCAGTCCAACGCTCTATCCACTGAGCTACTGCCTGGTCAGGCAGCATTTCTTGTTTTTATATAACTAAAATAGGACTTACTATGAGGTCCATACAACTACCATCTTCAGCTATTAATTAAGAAATTGTTCGAGTGATAATGGGGAGATTTTGATGCTAAATCAGTTCTCATTTTGTAAAGCCCATCTGAACAACCAATAAAGCAAATCGTGACCTATTTCAAGTGAGTTATGCAATAAAATTTATCTAGGCCCTGGCTGGTTGGCTCAGTGGTAGAGCATCGGCCTGGCGTGCAGGGGTCCCAGGTTCGATTCCCGGCCTGGGCACACAGGAGAAGCGCCCATCTGCTTCTCCACCCCTCCCCCTCTCCTTCCTCTCTTGTCTCTCTCTCTTCCCCTCCCGCAGCGAGGCTCCATTGGAGCAAAGATGGCCCGGGCGCTGGGGATGGCTCCTTGGTCTCTGCCCCAGGCGCTAGAGTGGTTCTGGTCGCGACAGAGCGACGCCCCGGAAGGGCAGAGCATCGCCCCCTGGTGGGCAGAGCATCGCCCCTGGTGGGCGTGCCGGGTGGATCCCGGTCGGGCGCATGCGGAAGTCTGTCTGACTGTCTCTCCCCGTTTCCAGCTTTGGAAAAATACAGAGAAAAAAAAATTTATCTAGAATACAATGACAGCTTGGTGTTCAGTTCAGACTAATTTCACACACATCCTGAGAACTGCTTTTGGAGTGACAGTGGGCTATCTCATGGCACTTTCTGATGGTTTGAACATCAGAATGATTTGCCACAAATTTCTTGTTTGCTCTTATACTTAATTGTTTAAGAAGAGAAGAAATAATGGTGAACATTGCCTCGGCCAAAAATTATATTCATGGGCTCTCGATTTACTCATATTTGGGGACATTATTAGTATAAGAAATAGATGAGAGAAAATAAAAAATTTGTTCACTTTCACTGAGATCAGGAAACAGGAAACTTTCTTATAAAAGATCAGGTAGGAAATGGTTTCCACTTTCCCATGATTGGTCTCTGTCACAACCACTGAACTCGGTCCCTTGGGGTGGGGGAGGGGAAGCAGCCGTCAAAAAGACATAACTAGATATGAGTGTGTAAAGCCAGTAGCCGCCACCATCGTGGCCGTGCACATGCAGATTCTCATTGAATTCAGGTAGATGGTAAAGAAACACTGGAGCCAAAAACTGGTGGGCCATTCCTTTATTAAAGTCTCACACCGGCCAAAGAGCAACATACACAGGGAAGACATTTCCCTTTCACTCAGGGCTCCCAAAGCCACTGACACATTCTTCAGTTCCACAACCAGGAGAATCTTCTCCGGTTCCTCCTAGAATCAAAGGCCCCACCAGTCTCAGCAGAGCTCACAAAAGCCCCTCAGCTCTGGTTCCCCACCTGCACACCTTCTCCCTTCTCTGCCAACACGGCTTCTCCTCAGCACCCTGCATTCTCTCTGCTCTCACTCCGCAAACATGGCTTCTCTCTGCCCCTTCTCCTTCTGCTCTCTGCAAAACCCTCTGGTGCAAAACCCTCTCCTCCAGCAGACATTAGCAAAACAACGGCCCCTCCCAAGCAGGAATGCAACCCCGCAATTTGCAATCAACTGCCCCACTCTGAGGGCAAGCACACATGTGGCTGCCCAGAGGCATTTTCTAACAATAAAAGGGAACAAACTCAAAAAAATACAAATTTTACTAACTCATTTGCCCAACAGAGTGTGTTTCAATAAAACTTGATTTACAAAAAGAGGTGGCAGGAGCATTTAGTGTCTAGGCTGTAATTTGCCAATTTTTTATCTTAGGCCAACAGCCTCCTTACTAGAAGGATGTGATTAATGGAAATGGGCATTTTAGATGTTTTCTGACATTCCCCTTTCCTTTATAAATGAAAAAACTAAGGTCTACAGAGGAGGAGTGAATTGTCTAGAGCAGCAAATAGTCACGAAAAAAGGTCACCGTTCCTGCATCATGCATGCCCGGTGGCCTAGACAGCCACAGAGAGAAAATCAAGACAAAAGGACCTACCTGCGAGTGTGGAAGGGCACCTGTTGGTAGGCTGGCAGTTGCATTTCTCCGTATGTCAACCTATGCAAATATATGCTAATTTAAATGGGATATTTGGCAGGCCTTGGGGAACCCCATTTAGCTGCTGCTAAAGAAGTTATTCCCAAAGAATGCCAACTAGAATCAAATTGCTCCAAAGCCTGATTAATTTTTTGTGGACTGCACAGAGCTGCCTGCTCATTTTACCCAATTCCCCAAGCTGCGTCTCCCCTCTGCGACGGTCTCTTCATTTGTGCAAAGATCACAGGGCAGGCGCGCTCGGACTCAGCCTTTCATTCAAGCGTGCGGCCACAGTGTGCGCTCAGACTGCGGTCCCGGCGTGGAGGCAGGCGCTGGGGCCCCTTCCAAGCGGAAACTTTTCATGTTTGGCGATAGATGGGAGTTAAGTGATTGTTAACTTGGAATGTGTTCTGGGGAATGAAAGCAGGTGGTTGACTTTGGAAATAGGCTTAATAGCCTTACTGTAGGGTAGGAGACCCAGCGTGGGAGCAACTTTCTTGAGATCTATTTTTTGCGGTGTTTACATATACGTGTGTGTGTGTGTGTGTGTGTGTGTGTATTTTTGTGGGGGGGGGGTAAAGAAAATGCTATGAAAGTACTAAAGGCAAACTCAATGTTTTGGTAATTTGAATATGAACATAAATAAATCAGTCCAGCAGGAAGCAGAAATTGTCATAAAAGGAGCCATAAACATGGCTGGGATACAGGTGTTGATGGTACTAATAACTAAGGATTACAGAGAAATTCCTGTGACAGATACAGCTCTAAGTGCTTTAACATGTATTAAATAATTTGTATTCTTGTTAACTGAAAAATAAAAAAAGCCCAAAGAAGAAGCAATATATAAAAGCATTTCTTTGGGGTTAAAAAGAATTGTCATTGTGGAAGCACAGATTCAGGCGGAAACCCAGGCGTGTCTCACCCACGGGGTGAGGGCAAGGGGTTTTTATGAGAAAAGGAAGGGAATTGTTACATGAGCAGAAGAAAGGAATTTCTGTGAGTGCTCACCTGATGAGTTAATCGTTGGCCATACATGGCTGCTTACTGATTCTGTCTTCAGAAAGACGGTCAGTAACCATCAGTCACGTGGTCAGCCTGCCTGCTTTCCTGTTAGCTTTGCAATCACTTGTTGCTAAAATGCTTACAGGATGTTGCTTTGGTCCTGTCTGAAGATTATTTTGCTCCATCCAAAGGTTCAAGGAGCCAGGTGTCCATGTCCACTTTTCATGTTTTGTTCTGCACAAAGCCCTTTCCAAGCTCTGCATTATATACAGCCTAACTGGACGGTTCTTCAGCCTGTGGATCAATATTCCCTCACATATACTTTCAGTACTTTATCTTTCTCCCCCATGTACCATATGCCCTAGACATTTGGGCTGCTTGCTATTTTTAAAAAAGCTTTTTATTATCTCCTTGGGGCCAGGCCCTGCTTAGGTACTGTGAATATAAAAATACAGCAAGTATTTCTTACTTTTGAGGAGCTGTCTCTCTAGCTGGTGAAATAGCTCTCTGCTATTTCTAGACCCTGTAGGCTCATCTGGAAAGAACAGGAGTCGAGGAGGCCTATGTATATAGCACCCTCAGATGCTTACCTAAGGGAATTGGAGCAACCATCTTGATTCGCAGATTTTGATCCTCCCATTGAAATCTTGGATTCCACTTATTACTTGAATGCTTTCCAAGGTACTATTAAATGAAAGAATGCATGTTAGAAAAAGGTAGCTTTTTTTTTTTTTTTCAGTCTTATCCACATTTGGAGAAAAGCCACTCTAAAGGTAGATGGAAATGTTGCATACTTGCACAAACTAAAGGAGAACTATCAGAATAAAGAGATATTTTAATAAATAGGGCATTGAAAAGGAGAAGGTGAGTGAGGACAGAGACAGGACCCTTGAACTTGTTGAGAGAGATCATCAAGGAAGCATTTTTAGGCCCTGGCTGGTTGGCTCAGCGGTAGAGCGTCAGTCTGGCGTGCGGGGGACCCGGGTTCAATTCCCGGCCAGGGCACACAAGAGAAGCGCCCATTTGCTTCTCCGCCCCCCACCCCCCACTCCTTCTTCTCTGTCTCTCTCTTCCCCTCCCGCAGCCGAGGCTCCATTGAAGCAAAGATGGCCCGGGTGCTGGGGATAGCTCCTTGGCCTCTGCCCCAGGTGGCAGAGTGATGCCCCGGAGGGGCAGAGCATCGCCCCCTGGTGGGCAGAGCGTCGCCCCTGGTGGGCGTGCCGGGTGGATCCCGGTCAGGCACATGAGGGAGTCTGTCTGACTATCTCTCCCCATTTCCAGCTTCAGAAAAATACAAAAAAAAAAAAAGAAAAAAAAAAAAGAAAGCATTTTTAATAGACTGGTAGTTATAGACGACGCATTTCTAGCGGCTACAGAGGAAGTGAGTGAGCCTTGAATGAAGGGAACCAGCCTAGTGGCAGTTTAAGGAACAGGAGAGTGTCTGGAATGTCACTTTCCATCAGTGACATATGTTATCCATTGACAGACTCGGAGGTTTCGTTTATATTCGTGTTTCTATAGGAAACATTTGTGTTTTTTTTTTTAAAGGTTTTTTTTTTTTAAATTTTTTATTTATTCATTTTAGAGAGGAAAGGGAAAGACAGAGAGAGAGAGAGGAGAGAGACAGAGAGAGAGAGAAGGGGGGAGGAGCTGGAAGCATCAACTCCCATATGTGCCTTGACCAGGCAAGCCCAGGGTTTCGAACCGGCAACCTCAGCATTTCCAGGTCGACGCTTTATCCACTGCGCCACCACAGGTCAGGCATGTGTTTTTAAAATTTCTTACTTTATGCTGTGAAGACAGTACAGTCAACAGATGGAGTATATTTTTAAGGAAATGAACCTTACTGGACCTTTTCAATTATTTTGAAATTTTGGTTGACTATCTTTGGGGACATACAGGCACCTGAAGCAGTCTACAGACAGCACAGAAGAAACTGGGATTATTTTGAAGCTCAACCCTGGCTCCTTTCTCAGGGATGAATATACCGATATATTCTTTGCTTGAGTTTTTAGTTACAAATATCATTTTTTAAATCAAAGGATGTTATTACTCTATTCTTTTTTACAGAGACAGAGAGTCAGAGAGAGGGATAGAAAGGGATAGACAGACAGGAAGGGAGAGAGATGAGAAGCATCAATCATCAGTTTTTCGTTGCAACCCCTTAGTTGTTCATTGATTGCTTTCTCATATGTGCCTTGACTGTGGACCTTCAGCAGACCAAGTAAACCCTTGCTCAAACCAGTGACCTTGGGTCCAAGCTGGTGAGTTTTGCTCAATCCAGATGAGCCCGCGCTCAGGCTGGTGACCTCGGGGTCTCGAACCTGGGTCCTCCACATCCCAGTACGCTCTATCCACTGTCCACTGTGCCACCACCTGGTCAGGCTATTACTCCATTCTTAAAGAGCATCAGAACCCTAAGACCTCTGTTACATAGCAAACACAGAGAACATGCAGGTTTCAAGCCATACTGGTCTCTAATTGGAGCAGCTTTGCTCCACTAGAGTGCAGTCTAATTGCGGAGCAGGGTAGCATGATGGTTGAGTATTTCTCTCTCTTTTATTCTCTCAATTCGATCTGAGTAAGTTAAAATTTAGCTCATAATGTTTTTCATAGCTGGGTTGCCTTTGTACTTTGACATTTTGGGTGGGGGTGTTTAATGCATGTGTTTGGCTATTAGTGATGAAAAGTTGGGTTTTGAGCTGTCTTACCAGCTGAGTAAAAAGCAGGCACCATCACACTATTTGCAGCTTGGATTTCCAAAGATTCTTGTGTGACTACTTACTTAGTAGGAACAATGAAAGTTGACTCATTAGAATGTGAATACAGCAGATTCTAGCTTTGGGGATTTGAGAATAACATTTTTTCAAACAAAGAATCAGAAAACTGACACAGCATAAGGCATTCTTTTGGCAAAACTGGTGGGTAGCTGCTGTTTTTGCTTAACTCAGAATTATTCACTTTCTGTGTGTGAAGAGCATCCTGATTTTTTGAGGGGGAGTGTTCGCTTCTTCCTCATGATTACTTCATTTTGTTCACGAAAGGGTGACTCTTCCTTGGGCTTATGGATAGACAATTAGATCATTGTATTTTTTGGCTACAATGATTGATTCAAGATTAGTCATATGACTTAACTATACACCCAGTAAGGTTTTCCTTTTTGGAGCTATAGAAAAGAGAAACATTTTCTTCCCACTGGAAGGGTTAGCAGTAAAGATGATATAAACCTGAATCTTCTGTGGCCTTCGTGAAATCTGAGAGGAAAACCTTTAAAATAGAAAGCAGAAGCCAAAAGATTGAGAGAGACCCAGTCTTTGTAAACCTCAGCTACATCCTGGATTCAGCCACATCTGAACCTATGACCATGGCTTTTCCTCTCTTTTTTTTTTTTTCTTCTTCTGAAGCTGGAAACAGGGAGAGACAGTCAGACAGACTCCTGCATGCGCCCGACGGGATCCACCCGGCACACCCACCAGGGGCAACGCTCTGCCCACCAGGGGGCGATGCTCTGCCCCTCCGGGGTGTCGCTCTGCCACGACCAGAGCCACTCTAGCACCTGGGGCAGAGGCCAAGGAGCCATCCCCAGCACCCGGGCCATCTTTGCTCCAGTGGAGCCTTGGCTGCGGGAGGGGAAGAGAGAGACAGAGAGGAAGGAGGGGGGGTGGAGAAGCAAATGGGCGCTTCTCCTGTGTGCCCTGGCCGGGAATCGAACCCGGGTCCCCCGTACGCCAGGCCGATGCTCTACCACTGAGCCAACCAGCCAGGGCCTCCTCTTTTAATTGCATAAGCCAATTCCTTGTCTCTTGAGCTTAAACCAGTTCGCGCTAGACACGTGCACCGAGGGGTTCAGACTGCTACACCGAGAAAGGCCATGTAGAGAATCAAGCAGCTACCATTTTTATCACCATCGTTGAATTTTAAAAATGAACATTTTTTTACAGAAAGATGGAGGCAAACAAAAGGCAACACTTTAAAATAGAAATGTGCTTTTATAAAATTTTGGCTGGTAATGTTTTCATTCCTTAGCAAATGAGTAAGAAATTTTTATCACCGGGCGCCTAGGAATGGCTGGCCCAGGAGGGAAGTAACAGAACTGAGGCGCAGGAGATGAAGATTTATGTGTTACTCTACGAGCAAGTACTGTCGATTCTCAGGGGGTCACTTACCTGGTCTGCGTCTGTGGCCCCTCACTGTCTAACTGGAACAGATGATTCCTGCACAGCCTACCTCAGATGCCAGCTTAGCTAATTACGTTCAAAAGTTTCAAGTCAGTATAATGCGCGTTTATTTCTTGTCTGCGATCATGACCTGAGAAGTCTTCATTTAATATCTAGTGACTGGCCGACTAACCGTGCCTTTTTGCCTTCCTGCAGAATCTTTTAGGATGAAAACATTTGTAGCAGTCCCCACAATATAGGGTTCCAGGTTTTGTTTTTGTGTTTTGGCTAACATTTTGGGTGAAGTTTTATTTCAGTGATATAAAATGCACAGCCATCGAGGGTGTTAGAGTCCGATGAAATGAAGTGATTTTTTTTTTTTCCCCAAGAATGCTCACATTGGTGCGAAGAAATGAACATCTGTTTTATGGGCTAATTATGTGATGTGGAGAAAGCTTTTTGTTGTTCATAGCTGTGTTTTGAAGGATTGGTCAATGAGCCATATCATAAACACTGTTAAAATGGGATTTGGGTGCAGGAATAAATCAAGTTCTTTTCTAGAGTCTCAGCAGATTTTTAGAAGACAGACTGGTTTTTAAATGAGTTTTATAACCAGAATAAAATGATTGACTTTCAATAATTCCAGGCAAAAAATGTCTGATGCAGTGAAGTTTTTTTTTGTTTTGTTTTTTTCCCCCCTCCAATCAGATTGTTCTCTTTGGTTTTATTTGCAAAGTTCTGGGCAGAAAACTGAGCTTCTGTGAACTTGGAACCGAGGGTAGAGATGCAGGTGTTTTTCTGCAAAGGAGAGCTTGCTTCGCAGCGTGGGACTGGTGTCACGTTCAGGCGCACTTGGCAGGAGGAAGAGGAAGAACAGAGATGGCTGGTAAAGCGACAGCAGGGACCGCTCTGGGGTCTGTGGGACCCCTCCTCCCCAGTCCTGCCCGAGTCTCCCTTTACATGGTCCTTTTTCGCCTTTGAAGTTTCCTGTCGCAGGGAACAAGGATAATGGGCCATTTTGCAGAATTTATAGGGCCAAAGTGAAAGCAACAATTTCTCCTTCACAGAGCTGCTGAAATGTCACCTGCAGTGAGCATGTGTTTTGACAACAACAAGGTCAGGTACTTGGCCACTTAAACAGTTGAATCAAAACCGAAGGGCCCTGTTTTTTTCTGGAAGAACTGCAGTATCAGTGGGAGTGTTGTGACTTAGCCCAAATAGGTCAGTGCCTTTTGGTTTTTTTTAGACTGACAGCTGTCAATCCACTGGGCGCTGTTGCATTTAAATATTTTCCTGACTTGAGCTGAATGTCTTCCGCAGCTGTGGCTTTGTTAGGTGACAGATTGAGTGGCGTCTAGGCTTGTGAGATGAGTTGTGTGGCTGGTCCAGCATGTGGACTCTGGAGCCAGACGGTCGGGAGGTTCAAATCCTGCTACTCTCACTAATTTGCTGGATGGTGTCAAGAAATTTACTGATTTCTTTGTGCCTCAGTTTCCTTAGATTGAAAATGGGAGTCAAGATTGGTTGTGAGGATTAAATCAACTAACACAAGTGTAAATGTCTGGCATATATTCAGTCTAAATTATTATTACTGTTATCATTATCAATTATGATGAAACTTTGATACTTCACTCAATCCTTTTATTTTTATTTTTGGCTGATCCAGAAATAGTAATATAATCACAGTGATTGATTCTGGACTATTTATTGACTATGTCCATATTATTATGATAGGAGCTATCGCAGAGGATAAACCAACTATTAGCCCTTGGATTCATCTATTGATGTCTGACCTGGGCATATTCGTGACACAGATAAACACGGGCAGTTTTCATGGGACCTTTACCATTTGTTTTGACTGAATCAGTTCAGCCAACAAGCAAAACATGATTCTATGTCGAAGACACTGGACAAGGTCCTGGAAGGTTAAAGAAATAAGTTAAGAGTCTGTCTGGGTTGATGGAAGCACGTTGAACCTTGGTGTCCCATCTCTGTGCATTTAGGTTTAGTGTAAGAACACCCCCATCTCCCAGACAGTGCCTGACACACAGTAGACATGTGTTGAATAACTACCCTTGTAATTAATTTATAAAGCAATTCCACAGGTGCCATCTCACCCACCGTTTCTTACCATTGACCTCTCTGGGCCACATGACGCTTGGTTGTAGAAGACTGTCCTGTGTGTGTCACAGGTTTAGCATTACCCTTGGTCTTTGGGAGAGCCACCCTTCTCCTCTGCCGTGATAGTCAAGAATGCCTCCAGAGGCTGGGCCACGTCCCGTGGGGCGCGATGGGGAGGTTGGACCGACCTCTGTGTGGGAGCCATTGATTGTCGCCTCGTTCCTCAGACTTCCTGTGGGAGGGGCGGCCACGTCAGACTTCCAGTGTCCAGCTGAGAGATGACGGACGTTTCAGTGTTTAAGTGGCTTACGCAATGTCCTCTGGCTGGTGACCTGCAGCACTTGAACCTGAATCCGGTGCCGTAGAGCTGGCCCCAAAGGAAGCAGGTAGAGTGTCCACGGCTGTGTGGCACACAGGAGCAGCCTGGTGGGTTCAGCTGGGCTCTCTGGAGTCGTGACCACACAGGGACTCGTCAGCGACACGGCTGTTCTCAGGGCCGTCCTTGGAGAGAATAAAAAACGGCCACAGTGATCATTCCCAGGGATGCTGACAATAGGAACATCTGTCTGCTTGCCTTATATTACCGGTCAACAAAGGGTCTGTCTGACTTAGGTGGAAGAACAGTTTGCCCTCCATCCCATGAATAGAGCCTCTTGGCCTGGAAGGACATTCTGCTTTTGTTAATTTGGGGGATAGTCCAGTTTCATTTCCTTTCCTTTCTCTTAAGCAGTGGTCCCCAACCCCCAGGGCCGTGGACTGGTACCGGTCCATGGGCCATTTGGTACCGGTCTGCAGAGAAAGAATAAATAACTTAACATTATTTCCGTTTTATTTATATTTAAGTCTGAACGATGTTTTATTTTTATTTATTTTTATCTTTTTTAATTAAATTTAATGCAGTGACATTGATAAATCAGGGTATATATGTTGAGAGAAAACATCTCCAGATTATTTTGACATTTGATTATGCTGTATACCCCTCACCCAAAGTCAAATTGTCTTCTGTTTTATTTTTAAAAAATGACCAGATTCCCTCTGTTACATCCGTCTAAGATTCACTCTTGACTCTTGTCTCATAAGTTCGACAATTATATTTAAAAATACCATAGTTTTTACGCCGGTTGCATAATTTTATTTTGTGCATTTATCCATCCCACCCTAAAGGCCGGTCCATGAAAATATTTTCTGACATTAAACCAGTCCGTGGCCCAAAAAAGGTTGGGGACCACTGCTCTTAAGGACAAAACATTTCAATCTTGTCTTGGGACAATAGGTAAAGGAAAGAGCATCTGCTGTCTGGAGTGTGGTCTAAATCATTCCTGCAGACCAGCATGGGAACGCAATCGCCGCGCTTCCGGGATGCCTCAGACACAGAGGGCCGAGTGCTACGCCAGTTTGGAAATGAACGGGGGCCTTGCCCTGATGATGCTCCCCAAGCTGCACGTCTCCTGTGCAGTCCCAAATTCTATCCAAACAACGTGGCATTAAAACCTATTCACGGAGATAAGCCGGGCAAGTGCCGGTGTAATCAAGGATCACGATGACTAGACAGAGGCCGGAGAGGGAGGGAGGGAGCGAGCAGATGGAAACCACAGACACAGAACGAGGAAGCCGGAGAGAGTGAGAGGACACCATGAAAACACACACCTCAGAAAAACTCATATGAAGAATTCAGTTAAAGAAAGAGACGAGATCTCTCGATTTTTCAATAAGATCTTTTTTTTTTAATTGATTTTAGAGAGAGATGAAGTGGGAGAGAGAGAGAGAGAGAGAGAGAGAGAGAGAGAGAGAGAAACATCAATTTGTTCCATTTGTTGGTTGATTTCTTGTATGTGCCTGGGGGTCGGACCCACAGCCTCAGCCTTGGTGTATTGGAATAATGTTCTCACAAACAGACTGAGCTCCTTGGCCAGAGGTCAGTGAGATTTCTTTATGTGCCTGACAACAAACATACAGGCCTTTTGGACAGAGTTTGAGCTAAGAAAGGAAACACCGAGAGAAGAAGGTTTGACAGTTTCATCATTTCCCAAGTTACCATTCCGTCTTCGAGAGCACATTTATTTATTGCATCCATACCACAGTCAAGGTGCTTGAAGCAAAGATGGGACTCAGAGCATTCAAACCAAGGCTTTGCCATCAGTGGACTCTCTGGAGCTCCACCAGTGGAGCTTGGAGGGGTGGTTCTAGGGGTGTAGCCTGAACTGGAGTCCCCAGAGGGCCTGGGAAAACACAGATCACCAGCCCTCAGTCCGCCGTGCATGAGCCTGTGGGTCTTTGCCTTGATGACAAGTTTTCTGGTGACGCTGATGACAGAAGACTTGGTGAACCATGGGCTTAGGTCATTATCGGGACCCACGTGAGCCTCACTTTCCTCGGGCACAGAACGTGACTGAAGACTGTCCATCCCTGTGGTGTTTACGTGTGAGGAGTCTGTTAAAAGTATAATTAAAGAGAGAGAAATTCTTTTAGTTACCGTCTGGAATCGTTCCACTGACTTGGCCTACTTTATTGTGAACATAATAGATTCTCGCATGCCCAGACTGTTGGAGGTGAATTCTATTGTTCTCCTGGGTATTGTGTATTGCCAGAAAATGTATTTATTTAGTTTTTGGAGTCAGGGTGTTGACTCTTTGTGCCTTGTAGGGCGCCTCTTTCTGGATTTGCTCTCTTCCTGATTTCTGATAGCTTTTGGTGGTTAGTAAAACAAGGGACACTTTTGACAGTAAATTGGGGACACTTACTCTTATAATAGACAAATTCTGGAAATAGCCCTTTCACAAATCATTGATAATCTGTTTTCCAATTTTTCAGAATTCCTGATCACCAACAGCTAAGAACTACTGCTCTATATAGTATCACGTTTTACGCTCTTGTACTAATTTATAAGCCCAAACACTTTACAGAGGACCCATGGAAATCCCTAAGGTAGAGAGTAGCCAGCCTGAAGCATCATGAGCTCTAAGGGACAAAGATGTTCCTGATTAAAAAGTGGTGGCGACTGGAATATTTTATATTCCATCCCTCGATCCTTTATGCACTTGTATAAACGGGAAGAGACACTTCAGATGTCTGGGAAAATCAAATTATTATTTGCCATTTTTTTTGGCACACTGAATCACACGTTGTTTAAACAAACACACTGAGTCACACGTTGTTCCAGGCCCCGTGCCAGCTGCTGGGGGAACACATATAAATAATTGACTTCAGTGTTTAAGAAGCCTACATACGACAGACGAGGAAGACCACTTACAGATTACTACGTGGGATAACAACCGGACGTCCGCAATCGGGGGATCATGTACAGAATAGTGTGAGAATGGGTGAAAGGGAGCAAGAAATACCGTGTCGATGGGAAACCGAGTCTAGCAAGACATATCAGTTACCAAGTGAGCTTCTGAAATGGTGTAGGGCAGTGGTCCCCAACCCCCGGGCTGGGGACCGGTACCGGTCCTTGGGCCATTTGGTACCGGTCCACAGAGAAAGAATAAATAACTTACATTATTTTCGTTTTATTTATATTTAAGTCTGAACGATGTTTTATTTTTAAAAAGTGACCAGATTCCCTCTGTTACATCCGTCTAACACTCACTCTTGCCACCTGTCTCGGTCACGTGATACATTTATCCATCCCACCCTAAAGGCCCGTCTGTGAAAATATTTTCTGATATTAAACTGGTTTGTGGCCCAAAAAAGGATGGGGAACACTGATGTAGGGCATTCAAAACCATCAAGACTATTGTCCTTGGGGCTAAACAACAGGAAGAGGAAAGGGCCAGAGATTTCTACAGGATTCCTGTTTGGGGCGTTACTCGTGCCTAAAGAAGGACAGGCCTACTGCGTTACCGCGGCTTTCCGTCCATTCTTCCATCCTTCGCAATGACTCTAAAGCTCCGGGCATTTACAACAATCACCATTTCTGCTGCTGAGTAAAAGAAGTATCCTGACGCTGACTCTAACGTCTTACAGTTAGCCGCTGTTCCCTAAACACACACACTGGAGCACTCAAGGGTCTTTTCATCACTGATAGGTTTTGAATCTGTATTTAATAATCAAGATGGAAGCCGAAGGGGAAAGAGGTTAAGTGCCACTCTTGAGACGATAGTGTCTGTGCAGGTCAGAGCCAGGAACGTCATTTCAGATCACTTGAGGTTATTGTGTGAATAGAACTTCGGCTCTGCGGTGTTGTTGCTTTGGGGAGCTGAAAGTGAGCTGTGTCCTGAACGTATGATAAGAGAATCAGGCGTAGGCAGAGCACTTTCCGAACCCCGGACTGGCGTTCATGTTGGTGACTCGGGCTGGGGGGTAAATTGTTTGAAAAGTGGAACTTGAATTAACGTTTGTTTAGCAGTAGACCATGGCATTAGCTTCCTTTCAAGGAAGTAAAAACTCTTTTGGGGAAAATTGTGCACATTCACACACACATGTATATAAGTACGTATATATTTTAAAGTTATGTTCTGCCTGCTCAGGGTTATCCCTGTGTATATAGGTTCCTGGACGTAGCAATGGGTCTTTTTCTTCTGCGTCATTGAATAAGGTGGAAATTACTTGTTGTGGACTGAATTTTGTCCCCCTAAATTCATGGGTGGGAGCCCTAACCTCTAATTCTTTCATGTGACTATTTGGAGATAGACTCTTTACGGTTAAATGAGGGCATATGGTTGGGGCCTCATCTGATAAAACCGGTGTCCTTGTTAGAAGAAGAGGAGGAGGAGGAGGAGGAGGAGGAAGAAGAAGAAGAAGAAGAAGAAGAAGAAGGGGAGGGGGAGGAGGAGGAGGAGGAGGAGGAGGGGGAGGAGGAAGAGGAGGAAGAAGAGGAAGAGGAGGAAGGGGAAGAAGAGGAAGAGGAAGAGGAGGAAAAAGAGGAGGAAGAGGAAGAGGAAGAAGAAGAAGAAGAGGAGGAAGAAGAAGAAGAAGAGGAGGAAGAAGAAGAGGAGGAAGAAGAAGAAGAAGAGGAGGAAGAAGAAGAAGAAGAGGAGGAAGAAGAAGAGGAGGAAGAAGAAGAAGAAGAGGAAGAGGAAGAAGAGGAAGAGGAAGAATAAGGAAGAATAAGGAAGAAGAAGAAGCCTCTTTTCCTGCGTGCAGAGAGGAAAGGCCATAGGGAAACCCGGCAGGAAGGCAGCCGAGGAGAGAGACCTCACAAGAATCCAACCCTGCTGGCAACTTGGTCTCAGACGTTTTGCCACCAGAATTATGAGAAAATGAATGATTGTTACGGAACTGACCCAGGCTTTGGTATTCTACTGTGGCGGTCACAGCTGACTAATAGATTACTTAACAGTAAGAAAGAGCACATTTTGGTTTTATCCATTTGACCTTTCTGGTCTTAGCCTCTATACAGGGTGTGACTAGATAAGACTGAAAGTTACTTTTCTCTAAATAGATTTTCCTAAAATATTACCTTTCTTTTTTTTTTTGAAAGGGCTTACAAGGCCCCTTGGTTGAAAGATTAGAAAATAGAGGTAAGAAACCAGCTTTGACAAAGATAAGATGGCTCTATATTGTTATTGAATATGGTGACACCCTGTCTGCCTTAGAAAGTTGTCTACATGTTCATGCCCTGGGTGACGTCTGCTTCCTAGTGTACTTCTGTCTGCTCAATCCCTTTCTCAGGTCACGTTCGGCATGTACGGTGACTAACGCACACGGGGACAGCCCTCAGACTCATTTCATTAGGAAAAGATTAGATGAAGATTCTGAAAATTTCCCATGAAACTTTGACGCACAATTCATTCCTTAATTAAAAGCAAACAGCCTTGCTTCCTGGGATTAGGTCGCCTAATTATGTAAAAAGAGAGAGAGAGAGAGAGAGAGAGAAGGTGTTGACAAAGAGTGTCTGAGTAAAAAGGAGGAAGAATAATACCACCAGAATTTGCCTCAAATGAATGCCATCCCAGAAAGTGGGAGACAGGATTGGACGTCGGGTGCATTTTTGAATGACCTGGGATTTGGACTCCCCCCAACTCGGGGGAACAACGAAAGTCGTCAGTGGTCTGGCGACAGGCAGGAGTCAAGCTGAGACTTTGTAAAGAGGGCAGAGGCTGAGAGATTTTCAATCCAGACTGGAGAGAACAGCCCGCCCGCCAGAGGGCCCAGAGTTAGTCTGACCCCACGACTACTAACTCACCGTGTAACCCCAGGCCGGGGAGTCCATCTTTCTGTGACTCCATTTGTGCGCCTGTCAGATGGAAGTAATAACACCTACTTCAGGAGCGTGTTGGAGGGTTTAATTAAATTAGCGCTTTGAGCTTCTTAGGGGAGAGTTATTGGAGAAACGTAAGTTACTGCAATGACGGAAGTCCTTTCTCCTTCTCCTGCATGGGATGTGAGGACTGAAACACACTTCCTGTAATTGGAAAATTGACTAATTTGCCTTCCTCATGGCTTGAGATATGTAGGACAATAGGCCAGACCTCTTTATGATAAACTGGGTCATAATCCAATGCTTTGTTTAACAACAACAACAAAGAAAAATCCAATTTGTGGCAAAAATTTAATTTCAGGAAGCGTTCAACGTGTAAAATTTCTAACACCTTGACCTAAGAGCAGTGGCATCCGCCTGAGCGAGGCGGTGTCTCCCACAGTGCCGTCTGCAGGGTTCACTCTGTTCCTCAGTTCTTCTTCTGGTGAACTGGTCACTTTTTTTTGTGCAAGGGAGGGCGGGTAATGTTATTTAAATAAGGAGTATGTTGACTTTCTAAAGAGAGGAAGGCCCCCATGAGGAAGCATGTTGTGGATAGCGCTCTCGGATGACCACGTGAACAAGCTGCTGGGGACGAGGTCACTGGGACGGAGGGGGACAAGGTCGTGAGAGACCGCAGTATTGGAGAACCACCCGCAACAGGAGCTGGGTGGAGAGAGTGATCATGTGCCAGGATGCAAAGTTCTGAAAGGAAAACAAAAGAGTTGGACCTGAGGGTTTGTAGATGACTCTGCCAAACGATGGTATGAGTGGTGACGCCCAGTGACAAAGTGAGTCACCGCTGCATGGTGGCACTGTCGCGACGAGTGGACCCTGAGCGGCAGTGACGGGTAGAGTGGACCCGATCTCACCGCTGACCCAGGTGTAGGGGGGGGGGCGGGCGTTGCGAGAGGAAATAGCCCTCGTTGGGAAGAGGAGATTGTGCCCTTCAGGGGCGGCCAGGCCTCCACGGGCTCAAAAGAGAGTCTCAGCCCAGAGCACCGGCTGGGTGCTAGACTCTTCTCAGCAACTGTCAAAGCAGTCCTGCTCCTGGGCCCCGGTTCTGACCAACTGCACCGGGTCGGCGGAGGTGGATCCAAAGGGCACCATGCAGAAGCCAACAGAAACCCGACCAGCACCCCTTGACGAAGCTGAGCTAGGTCTCAAAACTGCCGCGGGCAGGGTTCCAGGTCCGGATGGTGCAGGGGACATTGAGAGCGGAGCTTAGCGAGGTGGCAGGTGTTGTGTACAGTGGGTTCCGCTGGGTCCGGATGGTGCAGGGGACATTGAGAGCGCAGCTTAGCGAGGTGGCAGGTGTTGTGTACAGTGGGTTCCACTGGGTCCGGATGGTGCAGGGGACATTGAGAGCGCAGCTTAGCGAGGTGGCAGGTGTTGTGTACAGTGGGTTCCACTGGGTCCGGATGGTGCAGGGGACATTGAGAGCGGAGCTTAGCGAGGCGGCAGGTGTTGTGTACAGTGGGTTCCACTGGGTCCGGATGGTGCAGGGGACATTGAGAGCGCAGCTTAGCGAGGTGGCAGGTGTTGTGTACAGTGGGTTCCACTGGGTCCGGATGGTGCAGGGGACATTGAGAGCGCAGCTTAGCGAGGTGGCAGGTGTTGTGTACAGTGGGTTCCACTGGGTCCGGATGGTGCAGGGGACATTGAGAGCGCAGCTTAGCGAGGTGGCAGGTCTTGCATACGGTGGGTTCCGCTGGGTCCGCATGGTGCAGGGGACATTGAGAGCGGAGCTTAGCGAGGTGGCAGGTGTTGCATACGGTGGGTTCCACTGGGTCCGCATGGTGCAGGGGACATTGAGAGCGCAGCTTAGCGAGGTGGCAGGTCTTGCATACGGTGGGTCCCACTGGGTCCGCATGGTGCAGGGGACATTGAGAGCGGAGCTTAGCGAGGTGGCAGGTGTTGTGTACAGTGGGTTCCGCTGGGTCCGGATGGTGCAGGGGACATTGAGAGCGCAGCTTAGCGAGGCGGCAGGTGTTGTGTACAGTGGGTTCCGCTGGGTCCGGATGGTGCAGGGGACATTGAGAGCGGAGCTTAGCGAGGTGGCAGGTGTTGTGTACAGTGGGTTCCGCTGGGTCCGGATGGTGCAGGGGACATTGAGAGCGGAGCTTAGCGAGGTGGCAGGTGTTGTGTACAGTGGGTTTCGCTGGGTCCGGATGGTGCAGGGGACATTGAGAGCGCAGCTTAGCGAGGTGGCAGGTGTTGTGTACAGTGGGTTTCGCTGGGTCCGGATGGTGCAGGGGACATTGAGAGCGCAGCTTAGCGAGGTGGCAGGTGTTGCGTACGGTGGGTTCCGCTGGGTCCGGATGGTGCAGGGGACATTGAGAGCGCAGCTTAGCGAGGTGGCAGGTGTTGTGTACGGTGGGTTCCGCTGGGTCCGGATGGTGCAGGGGACATTGAGAGCACAGCTTAGCGAGGTGGCAGGTGTTGTGTACAGTGGGTTCCGCTGGGTCCGGATGGTGCAGGGGACATTGAGAGCGCAGCTTAGCGAGGCGGCAGGTGTTGTGTACAGTGGGTTCCGCTGGGTCCGGATGGTGCAGGGGACATTGAGAGTGGAGCTTAGCGAGGTGGCAGGTGTTGTGTACAGTGGGTTCCGCTGGGTCCGGATGGTGCAGGGGACATTGAGAGCGGAGCTTAGCGAGGTGGCAGGTGTTGTGTACAGTGGGTTTCGCTGGGTCCGGATGGTGCAGGGGACATTGAGAGCGCAGCTTAGTGAGGTGGCAGGTGTTGTGTACAGTGGGTTTCCACTGGGTCCGGATGGTGCAGGGGACATTGAGAGCGCAGCTTAGCGAGGTGGCAGGTGTTGCGTACGGTGGGTTCCGCTGGGTCCGGATGGTGCAGGGGACATTGAGAGCGCAGCTTAGCGAGGTGGCAGGTGTTGTGTACGGTGGGTTCCGCTGGGTCCGGATGGTGCAGGGGACATTGAGAGCACAGCTTAGCGAGGTGGCAGGTGTTGTGTACAGTGGGTTCCGCTGGGTCCGGATGGTGCAGGGGACATTGAGAGCGCAGCTTAGCGAGGCGGCAGGTGTTGTGTACAGTGGGTTCCGCTGGGTCCGGATGGTGCAGGGGACATTGAGAGCGGAGCTTAGCGAGGTGGCAGGTGTTGTGTACAGTGGGTTCCGCTGGGTCCGGATGGTGCAGGGGACATTGAGAGCGGAGCTTAGCGAGGTGGCAGGTGTTGTGTACAGTGGGTTTCGCTGGGTCCGGATGGTGCAGGGGACATTGAGAGCGGAGCTTAGCGAGGTGGCAGGTGTTGTGTACAGTGGGTTTCCACTGGGTCCGGATGGTGCAGGGGACATTGAGAGCGCAGCTTAGCGAGGTGGCAGGTGTTGCATACGGTGGGTTCCGCTGGGTCCGGATGGTGCAGGGGACATTGAGAGCGCAGCTTAGCGAGGTGGCAGGTGTTGTGTACGGTGGGTTCCGCTGGGTCCGGATGGTGCAGGGGACATTGAGAGCGGAGCTTAGCGAGGTGGCAGGTGTTGCGTACGGTGGGTTCTGAGTTCTAGAGGACACTATGCGTGGGAGTCAGGAGTCTGAAAGTCGGCACACTGTGTCGTAGTGGATCAGAGTGACCTACAGTCCTGGGCTTCGCGGACTGTGAAGACGTCAGACGTGATGACCACAGGCTGTGGATGCTGGACAGCGGACTGAGGATGCAGGGAGCCCCTGTCAGGGGCACACGGTTCTCTGGGTTCCCTGTCAATCTGGACCACCAGACACAGGAGGATGGGGGAGGGAAGAACTTTCTTCTTTCCAGTGGGGAGTAGTGATGAATATAACCCAAAAATCCAGATTTCCCTTTCTGTTTGCTTTATTATTATTTTTTTAATCTTTATTTTTGGATAGATACCCAAAAATATAAAGCCTTGTCATGTATCTATTTTTATTCAAATAGCCTCGATTGATACACCTGAAAAGGAATGGTGAGTTCTTGTTTCATGATCATTCTTGTGCTTAGTAAACATGTGTCTGACACAGCTGACCACCCTGACTCCCACCAGTGAGGATTCTGTACCAGCTGGTTGGCAGGTGGCATCCAGTTAAAGAGAAATACTTGTCACAGCCTGCCCGTCAGTGACCGGACAGGTGAGGACGGGTCTGGCTGCTGAGGACTGGACCCAGCGTGATTCTTCTGAGGATTAAATCCTGCACTTTGGCCATGGGAGTATCTGTCAGTTGCCGGTACAATGAGACTTTACAAGTACTGTGGCTCTGAGGGTCCAGCGTGGAGAGAAAAGAAAGCTCTACAATGTCCACGTGAATGGAGGATCATGTGGTTTAGGAATTTGGGAAGTTAATACTGTGAACATGGCATTTACAGGTAGAGAGTAGCTTTTTGCAAATGAACCTTCCTTTTCTTACCCTCTTTTAGTGCTATATAGTACTTGTGTGGCCTTTAAGGGAATGTCAGCAAGTGGCCCAAAACACGTGGCTGAATCGGAACCAATGCTGAGGTCACAGAGAGCACAGCACACGGTACCACCTTACCCCCCTCAACCGGGCTGTCTCCGCAACCCCTCCATCAGTCTCACCGGGCATTCGCTCACTTCCGGGCTGGGGTGGTGGGTGCAGGCTCAGCTCCGCAGGGCGTTCCCAGGGGCCTCTGACGGCAGGTTACTGACGACTGCAACAGATGGCGATGCTTTTCAGGGAAATGCTAACTTGGTATTGTGAGGCTCTCTCTCAGGGAAAAAAGAAGGAATTTAAAATTGCCTATGAGCTGGAAGAACAGAAGGGCCCCACAGCCTACTATAAAAAGCGGAACACTCAAGTTCCGACGAGAAAAAAAGAAGTGATGAAGACATTTCGGTTCTTATTCGAAAGCAGATTTCTCTCTCAGTGGCACGTTATTTGGGGATGGTTCCACAGATGCGGTTAAAGGAAGAAAGGAAAAATTGAACCCTAAATCCCCAAATGCTTGTGTCTGTTATCTTATTAAAAGAAGCGCTAACCACGGAAGGCAAATTGACAGTTAATTAATCTTCCCTAGTGTTGTTGTTAGTCTAGCATTGCTATTATTATTTTAGTAAAAGTAGGTATAAGAAAGTCGTACCATAAGCATACTCTTCCAGAAAAAGAAAAAAAAAAAAAAGAGGCTTTTGGCTTGTGTCATTACAGACTCAAGACTTGGCATTGCTTCTTAGTCACCATGGTTTTTTTGTTGTTGTTTGTTTGTTTTTTGTATTTTTCTGAAGCTGGAAACGAGGAGAGACAGTCAGACTCCCGCATGCACCCGACTGGGATCCACCCGGCACACCCACCAGGGGCGACGCTCTGCCCACCAGGGGGCGATGCTCTGCCCCTCCGGGGTGTCGCTCTACCGCGACCAGAGCCACTCTAGCGCCTGGGGCAGAGGCCAAGGAGCCATCCCCAGCGCCCGGGCCATCTTTGCTCCAATGGAGCCTTGGCTGCGGGAGGGGAAGAGAGAGACAGAGAGGAAGGGGGGGGGGTGGAGAAGCAAATGGGCGCTTCTCCTATGTGCCCTGGCCGGGAATCGAACCCATGTCCCCTGCACACCAGGCCGACGCTCTACTGCTGAGCCAACCGGCCAGGGCCTAGTCACCGTGTTTTAACAAACAACTATGTAATCCTATTATGACTATAAATGTAAAAATAGCTAAAGCAATTTAAAAGTTAATGAGGAAATAAACGACTAAGTAACATCAGAGGCTGACCCGTTAGTTCATTGCTTGCTCATTCATTCATTCATTCATTCATCCATCCAATGCTTATTTATTGGGAAACTGCTTCCTGTCAGGCAGTCACTTAGGCACCGCCAATAAAAACGCAGTAAGACAGCCACAATCCCCGCCCTGTCGGACGGAGCCTCCTTGCTGGTTGGCCCTGGATGAAAAGGGGAGAAGATTTGGTGACAGGAAATGGAGTGTTGCCGCTGCGTCTGCTCAAGCAGCCTTTAGCCAAGGGCTCGGCCTCTGCTTCCTAAGCTTAGGACAAGTCCTGTGGATCGCAGAGTCCCCAAGTCCTCCTCAGATGAATGTCCCTGTCCACAGCGGCGAGCCTAGTTGATTCACTGGGTACGCCCGGCGTTTCGCAGATGCACTGCGGAAACCTGACCCACGAGGGAATGGGTCGTCTCAGCGCAACCTGACCAACCTGACCGTCTCCTTAGGGAAAGCTTCATTTTTCTCTGCTGGCGCGGCCTGCTTCCTTGCCTCCTTGCCTCCCTGCCTCCCTGCCTTCGCTCCGCATTCTGATCCCGCCTTCTGGCCTCCCCTTTGCTTTGGTGGAACTGAAATACCAGGTGTTCAGGCGGCTTTCAGTGAATCTAAGCTGTTTTAAAGTCAGCCTACAGGAAGCCCAAGGGAGGGGGAGGCCCCGAGGAGGAATTGCGGTATAGTCCAAACCTGTCTTGAATAAGTGTTCCGGTTTCCTCTGGGGGCTCAATGAAGGACGTGTTCCCTCTCTTTCTCAGGGCCACTAGAGAGTGCACTCCCTCCAGAGTGACGTCCTCGGTGGGAGCTGGGGCTCCGAAAGGTGGGTTCCAGTGCGGGGTTGATTGCACGAGGTTTCGTAGCCTCGTTAGTGAGCTTCTGACAGAGGTTGGTCTAATGAAGCAGCTCCCGCGTATTTGGAAAAGAAATTAATTGGCCCGTAGGGTCAAGGGCCAGGTTTTCTGTCTCTTCTTTTTTTTTTTTTTTAACACGTGTGAACTATTCCTTTTCCGAAAATCATTTCACCAAAATCATCCTATAGTCACGCAGAGTCGAAGGCCTCAGGTCCCTGTGCAAGTCCCGCCGGCTCCTGGGCTTCCTTACTTTTTAAAGTCGGTGCCCCGTATGGAATTCTGTGGACCGAGCGGGCCCTACTTTGGAGCAAGAAGTGTGAGTCCAAGTTTTTGATGGCAGAAGAGGAATGAGGCCACTCAGAATGTATCATAGATCTATACTCAGGGGGAAGAAGGGTTGCGTTATGCAAGGGGACAAGGACGATGACTTGATGACTGGACTAGAGGAAGTCTGTCGGGTAATAACGGAAAAGAAAGTCATCAACGCCAGGGGAGGCAGTCAGAGCCGCCTGAAACTGGAGCACTGGAAAACAGGAAGCCGTGTCTTTCTGATGGAGGACGGCGAGACCTTGGGGAGGGTAGCCCTTGAGGAGTCGGTAAGATAGAAGGGAAAAATCCTTTGAAAGAAGAAACAGCATATTTATTTCTTTTTTTCTTTTAGTGAGAGTTTGGACACAGGGATTGAAGGGGATGGAGAAGAAATAGGTCTGGAAGTACAGAGAGATACTAATGATACACGGTGGTGTGGCTGGTCAAGCCAGCGACACAGGGAGCCTATCGGTTCCCGGGGAATAGAATGTGGCAGTGACCCACAGCGGGAGGCAGACAAGTAAACAAGTACATTCTGCAGTGGGAGGGCTGTGACTGAGGCGCGTGCGATGGTGTCACGGCATGAGAAGGGGGAGATAATAGGGTGGGGGGGACGGCACAGGGAAGCTTTGCGGATGAAGGAAAGTCTAAGTGCATCCCTGAAACATGGACCAGGGTGAGCCAGGCAAGGACACTGCAGAGAGGACTATAAATGCGGGACAGCCCTGGCCGGTTAGCTCAGTGGTATAGCGTCAGCCTGGCGTGCAGGAGTCCCGGGTTCGATTCTCAGCTGGGGCACATAGGAGAAGCGCCCATCTGCTTCTCCACCCCTCCCCCTCTCCTTCCTCTCTTCCCCTCCTGCAGCCGAGGCTCCATTGGAGCAGAGTTGGCCCGGGCGCTGAGGATGGCTCCATGGCCTCTGCCTCAGGCGCTAGAATGGCTCTGGTCACAACAGAGCAATGCCCCGGATGCGCAGAGCATCGCCCCCTGGTGGGCATGCCGGGTGATCCCCGTCGGGCGCATGCGGGAGTCTGTCTGACTACCTCCCAGTTTCCAACTTCAGAAAAATACAAAACAACAACAACAACAACAAAAACACAAAAAACCGCGGGGGACAGTGATGAGGAGGGGAACCTCAGGATTTGTGGAGGGTGGTGGAGGGCTGTGTGTACTGAGTTGAGGCTCGGATAGGAAAGATGAGTTCATTTATGGACATGATTCCTTTAACGCTGACGGAGCCCTTGCAGAGAGGTATGATTTAATAGCTACAAAGTCTGAGCTTCTGAAATGGAGTCGGAAGTCATTCAGCACCAGTTGAAGCCACGTGAGAGGATGCATTCTTAAAAGGAGTGTAAAGAGTGGGGGAAATAAAAACCACAGGTTTTGAACTGAGCTCTGTGAATGGACTATCCCTAGTGAGGTAGCATGTTTCAGTCAAGTAATAAAGAACAATATGAAATGTTTGCCTTGGTTTAACATAATATAGGTAACTCTCTAGAAACAACTTGAAAACCTGCGGAAACTGAATTAGTAAGCTTTCATTTTTCTCTCTCCTTGTCCCTGTGGTATCGTCCCCTTTATTCTGAACCATGCACATACCCGAGTCCCCATGCACCCACAACCGTAATTGATCATTTAGAATAACAGATTAGGACAAGTTAGAGCTGACAGAACCCGTGGGGACCACCGAGGTATGGGGTTTTTATACTTAAAAAAATACCTTCTGACAATGAAAGCATATAACACAGAAGCGTTTTAGGATGCAGATAAGAGTGAGGTTGTATTTGTTGGAGGTGATGGGGACAGTGGACGGTCCTTACCCCACCCCAGTTAAGTTCCTGTGTCCCTTTGTGGTAGACTCTGAGGGATCCCTAGAGGAGCCTCAAGCCTAAAGGGAACCTTTTAGAAACTACGCATCAAGCCAACGCTTTCATGTACGGAAACCGAGGAACATGCCCAGAGCCAGACAGTTAGGCTTAATTTTAGAAAAAAATATATATATGCTGCCTTCTGAAAGAGCTGTCTGCACCATATGAAGACATGCTCTTCACTAATGTTACCTAGAAGGCGTTAACAAGACGCGTTTACTCAGAACCGCTGACAGATGAACGGACATCAGATTTCTTCCGGTGCCGCCCTTGCAAACACAGGGTCAGGAAGGTGGGGTGACGGACGAGAAGCCGGCTAGGACCTGCCCCTTCTGATGGACCCCGCCCAGCCGACCAAAGACAGAGTATAGATCTAAGCGAAGTCTTCCCTTGCAGGGGGAGAAAGGCAGAATGAGGAACCAGAAGTTGGGTGAGCAAAAATGCAAATGCTTTTTCCTTTCACCAGTGGCTGTTAAGGAAAGAAACCGTGCAGATAGTAATGGCGGCCTTCTTCAGCTACTTTGCTCTGAAAGGACGTGGACTGCATCACGGAGGGAACAGTTCATCGAAGAGAGCAAACGGAGCCCGCTTTCACCTTCGCGACAGTCCCGTCCACATGCGAGGAACTGTAGCTGAGGAACAGTGGCACTTTCTTTCCAATAAAATCAGCATATACCTGACCAGGCAGTGGTGCAGTGGATAGAGCGTCGGACTGGGATGCGGAAGGACCCAGGTTCGAGACCCCGAGGTCGCCAGCTTGAGCGCGGGCTTATCTGGTTTGAGCAAAAAGCTCACCAGCTTGGACCCAAGGTCTCTGGCTCGAGCAAGGGGTTACTCAGTCTGCTGAAGGCCCGCGGTCAAGGCACATATGAGAAAGCAATCAATGAATAATGAAGGCGTTGCAACGTGCAACAAAAAACTAATGATTGATGCTTCTCATCTCTCTGTTCCTATCTGTTCCTGTCTGTCTATCCCTGTCTATCCTTCTCTCTGACTCTTTCTGTCTCTATAAAAAAAAAAATTTTTTTTTAAATCAGCATAGAAAAGTGAGTTTTTCAGGATGTTCTCAGAATGGGACAGAGCGTTTTGGTGGTTTTAGATGTGGAAAGGTGGTTACTTTGCGACTCACTCAGACACTTCTCTGGTTATTAACACTGACTGGGATGGTTGTGTTAGAGGCTGTGCCAAGGTGTGCAGGGAGTGTGACTTGGTGCCCCCTCCCTCGAGGCGTCCGCAACTCACGTGGAGGAGAGATACGTACGATGCGATGTGATCATTTTACAATACAGATCAATACTTTGGGAACACAGAAAAATAAGTTTTTTAGAGGCTTCAGAAATAAGGTAGGATTTCAAGTGCATTATGAAGGATAAATAGGACTTGAATGGAAGAGAGTAAGAGGTCAGTCTCGAATGTGAATTATGAAGGAAGGGGGGTAAAGCTGTGGATTTATAAGAGGTTGTTCTCCAGACTCAAGCAGCTGCCAGGCAGCCTCGTCACAGAGGCCCTGGGTCATCGACTCTGCAAGACTTTGCCTCCCAGGCCTGACCACAGGACAATAGTTGGTGTGGGGGGAAAAATCAACGGGGCACTGATTTTTAAAAATTAAGGAGGCCCAGGATGACTTTTGGATTGGTTAAACAGAGTAGGAGATGAGGGGATAGAGCCTCATCTCCTAACTATATCCCTGTAGAGTTTTTAGTCCTTCTGAAGAAAACAGTGACTGATACTACTAGGAGGTTGGTTCCTTTTCTCTCTGAAACAAGCGGAAATTCTCGAGGGTGGCAAGACAGACAGCAGGCTTTTGGGACTGTCGGGCACGTGTAATATGTCTGGGGTTGAATTGGGTTGCATTGGCCCACAGGTGGTCTTTTGGGTCATGGCTGTCTTAGAGTGATGAAAACTGTAAACCCACAGAAGAATGCACGACCACATGTGCACATTAACTTCAGCATAGCGTCAGGGTCCGGCTGTCCCCAGAAGTGTGTCCTTGACAAGCCCCAAGTTGAAAAAGGAAACACAGCTCCCACAATAGAGAAATATTAAGAACTATTTGATCCACGGCTTTCTAGGAACAGAAGGGAAGAGGTCAGATTTCTTACGTGGATCAGATGGTGACATTCCAGTCCTGGACTGCATTTACCTTGGCAGGCGACCACTTAGGGTGACACACGCCTTGGTAATTCCCTCCTGACATCCGGTCCTGCCCCACCCCTGCCCCTAGCAGATAACCGGTCCTTCTCTATGACGTAGACTTGTTTCCTGTATATCAGTACCATCAGAACTTCCTTTCCATTAATGCTTTAGTTCTAGCCTGTTCTCATTAGACTGGAAGTACATGAACTTATGATTTATCTGTCAGCAGCTCTACCCCCAGCATCTAGACATCGTCCGGCACATGGCTTTGCTCAGGGATTCTTGTTTTTGAATAAATGCATAAATAATGCAGTTTTAACTCAGTTGGGAAGCCCATCAGCTACACATTGGTAACATACATGAATTGACGTGAAGTCGAGAATGGGATAGAGAAAGAGCTGGCTAGATAATGCTTTATCAAGCAGTGCGATAAATTTCTATAACTTGCGGAAGTCTAAAATGGCTGATGCTCCTGTTAGTCAGCTCATTTCTTGCTCTATTTTCAAGACATTTTGTCATTCATAGAATACTTATTTTCCAGAAATGTCTGCTGAGGTGCAGTATTTTCAAGTGAATTGTGGTGTAGGGAATGATACATTATGGCAGTATTTTTTAATAGGGACAAGCTCTTCTGGAAAGACTAGGTGTTGGGAGAGAGGCAGCTGGGTCCTAAGCAGCATGTGTATGTGTGGTTTACCAGAAAACTTCTTGTCCCACTAAGGTATTCTTGAGCTGTCTTCCACGGCTGCCATGCTGCTTTACAACTCTAATTAGGAATCATGTTTTAAGATGGTTATATTAATGAAAGTTACCAGGTGCTCTTGGCAAGGTAAAACTTTAGGTGCTCCTTATATTTTATTTAAGTCATGCCTAATAATAATTTAGACTTATAGAATTTATTTGGCAATTGATAAACCGAGCTGGAGAGGGGAGAGGTTTTCTGTCAACCGGTTTGACATTTTGGGGACAAGACTGACCCCAAACATAATTAAAGTTTCTATAAACCAGATGAAATGGTTCGGTCAAAAACTGTACAACATAATTATAAGATGTGAGGCAGAGAAATCCGCTTGGTAAAGGGAATTGGGAGGATTTCTTTCGGATTGGTTAAACGGTGTAGCAGTCTTATAATTCAAGTGATTGTCATCAATTGAATTCATTCTTTCACAGAAAAACAAGAGATTTCAGTAAAGTTGGCTCTTCTTCCATAAGCTAATGTTTATATTGTACTTTTTCTAGTACAAATTCAGCAGAACAGGTTTTACTAAGCCCCAGACCTCTGAAGAGTCACTGATTATGACAAATTATTTGCTAAGAGATTTATGCTGAGTTTACTTAATTTTAGAACCAAAAGCTATTTCATGATATTGATTTCGGTATGAGTGCAGCCTACGGAATTGAGTGATCGTGCCTCCGAGCCTCTCTAGAAAGACTGTTTCTAGCGGCGGTAGGGAGAGATTATGGCTTTGTATTATAGCGTTTAAATTTTAACTAATGCCCCCCTGCCAATAGTGCCAGGTAGACCACTTTTCAGTAGCTCCTCCCTCATGGCCCACAAGTCATGTAATGACGGAGGATGGAGGAGACAAAGTATGCTTTGTCTGTAACGCAGCATTCTTTAATGTCATAGAAACTCCAGATGTACATTTAGGAAGGGCTAAAACGTGCCTTACCAAGTCAGCAAGATACGGTTTTTAATTCTTTTTTCAGAAGTATATTTCTATAAGGCTTGGCTTTAAGAAGCTCTGCTATGTCTGTATTTTCCATATTTGCTCTAAATCGAAGGGATACTTTTAATGTTCTATCTATTATATTCAAATTTGCCATCTACAGAAAAAAATAATCTTGAATGCTAAGGAGACAAAATTTTTTAAAATAACTCTCTTCTTGAGGGACAGTCAAGCTAAAGGATTATTGTTTTTAAAACCTAACTTCGTAGAAAAACAGTTTTGTTTTTAGATAAACAGAAGTATACTTTTATACAATTATGTTTTAAAATATTCTGTTTGAAAAACTTTTACCTGTATGTTTAGTAGTGATTTTCAGATATAAAGGCCATTTTCTTATTAGGAATAAGGATGAATTTTCTGAAGATACAATTTGATCAGAGAGAATACTATGGATTATAAGGACGAAATGACTCTTGAGTGTGTGGATAGGAACCACAGGTTCTGAGTTTATGGTGAATCTCATCTAGTCACTTGTCATGTTGCAGATGGACATCTGCCATTTTCTCTTTTGTCTCTCTATATAAGTAATGCACTGAAACACTATCATTTGCACAGGTACAGGTAATAAGTTTTGTGCTTTAAACCCCATGAACACAAGCCTCACCCAAACCCAATCCGACCCTGATCACATTATTATTTGAATAACATGGGAGTTTATTCACGATCTGGCTAATTCAGAAAAGGCCAGTTACACAGTTCGCTCAAGATGAAGACTCCCTCAGCTTGAGTCTCTTTTCTGATTGGATTATATGGACGATTTTTAAAAAGTCCTTATTCCCCTCATAAGATTTACTTTATTGGAGATTTAAAAAAAAAAAGAATTGAAACAGTGTTTAGAGTAAGTTCTTATTTATTTCAGGCACAAAACTGATAATTTATTAAGAAAAATGCTTTTAAACTGTAAGTGTTGAATGCAAATCACATTTTTAAATGCATGTTACCCGGTTCCGGTGACGGTCACAGAGTCTGTGCGTCCCCGGCAGCACAAACGCCATGAATGGGCGTGGTGGCGAACCCCACGCAGAAGACAGGAAAGTGCTTCACAGGCTGCACACCTCACACAAAGCTGTGGTGGTCTAGGTTTTGGACGTACGAACATGATACCATATTACATCGTTTAAGAAATAAAAACCCCACAAGTAATGAAGATCTGGCTATGCAGTAGAGGCCATACTTAAAAAAATTCATTCATTTCTGAAGGTGACTTTCTTCACACAAACGCTTGATATAGCAAGTGTTGGCTGATGATGTCTGTGGTGTCTGTATAATGACGAGTGTACACCCTACATTTTCTAATGCTCAGAAGCAGAGGAGAACTTTGATAAGTGTTTTCAAAGAGAAGAAAGACAACATTGCAAAAGGACCCAGGAGGCAAAAAAGAGAGAGAGAGAGTTGAGAAAGAGAGACATCTTTGTTAAACTTGGACACTTTCAAGATTGGGTTATTTAATCCTACATTGTCGACAGTGAGCTATTGGAGAATGATGTCTTTACTTGTGATGACTGGAATGAGTTACTCTTGAATATTAGCATTTCCTTACTCAATGCTTGATCTGAATTGTTACAGCCTTATTTTACAAAGGAAATTACAATACGAGGTATGCGTGAAACTAAACATTTACAACAATTTAAGTTATATATTATTTATTCTATACTTTTTAAATTACGAAACCCAACTCAGACTAGTTCCTGTAAAGCTGGGTTAGGTAAGTTGTTTTTTTTTTCAACATATGGGAAGTCCGTCCAAACTCAGTGGCACATTTGATGTATATATTGATAATATGTTTTTGGAGTTACTTAGATAACGTTTTTAAAGCTGTCCTTTTTGGTTCCGTTATTTCTTCACACACAGTGAGTCAGGGTAACAAAGGGGCTGGCTGCCTCCCAAATTGGTTGTTTTGCACATTTAATCCACACAGATAACTCTCTCAAGTCTTCCCATAATCTGCCTTTGCACAAACCTTGCCAGTAACTCTCCAGAGTTTATAATATGAATTCAGATGATGTTGCAGAATTTTTTTAAAGAGTTTTTATATGTGCTTCATGTACTGTTAAGAATCCTGACACGAGAAATTACAGTATTTCGAGTTGTGTGTAAAAGATAAAACACCAATATATTCGGTTACGAAGAACACAGTTTGGTTGGTTGAATCATATAAGTGGGCAGAGCCGACTCAAATCCAATTTTTGTGACTCAGCCGCGTTCAGTAGGGTGCACAGATGCACTCATCCGTACCGAATCTGTTTAGCATTCCGCGTCAGTGGTCCGGTCCACTTGGGGTAAAATAAAAGACTCCGTGGAAGGGACCTCCTTTGATTTTCTTGTTAGCTTATAATAAATACAATTACTAGGGCGAAGGGGGAAGCCAAAAAGATGGCTTCCTTCTTGACCACCCTTGATAGTGGAGCCATAAGAATGACTGAGATTAAACTTCTGCGTATTTTTATAAAAAAAAAAAAGATATTACTGACTTCCACAGAAGTGAAGAGACACAATTGCACAATGGTGGTTACAATGGTAGAAACACGTATGGCCGATAAAGTGTTAGCAAGAGATTTATAAATGACTGTACAGCACCGCCTCAGAGGACTGAGGGACAGCGTCATGAGTCTGAGTGTTTCTCCGTGTAAATAAAATCCTTACATCTTTGTTTAGAAATGGGAGAAAGTGCTTTTCTTGTTTTTTTGGTTTTTTTTTTTTTAATTTTTTTTTTTTTCTGATTCCTACCAAGTGTTTCTTGATGTGGAGCTAGAGACAGTAAAAAAAAAAATGACAAAGTTAAATTAAAAAAAAATAGGGAGACATTCATGCATTTAAGCTACTATTAGTCTCTGACTCAAATATAAATTAGTCTCTGACTCTAATATAAGGCAGGTCATTAATCTTTTGCAAAACGATGACTTGAGCCACTTACGCTCTTTTTAGTGCTTTTCACGACAAGAACATGATAGGCCTTGTATATTTAGGGATTAAGATATGTTTACAACAGGTTAGATGGGCTCAGTGGCTTTTTTTTTTGAAACACCAACTTGATAATAAAAATGCTTCGGAGACATGGTGGAAAGTTATAATAAAGAAAAGGACAGAGGGCGTCTTACAGAGTTTATCACCAGCGACACTGTTTAGATCAATGAAAACAAATGACATTTGCCTATGTGTCATCCTCAGTCTTAATGATGTGGAAAAGGGTGACATTGAACAGGACCTGGTGACCGTTGTTCCAGGCATAGAGCGCTCTATCTCTGGCGTTGTAGTCGAGCATGGAGATGTGGAAGTACTGGTTATGAAAGGGGATGTCTGTGTACTCGTATGTGGAGGTCTTGGTGGAGTAGGAGTAATACACCTTGGCTCCCGTGAGGTGGGAGTTGGTGACATACAGCGTTCCGCAGATCATGAATGACTCCCCTGCGCTCCTCTTGGGGTACCCGGTGTTCCAGCTTTTCACCACCTCCAAGGTGTCCTGGTTCAGCTGACTGATGACGATGTTGCCAGCGTTCTGGTTGGTCGCGTACACGGCCCACAGTCCGATCTCGTCAGCCATCAGGTCGATGTCGGAGAACCCCCCCCACGTGTAGGGGTAGACGTTCTGGAAGCCGGCGTACTCCAGGCTGCGCTGCGCCAGCACCCTGCCCAGGTCGAAGCTGTACTTGATGATGATGTTACTCTGGTACTTGTTGAAGTAGAGGGAGCCGTTGTAGACAACGTGGTTAGTCCCTGCCCATTTGAAAGGCAGGTTGTAGGTCCTGGATTCAGCCCCACTGACAAAGTCCGCCAGGGATTTATACTCACGGACAATTTTGTTGTTAGTGTAACTGTCCATGTACCAGACCTAGGAAGAAGAGGAAAACACAGAGTACATAAGTTCTGTACTTTTCTGAGAATTCCAAAGCAAAGACAAAGAGAGGCAATACATGCTCATGGTAATTATTCTCCGACTCCGGAAGTCACATTATCTTATCGCTGATACTAGAGCAGGCCTTTGCAAAAATAGAGGCACGGTCTGTGAGGAAAGGAAACAGCTGAGCTTATTGCCTTGAACTTGATTTGCTCTTGGTTCTCTCTCTCTCTCTCTCTTTTTCTCTCTTTCTCTTTCTTTCCTATTTCTCCTCTTCTCTCTTTTTCTTGCAGTGCAAATCATATCACTGTTTAGTTACCTGAGAGATCAGTGTGATCAATAACTGCAAAAATACTGCCTTCAGCAAATTTACTTATTCTGTGACCTGCTCTGAATAACGCATGGTCTAACTTGACACCATTTAACTTATTTCTCCTTTATGCGTACCACAGAATCTTCTAGTAACTAATGCTTGTTCATTGGATCAGCTGATAGGCACAACTACTTTTTAATGCAACTGTTTTATTAACCTAGCTACTAAACGCATTTGGATGTAACCCTTAAGAACCTTAATGCATGCTGAGCTCAGAAACAGAACATGTACAGAGCTAAGTTAGGCTCCCAGTATACTGATTTACATAATACAGGTATTGCTGATTTACGAAGATACCCCCACCCTTCAAAGTTGGTGTTATTTCCTTTGAAATTACCTCTATCTAGACTCCAAGAATATTTCACCTTGCTTTGCGAATTAGTTAGCTCTTGACTTTTTCACTTACTTAGTGTTTGTTTTCACATTAGGAAACAGGTTTTAGTATTCTTGCAATTAGCCCTTTAAAGTTTAAAACAAAACTAAAGCAAATAAAAATTATACTCACTCTATTGGTGAGTTACAGAAGGAACATTTTACTAAAATACGTTTGCCATATATCTGTAGCTATGTTGCTATTATCAAACTGAAAATATTGGCAGTGATATAACAGTTTTTAAGTTGAAACTACATCCCTAAAGGAAATGAATAGTTCCGTAGACACAAGTATAAACGAAGCACAGTTTTAAACAAAGGCATTTGTGGAAGCGACATACTCTGTTGTTTTTTTCCGACGCTAAAGGATCAGTCATCCAGGCACCAAACCGGGTTCCAGATGTCTTGATTGTAACTGGGCCGGTGATTTTCATCAGTTTGCCACATGCTGAAGTGAGAAAAACGTAAACATATTAGGTATCCACTGACAATGATGCCAACACACATGCAAGAGCAAAAGAGGGTCTCCTAAATCGTGGAGTTACCATTACGTGTTTTGAACAAAAGATCATTCATGTTGAGTGTTGTACCTTTAACGATAAGTTGAACCCTGAGGAGTTTCCTTTTCAATACTCTTAAATCTAAACTACAGAGTTTAAAAACAGAAAGTGATCTGTGCAATCTGGAGGGAAAGAAACAAGGCAAGCCATTTTCACGAATACCGATTCACCAGCCGTCTCTTCTAAGAAGTCAGAAAAATTCGACCAATTGTTGCAGGACCTGTTTACCTGGTCAGTCACTCTGCCCCACCCTCGGCCCCCAGCCTCTGTGCTTTAGGACTTTAGACAAACTGATACAAGCCAGAATTAACTCTGTGAGCAGATTCAGTTTGTGCTGATGTATTTGCACCTTCGGTGAAGATACCATTATAGAATAGAACAATAAAAATTCTGCCACAGGCTTCCGGACAGAGATAGGGTTTTGAAGTGTGAGCACCTCTTGCAGATAGCAGGGCTTGACAGAAAAGTCACAGCATGGCCAAGGACAGGCAGCCCCCCACAACTCAAGCCCTTGGTCCCTGGAGTCACGTGTCAGGAAAGAGATAAACAATCCATCGTTGCAGTAGACATGGCAAAAATTTATAACTTTCTTTAAAAACTGTAGTATTTTTACCAAACAAGATTTTAGGAAAATCTTGGAATTCATAAATGTATAGACCTAAACCAAACAGAAATTCTCAGGTATTTTGTGAGATTTTAAACAGTAACATTTAAAAGTGGTGCATTGTTACCATTGGGAAGCACAATATGAGTGCCTATAAATGTTGACCTTTCATCTAAACAGAGGAATATTCTTTCCTATCCATTTATAACCTTTATTTCCTTTCTGTTTTATTTTCTTTTGACTCAAAATGTTTTTGTCCTTTTTGTTCCATGTTTCTTCCATTCTCTTCTGCCTGTCCTTAGAATCGATATATTTCTAGTTTGTTCCTAATGGTTCCTGCGGGTTTGGAAGAGAAAGAACAGATCTCCAAAGCAAGTCAAGAGTACAGCTAGCTCCAGAGTGGTGCTTCCTCGTGAGAAGTATTCAGAACTGGACGACTACTACATCGTGCAGTTAAGAACATGCTGGGAGATAGCAATTTATACTATTACTTCAGCGATCGCTACAACGTTGAGTATATTCTCTGAACACACGAGTGAAAGTGTCATGGCCAACCAAATATTTCTAAATTCACGGATGGTAAATGCATGAAAATTCAAGTATATTGAAAATCACTAAGGACTTTTCCAAGTTTCAAAACCTAAATATTGGAATTAAAAGGGCACACCCTAATGAATAATAATAATAATAAATACTTTAAAAATTACTGTGAAATTTTAGAAGATTCACGATAATGAGAAGAAATTGGAACTCTTCAGAGAGACAGCGTGAGCTGGCCACATGCAAATGGATACGGATCAGACGGGCATCGGGCCTCTCATCATCAATGCCGGATGCTGAAGAGGGTTATCAGTGCCTTTTTATTCAGGGGGCAGAAATCAGAGGGAGATAGAGTATTTTCTGACCCGCAAACTTTCCAACGTTTGCCTACAGTGCACTGTGTTCTTGGGGAGTTATTTGAGAATAGATAGCAAGTAGCAAAGTAAGCAAGTACACCGAGACAGAACGAGGCACGAGAACAGGAAAGGGGTGGCTTGCCTTGTCTCAGACAGCTGTGCCCTCGGTCACGAGAGCAATTAATCCAGAACGAGCAGGGACATCTCCAGGAGGGAGGTCTTGGCAATAAGAGGAGCTGGTCTATGGAACTACAGTCTGAGACCGTCCAGGAGAAACTGGGTGTGGCGAAGGCATCTACCGATGTGCATAAGAGGAGACTTCATTTGAACTTGACCTCATCTCCCCCTGGGATGGCACAGATGTGGAGAACATAGAAAACATCCGAGCCCACCACTTAGCTCCTAAAGAACAGCGTAAGCGTCGCCGTAATAGCATGCACGCTGAACTTGTAGAGTCAGCCCCCAAACTAATGACAGAGAGCAGATGTTTCCTCGGCGGTATGAGTACAGAGAAGGCAAGATGTTTCCAACCATGCTGACGTCAGATAGGTAAGGGCCATATGGAGCGAGAGTTAAATATTGGGAGAAGAGGTAAAAAAAAAAAAAAAAAAAAGATGGGGTGTAACTAACTTCCCATTTAAAAACACATGGTGTTAAAAAAATTTTCTTATAGTTGATGAAAAACAAAGATTTAAATGCGAGGCTTGAAGTGACAAAATTGATAAGGTGTGGAACTGTGAGCCATCATAAGCAGATTATGAGGAGACAAGAAAGAAACTGGCTTTTAACTAAGTGACCTAAGTCTTCATTTTTGTAGAGCAGAGAGTCATTAAACAATATTTAAAACTGCTTTTAAAAATAGTGGAAAAATAAGCATTTTTTAGAGATAAGATTTAACCACATAAAGCCCTAACATTCAACATGGTTGCCTCTGGACAGCAGAGCTAGAAAAGAATTCAGCTGCTATTTATTCTAAGTCCTTTTAGCCGAAGCATATAATTTTCTTGCCACGTGCATGCAATATTTATAATTTTAAAAGTTGAAATAGCTGTAAAAATGTAATATCAGCCATTAAATCTAAAAATAAAAAAATCACATTATGTGTTACCTATTGAAATAATTTTCAGGTTTTATATGCCAGGCTTCCTTGCAGGTCAGGGAAGCAGGTGGAAATTGAAGATGTAAATCTCCCCAGAAATGGGAGCTGCGAATATTCTGCATTTTAATTTGGTTTCAATCCTATAAGGACTAGATTGAAATTGTGTCCTTTAGACTTCCAGCTCTGGTTTATAACTGGCAAGGCAATCTCTTTCTCTCTAATTCTTTCAACCTTTAAAAAATTAGAATCTTTAGCCTGACCTGTGGTGGCACAATGGATAGAGCATCAAACTGGGATGCTGAGGTCGCTGGTTTGAAACCCTGGGCTTGCCCGGTCAAGACGCATACAACAAGCGAGCAATGAACAACTAAAATGAAGCAACTATGAATTGATACCTCTCGTCACCTGCCTTCCCTCTCTGTAAAATCAGTAAATAATTTAAAAAAAAACTAGAATCTTTACAGAGAGTTATAATATTTATAGGTTACTTCATACAGATGTTAAGAAAAGCTAATAGGCGACTACATTGGTTAGCACATTTGTAGGAGCTGAATGGAAGGATATTATGCATGCAGCTGAGATAGAAATGTGCAATTTATTGCAATGTAGTAAGTGATTATGACCTTGGACAAATATGCTTCTGTTGAAAACTCAATTTCCATAGGAGAAAAAATAATTGTCAGTCTAACATGTCTTGCAAAATAGTCCTTTCAAGATGAATGATCTTTCATGATCATTTGAACAACAACAACAAAAAAAGATACATGGAACCTCAGAAGTCAATTTAAATTTGTTCTGGAAATAGATCAATGCAATGTTCCAAGTATAAAACACAAACATCATGAAATGGTTGTCCCCACGAAACTTGATACTCCAAGGAAAAAACCAACTGGACACACAGTAAGGAAGATATTACGGTGACTTCAAGTGGCTTTTATACTGAGAGTGAAAAGGGATTTTTGTCATTTTGGAGTTAACGTTTTAGATGATAAAACTACGGTTAAATCTCAAAGTGAGGGTTCTACCCTGCCGGTCAGCAAATCCAGCCCCTTTGCCATAGGTAGCCTCCACCACACGAAGCGTAGTTTGGACGAGGCAGGGAGACTCAGAACTCCTATTTCACTCTGATGAATGCTTATTTAGATGTTGACTAGGTTCCTGGGCTAAAATGATGTTCTGGATTCCATTTATGTAGGCATGACTTTCATAGGCATTGAGCTGGATGGATTAGTTAAAATCTGCCTAAGGATTATCTTTGGCAAGTGTCTTTGCCATGACTCTGATGTAATCAACATTCCCAAAAAGTGATGGCACATGGGTAGCGTGGGCATCTCGGCGTCTGTGGTGTTTGGCTCTAACCCAGCCTTGTATCCATATGGCGGAAGGGGGCACTGCTGAGCCTTGGACTGTGGAGACTGGGAACTGAGACAGAAATTATACCAGGCGTTAAAAGCTTCTGATACCGACACGGAAAATGACTTCGCATTCTTCTTACCTCGGTGGGCATTTTCTCTGAAATGCGTTAGAGGGTAAAACCCATGGTTACTATTTAAATCTGGAATAATCAACTTATTCGTTGAGCAATCATTTACCGAGCAGTTATTACACACCGGGACTATGCTAGGCATTGGGGGTACAGGCACAGGGAGACAAACTAGGTTCATATATTGTTGCTTTTCACAGGGCCGTTACTTAGGCCTGACCTTTCAATTTCTTTCTTTCTTTCTTTCTTTCTTTCTTTCTTTCTTTCTTTCTTTCTTTCTTTCTTTCTTTCTTTCTTTCTCTTTTTGACTCAACTGGTAAGGAAAGTTAAGTGTGGGCAGCTATTTCAGACCAAATCTATGTTGAGAAGAAAAGGATGTAGCCCTGAGTGCTCTGAATGCCTGCTGATATTAAATAAAAATTATGGAGATTCAGCCCTGAGTACTGGGACGCATAATAGCCTCTCTTCCATTAAGATAGCGTCCCTAGATAACTTGAAATTGATCTTATTTTAAGCCACATTTACCCCTTCCTCCTCTACAAAACATAGCCATAAACTGTCAAATGTAGAAAGAAACAAGAAAATTCAACTAATCTTCCATGTTTAATGTTTGGTGTTTTTTTTTTTTTTCTTGTAAAAAATAAATGTGAGGGCCTAGAAAGACCAAGTTTAATGCACGTATATTTCTTATGGGATCTCACTGATTTGGCCCTTCATATGTATCTTAATAGTACTTCTCCGTGGGAAGGAGACTCAACTCTAGTAAATCAATGTCATTTTGCAAAATTCAGCTCTGAGATTTCAGTGAATGGGCTTTTAAGTTAGCCGTAAACCATTTTCACAATATGTATGTGAGACTGTGTGCACTCTGGTTCCAGATGAAGATATATGGTATCTAGTCTCTGGCCAGGAAGGTCGTGCGATCATTCGTGGACCTGTGTTGTGCATTCTTTAATTCTCCTGTGTGTATTCCTTTTTCCCTTGTTTTCCTCCAGATCTGTCACCCAGCAGCTGTCTCCCATCTGCCCGGTGACTCACAATGTGCAGTGTCAGCCTCTGTCTTCCTGTCACCACCCTGGCTTTGACCTCAGTCCACAACTTTTCATCCCTGAAGTCACACCCTTTGAATAAAGCAGTTTTGGACGTATTGATCTAAGAAGCACACTTGAACTGAGGCATTAATAATCCAAAATACCAACAATTTAAAAATGAGATCTGTACCTTAACTGTGTCTCTCAGTGTCTTAATCCAAGATAGTATAGAGAGAATTTTGGACTACTTGGCAATAATAGGGGAAAGCACCATGTCCAAGCTGCTTGGGTCCAGGTGTCTGACTGCCTATATCTGGATCCTGAGTCTATCACTTATTCTCTTGCTTAAAACCCCAAATAAGTCTAGGGTAGTTATGTATGGAAATGTCCTTTCCTCTTCACTGAGTCATGCATAAGGTGCTTTACATAAAGTCCCTCCAAATTGGGTGATTATGGTGAGGAGACCTATTGGCTAATCAACTCTTTCACCATCTGTTGTGTTTGGTGGGAGAAATTCATTCTTATTCCAGTCAGTTCTGACTCAGAAAACGTACTTCTTGGTTCTAGAAGAAAGGCTACTGTAGTGTATTGTCTTCAGACCAGGGTATTTTGTTCACTCCCTCGTCCATTCCTTTATCTAGCTAAGGTCTAGTGAGCACCTGCTCCAGGTGTTAGAACTACAATGGCGAGCAAGGTGTGAGACCTGTGTTCTCGTGAAGTTTGCCTTCTCATCGAAGAAAGAGAAGGAACACGTAAAGAAGCAAGCAAACTACCTATATGGGGTGGGAGTACATTTAATGCAGGTATTTAAATAGGGCAGCTGCATTAGACTGGGTGAGTAGGGAAGACCTCTCAGAGTGTGATATCTGATCTGAGATTGGCCAGGGGCCCGTGAGCTGAAGGAAGGACGTCGGCACAGTGGGTCGGTTAGGGGAAAGCACCTTGTCCAAGCTGCTTGAGTCCAGGTGTCTGACTGCCTATATCTGGATCCTGAGTCTATCACTTATTCTCTGGGGGCCTTGCACAGTGTGGAATGTCGCCGTGACTCCTGGGTAACAGTCCTGATGTCTGTCTCCCAGGAAGAGTAAATAAGAAATACGTGCTGGGAGTGTAGAGTAGCATTCGGTGCACGGTTAAGTACTTGCAAACTGTTCGCCATTATTATTGTTCTTACCAAGGCCCTAAACCCGGCTCCATGGGGCGAGTTAGGAGAAATAAGAACAAAGGGAGGCCAGTGTGTCTACAGCACCCTTGGAAAATCCAGGATGAGGTCAGAGAGGTGAAGAGTTTGGACAGTGGAATCTTAAAAGTGGGTACCTGGGTTTTATTCTATGTAAGAGGGGAAGCGCCTGGAGTATTTTAAGAGGATGTAGAGCGATGGAATGTGAGCCACATTCTGAAATTATCACTCAGCTGCAATGGAAGATGAACCACGGAGGGGGATTGGGCAGAGAAGCCAGTCAAAAGGTTCTATCGCGTTGGTCCAGGCGAACAACGCCGGAAGGGGTGACGGAGAGGGAGAGAAGTAGACCGGTTCGTGTTCTCTGTCTTTTCGGGTAAAGTTGATAGGACTAAACTTTAGATGTGAAGATGGAAAGTAAAAAAGGAATTTTAAAAAAAATCTCAGACCAAAAAGAATCTAGGTTAACATCCAAATTTTTGGCTGTTCAGCTGGGCAGATTGTAGTGTCATTTACTCAGAAGAAATAACTAAAGAAGGAATGGCTTTGGGAGGAAAAAAGAAAATTCAATATGGGTTATTTGAATAACCATATAATATTGTCCAAGACTATTATCCCGTGGAGACGTAGAGAAGATAGTGTAACAAATCTAGGGAGCAGACGCCCTTCAAGACATCGTTTTGACAGTGGTCTTGGGCACAATGATAATAATGGAGCCAGAGGGTAACTAGTGCCTCGGAGGACATGCCCAGAGCAGAGCGAGGCATCTGGGACAGCTCTGGGGCATCCCAATGTTTAGAGGACCCAGCCGAAAAGCCCACTAAACTATAAATGGGATAGGAAAAAAAATGGTGTGGCGTTAAGATATCCCAGAGACAGGAGCATTTTAAGAAGGGTGAAGGACTGACCTGCAGGGTGGACCACCGAAGTGTCTAGAGAAAATAAAGATAATCTGAGATAAAACAGACAGAGCAAAGATAATAAATCAAAGAAACGACCTTGGACTTCGTCAGCAAGAGGCCACTGGTGATCGCCAGAATCAAATGAACAAGTGCTGAGGTCAGAAGCTGGCCTAGAGGTGGTTTTTAAGACTGTAGACCAAAGCAGTGGTTATTGCAGATTCTCTCAAGGGAGAAGTTGGGGGGGGGGGTATGGGACATTTTCACTGTTGTACTGATCTCGTTGTTTAAGAAAAGACTGTTTACCTTTAGGGATCATCTCATGGAGAAGATGAAATGGATGCTGTAAAAAGGGACAATAATTGAATAGATGAACCCACAAGCAAGTAGTGGGTTAATCTGTTTAGTAACCATGGGTAACCATGCCTCTACCCTTTCATAAGGCCCTTTTTTTTGGGGGGGGGTCTCTCTTTTCTTTCTTACACTATTTCCTAGTAGATTCCTCAGGAAATGATTCCTTCTGTAGTACATTTTGTCCAGGTGGGAAGGCTGAGGTGGTTTCTAATCTCAGCCACCACATTAAATCATCGTATACTATCGGATAGGGCAATTATTCTCTGGGCTGGCTCTCTCAGCTATAAGATGGATGGCCTGAAGCTTCTTGTGTTCTTCATACCGAAGAGAACATTGAATAGACAGGGAATCAACAAACTTTTATGTGCTGGTGGGGAGAAGGTGGTATTTGTGGCATTAGAAGATAATGGTCATCATCACCTACTGTTACGCCAGGAAGCAAAAACCAGAAAGGGCTGTCATTGTTGATTTCCTCCCAGCAGAAGTTTCTCTTATAAATAATTATTGGATACGTAAACTAAAACTCATCATGTCAAGTGAAATTAAAATTGCGTGAATTTGTAAAAACTGGCTGTGTTTTGCAGTACTTTGTGGGTCTTTGTGTTAAGTAAACACAGGTGTTCTCAGATTCTGATGGAGTGCAGAAATCGTAAACAGTAGAACAAACAGTAAAAGTCATTTCTGTTTCTGGGCTCCCCAAACCGGCACTTGTTCAAATAAATAATTATCTTTGTTACTTCACTGTCCCTTTCCGTGAGGACAAAGGAAGCCAGAGAGAAAGGATAATTTTCCCAGATGCCCGGAAGACAAATGTTCCTGCAAAAGTGGATGGCAGAGAAAGAAGTTAAGAGTTTTGCTTCATTGATTTTCTCTTGCTATGCTCTTGTCTGCAGTGAGACACGTGAAAATATTAGCATTTTATAATATATTGCATGTGTATGGTTCTATATATTCAGAAAATGCATTGACTAGGTAGCTGAAAATGGGACCATTTTATTTCTCCGATGCCTTTTTTTTTTTTTTTTTAGTGGGTTTTTTTTTTCAATGCCTTTTCAACACTGGAGTTTGTACTATCAGTTACAGCCCATATTTGTCATCCTGTAGCTCAGGAAATGTGTCATCTGGAATTCAGCAGGAAGGTCAGTTGTTTGGATCAATGAAGCATAAAAACAAAACATCTGTTTTCTCTTTTGTTCATTTCTTCGATATATAATTGTATTTTGTAATGTTCTGGACTAACCGCTCCTGGATTTGAATCCTAAGACCATGCCCATAGAAGTAGATTAAATGGAATAGTGAACATTTTTATGGCAGAATGTTGTTTCTTTTCCCGTACAGGCCATTGGCGAACTGACATAGCAAGAAGTAGGTATGATGGATCTTTAAAGTCTGTCTATTGAAGCTTCTTAAAAGAACTTGACCTCTACCATGCATTTGATGGTAAAAATCTGTTTCTATTATTTCACCTTTTATTTTCATGTCTTATCTTACTATGTTGCTGAGGGTGGTGATGGGTGAACATAATAGTTGCCATACTGGATAGAGCGTTAGAATGAGTTTTCAGTGGGTGTTTGGTAAATGGGACCAGGCATGATGTGTGTCCAAATACCTCTCTTTTCTATAACTAACACAACTTCACCCATCTTTTTTAATTGTTTCAACATTTTCTGGGGTCAAGCTTATATTATGAACATATCTTTCAGGTGAAGTCTATTTAATATCCAAAATGAGAACGGAGCAGAACTGTATTATGAAATCCCAAATAATTTGCCAATTTATGCCTGCCTCTGAAAAACAGGTTTTATATCCTTAGAAAGCTTATAATTTAGTTGTAATCTGGGAAAATGCCAGGATACAAAAAAATGATAAATTATAAGGTCTACCGGGAAGTTCTGTCCGTTTCTATCACAACAAGTTTTGACACGTAAGCACATGTTTATTTGGCACATGTGTGCCTCTCTATTTTTATCACTTAATGTATACATACTGATGTAGCAAATTAACTAAAACAAAGTTGATTCATGTTAGTCTTATATGTGAAGCAATAGTGTACCCATGGCTACTGATAAAGTCCGTTTATGCCACTGTAATTTTTACGAATTTCAACAAGGAAGAAATGCTACAGAAGCATGTAGAAATTTATTGAAAGTGTTTGGTGAAGGAATAATACCGACTATCACTTGTTTTTGTCCTTACAAAATTTTTTGAAGGGCAAAAAAATTCAAAAATGAAGAAGATATCAAACAAGCACTGGTTTAATTTTTCGCATCAAAAGATAAAACATTTTTCAAAAATGGGATATACAAATTGCCCTCACGCTGGCAAAAAATCAATAATAATAATGGCAATTATATTATTTAATAACGTTTATTGACGGTAAGAAAAATTTGTATTTTGTTTTATTCCAAAAATGAACAGAACTTTCCGGTAGACCTTATATAAGTCAGTTTATAGTAAATCAGTCCCCAAATATGCTGAAATAACTAGGGTTCTAAAGAATGAGTCATCAGGTGAACGAACGAATGCTGGGAAAATGGCATTCTATGTTCCAGTCTAGAATTTGAGAGGAGTGCTGTCTTGGGTCCATGGTTCATTTGCAGCGAATCTTTTGAATTTAATTTGCAGGGGTATTCTTATAAATGTCCCCTATTATATTTGCAAATTAAATTTCACTTCTCTCCACGCCAGGCACACAGTAAGACTTCTCTGTTCATTCCTGCTTTCACTGAGATTTGTCATCTTTCTTGCTTTAAGAGCTAAGTAGAGCCAAGTGTCAGGTGTTCCGGAATAAAATACTGCATTGGCATTGAAGAAACAACAGATGGAAATAAAAGGTTTTGTTGTCTTTGTCTGCCCCCCCACACACCCCAATTTCTGGTTTTGCAAAAGAAATAAATGTTTTTTTATATGTGACATACACTGATTTATGTCTTGAAAGCAACATGAAGCATTTTAATTTTTAAAAATTTGCTCTCAAAGACTCTATGGACATTCATTTTTAGCTAATTTGTTTTAGATGTCTTTTGATAGTCTACAAAGACTTCGCTGGAAAAAGACACAGGTGGTCCCTGACCTCTCAGAGCAAGGACAACATGTCCATAACGGGGTAAAGATTTTTAGAAAAAGCAAATTGTCATTTTCCAGAGACCATGCCAGGGAATGTCCAGCCGCATTAAGGAGCTATCGGAGAAGGTCTGTAGAAAAGTCGGTGTCTGGTATTGAACATGAAAAGCTGTTAGAATTTGGACAGGTGAGGCGGGGCGACAGAGTGCTCCATGCAAGAGGAGAAGGGAGTTCCGTGTTGAGGAGATGAATGGAGTGTGCATACACCACTAAGGAGCTGAGTGACTGGAAGGCTAAGTTTCAGAGTTGAGTTGCAGGGTGAGAATTTGAGAGAAAAGGGCTGGGGAGTTAGGCAGAATCGACGTCATCAGGACAAACCATGCAAACCTATTTAGATTTCATGTGAAAGGATAGTTGCTTAAATGCAGGCGTGATAAGATGAGATTTGCATTTGGAAAGGTGACTCTAGGTGCCCCGTGTGGTGGGGAAGAAATGACGTCAGGTAAGGGGAGTGGTTGGGAGGCCTTTCCAGCTGAGAGATGCTGAAGGACGCTGCTGGTGCTCTTGGATTCGGGTGGTGGAAATGAGGGTGTGAGGAAGAGAGTCTTGAGGGACCTGGTGAAGGGAGGGATGTGACAGTGTGTGAGTGAGGTTCAGGGAAGACTCAGAACTGACCTCTGGCTTCTCTCCACGGAGCAGCTGGGTTCTGTTTACTGAATTAAGCCTACGGGAGTGTGTCCAGGGAGTTTCTCTCTTACGGTATGTGCCCAACAAAAGACACCATGTGCGGAAAACATGCCTCTGTCTTTGAACTCAGAAGGATTTGAGTTTAAAGTTGTAGCCTCCAACCTGTGCTTCTGGCAAATGAATTTAAACTGAGCAATCTGTTTTCAGAGAGAAAAAAAATGTCAACAATAAGGCCGAACCCAGGGTTCCTGCAATTAGAGCTCCCACATGTCAGAGAGCTGGCATGGTGCCTGTCAAGCAGTCAGCTGTCAACACGGTGGTAGTCATCCATCATGTCCTTGTTGTCCCCACTAAAACGCAAGCTCCTCAACAGTGGAGCGACCCTTCTTGCTACTCAGCGTGGAGTCCCCAATACCTGGCACAGTGCCAGCACACCCTGGGGACCCATTCGGTATGTGCCGAATGCGCAAGTATGGCCATGGCCACATAGACCTTTTGTGTTCCCTTGAAAAACGAATGTAGCAGCAACGTGGTAAAGACAATAACCCAAGTTTCAGTACTTGGGACTTCAAGGTTTGAATGCTGCTGATAGTCATGTTAAACATAAAGCCCCCCCCTCCCAACCCCCAAACTGCTTGTGTCAATAGGAAGACACGTCGTGGTAGTTCACTAGATGACGCCAAACCGCTGCCCTAAATTAGAACTAACAAGAGGCAGGGAGTAGAGGACTAGAAAACGGGAAGCTTAATTATAATCTACATTAAATATCCATGGGCGATCTCAGGGGGTGCGCGAGAGCTTTGTGCTTTTTCAGTTAAATTCCCACATGCATAGAATTATATTTTTGCATGTCAGGAAATATAGTATGATTTAATTAAGCACAGGGGACTTGATTCTATTTGGTCTCTCACAGTAGAAAATTAAGCACTTAGGAAATAGCATTACTACTGTGCCTCATTCAGGCCACTAGGGTGCATTGCTGTTGAAGCATTTTTTTTCTCATTTCTATTTTCGCCAGAACTTTAATTCTGTAGGAGGCACAAGCTGAATGGTGCTCTGCTAGTCCCAATGACCTGTGATTCGATTCCTTCAGCACCTCTACTATTTGGGAGTAAATGAGATCTTGTAGGCGAGGGAGTCTAGTCTGATTTTTAGTTACCCTAAAACTGTATGTTGATGTACATGGTGACATTTTTTCCCCCTAAAAACTAATCCACTGGAAAGGTGAATGGAAATGCATTCATCATGGCTGCAATTTCATTTTCTTTCCCCAATCCATTTCTACCGTCTGCTAATCGGTTGTGTGTGTTGAGAGGTTTTTGTCAAGGAGGAAAAGATGCCATTGATGAATGAATTTTGCTCCTGTGACTCTATTGTTGATACCATAACTATCCAACATCCTACTCTACAGCTGGGCAGCCTGGCAGCTGGACATTAGACCCTTTGGAACACTGACCCCCCGAAATGATTTTGTCCTGCATTTCCTGTTAGTGCCCCGGTGCCGACTCAGATTGACTCCCCGAGTCCATGCATTCTGATATCTTGATTTTCGGGCACTTACCGATGAGATAACACGAGGCATGGAGTTAAAAGGGTTCACAGAAATGATTTGACGTCATCCGTATCAATCCCCAGGAAGTGTAAATACTAAGTAAAGAGTTATTCAAACTATAACTCAGTGCCATGCTCAAATTTATGTGTTTGTGTTTCTTTTGTAAACATATATGTGTGTGTGTGTGTGTGTGTGTGTGTGTATGTGTGTATATATATATATATATATATATATATCTTAGCAGATACCTCCTTTCAAATGGGAATAATTCCTTTTTAAGGGAAAACATAAAGATTCACTTAGTTTTGCTCAGAGATCGTGTGGCTTTATTCTGCACAGTATTAGGGTTGCTTGTCTCTCCCTGGACATGTTCTCGACACTGTAATTAAGGTTAGTGGTTAGTGGTGCAGGTGATAAATATTCTCTCTTCTCAGGATCCTCTCTTGGTTAATTGACATAAACGTAGCGTGTGGAAGAAAAATACTCAGCCCTTGGGACAAAAACCATAAATGAGTTAGAGTCATTGTTTGTGACCTTGCCTCTCTACTAAGTGACTAGGGATCTGTGGGCTAATAATCTATTATTATAGAAAGAGTTTAAGATGTGTGACCACTATTTTCAGTAATTTTTAAGGTCATGTCAATTAACTGAAAAAGCAGCCATCTCATTAAGTAAAGCTAAGTATTGTTTTATTGCTGTTTGATATCTATATTGGTTGCTGGATATGCTTTTGATTAGTTAAAATAACATTAAATATTAACTAATTAATACTGTTTATTTGACAGTCACATTCTTTGACCAACTTACTGGTCCATGGGGGAAAATTAATAAAAAGCATCTTTGAGACATATGTTGCAGGTTATAGTCCTAAGAAACCTTAGAAACACTATTCCTGGTCCAGTAAGAAGAAATAGGATATGAATTTGTGTTTTCTTAGATTAACCCTCTTTGTCCCAAATACCATTTTCACCATTGGAGGAGGTTGAGTGTGGAGAGTTAGGTGTAGATTAGGAGAAACAAGCTTGTGGTGGGCGTAGACTTACCTGCCTGCAACAGACACTATTTCCAGCTAAGTAAACTCAGAGAGACTCTGTCTATGTTAGGAGAGGCATTCGTTTCAAAAACTGAGCAAGTCCCAAGGGTTTCCTGTGGTAATCCCTCAAAGACCTAACTGGCACACTTTGGGTGGGCTTCCCAGTGTCTCCTAGCCACGACTGTCTTGTTGCCTGTTCTTGCTGGCATCAAGGCCATTTGTCCTTGCCGGCACAGGCGACAGCAGTGAGACCAGCACCAGCCGGGTCTCGGCACACCCAGCCTTGTGGCTCAGGGTCCTCGTGAGATGCAGAAATGGCACAGTCAGTAGCGGACTGATGAGTCTTAAAAATGGTCCCATGACTCATTCGACTTCTATTTTTTTTTTTTTTTTTGTATTTTTCTGAAGTTGGAAATGGGGAGGCAGTCAGACAGACTCCCGCATGCACCCAGCCAGGATCCACTCGGCATGCCCACCAGGGGGCGATGCTCTGCCCATCCGGGGCGTTGCTCTGTTGCAACCAGAGTCATTCTAGCGCCTGAGGCAGAGGCCACAGAGCCATCCTCAGTGTCCGAGCCATCTTTGCTCCAATGGAGCCTTGGCTGCGGGAGGGGAAGAGAGAGACAGAGAGGGAGAAGGGGGAGGGGTGGAGAAGCAGATAGGCGCTTCTCCTGTGTGCCCTGGCCGGGAATTGAACCTGGGACTCCTGCACGCCAGACTGACGCTCTACCACTGAGCCAACCAGCCAGGGCCTCATTCGACTTCTATTTTAAAACATTTACCTTTCTCCTTTGGAATTTTCTTGGCTAGAAATAACTGTTTTCAAATTCTGCCTCTCCTCTTCCCACTTCACTTCCTAGTCCGGAGAGCTTTGTTTATCGCAAGAGAGCACCTTCTGGGGTTACAGAGCTGCCCCCCTAAGCCCCACCCCACCCCCATATCTGTCCCTGTCACATCAAGATAGCCACTAACATACTCTTCCTCAGTGGGCAGGCTCACGGGCTCTCTTTATGCCGTCCCTTACCGCTAACTGACTCTGTGTGAAGTTACATTAGTCCCACGATGACTTCAGTTGACTAATGAGTTCGTGGGCGCGCTGCGGATGCAATTAGCTCCTGCATGTGAACTCCGTCCTGGTTGAGTCAAGACTTGCAGTGCAAGCCCCGCGTTGCCCGCCTGGCCCCTTACGGAAGAGCGTCATCTCCTTCTGATTTCTAGAGAGGACCAGAGCCGCTGTGGGCAGCTCTGCAGCACAGGGGAGTTGGTTTGGTTTGCCCTGGGGCAGGTTCCTTTACTACGGTCTCTAACTTTCTCCGTGCTGCCGGAAACACTCTCCCTCCCTCTCCCCTCCCCTGGCCAAGCTACGGTTTATCATCACAGACTGTCCGTCGTCTGTAATAAAACTGACTTCCATTAGCGTAGCCAACAGAATCGCCTGCATTTGACAGACCACCTATTTCCAATGGAACCAGGGTGATCAGAAAACTAGGTGACTGCTAATCAGGTACCACTCAGTTCCCAAGAGTGTGTCAGCCACGGAGGGACACTTGCTTTGGCGCTTAGCAAGCAAGCCCTGGTTTCCCTAGAATTAGGCATTTCTAACTATTGGCAAAAGAAAACAACAACAACAACAACAATGTGAGAAGACGGCGTTGCCGGAAACCCCCTAAGCAGCGGCCGTGCGCCCCGCGCGGCACCTGTACTCACTCAGTTTTTTCATGCAGTCCCGGAGTCTGGTTTCCAAGCTGAGCACCCTCTGGTGCAGCTCCTCGTAGTCGTAGGCGCCGATCTCCTCCTGGATCCCAGTGAGGACGGCAGACAGGTTCCGGATCTCCTCCTTGAACTGGGTGATGAGCTTGGCGTCCGTCTTGTACTGCTCCAGCACGGGGATCAAGGGCAGGAGCTCGTCCATCTTCTCTTTCAGCTCCTGCAAAAGCAGCCGGGGGTTCCCGGGGGTCATTCAAACTGCTCGGGCGGCTACGTTCTTTCTAGCCTGATCCTTAAAGGAGATGATTCAAACGGGTTCTGAAATCTTTATTGATTTTTTTCTGGTTTGCAGCGAGGGTACTTTGTGAAAATGTAAGCAGCCACATGCTCATTAGTGGTAAAATCTACTTATCTTTTCACTATAGGGACCTCTCCTTAAATGGTGATGTGCTGTCCTAGGAAATTGATCCTTACTCTAAGTGCAAGAGCTTCCTAGGGTAGCGAATACGGGTTGGTGTACCATTCCCCTCTCTGAGCACCTTATGAAGCCACAGTGCATTATTTAGGTGAGAAGTCGACCCAGGGCCCCTCTTCTCATGATCAATTCTTAGAAACAGGACAGATTTCCTGGGCCTGGTTGGTTCAGTCTCACCGCTCATTTACTGATTGTTCGTGCCATAGGGGTGCCTCCAGGACACGGGGGACCCTGGCACAGCCTGCCCCTCCCACGGAATCTTCCAGGGGCGGCCTCCCACCGCTCTGCGCTTCCGTTTCTGCCCAGGTATCCCTCGCTCTGTGTAACACCCATCTCAGCACAGCATCATTAGGACGGTAAGCTCAGCCGGCATGACAAATCACGCACAGCCCCTCTAAGCGCCGAGAAACGGACGTAGCTGTTTACCATTCTGAATTATGACCCCCACTCTGACTTCGTTTGCCGTGGCCTAGATAATTTAGGGCTCTGTCTGGGAGGCAGAGCTGCTAACCCATGTGGCGAGTTAACTCTTGCAGGGACCGAGGGGCTCGGAGTGGAGGCAGCAGGCAGAGTTGCCCAGTTGCCCAGTTACTTGAAACTGAAACACTGACTTTTGTCTAGACAACAAGAAGGGCGCGCTGTCAAGATAGTGTCCCTCCCTCTGAGCCTCATGGGATGGGCCCCCCCCCCCCCCAGGGACAGAGCCACACCCGCGCTTTCACTTTCATTTTCTAGATGTGTCACCTTCTCCTTTAACTCAGTGGTGGTGGTGGCCGGTGAAATCACTTCCTGAGGCTGAGTCAGTGCTGAGTTGACTGCAGATGGCCTCGTCTGTGGAAGGAGCTGTCCCTGTCATGATCATCTGAGAATAACCCACCGAAGCAGTCAGAAACCCTGCTGCAACAGCGACGCGTTTAAGGAGCCGGACCTTGCATTTTAGAATTGCACCGAGCAGTTGCTGGGACTAGACATGCATTTAAGGAGCGCCCACTGCTGCCCTGATTCATGGGCTTCTGTTTCTTGGGGGGGTGATTTCTACTTGCTCTGTAGGCTCAGAGTTCTTTGAATTTGCCTATATGTCTGTGTGGAGTGGGAGGGGACCGATTCTTGCTCATGAGAAAGATTCATAAATATTGCAGTCCAAAGGCAGAATTGCAGAGCTCTGCTTGTTTTGGTGACTCATTTGAAATAAACTGATTAGTTGGAACATCTTGCGGCATCCCTGGAGGAAGACGCAGTCGCCTCATTAGGGTTTTAATGAGAAGAATTAGTTTTGTTGGTACTGTGTGCTGCATACTACATATGACGGCTGTTACAGTGAAGAGTTTTAGGTTGTATGTACTCTGGGAATATTGAAAAGAGAAAAATACGATATCACAGCTTTGGTGGCAGTTTCTTTTCCCCTGAATTTAAAAATAAGATCTATATTTTTGGATCTTTTTCAAAAATTCATAATTTGATTGTTGGCAGTCAATTTTGAAACTCTGGACACTCGCCGGAGAGCGACGGCAAGTCCGACCCCAATGTGTGTATAAAATATTTATAAGGTTAGAGGAGGTAGCACAGATCCGTGTTTACTAACCCCTTCTAGAATTTTCACTTTCTACTGTGTAGCTCTAACAATAGAGGCGGCACTTGACTGCCTTGCCCAACCGCGATCTCTTTATGGAAGACTGAGCGTCTCAAGTGTGCCACCCTAGGACCAACTTCTCATCTCAAAGAGCGCAGAAGAGAAAACCTACTTAGCGTGTTCGATAGCTGAAAACGGTATCCTGGAGGAGGAGTTTCTTCTCATTGAAAAGTATTCTTTGATGTTAAACTTCCTTTTGGAATGTTCTATTTCTTCTCCAGTATGGCACCTTGACGCCTGGAGCAAAATCTGACTCACGGTAGGGAGGACTCAGCGAATACATTTGACAAACATATATTGGTCATCTAATTATTCTTTGGTCTTACTCAGAGAGCGGTAGTCTCCTTGGAGAGGCACTGTGGCATTGATAGGAGGAGGTAGATAACTCGGCAGCTGGACTTTGTGGTTCAGACACATGTTAGATATATGGCCCTGGACAAATTGTTCCCCTTCCTGGGCATTGTTTTCTTCATCTGAATGATGGGGATGAAGATAGTGCCTACCCGATAGAATGGTTGTAGGGGTTAGATTAGTTAACATCTATTTAAAGTGCTCGAACTGTGTGTTGAATAATTGTAAATTCTTCAGAAAAATAATGTTCGCACCACTATCGCTATTTGGGTTTTGACATATAACTTCACCATCTACTTGGATTACACGAACTAGGAAGATAAAAATCGTTAGGTCATGGGGTGCTGGCTGGTGACTAAATTTTCTTATTGGTAGCCTGGCTGTTGCTAGGAGGCAAACTTACAGAACAGATTATTTCATCACATTTCTCTCAGCCTTGTATCTTTTTGTTTCTGTCTTCTCCCAAGAGCTCCCATAGGTACAGAGGCATCATCATCCTGTGTCCCTGGCCCCGCCAGCTCTGGCACCCTCCAGCTGTCCCTTGGTGCCACAGAGCTCAGCATTGTCCCCCTGCGGTTGGTTGGTTGGACGATTTCTCTCCTCCAGACACCTGGGCTCCGCCCCTTTGGCCCCTCCTCCTCTCCGGGAATGCCCTGGGGGTGAGCCTCCCACTTCCTGCTTCCTTGGTGGCCTCAGGTCAGGCTCACGCTGCTGCTCTATGATGCTCTATGATCTGCACACCAACCCTGACCACTGAAAATTGACATTGAAAACCTTTTTGGGTTTCTTGACCTCCTCTGTGAGCTAATATATTTATGAGGGGTGAGGAGGGGCCCTTGTCCGAGATGGTTTTCTTGAATGTCGCTATACCTTCTAATCTCTTAACCTCCTGGCCTGCTTGTGTTTTCTCTTCAAATTAAACCTCACAATCCATCACGTTAGTCCATTCTCCTGTCCACACCCTCAACTTTCTTGGCCTCGTGTCCTTTTGGGTCAACTTTTTTAAAATCGTGGTTCAGGGCAAGACTGTCTGCTCTATGGCTCTACTCAGGCTCCCAAGCACCCCTGAAAAAGTTACAAAGCCATGAACATCTCTGCCTCCTTAAACCATGCTGTGCAGAGACCCTGTCCCTGGTCGGCATTCTGCTGTCGCAGTTATGTGTGGCATGCACAGAGACCTGGAGCTTGCGTGGGTTCAGACCCTCTCCCCACCATCCACAGGGAGTCTACCTTCCTTGTTGGTGGTGAACGCCGAGGCTGTTCTGCTTATAAAACCACGGCATGTCCTGTAAACCATGTGCTATGTCTTTGCAGGGCAGACTCTTTCTTTCTCATTGGGGTTCAGGTGGCATTATGACAGTCAGATTTCATTTTAATCTATGACACTGTCATATGTTGTTAATGAAAGTCCACAGAGCGTGCTTCAAAGGACTGTCTCTCTATTTTCACTGTTTGTTAATAACTGCCAGTAAACAACTTAAAGTCTAAAGAAAGACTTTATTTGCATCGAATCATGAAGCCACCCTCTTTCTGTGGATATTCACCATGGTATGATTGCCTCTTTTAGGAATTTACAGTGTCACTATTTCTCGTACTAACAGGGCAGAAAGTCATCAGAAAAAAAAAAAAACTTCAATAAATTATTAATTTTCCTTTAGATTTCCCTTTGTCATTGATATCAAAATGCCTGTACATCTATCCAGAAACTCCACCCAGCTCTAGGAGGATGAGACTCTTTTTACACAAGTCGTCTGTGCCTTCCCACCGGCTAACGGTCAGTATCAGCAGAGGGATGACTGACGTCCCCAGTGAGCCCTGAGCCTTGTACATACGGGCCAGTGCGCAGTGTTTTTCTAGCTGAGTGCATTCTGGCTGTTCCTCGCCCTCCAGATCTCATTTGGATTGACAAGATGGCAGAAGTCAGACCTACCTGAAAATGCTTGGTCATTAGTGTCTTTCGATCATCTTCAATCTGCCGAAACTTGGCCTTCAGCCCTTTCATTTGGGTTTCCATTTTTAGAACATATTGGAAATCTCTCTGGGTTCTCAGGTTTAAGACTTCAATAGACTGGGACATATTCTGAACCTGTTGAACAAGAAAATGAGCTGTAAATTATTGGCTGTTTACAGGAAGAGGCAATCACGACTGAAACAGCAAACAACGACATTCACATAGAGGACGGGAAGTACCAAAAGCATGACTGTGTGTCCACGCGACATCTTTTTAGAAGGACAATGCTTCATGATAAGCACTCCAAAGAATTCGGCAAGAGAAAATTATACCCAGGCAGGAAATAATAAAACAGACATCCTGGAGCTAGAAATGACTGAATATAAATAAGAATTTAATATGTCAGAAAAGTGTTAAAAGAAAAAATGGTATTTTTTTTATTCCAGGGCTTTGCCAAGCTTATCAGCACTCCACTTTGATAAATGTTGAAATGTGTTGTTTGTAGAAGTACGCACTCTGACTTCTACAAGAGCTGGGACGCTTAGCAATTGTGGATGGTCTGACGTGTCTAATAGACTTATTATAGATTGCGTTCATTCCAGCGCAGTTACTGCTGGGTGCCCGGGAAATGCTTCCAGAGGTGAGACTGAATTGACCGACACAAGCGGTCTTGATCCAGAGTTCCACCCTTTATGAACCCTATCTCGTCAGGTAGGACTCAGACACCTGCCGAAACACCCCCTTCCTCGCTGAGTTAAGGATCCGGGGAAGGGCAGCTGCGTCCAGTGTCCGGTAGGTAGGCGGTAGACGCCTAAATGCACGTGGAGTGGATGGCACCATCCCAGGTTCCTTGAGCCCCAGGCTGTGTGGAAGCAGGAAATAGATGACCTAGAAAGCACGGAGCAGTGCGGAAGGGCTGCCCTGACTCTTGTGGCAGCAAGACCAAATGAAGGCCTCTTCCTAGGAGAACAGTTAAAGGAATCGAGGACCGGGAGATGATGACACTATTTCGAAGGAGGGGACAGATCTCGGTGCCTTTCCTACTCAAAGTCTGGTCTGCAGAGCAGCGGCTTTGGCAGCCTCCTGGGCGCTTGTCCTACGGGCAGAATCTTGTCCGAAAAATCAGAATCTGCATCTTATCAACACCCCCGAGTGACCCCTTTGTCAACTCACTTTTGAGAAGCAACGCTTAACGTGGAGGGCTTTCTATGAGAAAAGCACATGTAAGACATCTATGTGGTTTGATTTTTAAATCCTCAACCCAAGTCTCTCTGTCGTGCACCCACCCATGCAAAGGAAAATGGAGTATATAAGCAAATCATCATGGAGAAGCGCATGGAAGGGTTATAGAAGAATACATGTTAGGTTGTTAACCCGAGCTTTCTGGTAAGGGGTGGGGCGTGGGGGAGAAGTAATAAACATTGTAGAAAGAGGTCCTTGTATAATCATAGTATGTATAAATCTATCTGCAAATAATTTATTATTTTGTTTTGTACAGTCAAAAATACGAAAACATGAGCCCCAAACAAACGGTGGTGGGATTTCAGGTGGCTTTTACTTTGTTTTATATATTTTTATGTCATGCCGTGCATTTTTAATAGACGTGCATTTTTATGGGATGAGTAAAAAAAGTTATTTTCCTTGCAAAACGTGTGCGTTACAACTAAGAAAGGGATGAATTGTGCAGAGACATGCTTTTTTTGCGTCTGGTGAAGTCACCAGGCTTGGCGGACCAGCCGGCTCTGAAGAACTCCCTGTTGGGAATGTTCCTAGGAATTGGGCCTTTCTGAGATGGCGGCGGACTAGCTCCTGCCTGGGCTTGTGCCGGCTCCTCTCATTTTATTGTTGGAGAAGGGTCAGATTTTCCTGGTTCTGTGTCTGCTGTCTCGATCCGTAGTTCTGCCCTTGATGAACCCTGTCTTGTCAGGACAGATTCATAACAGTCTAGCTTATATCAAAACTAATGGTGGAATGTGTGTTTTGGATGAGAACCGGGGACCGACTGCTCTCCCGTGAGCTTCATGAGATTAGACTCTGCATCTTATTCAGATCTTTTATCTCCCAGGCCTTGCACGGAACCGGCCACAGAGGGGTTGCTCAGTAACTATCTAGTGGGTGAAATTATCTTAGGCTTTCAATGGTTGTAAATGTGTAATTAGTATTTTAATATTTTAAGGAAAGTCTCCTCTTCTTTTATTGGGAAAGCTATCTCATTACATGACTCCCAAATGTTATTAATTTACTAGCCTTTCTACATGCTGAAAGCTTCATTTAAAAAAAAAAAAAAAAAAGCACAAAATTACCGAGACATCTTTGAAAGCACAGTAACTGCATCTTGGATAAATGCAATGCTTTCAGAATACTTTGCAGCTTCATTACGGTTAAGCATGAATAAAGAAAAGCCATTTGTGTTAGCAAAACTACCCATTAGAACATGGCGTTCGTCTATGAAGACACCCGTCCTCGGCATGGCTGATACTCTCCTGGGAATTCTAGGTCCCGAGGCAGCGGCGGTACCATTCAAGAATGACGGACCTGGGAGATACTCGGGGGTTGAAACAGCCTCCCTTTTATCTTGCCTCGGACTCACCCTGTCTAGTTCACTTGCAACTTTATTTGCGTTGTGGGAAACAGCACCGAGAGGGGCTTTTTTGCCGAGTTCTTGGTTCTGACTTCTGTATGGCAGCGTCCCGCGCAATGACAAGAGCTGCATCTGGGTCATGGCTAGAGGTAGAGCGGTCCAATTAGAAAGGACGTGGCTCTGGGCTGCCATTGGCTTTGTCGGCTGGCTGTCCCCAGGACTGTCGAGTTTCCCACCGGGTTACAGAGACCCACTGAGAGGGCGTGTCCTGCTGACACCTGGAGCCTGGGTCCCCTCTGACTGGACGTGTCGGAAGGAGGCCCGTCTGCTGTGGCCCCTCTGTCGGCCTGCTTGTCTCTGAGGCGCTGCCACTCAACTGCCCACGTGTGTCCCTGGGCTTAGAGCCTCTTTGCATCGTAGCTTGGCAAGCTCGCTGTCCCTCTTCGTTGATAATTTTTTTTGACTGCTTTATTCTGGTTCTTTGTATAAATAAAATATCTGAGGGCTTTCACACTTGAATGCAAATTAACTTAGATTTCACTCTCATTCATAATGAGTGTGGAGGCTACTTGGGAGTGTGGGGGAGGGGAGCCCAACAGTTTAATATGTTCAGATAGGCTTGAGTTAACAAAAATACACATTCGGATTTCTTTACTGTAGGGCTTCCCAGAACCTTTAGTATTGAACACTGTGGTAGGAATCTTCAAGGGTCAAGGATCGTGTAGAGTGTTGCTTAAAATTATTTTATTGGTGAGGATGTTGCTGGCATCTGATTTCAAAAATCCCAGTTTAGGAAATACTGGCCTAGTCCGTACGGGGTGTGTTTAACTGGACATGGAAGCTACATAGCTAACATACTTGTTTTGGGGTTTGTTTTTTTTTTAGTTTGGGCACACTAAGACCTGAAATATTGTGCAACCAATTGCATTTTTTTTTTTTTTAGTTATTCTGTGATATACACACTATTAAAAGAGCATCGTTCAATTAGGTGTGGCTACCACCAGAGGCATTCTGGGGAATGTTCGCACAGAATTGAGGAAATGATCTGGTGGAGCTCCATAGTCTGCTGGTTGAGTGGCCCTGGAAGGTGGTTTTAACCTCAGAAAGCACCAGTTTCCACTACGCACGCTTAGAAAGACGGCTGCTTCTGCTAGGAGGGTTGAACGAAGTGGGTGCGGTTCTCACGGACGGGACCTGTTGTTACTGTTGTTCTCTTACGGAAGGACTAATGCTTTTGCTTTACCACGTGCTGAATGAGAAGGTGATGCTCTTGTTTGCCATCTGGTACCCTGGACCCACGTGACACCACGGAGAGGCCAGCGAGGATGGGCCAGCTCGGTCTGCACAGGGAATGGGGTGTGAGACGCCTTTCTCTGGGTCCGGGGCCGTTTTCCTCACGCTGTTCTCAGAGTGCACGCAACTTCCCAGTCTTCTGCTGGCACAATGTCACAGAATGGGAAAGGGGATAAACCTAACGTGTGGTGACCGTGGTTTTGTTAATACTTTTTGTTTTCTTGTCTGTTAGGTATGGATACATTTTTAAAGGTGTGATTTTCTAAACCTTCTTTAAAACACTCAGTTGCGTGTTGGATGGACTGCTCACAGGAAGGTCAATGCTGGCCTGCAGCCCACCTCCTCTCTTGTACTTTTTGGCCTCAGTCATCCTTCACTAAGTCCTGGTTTTATCTTAGCTCTGGAATACATTTCACCCTGGTCCTGGAGAGGGTATTATCTGCTTCCCGACCTTCAGATGTTATTTAAATGTTTTTCAACTGATTTTTTTTTTTTTCATTTTTCTGAAGCTGGAAACAGGGAGAGACAGTCAGACAGACTCCCGCATGCGCCCGACCGGGATCCACCCGGCACGCCCACCATGGGGCGACGCTCTGCCCACCAGGGGGCAATGCTCTGCCCATCCTGGGCGTCGCCATGTTGCGACCAGAGCCACTCTAGCACCTGGGGCAGTGGCCAAGGAGCCATCCCCAGCGCCCGGGCCATCTTTGCTCCAATGGAACCTTGGCTGCGGGAGGGGAAGAGAGAGACAGAGAGGAAAGCGTGGCGGAGGGGTGGAGAAGCAAATGGGCGCTTCTCCTGTGTGCCCTGGCCAGGAATCAAACCCGGGTCCTCCGCACGCTAGGCCGACGCTCTACCGCTGAGCCAACCGGCCAGGGCCTCAACTGATTTTTAAAGAGTTGTCAGCCTATGTGTGGGTGTCTATATGCAGTGCTATACCGAAAAATATAGTAACACAAGTAAATTTATGGTGTCTTAAGATAATGTTACTCTTCACGGTTAATGGAGAAAAAATCATTTCTGCATAGAAAATCCAGGCACAGAAAATCAGTCATCTAAAGGAAAGGCATTTTTGAATGGAAAGGCAGAACTGGATTAAAAGAATAAATATTTTTACCAATGTAATTAGTTTCCCTAATAACCAAACAATATTAAACTATATATTTGAGTTTTTTTTCCCCATAGAAATAAGGGAAATCCAAATTGAAGACAATTCCCAAGACCAATCAGAATTCATATTTCATGATTTCTAACAGTTGAGAGGCATGTTAACTAGAGTCATTAATCTGACTGAAATGACGCTGGCTCTTGTCTGGAGGAGGGACAATGGGGTCTTCTTATAAAAAGAGACTTAAGAGAGAAACAATATATAATGATAGCTGTCAGGAAGGGGAAGGAAGAGCAGACTAATCTTTGCATAAAAACATGAAAAAAAGTTTTCTTCCTATCTGGAGCATCAGGAGACTTCCAAATTATATACACAGAGGAAACTGATTGTCAAAGATGGCAGTAAAAAAAAAAGTTACACTATTAATGTCTGTTATTAATAAATGCAATGATTTCATTTTTCTAGCTTCTCTTTCTCTAAAAAGCTCCCATTTGATGTCATGGTTGTGTTGGACGGTCATGGGAAAAATATGGCACAGAGTGACCTGGTGAGCATGAGGTCCTCTAGAAGCACATGCTACCTGATTTAGCTTATGATCCCCGATAGTATTTAAAATTCTAGCATGCTGTCACCCTTCCGTCAGCCTGGACACCCCAGCTGGCCTATACTCTGTTCAGAGCCCGACATGGGAGAACTCGGAATGAGAGTAACTGAAAGAACCATTCGTTGTTCTTTTTTTTGGGGGGGGGGCGGGGGGTTGTTGTTGTTGTTTTCCCCACACTAAACATACATATCCTCTCATGAGCTGACTCTTGCTGTCAAAAGAGACTAAAGCAAGGTCATTCTGTGTCTGATTGTTAGGGGCCGGGCTGAAGGAAATTATATGTAGAGAGTACTGCTGAAGGAAATGGAAGAGCTTCGAAGGCATGACTTAGAGCAGGGGTTCCCAAACTTTTTACACAGGGGGCCAGTTCACTGTCCCTCAGGCCGTTGGAGGGCCGGACTATAAAAAAAAAAACTATGAACAAATCCCTATGCACACTGCACATATCTTATTTTAAAGTAAAAAACAAAACGGGAACAAATACAATATTTAAAATAAAGAACAAGTAAATTTAAATCAACAAACTGACCAGTATTTCAATGGGAACTATGCTCCTCTCACTGACCACCAATGAAAAAGGTGCCCTTTCCAGAAGTGCTGCGAGGGCCGGATAAATGGCCTCAGGGGGCCGCATGTGGCCCGCGGGCTGTAGTTTGGGGACCCCTGACTTAGAGAATGGTGATGAACCCTTGGAATTATTCACTGTCTGTCCACAGAGCCGGCCTAGGGTGTTGCCACTGTCTTAACTTCCTTGCAAGGTTGATAATGGGATCACAGAGAGCCCGGTGTGATCGTGGGAGCTGAGCTCAGTTTCCGGCCTCGGAACACAACTTGCTGCTTTTGCGTTTTGCTCCGCACGGAGACACCGCCTGGGTATGAAGCGCCTCGGTAGAGAGCCAGTCTTAAGGCGACCAGGCTGGGAAAAGCGAAAGGTCCCACAAAGAGAACAGCGCAGGAGGCTTGAGGCGCTCCTTCCCAGGAAGGGGCAGACATGGGGGAGGGCCCTGAGCACCCTTCCCTGCCTTCCCGCATTTCCTTTTCAGAGCGCGGGAGACCCCCCCCAGGACAGCACGCAGTGGGCACGCGGGACGCCTACCTTTTCCAGCAGCTGGCGCAGCTGCCTGCTTTTGGCGTCGCGGGAGCACAGGTTCTGTTCCGGCGCCACCACGGTGCAGATGCATCGCCCGTCCGGGTCCTGCGCTGAGCTGTACACCTGCCATCCTTCCTTGGGGCTGATCTGGGTCTGGGGAAACCAAGGGAAACACACCAATCACAGACCCCGTGGCGGGACACGGAGGAGGCGGGTGTGTGGCGTGTTAAGCAGAGCATCTTTTCAATGATTGAAGTTTGTGTTCTTATTTTTTAAAGTTAGAGAGAGAGAGAGAGAGAGAGAGAGAGAGAGAACAGTTTACGTGGACAGCACAGCTTCAGGCAGTCAACCCTCCCTTGACCAGAGCTCAGGAGAAGAACCTTTCTCCTCCTTCAGGCTCTGTATTATTAACGACGCATCGGTCCCACGCCACCCCCGCCCCCTTAGTGCTTGTTGCTATATTCGGACATACTAATGCAACTTGAGAAGCATCTGATAACCACTTAGACATGTATGGCCAGTCTTACTACCTCAGATCTGTTCGCTTGTCTTTCTCCAACATAAATGGGAATTCGTAATATAGTTTTTAGGAATGACTCTTCAAGAGTGATATTCTGAAGCAAAGCTTTACCCCCAGGGGCTTCCCATGTAGTCAAGGGCTAGTTATTCATAAAGCTGGAAGGGTAGCTTGTAAGAAACTAGGGTAGAAAGTCATGAGGCCCGCGTTGTTTCACCAAGGATGCGGAGTCCCAGAGGAGTTGTTTCGGTGTCGTCTGCCAAGTCCATCTTCCCAAACGCTCTTCCCACCCCACCCCCCTACCCCCTACCTCCCTAGCACCTTAACACCTTAGCATAAAGTAGCATTCCGTTTCTCCCGCTCTGCCTCCTATTATGTTAGTCTTATTCCTTTATCTTCCTGCAGGAAACTTCTCTTCAGCTACACAGATCGGGCTCTCCGTGTCCTGAAAGCGTGACACCCTGATTGGATCTTTGTACATCACTCAACTTTGCTTCTCCTGCTTGGAATAGCTCCTTGATAAACCTTCAATTTGCTCGGACCTTGCGGGTTCCACCTCTTCTGAAGGATTGCCTGTCCTATTCATTAGGCGTTCAGTGGGTACGGTCTAGCATTGTTATGTGTCTTTCACATATGTCTTATTTCAACAATTAGTTTCTATCCAGCTACAAGATACATGGACTATTTCCTGTCTGCCTGATCACATGCATTCTATCCAGAGCAAATATAAGTCACCTCCTTTTTTTTTTTTTTTTATCTAGCAGAGTTCAGGGAACCCTGGGCGTTGAGCGTGCATGCTGCACTGTACAGACAGCAGCTGTGGCGGACGCCACAGGGCACCGCCCCTGACTTCCTCCAGCCCCGAGAGTGTCGGCAGCCACTGAGTTGTTCTTTGGGGGACGCCTAGGCTGGAGAACGCCGCCTGCTCAAGGTCACGCCCTGTTCCCAGGAGCACCTCACAGCCACGGACTTGCTGGAGCACGGGTGGAAAGAAGCGGGGGGGGGTGATTATTCCCACTTCCCGGAAGAGAACATTATCTGCCCTCCCGAGCACACACAGCTTGTGTGTGGCCGTGCCGTGTGGGAACCAGCCAGTGCTCTGCAGAGCAGCACCTTCCGAGAGCAATATCCTGACAGCCACGTGCGCCATTTAAAATGTTCTACTAGCCATTTAGAAGAGGAAAAGGAGACAAGCAAAACTAATTATAACAATGCATTGTATTTTTTTTTTTTTTGTACTTTTCCGAAGCTGGAAACAGGGAGGCAGTCAGACAGACTCCCGCATGCGCCCGACTGGGATCCACCCGGCATGACCACCAGGGGGCGATGCTCTGTCGCGACCAGAGCCATTCTAGCGCCTGAGGCAGAGGCCATGGAGCCATCCCCAGCACCTCGGCCATCTTTGCTCCAATGGAGCCTTGGCTGCGGGAGGGGAAGAGAGAGACAGAGAGGAAGGAGAGGGGGATGGGTGGAGAAGCAGATGGGAGCTTCTCCTGTGTGCCCTGGCCGGGAATCAAACCCAGGACTTCTGCATGCCAGGCCGATGCTCTACCACTGAGCCAACCGACCAGGGCAATGCATTGTATTTAAATCAATAGATCTAGAATAGTTTCAGGTCAGCATGGGGCCAGTGTAAAAATTAGTCACGTGTGATACTTTGCGTTCGGCACCCAGTCTTTGAACTTGACTGTGCGTTTTCGCTCAGGTTGGAATGGCCACCTCGTGTGTGCTCAGGAGCCCAGTGCGGCCTCCTTACTGGACAGCACAGCTCGGGAGTCCTGCTTTTAACTCCAGGGCTGCCGCAGCCATATGGATATGATACTGAGCGCACAGATCATTGTTTTTAAAGAGCCATCACACGGGTCTAGAAAAACTGCCTGACCAACATCGCGTGGACCAACCATCCAATTTGCGTCTGAGTTTGTTTCTGCTGTGGAAGTCGATAAATCAATGAGCCACCTTCTAGCAAGCTCTGGCATGCTTCCCCACCAGGGACCAGAGAGTCCTTTGCTTTCCTTCTATGGTTTCTAGGGATTGAGCAGATAGGGAGGTGTTTCTTGTATGAGCAGGAGAAGAAGAAGATGAATGCGGTGTATAGAAAAGAAGGTGTGCGGTGGGTCAGGCTGGAGGCTGCTTGGCCGAGGAAGAATGAGAGAAGGGCTGTGGTGTGGGACAGCCGGGATGGGGCTAGGAACAGGCGGTGAACAGAGGCCGGCAGGGCATCACCTGGCCAAATGCCTTGAGTTACTGGGCTGCTCCATTTGCCTATAGACGGGTCGGGAGCAAATTCCCAAAGGGACTGAGTCAGGATGACTTCTCTCGCCACAGGTCTGCTGCTGTACCCTGGGACCCTCTGCCTCTGGAATTCGCAGTAGGGTAGCTCCGTTCTCCTGTGTATCCTGTCCCAGGTCCCAGCTCATCCCATGCCATGAGCCAACACATGGTTCTTTTTCATTTCAAGGGCTCTTGCGATAGTCCCTAAGGGCAGCGACGAGCATTCCAGCAGTAGTCAGGAACACACACTGAGCAAGCTATAAATTATAAACTCGGGTGACTCATTAAGATGTCATAGTCCTTGGCATTGATCTATAATGAAAAACAAACGATGCCAAACCGGTCTTTTTAGGCTCTTTTTTTTTTTTTATAAACTCCTTTTTTTTTTTTTTTTTGGATATTTCATAGAAGTCTTCTGTGCCTTTTCTATTTCTGGGGCATTGGATTCATTCCCATTTCTATCTTTTTCCATCTTCCCTCACCCCTGTCTCCGAGGATTTATACTTGAAAATCCAGTTGGGATAGAAAGATGTATTCAGAATTAGATGTATTCAGCATTAGCGTCAGATAGGGTCTTAAAATTTATTATTATTATTATTTTGTATTAAAGAAGAAAAAATGCAGAGAGATTATCTGCAGAATGGACAAGGAAACAGCTAAGCAGAGTCGCTTCAATGACACAATTAAAGGCTTAAAGCTTAGTAACAGAACGGGATGAATATTATCCAGACAAAGGTTCTGTGGACGCCACGAGGCTTCCCCTCAAAGTGGACACAGATCTCAAAAGATGTCAGAAAATTAAGGCTTGTCACCAGAGTAAATTTAGCTTTCAGATAAAAGGAGCAAGGGCCACCCAATTAGAATATTAAAATGTCTTTAACAGCAGTGCAAACAGTGATTATGGAACCTGGCAGGATTAATATTGATGTTCACCTGCCAAATGTCTAGCTAACCAGCGTAGAGCTTGTCATGACAGGGCGAGGTGTCTGCCGCTGTCTGGAGTGAGTGACGTGGGAGAGGAGAATGGGGTTTGATGCTCACTGAGCTTCCTTACCCCCCTCCCCCCCCGCCCGCCCTGCAGTACCAGCTTCATACAAGTGAAGACGGGAGCCTTGGTTGCCCTTCCCCGCTGTCTTCCTGCAAGAATCATTGAGAAGAACCACGACCTTCTCTACTACAGACAGAGTTCGTTTGAATGATCTCAGCTCTCACAAGTTAGCTCTCGGGCAGGGAGAAGGTAACTGGCGAGAGAAGAATGCTAATATCTGAGATGAGACGAGAGTTTGCGAGCCCTGTGGGCTTTGATGTAGACCTCTGTTTCCGGGTTAGTGGTGAGTCAAGGAAGTTTCACGAGTGTCTCTAGTGGTCTCCTTTTAGGGCACCCACGCTGACGTGGAAACGAGGATCAAAATCACACCTACTCAGACCGCCTGTGGAAGGAATGACAGTGGTTTTGGATTCCAACAAGAAAAGACTTGTACCCATTTTAACTTGTAAGAGCAAGTATCCAGGTGTCAGTAAAACTCAGGCAATCAAAAGAGCAAACGTGATGGCCATTGCTTGGCAGCTCACGTGCATTACTGCCTTTGAATATCACAGTAAGTAACCCTATAGACTTGAGGATGTCCTTCTGTTCATTTTATAAATGAGGAAACAGACTTAGAGACAGTAAGGAGCTTGCTCCAAGGTAATCAGTGGAGCTGGGATTGGTGCTTGCATAGTCTGATTTCAGATCCTGAAAGTTTAACATCCCTGGATAGTTGGTTCAGCAGCAGAGCATTGACCTGTTCCTTGGAAGTCCCCTGTTTGATTCCCAGTCAGAGCATACAAGAGAGGTGACTATCTTCTTCTCCACCACTCCCCTTCCCCCTCCTCTCTTTCTCTTCTCCTCCTGAAGCCATGGCTTGAATGGTTAGAGCAAGTTGGCCCCAGGTGCTGAGGATGGCCGCATGGCCTCGCCTAAGGTGCTAAAATAGCTTGGTTGCTGAGCAACGGAGCACTGGCCCCAGATGGGCAGAGCATCGCCCTGTAGGGGGCTTGCTGGATGGATCCTGGTCAGGGCACACGCAGGAATCTGTCTTTCTGCCTCCCTGACTCTCAATTAAAAAAGAAAAAGAAAAAGAAAAGGAAAGCTTAACAGGCAGAGGGCACCACCAGCTACCTGAACTTCTCCATGTCATGAAAATAACAACACTGCTAGCATTTTCTGAACAATTGTGAAGCCTGCACTTGAACCTGGAGGGTGTACATAGTTCATTACCATTGAAAACACTGCTCATCACAGTGATTACTGATCCCATCCCTTTGAACATTTTGTGTTAATTAGAAGAACTAAATGAACTATTTGGCAGTTTTTATTATTACAAAACTTATGAAATATTTAAGAGCGCTGTAAATAGGATGAAATGATAATTATAATAATTTGATTTCAAGTCTGCACTCTTTGCTTATAATTTAATTGCAAAATGATGCTTTCTAGGTATAAAGCTCCCATGCAAAAAGTTAGCCCAACACTTCAGGGACTTTGTGCTAGACTAGAAGGATCCTGAAGATTGAGGTAAAAGTACAAATTAATAAAATAATCTTGCCTTTCAGTAGGTTTTTCTGTTTGGAAAATTTATTGTCTTGTATTAGCCTCATTTCTTTTGAATGAACTACCCTTAGAGATGGACTAGAAACACACAATATCTTATTTTACTTATCAGGAAACTGAAATTCAAAAAACTTAAGCAAATTTTCCCCAAGTCACCCATTTAGTAAATGTCACAAGTGGGACTTATGCCAGCTTTCTCCAACTTGAAGCCCAAAGCTCATTACATTCCCTCTCTGCAGATAAATGCGGGTAGGTGGCCTGTGTCCATGTGTCAGCAGCCAAAATCCTGTGCTTTGGAGGGGATGCACGCAGGTGGGTGGAGGGCATTTCCCAAACATTGTTGAGACATGTGGCCATTGGCAACCCAGAGAGGCAGTTAGCAGTGATGTCTTGGTGACACAAGCCGCTATTTCCGTGGAAGGCGTTTATCAGGGCCAGGCAAAGGGACGGAACTCTGACCCTTTGAAAATCAGCTGGTGGGACATGGCTAGGTCTTGTGTTTTATGCTGAGTTTCTGGTTGTTTCCTAAAAGTACAGACTAAGGAAAAAGGAAGAGGGCTCTAGCTACTGCGAGTGGTGTATAGAAGGAGGGGGAGATACGGCAGAAGAGAAATCCACTTACTAAAACCTATTTGATTTAGAGCGGAGATATCTGAGTGATGAAAACTGCTTGTAAATTTTCCGTCTGGAGATAGGCTTGGCCTCCGCGAGTGAAATGTGGTTCAGCATGCTGATGGCTGCGGCAGTGGCGAGGGGAGAAATGCGAGGACAGGAATTAGAGAGATGTTGACAGACCCAGACGACAACAAGAAGCTGCGTGCTGGAGGACGTGTTAATAAAAATGTCACTGCCTCGCCCTTTGCTTCCTGCTTCTTAGGAGACGAGCTGGCATTGAAATACAAAATCTATTTCACTCCAGAGAAACTTAAGGCTTTCAGGAAAAAAAAAACAACAACAGAAAAACCCCAGAAAACAAAATGAAACCCAACAACTATAAAAAGGAAACAAAAAAGGAATCAACTCAAAGACATCATCAAATTTAGGTTGGTTGGTCAGTCACCCAAGAGTCATAACGGATGCTTTGACTCTCCACTCAGTGACAGCTGTGTGTCTCCTCTGATGGTTTTGTTTGAACCCTACGTGATGGCAATGTCACGGCCTCCTCGGCAGCCCCTTGCCCTGGTGGGAAAGCTGGGCTGAATGTGACCCTCCCTCTGTCATCCTCCCCTCTCCCTTTGGTCTCACTTCTGCATAAAGTATCTCAACAGGAACAAACCCACCCTCTTCTCCGTGTCTCCGTTCTTCTCTGAAAAGGGCCGCTCTCGAGATTTGCCATTCTGTTCGCTCATCCATCTCTCCATCCTCCGTGTGTTTGGTTGGCCCTTCACAAAATGGACACGGGCTGCGGACTTGGGGGAAGAAAAGCAGTCCTTACAAAACAGAAGCCGGCTGTCTCCATCCGGGAGTCGGAGATAAGACGCCCCGGAGCGTGCTGAGCGTTGGCGGCCCAGGGGTAGTCTCCTTGTTCTGTGGCGCTTAAAACGGAGTAACTCACGGACGTGCTTACTAGAGGGACTCCAGCTAGAGAGGCGGCAATGTAGCACAACAAATCGCGTATGCCCACGGGTCCCTTCGAGGCTTCTTCCCACCTCCGTGGGTGGGCTTTCCCCGAACAGCGGGGGTTCGCTGAGGGTCTCCTTTCAGTTGCTCTTTTCCAGGTTGGGCCTGGTGTGGCAGCCACACAGCAAGGGGACTTCTCAGAAGCTGCGCTCCAGGGGAAGTTCCTCAGTATGAGAAGGAAGCGTCACAGGGGCCCGAGCTTCCTCAGCGCCCAGGCTTCGCCCCTGCAGACCCCTGCCCCTCCACAGGTCCGTGGGCCCAGGGACAGATCAGGAGGGGCGGGGGGGGGGCAGGGAAGGAGAGAAGGAACACAGGACCAAAGAGGAGGAAGGAGTGTTTCAGGATTCTAAGGAAAGCAAGAGGGAGCTTATTTTCATAAGGAGCTGGATTTTACTACTTACTAATAAACATATCCTGGAAATTTAAGAACTTCTTTCGGGTTTTGAAACAATCAAATGTACACTGCCTGTTTCAGAGACATCTGCCATAAACAGATTTTACTTGCCATTTCCTTATTAACACCCTATATTTCTTCTTATTTTTCTAAACTTTACAGGTCATTTAAAACTGCCCTTCTATAGGGAGGCTGTGCCCGTCTTAGTGTAAATCCACGCCTTTGGCCGTCTGCACGTTTTGATGCGGGTGGCAATGGGGTCCTTTCACGGAATCACAAGGAGAGCATTCCAGGGACGCGCAGCTCTGGGAGGCTGAGGCTCGGTGCTTTGTGAGTGGTTGGGACTGGAGCTGCCCCCAGGTTTCCAGTGCCTCGTCTCCGTCTGTCCCGCCATGGGAAATGCCCAGCGTGGTGTTCCTCAGGGCCCAGGAGGAAGGCCAGTGTCCGTAGATTCTGTGCCATGTGTCCCTATCCGGCTAGCTTAGCTTCTCCCAGTGGCCTGTTCCCAGCCCCGCACCTGCTGGCCATTTAGCTGCCCTGCCGCATGGCTGCGCATGAGTGCTCAGGGCGTGCGCTGTTAGCAGACGAGAGAGAGAGAGAGAGAGAGAGAGAGAGAGAGAGAGAGAGAGAGAGAGAGAGAGAGAGAGAGAGCGCTAGAACATGCAAGCTCTGTGCTAACCTTGGGCTATATTCTCTTGGGCTTAGGAAGGACCAGGCACTGTTTCGAACTAACCAATCAATTACTCAATCTTCTATGGGTTTCAGCTGGTCCCTCCCCCTAACCAATCCATTTCCTAGATCTTCCACGGTTGTGTCCCTTATCCAATCCCGTCCTTTCCCCAAGCTAGACAGACAGGCCTCAGTGGCCACCACCTCAGTTGCTACCGCACATGCCTCAAAGCGGACGCACCCCCACCCCGTGCCATCCTGACTTCTGCACATGCGCCTAGCGGAGGAATTTCGCCTGCTGTTTTGTTTTGTTTTGTTTTGTTTTGTATTTTTCTGAAGCTGGAAACGGGGAGAGACAGTCAGACAGACTCCCGCATGCGCCTGACCGGGATCCACCCGGCACGCCCACCAGGGGCGACGCTCTGCCCACCAGGGGGCGCCTGCTGTTTTTTATTCCTTCATTTCCTTCAGTAATCCTTCCTGCCCACTTGGGGATTAGGTCCCAGTGGCAGAGGATGAGGGGATGCCCTGGGCAGTGTGGGAAGCTGTCACTTCCTAATGAAGCAGGCAGGCTTATGGTCCAGTTCAGCTCCCCGGTCCGTGAGGTTTAACAACGTCTGATTCCCTTTGTTCCCCTCCTTTATTAATAGCTACCTGTGCCGACAATTTCACAAACGCTCACGAATCAAATTTTAAGATCAACTTGTGTGTGTGTGTGTGTGTGTGTGTGTGTGTACGTACAGCTCATCCTATTCGTGCTACCTAGAGTGAGATCACAGGGTGAGAAAGGTGAGAAGGGAGGGACCTCAGAGACCTACCGACTGGGAAGGCGCTGTCAACCCTTCCGTCTAAGAAAAGGAAGTCCAAGGTCATGGGTACCGACCTGAGCAGGATGGAGGGACACTAGCATGGCCAGGGGCAAGGGGTGTGGTCAGGTGACTTGCTTCTCCCCTTAGCTCTGTCATTAACCATCTGGAGGACATCTCTGTACTCACTCACACCTTTTGGGTCTGTCTTCCCACTTGTGGGATGAGGAAGTTGGATGAGAGCAGTTGCTTCCAGCTAAGCTCTTGAGCGCGCTAAGGTCTCTGTGGCGGGCGCTGTCAGGACTGTAGCCAGGGGCTGGTTGTGTGAGGAGAGGCCAAGGGTGGTGGCCCAGGAAATGCCACCCCCTATCCCTTATTATTTGTGTGACCAATGCCTCGTTTGACACATGGGGTTTCCACTTCAAGTTACGTGCAGCAGATGTCCATTCAGTATGTTTACGTAAGATTTAATTCGGGGGAAAATAGAGGGGGACAAGACTGCCAAAAATAGTGTGAAAAGGACTGGCTGCGACGGTTCCTAAGAGCCTTTCCAGCACGCACACTTTATGACCCTAATCTGGGAAATACAGATTCATTCATTTCTCACCATGGGAATTCTACAGTACAAGCAGTGATCTTGAATAATTAAGGTAGGGAAATGCCATCATAGACATAGTTCTTCGGTGAGGTATATACCACTTTGGTAAAGCATGCAGAAGAGAAACAGCAGCAGCAAAGCTTCTGCAACCTGCTCTCTCCGTCCCTTCCAGTAAATACCATGGCGCACACCTTCCTGAACTTTCTGGGCTTTATTTGTTGGTCCGATGGAGTATTCGGTTGTTTCAGCTCATCTGTAAGCCGTAGCAATGCTTGTGATGAACGACCAGAACACAAAGCAAATACACGTTACTTTAAAACTACAAGATAGCTAGACGTCCTAAAGGAATCAGGCATCATTTAGGAAATCTGACCCTTTTTCCGTCAACAATAGGGAATCACCAAACTGACGTCTGTCTACGCACAAAATATCTATCTCAGGAGCCAGGTGCCAGGTTTGAAGAATACTGTAACTCAGTCCTGAACTTCTTGGTTTAGATTCCTTTCCTGAAAGAGAGCTCATTCAACAACCAAGTGGTAGGAAACCCTCAGGTGCTCGCAACTGAGAAAATTTGGCTTGGTAAATATGAAATACCGTGAGTTTCTTTGTTCCGTAATTGTCCATTGATGACATATTATGCTTTCTTTAAAAGTGCACACACCTCTCTCTCATCTCCCTCCTCCAGCCACGTGCAGGTTGTGCAGAGATAAGGGGTCACTGAGGTTTCAACAGTGACTCCAGGGAGGTGAAAAACCTAAAAGCAGGTCGGAGTTCGCCTTCCGTGCGCTCTCTGCCGGTGCCCTGGGTGCTGGGTGAATCCGGCGAGTTATGTAATTAATTTGACCTGACTCTATACTCAGTTAACTCCACATCAATTGATCGAGTAATTATTACTATTAACTGCAAAGCAGGCTTGAAAAGAGAGGCTTACTTTCCCCTTAGGATCTGACGTTTTCTGACTCACTGGGGTCGTCCAGGGCTAACAGCAGATAAGATAAAAAAAGGTAAAGACCTCCGAGAGCTAATTGTTTCTGCACATTCCATTTAACAGCAGGGAAATGGTCTTGCTAGGAGAGTCCTTCCGTTTGAAGTTATAAACTCTCTATTTGAAGCACCCATAGTTTTTTATTTGGATTTGAAAGGGTTTTAGAGTATTGCTACGAAACCATGGTTCAGCCTCTCTGAAGAGACTTTCCTATCATTCCGGGAAGGGTTAAAAAGCCATTCACTTCAAGTGAAGAAAGATTCCGGGGGCTATACTTATAATAGGAAGAGTCTTTCTAAAATATTAAAGCATGCAGAGAGATGATTTTTATCCGGCAAGTCACCCCATTCTTGGTGTTTCCTAGCTTCAGAAGGTCTCTCTCCGGCAGGCTCTAAATGCTGCGGTTTTTGTATTCATTTATCTTTTAAAAGAGGTTGGTTCCTCTGTGAATGCATCGCCAAGAGTCACAGGAAATTCCGTTCCCAGGAACAACCTGCTGCAGCACAACTATAGATCAGACAGAATACACTCCGCAGGACAAATCAAGGGGGTTTGACAGACACGGAAAGAAGTATTAAGATAACTAGACGCAAAACAAATGTCTCTAAGAATCCTCACAGAACCTCAGGTTTGTACAGTGACATTCAAGCTTTTTATGCTGAAGAATTTAGTGAGTCTAGTAATTACCTTTTCAGAAGCAATTTTGGGGAAGTCTATCTTTTTAATACAATTTTTTTAAGTGTTCATTAAAAAAATAAAATAAAATGACCAAAGTTACCACACAGAGAAGCAAAAACTCTCAGCGTCTGCCAGTTCACAAGCATTGAGAACCCCGGTTGGCTTTAATGCGCGCACTTCCCGCGAGGGCCAAACCCACCCGAGTGACTTACTAAGGTGTCGGGCGTCCACAGCCTCGTGGCATTCAGTCCCACCAAGGATGGGAGCGTTTGGGACATCCAGTTTGAGATCATGGCCATGGTGCTGAGCACAGCGCCCAGCTTCAGCAGTGGAGGGCTCATTGCTGTGGAGCCAATGAGTTTTCACAGGGACTGATGGAGGCGCCGGTGCGGTGCTGGCCGCGGGGAAGGAGGCGTGACTGCAGCCACCTCTCCGGCATGAAAAGAGATCCACTTCCCAGCTCCCACCGCCTCCGTCTCCGGGAAGAGCTCCTCCGGCAGCCTCTTCTCCCCGCCCTGGCGGGAAGGGCCCTGCCCTGCCTGCCCCGTCCTGCCTGCCCTGCCTGCCCTGCCCTGCCTTCTCCTCCTCGATAGGAAGCTTTGCTCCGTTTCTCCGAGGAGGACTCTTCTGCCAGGACTGGGCGGGTAACGATCAGAGCGGGAGGCTGGAGGGAGGGGGGACTGGAGCTTTTCCTGCTCCACTCCAGGTGGTGAGCAGAGTCCCGTGTCCTCTCGGGGTTTCCGCAAGGGGTGCTCAGCCGCCCTTGCCCCTTCGTGAGAAAACACACCTGTAAGTGGACGTCTCCGGGAACCTGCACATGGCAGACCTCAAACTACCTACAGGTTTCTCCGGGCATGGGCAGCGCAGGAAGACAAAAAAACGTCTGCAAAGAATTTCCAAGAATAGAGGAAGAGATTTAAATAATAAAAAAAAAAGAACCTAAAAGTAGCGTTGTTACTGCTAAAAAAAAAAAAAAAGTCATCAAAGATTCCTAGATACTGCCCGCAGGGAACGTGAACCCAGGCACTTTCCAGGGAAAGGGGGGGGGGGGAGGGAAAGACAGCCGGGGTGGGGGTGGGGAGAGCCTCTGTCCAGAAGGTGTCCTGGGGTCTCCAATGGATACTCAGGCTCCTGGCAAACTTAGTTCACCGGACTCTCTCCTCGTGAGCGGCAGACAGTCCAGAAGCCTGTCTCACGAGAGAACATGTGAGACCCAGAATTGAAATCAGGACATCTGAGCGTCTAGTTCTTGTTTTCTTGAAGTTAGTTTTGTGTGACTCGCCTATGACTTTAAATTCCTTGGCTTCAGGGTTATCACCCCCCTCCCCCCCAGCCCTTACAATACAGGGGGTTGAAGTCTGTGTTCTCCAAAGTTCCCTTCAGCTTTAAAATTCAATGACCTGTTTATTAAGAGTTTTGTTGGCGAATGCGTCTACTGAATTGGAGCTTAGGGGTAACTGGATCATAGTCTGGACACATACTACAGTTGCCCACATCCAAATCTCGGACCCCAAATGGAATGAATCAGAGGCCATTGTCCTGTGTAATATATAGGGTTTAAAATAAAATATAAAGAGAAGACGGGAGGGAAATACAGCCGGATGAAAATCAAATGAAAAGCAATCTGTTATAAAATATATATATATTGTTTTGATTCCTTAGGAGAATTCTGAAATTGAGTGTAATTGGAATTTTCAGAGATATATATATATATATATATATATATATATATATATATATATCTTAAACAGTTTGGGCAGGAGAAATAAGGGAAATGACTTGAATGAAATTGAAGGAGATACATATTTATAGAGGTGTGTGTGCTCGTTATTCTCAAAAACAGCTTTAAGCTGGGGTGAATACTCAAATGTCCCTTGTACCTATTCCCTAGGAATGAGATGGTTTCCTCCCCTGTAAAATACACCCAAAATTTTTCAGTTGACTCTTATTTTTTAACCAAGCGTCCAGAAAACCAGATGCTGCTTGCTTTTGTCTTTTAGAAGTCGTATCACATGAAGACCCAATAAGGATAAAAAGCACAATAGTTTCTATACTAAACTTGGCATTGAATAACAGAGCAGTCATAGAAAGGACTGCGAAATTTTACATTAGTATTAGAGTGTGGTCCTAACAGAAAGCAAAGTGGATTTTCAAATCTGATTGCTTAGAAATACCTGTAACTCGATCCAATTTTCATAAAGGCGGGGAGTGTCTTTCCAAGAGCTTCATTTCCAAAATGGAAAACTAATATACATGCAATTACTAGATAATCTAAGATGCAACATGGCAGATGGTAATTATACTTATTAATGAAACTGTCACTTGAGAGAATAATCGTCTCTTTAAGAACAACAGAGGACCTCATGTTAGGAAACACCAGGCTCTTAATTGCAAATCCAAAAGAAAGGCAGAAATAAACATCCAGCCTAAATGGACCGCTTGTTGCAGTTTCCCAGAGATGCAAATGACCGCACTAAAGACCGAGAGAGAACAATAGTGAAAGGTTATGAGTCGATGATGCTTATGAACAACATAAAAGCCATAATGTGTTGTTTTTAGAGCAGGTTTAAATGGCACATACTGAAATGGAAAGGCATTCATTCTAATGATGATTAGTTGTGGGAAATAAAGGCAAGTACCATTTGTAAAGACCGCAGTAGTTCCTGGTGGTGCTCTGATACTCGAGTGGAGTGATTATCATTATCATTTGCCTTTTGGAAGTTGAGTTCTAGTTTGCAGATGGGGAGGTGATTATTCTGTGTAGTAGTTGCCACCTGGATTCAGGGCAGATAGCCCTGTGGTTAGAGAAGTTCCACAAAGACAGTGTAAATAGTGTTGCAATCGATATTAAACAACGAGGCTGGAAATACTCGCAGTGACCAGCCCGGGGCGTCGGGATCACTCAAAGATGTCTGGACATCACCTTGTAAGTAATTCGAGAATTTTACACAGACCAGGAAAGTCATTAACATTATGTCTCAGATGATTATTTTAGCATTTTTATGATAGAGGCTGGACAGGTGGCGGTTGCAGTAAAAGCAAAACAATCGGAGGGAGGAAGGTTACTTAGGGTCATATCATATTCTTAGAGTTTAGGTAAGATAGGGTGGGGTCCTGGAACACGGACCTGTCAGTGGAGTTGAAAAGGGTGGGTTCCACCAGGTTTCAGGCAGACTTAGTGATTGAGTAGATGTGAAAAGTGAGAGAGAGGAAGTGACCTGGGGAAGTTTTTCAGGTTTAGGGTTTGGGTTTGGGCGGTGAATGGTGTTCCTCAGGATACAAACTACACACGTAGAAGTGCGACTTCAGGGGAGAGGCAGAGTTTATTGTCACACTGGAGGTGAGTTGCTTATGGCAGATGGAGTCCCTGGATGGTAATGTACCCACATATGGAGTCCAGGAAAGTTAATTTCACTAGACTGCACCACTACAATGGCCTAGGAAGTATAACGTGTCCTACAAAGATGACAAAAATGGTTAATTTAGGAACAACAGTCTTAAAACAACCTACCAAAGATTTTATTTAGACTTTAAGATGATCTCTAATTTAGTTACTTGTACACAATTACCTATGCACTTTTGTTTAAAAATACCGAAGAAAACTTCTAATACTAGTAAATAGTGCAAGTAACAGTAACTCTAGTAACTTCACAGGAAAATGTGACCTGGCTACATATTTTCCTTTTACAATCTCCATGTGGATCGATAGCTATAAAACCTACAAAGTGCATTATTGCTAATGGGATGCTGAAAGATATTGATTAATGTATTTATTCATTAGATTTCTTCTGGTGGCCCGTCTTATTATTATCCAGAGAGTATTTAATGATAAACCTATATAATAAATAATTAATAAGCCCATAAATAATGATCCCAAAGACTTATAGCTGATAATATTGACATGCTCTGTCATTGAAATTTTATTTTTTTCCTCTTGATCCGGAGCACAATAGCTTAACATTGCTTTAATGCTCATTGCACTTTCTAGTTTAGGGGGGAGCTGTTTATTGGGTTGTATGTGTGGGTTTCTGGGGAACTCGGGCAGATTTGAAAAGGTCAAGTACCTAGAAAGACCTGATGGCCACATAAAATATGGTTGAAAACCCAGAAGTTTGACCTGAAGCAAAACAAGAAAGAGAAACTGCGGTTATTTGCTAAATGATCGAAAATTAAAGCGGGAATCATCTGCGTGTACGTGGTTGCAATCTAAAACATTTAAACATTAAATGGCTCGAGGAAGAGAGGAAAATGGCACATTCCATGTAGTTGCAGAGACAGAGTGAAGAAGAAATGGTGGAGGACAGAGAGTGGGAGTGGGGGAGGGGGAGGGTAGCTGGGTAGATAATGACAGATGAGTTGTGGGGGGTGGGGGGAGGGTAGCTGGGTAGATAATGACAGATGAGTTGTGGGGGGAGGGGGGAGGAGCAGCTGGGTAGATAAGGACAGATGAGTTGTGGGGGGTGGGGGAGGGTAGCAGCTGGGTAGATAAGGACAGATGAGTTGTGGGGGGTGGGGGGAGGGTAACAGCTGGGTAGATAATGACAGATGAGTTGTGGGGGGTGGGGGGAGGGTAGCTGGGTAGATAAGGACAGATGAGTTGTGGGGGGTGGGGGAGGGTAGCAGCTGGGTAGATAAGGACAGATGAGGTGTGGGGGGTGGGGGGAGGGTAGCAGCTGGGTAGATAAGGACAGATGAGTTGTGGGGGTAGGAGGAGGGTAGCAGCTGGGTAGATAAGGACAGATGAGTTGTGGGGGGTGGGGGAGGGTAGCAGCTGGGTAGATAAGGACAGATGAGTTGTGGGGGGTGGGGGAGGGTAGCAGCTGGGTAGATAATGACAGATGAGTTGTGGGGGGTGGGGGGAGGGTAGCTGGGTAGATAAGGACAGATGAGTTGTGGGGGGTGGGGGAGGGTAGCAGCTGGGTAGATAATGACAGATGAGTTGTGGGGGGTGGGGGGAGGGTAGCTGGGTAGATAAGGACAGATGAGTTGTGGGGGGTGGGGGAGGGTAGCAGCTGGGTAGATAATGACAGATGAGTTGTGGGGGTAGGAGGAGGGTAGCAGCTGGGTAGATAAGGACAGATGAGTTGTGGGGGGTGGGGGAGGGTAGCAGCTGGGTAGATAAGGACAGATGAGTTGTGGGGGGTGGAGGAGGGTAGCAGCTGGGTAGATAAGGACAGATGAGTTGTGGTTGGCCCAAAGAACAACCAAAGTTGTAGTTAAACCAAGGAGACCTCCAGAAGGAGCCAAGTAGACTCTCGTTAGCAAGTAGGAAGAGAGGGAAGAGCGGTACGGAAAGAGGAAGGTGAGGGACAGGGTGGTTGTGCGAAATGAATCTCTCTGGGGGTGTCGTGTACCCTGGGTGGAGGCGTGACAGGTGAGCGGTCAGGTAAACAAAGAGCTCCACTGATGAGTCTCTGCGTTCCCATCTGTGAGATGGGAGCATAGAATTCTCATGGGTGAGATGAGAATCCGGTAGGAAAGGATTCTTAGAAAAACTGAATGAGAGACTGTACCTCAAAGAGCCTAGAGCAGGTCAGGTTCTCTGCACAGGGCAGCCCTACCTTTGGCAAGAGATGGCGTGACTGGGGCAGGCCCAGAGAGTTGTGGTTCAGCTTAAGGAATAGTAGTAGGCCCCGAAGAGGTGGGAAGTGTGCGTCTCTGCTGAGCTTGGACAGTACGCTGGCCCTCCACTCAGTCACGGTGGGTGAGGAGAATAGTCCAGTTTTGCTGAGGAACATAAGTCACTCTGGGTTTCTGGAGTGAATAGCCCAAAAGTAGAGAAAAAGAGCTGCTTCCTTCACTGAAAAGTTCAAGCAGTTACAAGAGAACTTCCATAAGGTCCCACTCCCACATACACTCATCCAACTCACCGGTGCCCACCTACTCCACCCTTTCTTCTAGTGCCATGGAGAAACTGTCTGTGCCTGGTAAGGCTGGTCCTTCCCCTGTGCACGAGCTCAGTACCTTTCAGACACCATGCGTAAGAGTCCCCTGCAAAGCTTGTCAGGACCCAGGTTCCTGGGTCCCACCCTGAGAGTCTGTCCCGAGCTCTAGCATCGGGCCAGATAACTTGCCTTTCTGACTGACCCTGGCTGATGCTCAAGCTGCCGTTCTTTTTTTTTTTTTTTTTTTTTTTTTTTTTTGTAGTTTTCCAAAGCCAGAAACGGGGAGGCAGTCAGACAGACTCCCGCATGCGCCCGACCGGGATCCACCCGGCATGCCCACCAGGGGGCGATGCTCTGCCCATCCTGGGGTGTTGCTCTGCAGCAATCAGAGCCACTCTAGCGCCTGAGGCAGAGGCCACAGAGCCATCCTCAGCGCCCGGGCAAATTTCGCTCCAATGGAGCCTTGGCTGCAGGAGGGGAAGAGAGAGACAGAGAGGAAGGAGAGGGGGAGGGGTGGAGAAGCAGATGGGCGCTTCTCCTGTGTGCCGTGGCCGGGAATCGAATCTGGGACTTCTGCACGCCAGGCCGATGCTCTACCACTGAGCCAACCGGCCAGGGCCTCAAGCTGCCATTCTTGGACCACCCTTCGAGTAGACCGCTCTGGGTCCCCTCCATCTCATCCCCTCCAACACAACTCTCTCAATGCGGTCCTTTCTTTCTGACAATGAACCTTTCCTTTTAAATGGGTCCTTCCCAGCAGTGTACAAATACTCCCTTTATCTCTTATCTGAAACACAGACACATACACAATACTTTTCTGATGCCACTTTCTCTCCACCCGGACTTCCGTTTCTCCCTGTCTCTCCAGCGCGCACCTCCTTGAAGGACTGGTCTGTAGTCACCGTCGTCAGTTTCTCTCCTCCCAGTCAAGTTTTGGTCAACACTTCTCAAGTCCACCAGTAGAAACGACTTTTATCAAGGCCGCCAGTGACCCACCGGGCTAAATTTAGCACTCAATTCTCAGTTCTCAATTTTCTTGACCTGCGAGCAGTATTCATCAGACTTTTACATTCTCCTCGAGATAATTCCTTCCCTTGGCTTCGCGGATGGCTCGTTCACCTGGTTTTCCTCTGACTTTCCGACCCATCTTTCTGAGCCTCTTTTGTTGCTTTCTCCTCATCTATATGCTAATGGCCCCCACATTCATGTCTTCCTTCTGAGAGCTGTTCTATCAATTCAGACCTGTAGATCCAATTATCTACTTGACATCCCCTCTTGGGTGTTTAATAGACATCTTGAATTGAACATGTTAAAAGATGAGCTTCTCGTGTGCCTTCCCCATCTCCAGCAAACACAGCAAAACCCCAAAGACAACACAAAAAACTAGACACACAGTCACCCCTATGTCCTGTGGTCTTCCTCATCTCAACTCCATGGTTGAGTCGGTCAGGTCAAAAGGTTAAGATTTCAACATGAACTTTTCCTTCTTTTAAAACATTGTACATCTCTCAGTTTCATCTGCAGGTTTCCTCATCTCTACTTTCCAAAAGCATGTGGCATTTAACCATTGTCCCTAACCCTGCTGCCACCACGCTGCTCCAAGTCACCATCACCTCTCACCTGGCCTATTACAGAAGCCACCAGCTGCTGACCTTGTCACATTTCAGTCTATTTTTAAATGCCCCTCCCCTGATCAGAGTGGTCCATCTCACTCTAGATAAGTGATAAGCGTCAAAGTACTTGGCACGAACTAGAAGCTTCTGCATAGCCTGCCCTACTCGTAGCTCTCTGATCACATTTCTTACGGCTCTTTGTTGGCGGTCACTCTGGCTCCTCCACATGCGGAATTACATTCCCTCTCGGGGCCTCTGGGTTTGCTCTTCCCTGCTGGGACCCCAGTCTCCCAAATACCTTCTCTCCGCCTTTCTGTTTGCGTTCCAAGGCCGCCTTCTCAGAGGGTCCCTGCTGACCACGCCACCTCAAATCCCTACGCTTTTCATCTGCTTACTTCCTCTTCTCCCTTGTTGCTTTACTTTTCGTCTTTTTAGAGCTTACTACAGCTTAGCGTTCTGTATGTGTTACTTATTCGCCTTGTTTATACCATATGTTCCCTCCACGAGAAATAAAGCTCCAACCAAGGCAGGGATTTTGCCTGGCGTGCTCACGGGAGTCTTCCCAATACTCAGGAGAGGGCCTGGCACATAGTAGGTCCTCGATAAATATTCACTGCATTCATGACTCAATGATTATGTTCCTGTTTTGCTCATGACCTCAGTTGAGAAAGGAGACCATTTTCAGTGCAACTACAATACAGCTCTTTTTTTTTTTTTTTCTTTTCCAAAATGAGCCAGGATCATAGATTGCACCTTGCATGCGTGTTTCTGTGTGAGCCTGGCGGATGGAGATGGGAGGAAAGGATAGCGTGACACATTGCAACATGATGCTTATGGTTATGAATGTTTTTCCCTTTCAAATCTCACCGTTAGAATGCCACACGCTAGCCCTGGCCGGTTGGCTCAGTGGTAGAGCGTCGGCCTGGCGTGCAGGGATCCCGGGTTCGATTCCCGGCCAGGGCACACAGGAGAAGCGCCCATCTGCTTCTCCACCCCTCCCCCTCTCCTTCCTTTCTGTCTCTCTCTTCCCCTCCCGCAGCGAGGCTCCATTGGAGCAAGGATGGCCCGGGCGCTGGGGACGGCTCCTTGGCCTCTGCCCCAGGTGCTGGAGTGGCTCTGGTCCCTACAGAGCGACGCCCGGAGGGGCAGAGCATTGCCCCCTGGTGGGCAGAGCGTAGCCCCTGGTGGGTGTGCCGGGTGGATCCCGGTTGGGCGCATGCGGGACTGTGTCTGACTGTCTCTCCTCGTTTCCAGCTTCGGAAAAATACAAAAAAATAAAAAATAAAAAAAAATAAAGAATGCCACATGCTTTGGTCTAAGTGAGAAACACTGTCTCCAACTCTTGTTCCCTGTTTTCTCGATAAACCTCAAATCATTAAAACCTCGGATAGATATGGAAGCAGCCCTCTCTCTCGCCTCTGGCGACGCGGCTCCTGTCTAATAACAGAGGGAAGGCGGGAGGGACAGCAGGCTGTGGGAAGGGTGAATTTAAGTAAAATGAATCAGAGAAGATAAGAGATCTGCATGTCCAATCACTGGGCTCCCCTCCATTTGGCCCCGGGCAGTTAATTAGGAACCACAGATGATAGCTCCTCGAATTCAGTGCTTTGCCATCCTTGCCTTGAGGTTTCAGGGTTGTCTTGAAAATGTTCACTAACGAAAGAATGAATTTAGAGTGAAGAATGTTTGCCAAGTTCTTTGGAGGAGGGATTCCTGTCTTCTCATCTCCGCCTTGGTCTGTGAAGCCCGGGGGAATCCTTCATTGGCAGCTACTGCGGTTGCTGCTGTTTTAGAGGAGAAGTAATGGATGTGTGGGCAAGGGAGATATTCAGGGCAGACATGCTTTTTCCTTGGCCCCCGACTTTCCAGGCCAAGCTGAAGATGTGGGGAAACAGGAATTCAGGATTCAGGCAGCGGCAGGGAGGATGCAGAGGGATATGGCAGAGAGACCCTCCAGCCGGGTGGCGAAAGGCTGAGACATTGTATCAGCTTGGTCACTGTCTTACTCTGGGCTCTGCAGCTGGGAATTGAAGGTATACACTGTTTCCCATATGGTCCCGCTTGTACCTTGGTGTGTGTAAAGCCAGTAGCCATGGCCACCATCACAGCTGCCTGGCCCATGCAGGTGCGCATTAGATTCGGACAGACAGTAATGAAACAATGGAGGCAAGAACTGGTGGACCATTAGCCTTAATCCTAGCTTGCACCTGGCGGGCAAATAAAAACACTCACTGGGCTCCAAAACCCACTCATTCAGGGCTCCTAAAGCCACTGACTTATCTGAGTTTCCTAGAATCAAAGGTTTCTACCTCACCAGCCTTATTCACCTCTGTTCCTCATCTTCTCTCTGCACAAACTGGCTTCTCTTTCAGCACTCCGCCATCTTGGCTGCTTCTCCTCTCCTCCACGTGGCCTTTCTCTGCTCTCCTCTAGCATGGGCTCCTCCTAGAATGTAATCACTCTTCTCCCAGAACAAAGTGATCTCTCTTCCTTTTAAAACCTTTTGGAGTGAAAGCCCTCCCCCAACACATATTAACACAATCACGCCCCTCCCAAGCAATCACCTGGGCGACTGGCTTCCACATGGGCAGCGCCATCTTTAACAAAGTGAGCATAATATATTTTATCTGACCAACAGTGTGATACTGTGGACTGTCCCTGTGGTCACACGGATGCCTCCCACCTCCGCTCTGACGCACAGAACCCGGAGTCTCTGTTTGGAGATCGGGGTTAAGAGAACTCAATTCCTGAGGGTGTGTGGGGGGGAGGAGTGAACATACAATACGGTGTACAGAGATGTGTTGTGGAATCGGGCACCTGAAAACTTTATCATTATGTTAACCAGTGTCACTCCAATAAATTCAATTATAAAAAAGAGAACTTAATTCCTAAGCATCTGTGAGGATGAAATACATGCCTACGCATAAAGCACTCACCATAGAACCTGGCAAATTAGGAGCCTTCAATGTCAGTCACTATCCCAGTGAAAAATAGGTGCATGTATCTTTTCTTTCCTTTTGTTTATTTCTATTTTTTATTCTTTTTCTTCTTTTCCAAGTGAGAGGAGGGGAGAGAGACAGACTCTCACTGTGCCCCAACTGGGTTCCACCCAGCAACCCCCATCTGGAACTGATGCTGTGCCCATCTGGGGCCATGCTCGCAAGTGAGCTATTTTTAGTGCCTGAGGCGGAGAATCCACAGAGCCATCCTCAGAGCCTGGGGCTGATGTGCTCAAACCAATCAAGCCATGGCTGCAGGCAGGGAAGAAAGAGAGAGAGAGAGAGAGAGAAGTATGAGGGAGAGGGGTAGAGAAGCAGATTGTTACTTCTCCTGTGTGCCCTGACTTGGAATCGAACCTGGGACATCCACATGCCTGAATGACACTCTACCATTGAGCCTACTGGTCAGGGCTTTATGTATCTTTTCAAAGGGAACCATGCCTGTCCCACAGGCCAGCCTGGAGAAGCTGCCTATCAAAGCCTGTCTTCCCAGCACTGTTCTAAGAACTTGACTTGTATAAACTCATTTAATTCTCACGCAAACCCGAGGAGTGAGCATTGTTACTACAACCAATTTATAGACAAGGAACTGAGGCGCGGAGAGGACACATAGCTAATAAATGGCAGGGCCAGTGTTTGAACCCCGACAGTCACGTTCTCGGCATCATCTCATTATGTGCCTGTGCACGCCCACACACAACACGCACCAACAATAACAGCATTATTATGGCAAATACGAATTTCAAATTTGGTGTCATGGAAATAATTGGAATGATTTGGGGGGATTATTCTGGCTTAGTCACTAGCGTGCTCTCGATCAATCAGTCTTAAAGCTGAGCACACAAATGAAAAAGTAATGTGTTTTCAGTCACTGAGTGTATCTTCGGTGGTGGCAGACAGAGCCAGGCTGTCACCAGGGAGACACTGAGTCTCAGGGAACTGTCCAGCCCGGCTTCATTTTCATTGGAACCCTCTTCCAGATCGTTGTAATTCTCCCACCTCGCCAGGGCAGGCTGCATTGTTCAAATTATTGCCAAAAGCTTTTCTGGAAGAAATTGTTTAGGAAGAAAAATCTCAAAGTGGTTGGAAAATTGCCCGGCGATCAGAAAGAAAGAAGACTGAGAGATGGCGTGAAAAAAACCCCCTCAAATGTGCAATTTCCTGAAAAGTGGTTGTCGTTTCCTATAGCTTATTTTCCTTGTGGAATTTGAATTGTATATTTAGCAAGAACCAAAAAAAAAAAAAAAATCTGGTGGTAATAAATAACCCCAAACATCAAAGGACCAAAAAAAATAAAAATAAAAGATTACATTCTTAGCCTGTTTTATTAATGAATTTACATAACTAGCAGAGGGTCTACAGACATCACTTTATGGTAGTATTCAATAGCATTCGCTGTGTTGTTTGTCAAACATTGTTCCCCTGCTCGTATGTGTGGGCAAAGGTGGTTTTGTGATTTGAAAGCCCTGGGCAGGCAAACAGAGTTTAAGCGTAAATGTCGAAAGATCTGGAACTTGAAGCAAATCAGGCATGCTCTGTCCTTGCAGGTGTCATGGGAATTACACAGTTTTATACAAGGGAGTCAGGAAGAACAATGAGAGCCGGGTCATTAAGGCAATCACCACTTCGACGAGGCTGTGTGAGCCTATTACCTCCTTCCCCGCGTCCTTTTCGTGGCAGTGCCCTTAAGGACTGTTAACCTTCCGAAAACAGTTTTAGGGTGACGTAAGTTACAACGTCTGAAAGAGCACCAGTGACATAGAGAGTTATGAACTTGACCGTGGGTTAAGTGAAGGAAAAACGTTTTGACGAAGCTTGTCTCTTGTTGTTGACATTAAACAAATGAGTCTTTTCTGCTTAATAATTTTTTTTTTCCCGTCACATTCTTCCAGCGTCAGCGTGTATTATGTCACTTAGAAAAAAGCATACGCAGCAGCGTGTTATTCCCTCTCGTTAACCTCTAAAGGCAAGGATCTGGTAAACGTTTATATAGTCCATTTGTTGGGCCAGAAACTGGGATATACTGAAACATGCAAGATTAATAGGATCCAGCTTCATCTTGTGAGTCATTTACCAATCTGGGCTTGTAACAGAATATAGACAACTATGTACATTTGAGCGGAAGAGATCGTCTTACAGACAGGTACTCTGGAGATTGAACGAAGGCGGGACTAGTGCCTTGGGCAGGAGGAACATCACTGGGAAAGGTGCCCCTCGTCTTAAAAGGTCAGCTCTTCATTCTCTTTAATTTTTAACTTGCCCAGGGCAATGGACAGTGTAATTTATGATGGGTCCTAAAGTGAGATAACATTTAAGTTGGAAGGAATCTGGTTCTGTGCATCACATAGTAGAGATTTATATTCTTCAGCCCTTGCTTAGTCAAAGTGCATCTTTTGTGCCAGTGGTTTGCATTTTGACCTCACTTTTGATTAATGAAATAAAACCGTAGTGTTCACCTACATCAGTGGTCAGCAAACTCATTACTCAACAGAGCCAAATATCAACAGTACAACGACTGAAATTTCTTTTGAGAGCCAAATTTTTTAAACTTAAACTATATAGGTAGGTACATTTCTTATCGAGGTAGCGCCCGCACGAGGTATTTTGTGGAAGAGCCACACTCAGGGGGGCCAAAGAGCCGCATGTGGCTCGTGAGCCTCAGTTTGCTGACCACTGACCTACACTGTCATACAGGGCTACTGAGTGTAAAGAGACCATTAAAAAAGAGGTGAACGTTATTATGGAAACAGGATTTTCCTTCAGAAGGAAGGGAGCCAAGTAGGAACATCAGGGTTCTAGAGGGACTTTGACTTTCCTAAGAAAATGCTGTTCAAAATCACCACACATGCAACAAGGAGTCGTCTGAACTCTTTACTGTTTATCCATAATCTGAGTCGGAAGCTAATGGGTTTTAAAACTGGGGACGGCTCATAACTGATATTCGATAGCGGTGGGACGTCATTTGTGCGGACCTCGTGAAAAGCCTTTCTTCCAAGACTGATTCGTAAATATATCAGGGATTGAAAAATACGTTTCCTTTTATCTATTTTGCCTCTCAGTACTAGGGTAGTTGTTATTATTCTCCTACAAAAATTATATTTAGAATTATGTGAAGAGCAGGGTTTGTTTCATGGTGAGTCATTTATGCATTCGGTGGGATTCCCTGACCGTTCTCTCTCTGTACGGGACACTTAATGCAAGCGGTCAAAGGCGAGTAACATTCACTCTCATTCAAGGCCTCATATTCTAGAAGGACGCTCATGTAAACAAGGAGGAGAGACATCTGTGAACGTGATTCTAGCTCCAGTGTGACGTTTAGTGGGTATAAGACGCAATGGAGCGTGCACAGGTTGGCAGTTATTCTGTCTGGGTGGCACAGAAAAGGCTTCAGGGACAGCGATTAGGTGGACACAGGAGAAGTTCCTCAGTGGGTCAGGAGGGAAAGGCCCCTCCGCCCTGGGAATGGGCTGTGAGAATGTACCGCTGACCTGCCAGGATTCGCCTCCTCTGTAAGGAGCTCTAAGTCGCTTGGACTGGGGCCAGTCCGGGAGTGCATGAGTGGGGGTGGGGGAGGGGGAGGAGAAGGGGAAGGGAGACACAGGGTTGGAGATGTGGCAGGGACCAGCAGGCTCCGTATGGCTCCCGGAGGAGATTTGATCTCACCACAACTCGTCTTCAGGGGATTACAGAAAGGGGGTGACACCAGGCTCACAGCGGGGAGTGGATGTCACTTTACTGCGGAATCTGAGGGCAGGGCCTGAGAGACTGCCCTGTTCACCAGCTCCCCGGGGGCGGTGCCTGTGGCTGGCCCACAGACCATGCTAGGAGTAGGAGGGGCGGTGAGAGCCAGCTCACAGAGGGGAGAACGAGGTGCAGAGCTGACTGGGGGGGGGCACCGAGGAGCCACAACCAAGGGAAAAAGTGGTACTCTGCAGAACAAGTGACAGTGAGCACCCCTGAACCCACACGCTTCTCACCCGGGGTGGGGGGGCTTCCGCCTCCGCCGACCTCACCATCCCGAGAATGTTGTCCACAGAAAAGAGACCTTTAAGTGCAATCCACTTGAAATGGTCTTACAATTTCAGAGGCCCGAAGAAAACGTGTAGTTGGGATTTTTACCTTGAAAAAAATAAATAGGGAGGAACACAGATATCCCGAGTTATCTCACAAGTGTCGGCACATATTTGCAGACAGAGAGATTTGTTTTCTTGCAGAACTCTCTAAGGACACCCTTCATTTTCTCAGGGTGTCTCTTGACTCCTTTGCTACTCAAGTTGCTGCATCTTGAAGAGCCCACTCCTTCTCTCTCGTCTCAGTTGTTTTAAGGACAAAACTCTGCCGACGGCTCTTGAATAATCCCTTTGCGTTTCGTCAGATCAATTCTCACCCAGATCAATTCTCACCACCTTCTGTTAATTTCATGGAATCACGTGCCTTTTGCATGATTCTGATTAACATCCATTTTATTTGCATTGAATAGCATTCGGTAAGTTGCCACATCTAAAAACATCAGTAGCTTGAGATGGATGCTGCTCTTAGGCATTGAGGGGTGCTTTAGTGGAATTTGAGGGGATCCATTAACTAAGTGGCCATGTTTAGCAAATGCTTCTGAGTTTTGATGGCTGTCGCTGCCTCACCCAGCTTCCCAATGGCGGGGCTTGGGTAATAGTACTTGCGTAGCTGTCACTCGGGGCTGACTGGAGACTTAGAGTCGATGGTCAGCCATCGACTCTGAATTTGGGGTGGGGTGGAAGAGGATGACAGGAGGATGCTTTCACATAAGCCACTCATTTTAGGGGGAAGTAGGCTATTAACGGTATGTAGGAAGGTGGGTTCAATGTATCTCGGCAGCTGTGGAAATGGAAATGCGTTAATATAATTTGATTTGGTTATCCCCTCATCTGCCAGGTGGGGTGAACTGGGAGTTATCTGGAGTTCTGGGTGCTGCCCCAGGTTACCTGTGTTTGTCCTCAGTGCCGGGCTCTGGGTACCCCAAAAGCCCCAGGAATGCACTAGGGCTACAGGAGGCGCAAGTGAAAGGGAAGAGCTGAGAAGTTGCTGATGGGCAGTTGAATAAAAACAGTAGGACCCCTGTGATGGGGGCGGGGAGGTCAGGATACCTGGGTGCAGGTCCGAATTCTGCAGTTATGCTTAGCAGCATGGCCTGCCTTCATTTCCTGTCCAGCTCCGACCTCCTCTGACTCTGCTCGGTGTGAAGAGCGTGGGTTTTGAGGTCACCTAGACCCAGGTCAGAACTATTACTCTGTGATCCTGGGTCAGTTCTTTCCTGGACCTTATTTTACCGATCTTTAAATGAAGGACTGTAATGTCTACTGCCCGAGGCCATCTGAGGAAGAGCACCCAGAACACAGCTGTGATCCTACAAGGTTAGGCTTCCTAATCTGTTGCACTGAGAAGGTTGCACACCGGAAGACCCACCAAGCACCTCCCCAAGTAAGGGAACAAACAGGGTTAAGCATGACAGGTCTTGGGGAAAGGGTAGGTCTTAGACCATATTGATACGGACTGGGGTTTTGGTAATGCCAGCGAAGAGCAAGGCTTTCCGTAACGCTCAGGCGTTGCCACCGGGCCTGAGCCGAGCAGAGTCTGCATTCTGTTTCCTTGGAGACTCTAAAGTTAAGATGAGTGTTGAACGTTACATCTGAAAAACCCTTATCTGAGGTTTTGCACAGGGGTTGCAAATGGAGGCTGCTTCCCGGTGGCAAGGGACCGAGATCCTCTGGGGGAAGGCGGCTGCTCCGTTTTTCCTGATCTGATTTAACAACAGCCAAGTTTCTGACAGTGGACGACTCCGGGGAACAGAGTGTCTCGCCGCTCTCTGGTGAAGTAAGCAGAGCAGTATGTAGAGGTTGACTTCATAGGCTTGTCCTAATAACATTAGACGTGGCACACCAAGTCCTATGAGCAACCATTACGGTATTTGTCAGCGGTAGTGGTAGTAGCAACCCCGCTGAGCCGTCCTTTCACAAACAAACCTCCAGTAATGAAACTGGCTGTTGAGTTAAAGTGCCCTTTCATGACTCACAGAAAAGAACAATTTTGAAAACGTAACCAGCTGATAAAGGGATGGGCTCCGTTGTTTTGACTTTAGGGGTTCCATCCTTTGAACAGTGCTCTGGATGCAACACACAATCGCTTGTTGCCTTTGAAAATTACAGATTTCGGCCCTGGCTGGTTGGCTCAGTGGTAGAGCACTTGCCCGGCATGTGGATGTCCTGGGTTAGATTCCTGGGTAGGGGCACACAGAAGTGCCCATCTGCTTCTCCACCTATCCCTCTCTTGCTTCTCTATCTCTCTCTTCCCCTCCTATAGCCTTGGCTTGATTGGAGCGAGTTGGCCCCCGGGCACTGAGGATGGCTCCATGGCCTCCACCTCAGGCACTAAGAAGAGCTCGGTTGCTAAGCAATAGAGCAGCACCCCTAGTGGGCTTGCCAGGTGGATCCTGGTTGGGGGGCATATAGAAGTCTGCCTCTGCCTCCCCTCCTCTCACTGAATAAAGTAAATTAAAAAAAGAAAATATAGATTTCCTCTCCTCATTTGACCAGAGATGCTCTTCCAGGGGCTTAGAGTGAAACATGGATTTTCACTTTTCAAAAGCTCCTGATTTTGATCTATAACCAAATGAGGGCGAGACAGCATCATCACAGTATTCACATTATTCCCAAGTGGTTGGGAGTGAAGCTTCAGAACATCAAAGACCACGGCGTCAAGGTCATCTGGTCCAGATTTCACCCAGTAGTGACATGCTCTCTGCAACATCCTTTGAGGTGCTGTGTTTTCAGCTTGGATACTTCCAGTGTTGCTAAAAAAAAATCAATCCTGTGCAACTAGATGCTTTGATATTGGACGTTTCCCATTGTGAGTGAGTCTTTGTGGTAACTCATATTCCATTTGCTGCCTTAGTTCTGCCTCTGGGGCACCTGCTGGGAGGTCTACTTCTCTCTCTTACATAACAGCCCTTAACAATACTAGGCTCTCTAAACCTGTGTTTTTCCAGGAAGGACACACCCAGACTTCTTGACTCTACCTCTTACAACATGCTTTCGGGGCTTCTGTCTTCCGGATCATTCTCATGCGGACAGTATTAATCTGCTCCACACAGAATGGAATTCCCTGACATACTCCAGGTTGGCCTGATCATTCTATATCAGAAAAAAGTAAAAAGGCTGACTCGTAAAATTGATGATGTATATATATATATTTTTTTTTCCTTTGTGGGATTCATGAGATTTCTTGTGATATAAATAAGTGATCCTTTCCGTAAAGAATTGATGATGAGTTACATAAAGAAAATATTTTCCATTGTTTGAAAGTGAAAATATTGTATTTACTGTATTTACTGAAGTGTTTTCTTATTCACTAGAATCTAAGATATTTTTCACTGTTAGTTTGCTAATGGTTACTCTCTTTGTTAGTTCTCTAACTAAATCATAAAGGTTTGAGTGGTCTAACCAATCCTATTTTCCCATAACCCTTCTTGTTTCAAATGCGTAATTTTGGAGAACATGATGTTTTCTCTGGAAATAGATACTTTGCCTTTTATTTTCAGGGTGATGAGGACTCTCCCAACCAGAACTGATTTCAGGGCCGTGTGGTTAGAGGGGGTCCTTGAACCTGTCCCAACGGAGTGTCCGTATCTCCTCTAACTCAGGTGTTTGGGATCACGGCCACATCAGTTCTAATGGGCCCCATGACATGTGAAAACTAACCCTGAATGGGTGGCATGTTTTTCTTTTAGGAGTGGTAAGCCACCGCATACCACCCCACACCCAGGCTGGCTCATGAAGACAGTGCCTCACGATTCCTGCCTTTCTGTCTCATCTGGTGACCTCCAGCCCACTTCACTTGGCTTTATCCAGTTGGATTTGGCTTTCTCCAGTAGAATTTGGCTTTCTCTTTTCTCTTTGCCTTCCGTTTCTTGTCTCAGACCCCCGAGAGTTGATCTGTGTCTCTGCCCCCTCCGCGTGTGGAGTTGATTTGGCTCTCCGCATGGACTGTCTGCACGGTTTCTTGTGTAGGCTACCTCAGGTGTTTGCATCGTGGATCGTGGACTTGGGGTGGTGTCCTGTGTATTCCAACCTCCCTGCTCCTGTTAGAGGCGCTAGGAGCTCTCTAGATCAGGCTGATGTTCCAGCAGCATCTCTGGTTGGAACAGCCCTGTCCAGTCTTGAAGAAGAAGTTGATTTAGAAAGTCTCTGTCACGGGAGCCCACATTTAGTTTTGCGGGTCTTTCCAACTCGCTGTTACTTTGCGAGGGGGCTGTGCCTTTTCAACTTTGCCTACGCAAAAGCAGTCTCCGTGTTGGCACCAGCCCAAAGTGGATTTCAGTCTACACTGTGGACCCCTGGGCTTTTGATTCTTCTATTGTAATGTCTTTTTTATATTCTAGTCGCTCCTCCAAGTATGTGACACTCTTCCACATGTGGGAGGGAGGACATCGGTGTGGAAGACGAAGGCACATGAATTCTGTCAGCTCAGCGGCAGGTCATTCGGGAGTGTTTGGAGTCAGTGCACCATACACAATGTCTTACTCTAAGCTCATTAGTATTTATCCTAGTGTATCTAACAGCCCCATCAAGTCACAGCCTGGGCAGATGCTGTGAGCCTCTGGCTAGGGTGCCCTCAGTCGAGGGCTGAGAATGTAATTCTGCACATCGACTCACAGTTGGCAAGTTCAAGGACTCCTAGGTCAAAACATAAAGCTCTGAAACATTCAAGTCTACCAGATTTGCTTTCAAAATGGAAATAAAGAGTTTGTATATCAAACTCTTTAAGAATTTACACAACATTTCTGGTTGGCTGAATATTCACTTGGTTAGAATCTTTCCAGAAGAGAAACTTCGTCCAGCAATGTGCCGTTATATGTAACAAAGTTGTTTGTGTTTACAGATGCAAACACAAGAAAAAAACAGCAACCATATTTCATCAGCCAAAGAAATCTGTCACTATGTAGAGCACTAATCTGTTTATTTAAAATCTAGCCAGATGAAATAAAATGTCCCTAATGTCCCAGAAAGTAGTTTCATTGGCCAAATGTATTTAAGAAAACGACCTTAATATGTTCGGTGAATATAAGTGAATATGATAAAGTTATTTCTACTTTAAAAATGGAACTACTCTTTTGGAACTAGAAGCTCAGTACTTTTCATGTCCTAGTCGATGCAATCAGTGGTTTGGATTAAAATGTATTTTTGTGTTGGTGTTATTATATTGAATAAAACTTCTTTAACTCTATTTCTATTTTACCAAAATTAAATACTTTCAGTATCATTGTTTACATACAGTAATTTGCGTGTTGAGTCAATAAATAATAATAAATTAAAATACACAATACCACATCTCTTTTGTTTCCAGCGATTAGTACCTTAATTTGAATGCTTGGCTTCATAAAATCCTAAGCATTTTGTTCAATGTCCCAGTATATTAGGAATGCAATCTGCACTTGGAAATCTGGTTAATGGTAATTTTTTAAAATAGCTATAAAAGAACATGGTGGATTAAATAACATTTAACAGTACTTAATGTAAACTAAGCTAGCGTATGCAAATAAACATTCATCTATTCATATTAATGTTTTTAGAAATACATTCTGCATAAAACATTTTTTTGCAAGTTAGGTAATCATTGAGATGCAAGATGTAATGCTCACTTATTATTTATTCAAATATTGGTAGTGGTTTTTTTTTTTTTTAATACAAAATAAACATTGCTCAGTCCTGGAATATAGCTTCACTAATTTTAATTTGTGTGGGAGTGATTTAAAATATTTATTTGGCTTTACTGTGTGTTGTGCCTTAGAGAAAACAAGCAAGTGTTGGACATTTTGGTGGCGTTAGAGGCTGATACTCTTCTTTAAAACCCAAGCCTTTGGCTCCTTGTCGCCAAGGTCAGTGGTAACTTCCTGGCCTGTCCCTCGTGCAGTCGAGGGGGGGGATTAGTATTTATAAGCCCTTACTAGCAGTTGTACTGCTCATCATTTACAACAGGTTTTTGTTTGGTTTGGATTATTAAACCCGTGTTAACAATGAACCACTGGAGGTCAACGGAGGTTAAAAACACCGTTCCATAACGAGATAGCAGAAAATAAAAATCAAACCTCGGATTCTCCAGATCTAGACATTCGAGTTACTGGTGACTTTATTTTTGGTGATCTTCCTACAACTAAAGGGTTTTTGCTGTCAGAACTCCATCTCTGACCTACACGTGATGGACTGCAGGTGACGCTGTCCCTAATAGTCATGGAAAGTGCGCCAGGCCTCCACGCAGGCTTGGACAGGGAATGGAGTCTGGAACCCAGGTCCTGCCCTGGCTGCTTCCCATGAGGCAGCCTCTGCTGATTGACGGGGAGTGAGGTTCCGCCTGCCCCCCCCCCCCCCCCCCCCCCCGCCCCGCGTCAGTATGTGACACAGGGATAAACAACTCGTATGTAGTCCGGTGTCCGCGGGGCACAGGCGTGCCTTACGCTGTGCCCCCGAACAGCTGCGTACCCGGAGGAAGTTATATAACTTACACAAACATCTCAACTACCTTTATCTTTGTACTAGGAACACATACTAGTGCTTCGCTGGTACGTTATTGTAAGGCTTCTTATAAAATAACTGACCAGCTCAGATGTTTACCGTAGTATCTGAACCGTAGTACTGTTAAACAGTATTAGCTATTACTGATATTAATGGTCGCCATACTATTTTTGGACACATATTCCCGACAAGTGGCATGCAGTCATTATTGTTAAAGTCTTTACAGGCTGGGGGTGTTGCTTCTCCCGAGTGCTATGGGAGTGAGCACAGGAACTTGGGACAGTGAATATTTCTCAGACACTTCTCACACAGCACCCATGACTCCCTCTTCTGTCGCCCCAGAAAAAAAAGCTGGCTTTAATTGTGTGCCCCTTACACTACCAGGTTAGGGTGCAGGAACATCGTTGTGTAATGGCTTATTTCTATATAGGTCACCCCACCTAATTTTTGAGGGCTTTTGACAATTTTTTAAACCCAACAAAATACAGTGCTACACACCTGATAGAAATTAATCAGTGTGCTTTTATTCTGATACATGAATAAAGAAGGTATTTCAGGGTCATATTGCTGGTTTCATTGTCATTTAACTAAATACCCCAAATAGAATAAAGAAATGCATCTTAATTTTTTTTTTTTAGATCCAAACAGAGAAAAAGCAGTCTCAGCATTAAAGTGCAAATTCTTTATTTCGTAAGAAAGCCCCAGGCCACCCCCTACTGTTACTACAGACAGAATTATAATAAGGTTAGCTTTTGCTGTTCTGGCTCCCAGCAAATGAATAAAAAATCTGAATGGATTTGGTTGAAATCTTCTGCAGAAAGATGCACCATTCGTTTTTGAAAGACTTGATAGTCTAACAAGCTATCAATAGATACGAGCCCTAACATAGACACCTTACAGTAGCTGAAATATATTGGGTGTGTGTTAATTTGATAAGAAAAACTGCTATAGATGTGTCATTCAGGAATAAAAAGAAACAAACAAAACAAATGTGTATTTATAATCATTCTAAGTTACATTTTAATACATTGAAAATAAAATGTGAATACTCATTGATACACATTAAATATAACTTGAAATATAGTATGTTGAAAATAGAATTTACATTGGGCTAAAACATAGAATGTGTGACATTTGAGTAGCCCGTAGAGAAGTGAGGGGGGAAATGTGTGTGTAACAGAAGGTGAGATGTTGCCACAGAAGAAAGAGTCGTTTACTGTGGGACCACAAGGAGGGCTCCTCATGCTGAGCTGGAGACGTGAAATGCTTTAGAGAGACGATGATTAAACTGGAGCTCAAAGGATGCGGAACTTCCTGCGTGGCATCTCCCAGAAGTAAATTCAAAGGCTCACTAGGAGAGCCCTGGGGGGTTTGGAGGAGAAGGTGAGAAGGTCAATGGAGTAGAATCATACAGAGGCGAGGATTTAGGGAGGAGTTGGGAGAAGTTGGGAAGAAGTAGACAGACTTGTCGGCCCTCCTGAGGGGTCTCGGTCAACGCCAGGCAGCAATCAGGAAGTGGCAATAGTTTTATAGCAAGGTGGTGCGCATTTAGATTTATTTGCTTGTTTTGTGAAAACGCAGTACAAAATGGAGACCGGACCTGAAAATTCCCTGAAGTAGACAAAACCAGGGAAGCCACGTCGGTGAAAGCTGTTCTTCTGTGCAGTCACCACTTACTAGATGCAATTTCAGCGATCTGGTTTTATCGCTGATAGGTTCTGGGTTTTGACGGTTTGTTTTGGTCAAAGAATTCCAATGAAGCAACAGGGGAGTGGATTTGGTAGAAGAGACAGGTGAGAAGGCCATACATAGCACGTGGTCAGGAAAAGTTGTTTTTAAAGGCCCGAGGGGAGCCAAAGAGAGATGCTGTCCCTAACATGTAAGTTAGGACCGACTTGAGCGAGGAGACTGGGGTGACTCGTGGGGGTGACTCGTGGGGGGTGACTCGTGGGGGGTGAACTCGTAATGGCGATGGGGAAACCGCGATGTGGCCGAGGTCCACGTGGGCAGAGAGCAACGCCTGAGCGTGCGGGGCGCGAAGGACAGGCCAGGGGCACGCCCACACGGGAATGGCTCACACGCAGAAATACGGACTGAGAGGGTTTGGGGATGTGTTTGGAGCCGGAGATGGAGGGCTGAGCGCCACCAGTCAGGGCAGCGATGAGCCCCGCCCGGGAAGAGCAGGCGGAAGGGAGGCAGAGAGGCGATCAGGACGGGCTCGTGACAGCATCACGGTGCAGGTGAGCAGAGAGGGCAGGTGAGCCGGTGTCAGCAGGAGCCACGTGGGGAAGGAGGACAGGAGAGAGACGTATCCCGGGCGCCCAGGAGAGCCCGGCACGGACGGCATGGGGAGTGTCCCGTGTTGTGGGTTATTCTGTCCGATAGCGGAGGAGCCCCGTGATGCCTTCAGCGCTCTCGGGGTGTTTGTTGACCGAGGAGCCCTGAGAGCGTCGGAATGCGAACCAGTCTGACGGGGAAGGTGGTCAAGGGAGAAACTCCGAGGAAGTGAACGTGGTGGGTGTGGATGCTTTTGACACAGAGTTCTGAGTGCTTCTGAAACTTGAAGGGTTTCAACCAAGTTTCTTACCCCGCAGCTGGAATAAGCGGGTAGATGTCTGCGGGAAGCAGGGGCTGTACTCTTCCTTAGAGGGGAGCTGAGTTTTTAAAATGAAAACGACGGCTTACTTTTTTCACCTTGTAAAAGCGGTAAATGTCTGCGAAAGCCCTTTCTCGCTCTCCCCTGGAAAGGTAGCGCTTGTTCTAGTTTGATCGCGTTTTCCTCAGAAGTTTGTCTTTCCGAGTTAGATAACGAACGATGGATGGTAAATATTTATCAGTGACACCTCAGCTTGGCATCAGTAAGCTGGGATGCATGGAAGGGCGTTAAAAAAATGTTGCATCTGATTACTGTATTTTAGTAACTGAGATGAGCATTTTTGGTACTTTTTAGACTTCAAAAGCCTTATTTTTATTATTTTTGTATCAACTCTATTGGCAATTGTCTCTAGATTCTTAATGGATACATTGTGAAAAATAAATTCCGGACACTGGAGGCAAGGTAGGGACTTTCAGAATCCCTTCTCCCCCCTAATAAGGCTCATTTTAATTACCACGGACCCAGAGTCTCTACAGCTGACTGAGTATCTGGGTTCTTCAGTCAGAGGGCACGCCAAAGCTCATTGCCAAAAAAGTTAGGCTTCGCTGACTACTGGAAATTTTTTTTTTTTTTTTAGATTTTCACAAACTTAAGAGAATTGCTGAAATAAAATTAAGTCTGTCAGAATAGCACTATACAATGGAATTCTTTCAGTACGAATAAACATGAAGCAGGACTGAATCATACAAATATGATCATACGAAGCTGGATCAAAGTGAAGTATTTGGGGTCCTCTGACATCGGTACCAGCTCCCAACCAGGGGTGGGGTGGGGTGCCTTCCTTCTGCACAGGTGCTTAGATATGGAGCTATGATGTGAGGGGAAAACAGAGCCTTCAGAACCCCATGGTGGCCCAACATTGTATCCCTTCTCTTTTGTACATCACTGTTTCGTTCCTGTGGGGGACACTGTCTTGGATCTGTCAATTTCAGTCTTGTAAAATGATAGGCTATTAAAAGTACAAGTTCATATAAAAAAGGAAGAAACACAAGCTTTTAATTAAAAATAAAAGGCTAATAAAAATACATGCTCTTAGGTTAAAAATAAAAGACAAGCTCTTCTATTAACAATAAAAGAAAAATATGAATAGTAGTCATAGAAGCCATTTGTCAAAGTTCTGTCCTTTGCCACAGCAAGGTATCTTAATGATGAAGGTCACATTTGGAAACTTTCCTTCCATTTTATCTCTATGTTCAAAAGGGATTAACTCCTAGAAGCTATTGTGTATGTGTGTGTATGTGCACGTGAGCACACACACACACACACACACATACATGTGCGCAGATGCAATTCCCAATACTTTTTCAGCCTCTTGAAATAAACACACATGAGACTAGCCCAGGAGGAAACCAGGGGAAGCACCACGTGGGGTCCCTTGACTTAAAATAATAATCATGCTATTACCTTCTTCTTCCTCTTGTAGCTTTTTGAGTCTGCTCATTCCTATGAAATTTAATTCTTCTGATTCCTATTGCATCTTTCTTCTCTAGTATAAGGAAATTGTCCTGAAAGCCCGGAGTACCAGCCTCCCATGGGAGTCCTCTCATTCTCTTAGCCAGAAAAAAAATTTGTAATTTTTTCAATATACATTTTTTTTTACCAACAATGGTGGTTTTTGAAAATGCTTCTTTATCTGCCTGTGGGTCATGTGGTTTTCAAAGACAGATTATATTTTTGAACTATTCTACCATCAGATAGTGACTAGTGGCAGATCAGACTAAGCCAGGAAGAAGCCAGGAGGAATGCCGACACACGTTTCTTGAATGTAACACTGTCCCCGCCTCTAATATGCTCTGTGGTGTTGGCCGTGCAGCTAACAGTGTCCGTGTCGGGGACGGACGGTCTGATACATGCCTGGACCGTTTTTGCCTGTCCCACAGGCAGCGGGCGCTGTGATTAATTTCTTTGTTGAGGCCCCACTGCATAGTAAAAATTCTAATAACGACGATAACGGTGACAAATATTCATTGAGCAGCTGTCAAGTGTCAGGGGCACTATATTAGGAGTTTTGATGCATACCGAGTATTTCGAGCATTGCAGAAATTGAGGCAAGTGCCATTATGATATTTCACAAACAAGGGGTCTGAGGTTCTGTGATATTAAACACCTCACCCCGGGTCACAGAGGACGACTGGTAGCAATCCATCTTCGGTGTTAGCACTGCTGTGTGGCGACACCGTGAGAGGCAGGAATGAGAGGACACAGCAGGCTTTCCACAGTGACTTTAAAGATAGGAGCAGGAAAGGGGTCTTCCCCTCCCCACCTGCCCAGGTGGTCTCCACCTGGCCGGCCTTCACATTTTTTTCAAGCTGACTTAAGTAATGAATCGACATTATACTGAAAGTTGCATTAAGTCCCAACTTCTCTTACTTGTGGGTTAGACTTTCTGAGTCACAATGGCTGTGAATCACCTCATGTAACAATTTTCTTAAGTAGAATGATTTCTGACCTCATAGTCCTGGCCTGAAATCCATTTAAAAGGATTAGTTTATGAAACAAAGTATGTAATCAAATGCAGTATTAATGAAGAAAAGTGCAACAACTCTGTGTAAACCAGACTCTTTTCAGGGGTCCCCAAACTTTTTACACAGGGGGCCAGTTCACTGTCCCTCAGACCATTGGAGGGCCGCCACATACAGTGCTCCTCTCACTGACCACCAATGAAAGAGGTGCCCCTTCCGGAAGTGCCGTGGGGGCCGGATAAATGGCCTCAGGGGGCTGCATGCGGCCCGCGGGCCATAGTTTGAGGACACCTGCTTTAAATAGATAATCTCCCCAAGACGGAGAGGAAAAGTACAATGGCAGTGGGAGAGCAATCTGAAAAATGCATATCATACCAGGGCAGTGACACTGTCCTACTTGGCATGTAATGGTGGGTATGTGGCATTATACAATTACCAAAACCCGCAGAATGTAGCACAAAGAGTGAACTAGAATGTAAACTGTGAACTTAAGTTTATAATAATGGATCAACATTGGATCATAAGCTGTAATGAATGACCCACGTTGTCTTAGCCTGAGCTGCCATAACAAAATTCCATCGACTGGGTGCATTAAACAAAAGTGATTTATTTTCTCACTGTCTGGAGGCTGGACAAGAGAAATCAGGGGAGCCAGCATAGCTGGGGTCTGGTGAGGGCTCTCTCCCTGACTTGCTGATAGGCTGTGTTCTCATTGTGTCCTCATATGGCAAAGAAAGAACTCTGGTGTCTTCTTATAAGGGCACTAATCCCATCATTAGGGCCCCACCCCTCATCGCCTTATCTCAACTTACCTAAGACCTCATCTCCAAATACCATCATATTGAGGGTTAGAGCTTCAGCATATGAATTTTGAGGGGGACACAATTCAGTTCATAACATACATTAATGCAAAGTGTCAATAATACAGGGATGTATATGTATGTGTGTGTGTGTAGATACCTATAGGAACACTGTACTTTCCATTCAGTTTTTCTGTAAACCTAAAACTGGCCTAAAAATAATTAAGTCTGTTAATTTAAAAGTTTGAAATACATAGTCTAGGATGCAGGAAGTGATGTTATACGAGCAGATGTAAAATGCATACAAGAAGTAACTGCTTATCATCTTTTACTGAATTTTATAAAAACGGTTTTATTTTAGATATTTTTTTTCTCTCATTAGACCACTTGCCCCACCCCACCCCCATTTTGAAGCTATAACCAGACCCCCACAATTGTTTCTATGGAAGGGATTTGGAAAATATCCTTAACTCTTACACGTCACTTCCAGTAATCTAGCCAGAATAGCCTTGCCAATTTAGAAATAACCACAGGGAAAGACTTTTAACACCATCATCGCAGTGAGTGTCACAAACTGGGTTTTAGTTGGGTAGCAAAAAACGATTTAACTTCGCTTCAGAAACAATTTGCGCCCAAACGAGGGAACTATTTAGATAAACGGCCAGTTTCCCCCCGTGCTCGGAGGAGAATTGATCAGAATTCTCTGGCCTCGTCAGTGTTGCTCTCCTAATTTATTTACTGTACTTCAGATTAAAGGATTTCAGAGGGAACGCAAGGAGGCTGTAAATATTTAAACGACGGCGCCTTAGATCAGCAGTTCCTCGGGTTCTCTGTTTAAAATTTATTTTTCCCCTTATACTGAAAATGAAGATTGGGATTGCTCATAAATATTCATTTCATGAATCTCTCTCCACGACTCTCTTCCTACCGCGGAAGCCACCTGCTCCGAGCAGCCTCGCAGTGCAAAGCGCATTGGAGGGAATTGGCAAGCGCCAGAAGGCCGTGGCACCGAGTGTCGGAGGGATTCTTCAGCTCCATCCTCCGGGCATCAAATAGCTCCCAAGGCGCCCGGACAAGGAAGGACCTCTGGGAGAAATGGTGGCTGCCAGGCCACGGTGTTGTGACCTACCCTCTACAGCGCGTTGAAAAACGTGCATTGTCGGTACCCTCTGGGGAGAAGCGTGGCTAAACAAATAAGTGTCGCCTTCCAAGATGTAGGGCAGTCAGTTAAATAACTCTGGCTCTGTTGTTTTGTTTGTGTTTGTCTAAGGAAGAAAACAAGTGTAAGCCTGGCCAAAGGAAGAAATCGTTTTAATGTTAAAATTCCTAATTGAATATGGTCATGGGTGAACCTTGTTAAACTTTTTAATATTTTGATATCCTGGTTTGTTTGTTTTTTATTATTGTTACTGTTATTTTATTTTTTTTTTTTTACAAGTATCCTGCCTAATGTCAGAATCATTGAGGAGACAGCTTGGTTTATCTAAGGGTTCAGTGTTGACTCTCAGAATCATTGTATCACAAAACTGTGTGGGGTTTTTTTTTTGTTGTTTTTTTGTTTTGTTTTTTTTTTAAGTAAGAGGTGGGGAGGCAGAGAGACAGACTCCTGCATGTGCCCCGACCTGAATCTACCCAGCAAGCCCCCTAGGGCAGGGGTCTCCAAACTTTTTACACAGGGGTCCAGTTCACTGTCCCTCAGACCATTGGAGGGCTGCCAAATACAGTGGTCCTCTCACTGACCACCAATGAAAGAGGTGCCCCTTCCAGAAGTGCAGTGGGGGCTGGATAAATGGCCTCAGGGGTCCGCATTGTGGCCTGCGGGCTGTAGTTTGGGGACGCCTGCCCTAGGGAGTGATGTTTTGCCCATGTGAAGCCATTGCTCTGTTGCTCCACAACTGAGATATTTTAAGTACCTAAGGTGGAGGGAGCCATCCACAGTGTCCCGGTCCAACTCACTTGAACCAATCAAGTCATGGCTGCAGGAGGAGAAAAGAAAGAGAGAGAGAAAAGGAGGAGGGGAAGGGGTGAAGAAACAGATGGTCACTTCTCCTGTGTTCCCTGACTAAGAATTAAACACTGGACATCCACATGCTGGGCCAACACTATACCACTGAACCAACTGGCCAGGACAAATTTGCGTTTCTATTGCCATGAGGCATGGTGTTATGCAGTGGGATGCAGATGGGTTGGGACCCATCATGACCAGATTCCATATCCGGGTCTCTTATCCTCATTAGGTGTGTGACATGAGTTAAGATTTCAAGTTTTCTGCACACCTGTTCATACATTCTCTGAAACATATTTGTTAGTGTGTATCTCTTTTTTAAAGCTAGTTTGAAAAACAAATAAGCTTACGTCTGAAAGTTTTTTGAGCACAATAATGTAGTTTCACAAAGACAGGTTATTAAGCATAGAGACAATGAAAATATATGACGCATGATCAATGGTATGAGCTATGGTTATTTTTGATTTGTTGATAATTTGGAGAAGTCTAGAGTTGAGCCAAAACCTTGAAAATTTTCAACCTTCCTGTTTAATTAAGATAAAATCCAGGAGAGGAGCACCATCATGATGCTCTTTTACGGAACAAGCTTCCTCTCTCTTTGTCCACTGGCTCCCTCAGTCCTGGTAGACTTTCTGGTATGGGCTGCAGTGCCTTGACTCTTATTTTATAAACTGGAGATCGAAATACAGAACATGTATTTTGTCCTGGTTAAATACGTTCAGATTTTACCGACGCCACTATTGCCTCTTAAAAACTGGTTTTTTAAAGAGCCGTAGTTCCAAGATAGCATTAATAAATCAGACCACAAGCATCATCAGAAGTTACCTTTGCATATTTTACTGCGTGTCAGAAAATATTTTATAATCATTTTGGATGAGGAGAGGAAGGAAGGAATGATAAATGATAAAACCTATTCTGGACTTAACAGTTTTTGGTGCTACTAACAATATCAACCCAGTTTTTGGATTAAATCTCAAAAATACATTGTTGTATGTACAACCCACTAAAGTGTGATCTTAGCTTAAATATATATTTTAAGGTAAACGAGTTGGTGACATAGGCTCACATATTGGGACTTTGGAGAAATGCATCTTTTTTTTTCAGATTTTATTTACATGGCACATTTTTCATCAAAGCTTAGTTGTGACTGTGGCATTGTTACAAAGTCTTAGGACTGTTCAGATTTCCTGAGTTGGCCAACTGTCTCCCTATAGAGTAATTGTGAAACTGATTTAGGACGTGCGCGGCAGGCGGCATTATTGTTGATGCAGGACCTTCTGAGCATGCGTGTGAAACACAGTGGGACTTGAAGTGCCTTCTTCAGGGGATGTCCCAGAGGAGCGACAAGGAAACACAAAATCTTTCATTTCAATGAGCTTCTGGAAACTTGACACATCTTTGGAGAGACCCAAAGCTGGATTTTATACTTTAGAAAGAAACATAATGTCATTTTCCCCAGAAAGAGAAGTCTAAACAATATTTTAATTAAAGGGATGATATGGAGGATGGGTTATTCCAAATTGTTGTGTCAGCGTTCAGGTGACCCATTTTGCGGTGTTGGTCGGCATGCATTGGAGGTCCAGCACGCCGGAGCTGACCGCTGCCCTGCCTGCTCTGCTGGGGGCCTCACCGGGACCAGAGGAAGGGGGCATGCAGGCAGCACGTAGGGCTCACAGAGCACAGAACACGTAGGCATTTGTGTATGTTGGTCAGGTCACACAGAGGGAAGTTGCCTGCCAAAAGCTGGTGCATCTGTATCCCTGCACCCACTAAAATGATGAATAATGATGCCTTCTGGAGCCCTGAGACTGCTGGGTATAGGCAGCATTACAGGTGGAAATGAGAGAGGTAAGATTCCAGTATCAACCTGGGCTCACGCCAGACGCCATTACCTGTGAGCCCCCAGCATCCCCGGTAGCACCGTATCTTCTAAGGGTACTTTTGGGGCCACTGGCGCCAGAGCTCCCGGAGAATCGCACGGTCCAGAGCTTGAGAGAACAAAGGCAGCCAGCATCCCGGAAAACTGATTCAGAATTAGCCTCGGCCTACTTTTGTTTGTGCTCTTAGGACCGGGTCTAGTTCACGTCGCAGGGAGCAGGTAGGCACACTGCATTTAAGACGCCCCTCACTATGGACTTGAATCACTCAATTCTCATTCTCCTTCAGATAATTCATCGGAGCTGCAAATATATATGGGTGCCTGGTTTAAACGTATCTGTTGCCATATTTACCAGCAACGATTGTGCAGGTTCTGAGGAGTGCCCCCGAGGGAGGGAAATGTGGAGGGGTGATCTGGAATGAGCTGAATTATCCCCTCAGCCTTGAGATTCTAACAAAGCAGAAGGAGAGCTATGAAACTTCTTCAGAAAGTATCGCCCGGTCCTGGTGGACTTTGCTCCCTTTCTTTTGTCAAGGACTAACGGGAATCCGTTTTTGTCTAAAACACAGAATGTGTGGGGCTTAAGGCTTATCTGTTAATCGTGATATTTCCCTTTTAGCTTTTAGCTTTGTGGTTTTATTTATGAGCTGCCGACTGTTCAACATAGTTTGAATGGTGACCTTCCAAATTTATTCTTCTGTCTCCCTATTCTTGATGAGATCTCTATCGAACGTTACATGAAAAACCATTCCTTAAGATAATCATTTTTATTCCGTATTCTAGTTGTTTTGCTGTATCTTAAGCTATTGGATGCTGTGTTCTATTTATCTTCTCTTTGTAAAAGATTGTTCGATATTTGCTAGATATCTTGTGTATCTTTCTTGGATTTAATGAGCTCTTTTGCTCTTTGATGCAATATATTGTGTCTGGTTCCTAAATCCTTCCCCCCGGTTTTTTTTTTTCATGGCTGGACTATTACAATTCACGTAATGAAAGTGGGTTTATTATAGAAGCCTAGGTTTAGCTAGGGATCGACTGAATGCTATTTTGATAACTAGAATTGTAAATAGAAAATAGCCAGATACCTTCTATTTCATATTCAGGAAATTTTAATTTCTAGAAGACTGATACAAAAACTGTGTCATGAATGCATTTTCTGAACTTCTTAAATATTCACAGTCAGCAGTAGCTTGAATTTGTAAGAGGCCAAAATCAAGTTTCTCTTCAATGACATCCTTATCATAAGGAAAAAAACGGTATGTCGTAGATGAAAACAACTCCATGTTGGGTGATTTCCTCCATTCCCTAAAATCTGGGATTATAGAAAAAGCAGGTGATACCATAAACGTTCAGCAATCCCATGCTTTTTCTGTATTCTTGCCTCCATAGTTAATATTATGTCTAGCTTTCTGATGAAAATGTATAGAGATTTTTTTTCACTGATTGCAACCTTAGTCATGAAATTTAGGAAAGTCCAATCCAGATAATGTAGCTTCATTAGTTTTATACACGGTGCATGCGAAGTTAAGTCATGTAATACATATAGATTACGTATAACATACATAATTTGCTTGATTTTAAAGTACTATTGAGTATAATAGGCAACATTAAGGTTAATGGTGTTTTTAAGAAAATGATATTAAACAAACCTTAATTATAAAATAATCCAATTTTTAGAACTGTTGTAGTCCAAAATTTATGGATGTTAGACTCAGCAAAAATAGCACAATATTATTTCTACTTTTAATATTGGCGCACGTATATATTTCTTTTAAGAATAGAGGAGCTGGTCCTGGCCGGTTGACTCAGTGGTAGAGCGTCGGCCTGGCGTGTGGAAGTCCTGGGGTTCGATTCCCAGCCAGGGCACACAGGAGAGGCACCCATCTGCTTCTCCACCCCTCCCCCTCTCCTTCCTCTCTCTCTCTCTCTTCCCCTCCCGCAGCCGAGGCTCCATTGGAGCAAAAAGATGGCTCGGGCGCTGGGGATGTCTCCTTGGCCTCTGCTCCAGGCGCTAGAGTGGCTCTGGTCGCGACAGAGCGACGCCCTGGATGGGCAGAGCATCGCACCCTGGTGGGCATGCCAGGTGGATCCCGGTCAGGCGCATGCGGGAGTCTGTCTGACTGCCTCCCCGTTTCCAGCTTCAGAAAAATACAAAAAAAAAAAAAAAAAAAGAAAAAGAATAGAGGAGCTTTGCCAGTTCTGACACTGTTATTAATCACATATTCAATAGCCATATATACTGCTCACAAAAATTAGGTGGTATTTTATCACTTCATATTCATTTTGAAATATCCCCTAATATTTGTGAGCAGTGTGTGTGTATGTGTGTATGTGTGTGTGTGTGTGTGTGTGTGTGTGTGTATAGTATTATATATTGAAAATACCAAGCAGCCCTTCAGTGCAGCCCCCTTTGATGTCTCCTTTGTCCCTGGTCAGCCTCCGAGTCCTGCGGCCACACTGCCTATTTGATGGTACTTCCTTTAGCTGCAGGAATACTATTGGAGTTCAGTGAATCTGCGATCACAGAACAAGTAGCCATCGTTGAGATAAATGGATCTTTAAATTTTCCTTTATTAGATTTTTATTTATTTATTTTTAGATAGAGGGGAGAAAGAGAGAAAAGGGGAGGAGCAGGAAGTGTCAACTCCCATATGTGCCTTGACCAGGCAAGCCCAAGGTTTTGAACCGGCGACCTCTGCATTGTAGGTCGATGCTCTATCCGCTGCGCCACCACAGGTCAGGCCAGATGTTTAAGCCGCAAATATTTTCATTGTCCAGCTGATAGCATGACTCTCTCAGACCTTATTTAACACAGCACCCTTGTAATCTAACCAAGCATTTGGATAATCTGAGAATCTGATATAATAAAATAGCTTCTCTTCCGAGATGTGATTAGTAGTGCATTAGTTTTCATGGTGGTGTAGCACACCGAACCTCCAAATGATTCTGGCTGAACTCACGTCCGCCCCCTGCAGAGAGTTTCAGTGGGAGAGAATTGCTTGTACCCAGCTCTGAGAGCTTAGAAGGATTTAGCTAGAGATTTTAAATTTGCACATAAGCCTCCCCATGAATCAATAATTTAGTTTGTAAAATAGGCAGTTTCTTCTTCTTGGTTTTGGGCAGGGCAAGTTAATAAATCTTTCACAGAGATTCAGAGGACATTTTAAAATGGTAATTAATTTTGAAAGAAATAACATACTTTATCAAGTATTCCGTATAAGGAAGTTAGATACAGAATGAATAACATGCCACTTATTACTCGGTGAATATGGTAAAAGCAAGAATAATGAAGTGTAAGCACCAGAGGAAAAGAACAAAAATACTGATGAGCCGCTGACCACGGTCACTCAGAGGAAGCACAGTTGTTGTTTTCCTTAATGTTGGGATTGATTACTTGTATAGCCTTCGCACTTTCAATGATTTGTTTACAAGCTCGTTCAGCGCTTTCGTGGTGTGGTAAATAATAAAGACCAGTATTTATATGCATTAGATCATCTACATTAATGCCAACTTCAATTTTGTAAAGCCAAGTGTGGTGCTTAGCTATTAAAGATAATAGATGTTAGTGGCAAAATTGCTGATGAGTACAAGCAAAGCTGTAAACGTTTGCTGTTCATTACTAGTGTCAAAAGTTCCAGCATTGACGTGGACATTATTTGTTATAAAAATCATAACATGTAGTGATATTTTCTAGGTATTAGTTAGGACCATACCATTTCAGTTGCCATTTTTGAAAGGTATACATGTTGAATATGGTCAATTTCATATGGTGTAACCTAACCCTTATGTCTCCCCATTTCTCAAATTTGACGTGACATGCACTTTGGATGGTCAGATTAGGCACATTCAGGATAATAATAACACTTTGTCCCCCTAATGTGTAACAGATTCAATCACGCAAAGTTTGCAGCTCCTTATTACTTCAAGCTGAATATTCTCTGTGTCCCTTCTGGACAAGAATGTGACTCCGCCCTGAATAAAGACTCTAGTATTGCTGGTAATAAAGGATCTTGCAAGTTCTCACTCCTACCTAAACTATACAGATGTCCCAAGAAAGAGAGGGCCGGATCAGCCTCAGTTCGCCAGGAGAGCCTGGGGAGGTGACAAGAGGTTTTGTATTTTCCCCAACGCTTCTGATAATAGGCTGGTGAGCATGAGACCCCCAGCAGATAACTGGTCACAGTTATTGTTCTGGTTAAGGATTTCAACCACAGAGGCATGTGAACAGCAGGCGAAACTGGAAGTTGCACGTATACTAACAATCATCATCCTCAAATTTCTTTTCCAAAATACAACCTTTGTAGAAAAGAAGCAGTCGCTTTTTACTCTGGAAAATTGGGAAATTTCACTTGGAAGAGTCTGGCTCAGAGGATGTTCGCATATCTCCCCCCTCCCCTTTTTATTTTCACATCTAAAGCTATTGAAAGAAACCAAATAATGTTGCCTATTCATGTTTCTTTTTTTTTTTTTAATTTTTTTATTTTACAGAGACAGTGAGTCAGAAGGATAAATAGGGACAGACAGGACGGAGAGAGATGAGAAGCATCAATCATTAGCCCTTCGTTGTGCGTTGCAACACCTTAGTTGTTCATTGATTGCTTTCTCATATGTGCCTTGACCGCAGCCTTCAGCCGACCAAGCAACCCCTTGCTGGAGCCAGCGACCTTGGGTTCAAGCTGGCGACCTCGGGGTCTCAAACCTGGATCCTCGGCATCCCAGTCCGACGCTCTATCCACTGCGCCACCGCCTGGTCAGGCCTATTCATGTTTCTTTAAATTACAGTTTAATTAAATTTTTTAAATTGCAGTTGACATATGATATTCTATTAGTTTCATATGTAGAACACCGTGATTAGATTATTTATACAACATACGAAGTGATCAGCCCAATACGTCTAGTACCCATCCGACACCCTATGTCATTATTATAATACTTTTGACGATATTCCCTGTGCTGTTCTTCACGTCCCGGTGACTGTTCTGTAACTACCAATCTGTACTTCTAAACCTCTTCACTTTTTTCACCCATCTCCTCAACCCCTCCCCTCTGGGCATCATGTTTTTAAATCGGTGGGAAATCGACGTTGCATGGAAAGTGTAGCGACTAGTGGATGTCCGAACCTCCTCTGATTCCCCGGGGTTTGCTCTGCACCTTCTCATGGCCTCCCCGGGAAAGCGCCCGCAGGGGCAGAGGGAATCCCAGGATCCAATCTGTTTATGAGCAAATCTCTGTCCTCCCCGGTCAGTCTCTAAGTCATGCATCGAAGGTAGTGGTATTCATAATTTGCTATCATCTTTCTTCTTAATATTTTTGGGTAATGGAGAAAGAAATGGGACATGGGACGCGAATTTTACCAAGTAGTTTGTACTGCGTCTGCACGCGCATGCGCGTGCTCGTTGATTGATTCATTCATTCTTTCATACGACTCTGCTGGTGAATCTGAATCCCTGAATGCAGGAAAGGATTTCTTAAGATCTGTGTGAGTCCCTTTTTGGTCACCAAGGAAGCTGTCAAACTGACAAGAGGATGTATGTGCCCAGCAGACAAAGCCCTCTTCACTTTTCAATTTGGTTTCCAGTGTCAGTTGATAGACTACACACCGCTGAGAACCGGAACTAGAATCAAGTGTTCTATTGTCACGAAGATGCCAGAAGGTAGACGATTACTCCATCATTACCTGCTGTTTTGTAACAAATCTCTTTTGAGATCTTAACAGTGTGTGCTAATAACCTCCAAAGGGGTAGGTATGTAAATGATCTGGTTTAGTAAATGAGTGTCAATATTTAGTCCAGAGAGTTTAAACCCTTCACATAATTTTTCAGGTATAGATTGATTTTTATTCATGTAGGCTGTATAAACTGTGACTGGCACTCTCTCAGAATGTGTCACTTAATATTTTCTATTTTAAAAAGAAATCGAGTTTATAGTGCAATAAGTGATTGTTTCAAAATTAGCCTCTTTGTCATACTTGAATTCTATTAAAATTCATTCAAAATGGGTGTCTCAGCCTAGTGAATATAACAATAATACAAATTGTAACTAGATGTCCGCAACTTAAGCTATGTGTTCCATAACCGTGTCCCTTCCTGCATCTTGAACACAGATCACACGCACGAAGAGGACGGGGGCGGGGGGAGGGGGGGCTTCTCTAAACTTGCCGTTGGCGTGTTTGGAAATGTGTTCCTCCAGGGGAGACGCAAATACGGTACATAATGGAGAAGCACGTGAGGGATTTTTTTTGTGCTCAGAACTCTCAGGATAGAGAGGACGTGACCCCGCCTCATCCCCCGTTTTGAGCTGTTTACCTCTCGCGGAAGGAATAAATATGAACATCAGTAGATATAAGTACGCACACTTTCATGTCAGCTGGGCGTGGAGTGACTGAGGTAAGTGGGCTCATGATTTTAACATGTTTATTTGGAAACCCTTTCATGGGAGTCATTCTGCCCTTGCGTGCACTGCTAACCTTTATTTCCAACCTCAATTAATGGGGTTTATTTCTTCCCCAGTTTTGCCGTGGCCCTGGCCTCCACAACTCCATTTGCTTGCTTGTTTGCTTGCAGATCTATTGTCCTATTTCCAGTGAACTCGCTGCGGCCCCAAACCTCCAATTCAGCTGCTAGAGATAAATTATGCCTATCAGTACATGCTGACCAAATTACTCTTTAGTCAAGCGAGGGTATTAGACCTTAGATCAGGGGTCGGGAACCTTTTTGGCTGAGAGAGCCATGAACGCCACATATTTTAAAATGTAATTCCATGGGAGCCATACAACGACCCGTGTACGCGTTATGCATTATCCAATAAAAATTTGTTGCTGTCCCGGAGGACAGCTGTGATTGGCTCTAGCCACCTGCAACCGTGAACATGAGCGGTAGGAAATGAATGGATTGTAATACATGAGAATGTTTTATATTTTTAACATTGTTTTTTTTTATTAAAGATTTGTCTGCGAGCCAGATGCAGCCATCAAAAGAGCCACATCTGGCTCGTGAGCCATAGGTTCCCGACCCTTGCTTTAGATGTTTGTGCTGTTCTACCTTGGTGAACCTCAAAGGCCTCATGTGGAAGTAGACACCATACACTAATGAGAATATGAATTAATTTTTCTTCCATTGACACCTCCATTCATATTGGGCCCAATTCTAGACCTTTCGTCCATATTCAGACACCTGCCAAGGAGGGTCGAACTGTTTTCCATGTCCCAGAAGCAGGAGGTTACAAATTACATGGTCTTACTATTACCAGGTTGTTAAAATTAATTTAATGGGTTATGAGTAGCACTTGAACTTGAAATGGAGTAGACTAGAATATCAGATTGAATTTCATCGTTCTTACATTGCAGTGTGGATGGCAGAACTGTGAAATTTTCGCCATGCCTCTGTGTGTGTGTGTGTGTGTTGTATGTGTATATGCTTGTGATAAATGTATTACTTACACTGGTTTGTGTTTGAAAAATTTTAAAGCCTAGAAAAGGTGTGTTTTTTTTTTTAAGGCTAAAGTCATAAATATAATAATAATTATGGAAAAAACATTATTTACTTAGATTGACCTTTGTAATATAACATATATAAAAACATGCAATAAATATGTATGGAGATTAGAAATAAATTGTTCATTTTACTCTTACATAATGAAGAAGCCAAAAAGACAAGTACAAGTAAAAATTTTAAACTAAAATAATAAAATTTAAATTGATAACATTCAGTGGCATACATAACTGCCTTACTGAACTTAAACCAATCAGGTAGGGTCTAATGGTATAAAGATGTACTAGCATTGTTTAGTTTTCACGTGCTATCAATTTTATCCTTCCATTTTGAGAATGTTCTATAACCCTTGCATCCGTGTCCGAGTCATTGTAGTTATTTTGCACACCTCCCATGACGCTTACTGGCAGTGCCCTGCTGGGAGCAGGTATGTTCTAGAAACGGGCTCTGATGGCACAGTCTGTTTGCTCATGGTCGCATGGTACTTATTGAAGTTGTGCAGATCCCACCCCTTTTTTTGGTTCAGATGCTTATGGACTCCATGTCTATATGATGTGTTCATTCTCTGATTATTCTTTGCCTGTATGAACTGATGAAAAACCTTTGTTTTATACTATTCCCTGACTTTTTTGACCTTCCCTGAGAGTCAACACAATAGAAAACAATAAAGACAAAGGTCAGTACGAGCCATAAAATCCCACATCAAAACGAGGATACAAGATTGTCATGAGATGATCCAGAGCAGGATTGGACTGAACTCCCGTTTAGTTCAGCTCTAAAAGGAGGACCACAGAGTTAGACACACCCGTCGCAGAACCTCGCAGGACATACTCAGGTGCTCAGGAAGTCCACAGACCCCAATGCAGAAAGCTTGCCCTAGATAGTTTCCCCGGTGTTTTTGATTGTGGGTGTGTGTATGTCATGTATCCCGATTACCTCTGGAAAAATAATCTGTGATAACAAAAACATTGAAAGAAACAAAATGATAATTCATAAATATACATGCTCAAATTTAACAACACTATCAGTTATTCTAAGAGCATGCTAAATCACTATAAAAATATACAGTAATAAATAGTTCCACCAATACAAGATAGCCATTATGATGTCTTGTAAAAAATGTTCTTTCAGGCCCTGGCTGGTTGGCTCAGTGGTAGAGTGTCGGTCTGGGTGTGGAAGTCCCGGGTTTGATTCCCAGCCAGGGCACACAGGAAAAGCACCCATCTGTTTCTCCACCCTTCCCCCTCTCCTTTCTCTCTGTCTCTCTCTTCCCCTCCCGCAGCCAAGGCTCCATTGGAGCAAAGTTGGCCTGGGAGCTGAGGACGGCTCCATGGCCTCAGCTTCAGGCCCTAGAATGGCTCTGGTTGTAGTGGAGCAATGCCCCAGATGGGCAGAGCATCGCCCCCTGGTGGGCATGCCAGGTAGATCTCGGTCAGGTGCATGCAGAAGTCTGTCTGACTGTCTCTTTGTTTCTCACTTCAGAAAAGTACAAAAAAAAATGTTCTTTCTAAAACTCATTAGAATTTTAATAATTTGCATATATATGTATATATATACACACAATGAATTTTGTGAAATGATTAAATATTATGTAACAGGTGAACACTATATTACAATGCCAATTGAATGCAAGTCCATACTTTTAATTGTGATACAATATTATAACCTCTGTTGATTTTTTAAAGCAAGTTATGAGTATAGCCGTTAAGTGAAGGTGAAAATGAAATCCAGTGGAAAATATGAAACTAAAGTATGTATTTTTAAAAATCAATTTATAACTATAGGTGTCTGTGAGGGTAGTGAACTATATGTATTAGGAAACACTGCACTAAAAGTTTAAAGATAATACTTGAAATAGTTACAGATTTACTAACCTTTAAAAGAAGTAAAGAAAGATTGTTCTCCATTAAAACATAAAATTGGCTTATAGTTCATTAGTGCTGGATTGTACAGCTAAAGAAACAGATTAGCATAATCCAGGCAAAGAGGAAAGTCATTATTTCTAGAGTTAAGCATAAGATTAAGATTAGGAAGATAGTTTGCAAAATAGTAAAAAGGAAAAAAATACTCCTGTTTTGAAGTCAACTTTCTAAAAAAATTTTTTTGCGATAAATCATATTAACACACTTGACTCAGCTTGGAAAACTATTGTGTCTGAAAGCAAAAAAAATATTGTTTTGCTTCTAGGCATTTGTTAGGTTTTGGATAGGAAAAAGTTTTAAAGAAAATGAGTCACCCTTTATTAATATTTATCCTTATTGGAAATATCCTTAGTTTACTGGGGGGGGGAAGCATTTTACAGAGATTACTCTATATTTTCTGTTTTATGAGGATGATATTTAAATACTTAACATTTTTTCAGTGTTATATTGGAGATAGTATCGGGCGAAATATCTCATTTCCTTCTTTGTTAGAGATTTTAATATTGAGCATTCCGATCTTGGAAACGAACATAGTTACTTCCCAAGAAGGATTTTCCCCTTAGGTTTATAGTTTGGAAATCATGGGCCTATTTCAAGAGGACAGCACTTCTTAACGATGTAATGTGTTTTGAGACTATGCAGGATATCAGAGAGAATAACAGAAAAGTTAACATATAGTTGCTTGGCATTTTCCAATTGAGTCCCAGTTTCACAGTGACCCTTTAAGGAAAGAGCTTGATGGGTAAGGACATTCCAGTTGGGGACAATGAATGGCAGTTGTGTTCTTTGGCATTTCTAGACACACAAAAAATCCATTTTTCCATTTTGTAAAGCTTCAAGGACCATAAACAAACAATATGCTTAGAATGAATGATGTAAAAACATTTCATGACAAGTCAACCTCTAAGTTTTAACCTAAGCGACAGATTCTTAGGTCATAATTATTTTTTTTTTAATAGAGTAGTATGACCCGGGTCTGCTACACTTCAGAGTGGAAGAGAAATTGGAACGTTCAGTCTAGGTTTCAGGGTTTGGCAAAAATAATCTTTTTTCAGGAGCCTAGTTATAATAGCTACATTTTCTGCTTATGATTGATCAAACACATTATTGAGTTTAATCTTCATAAAGGTCTTCTGAGATAGAAAATATCTTTTTTTTTTTTGACAGATTAGGAAAGTTTAGGAAGGTTAAGTTGCTCACCCGAGGTCTTGTAACTAGTAGCAGACCCAGGATTGGATTTTTGATGGATTTCAAACAATTCTAATAACAACAGCCTTACTTACAAAGTGATTGGCCATTTTGTAGTTAACGGCAGGGATTAAATGTGATCCAGGTGTCCCCAAACTTTTTACACAGGGGGCCAGTTCACTGTCCCTCAGACCGTTGGGGGGCTGCCACATACAGTGCTCCTCTCACTGACCACCAGTGAAAGAGGTGCTCCTTTCCGGAAGTGCGGCGGGAGCTGTATAAATGGTTTCAGGTGGCCACATGCGGCCCACGGGCCGTAGTTTGGGGATGCCTGTAAGTGATGCTCAGGTCTGGCTTCTGGATGTTGCTAGTGATTACATTTAATAGTGAGTGATTTGGGAAATGAATTTATATTAGCAAGTAGGCATTTCTAATAAAAGGAAAAAAAAACAGAATTGAATGATGACAGTAGAAAATCTTGCACATTTAATTCTTTCATTCAACAAGCAGTTTATACGGGTGTCACAGAACAGCATACACAGGGAAAAGGCAGCTAGATTTGGTATTTCTTTCAACTGTAAAAACATATAAAAACCATTTAATGCCTGACCTGTGGTGGCGCAGTAGATAAAGGGTCGCACTGAAATGCTGAGGTCGCTGGTTTGAAGCCCTGGGCTTGCCTAGTCCAGGCACATACGAGAAGTAACTACTGTAACTTGATGCTTCTCGCTCCCCTGGTCGCCTTCTCTCTCTCTCTCTCTCTCTCTCTCTCTCTCTCTCTCTCAACTCAATAAATAGAAAATAAATAGAATCTTTAAAAAAAAACACCATTTAATTTTAATGAAAATGGATAGAATTAATACATTTATATATGTTCAATATGTAAATAAATTAAATTTAGGAATTTATTTTTATGTACAGGGTAGGGCAAAAGTAGACTTAACAGTTCATATGGACAATAATACAATAATTAATAGATAATACAAGCATAAGCTCTTGCGTACTCATGACGGTAAACCTACCTTTGCCCCACCCCTGTAGTTGACTTAACATTTAGTATATGTATTCTTTATTTATGCAACGTCATGGCAGTCTTTGTTCTACTATGAGCTCCTTAGAGAGGAATTCTCTACCCTAGAATCATAGGTTGTATCATAGACGTTGAATTGTCACAAAGTTGTTTCAATCCTCATTTGAGACAGGATATTCTTCCCTTCCTCTGCTTTTCACCCCACTGCTTACCACAGCTGGACACTGTAGTCCCTGCTCCTTTGATGTTTCCCTACTCGTTTGATGTTTCCCTGGCTAGAATGTAAGTTTCAGGATGGCAGGATGTTTGTTGGCTTTATTCATTCTTAGGTACCAGTCACCTAGACAAGTCCCTGGATAGAGACAGATAAGACATATGCACAGATTGCTGTTGAAACATTGAAGACGGACATCTAACCCGCTTGCAAGCCCGTGGCACATTTGAACAGGGGAGTTCTTCCAGAGGAAATCATGCTTGAGCAAAAACAAGCGGGAGTTAGAGGCAGGGGAGGCCCTGAATTCCGGTGAGACAGGTCTGCGCATGCGTCTGCTCTTGTCTGGTGAGACGGGTCTGCGCATGCGTCTGCTCTTGTCTAGAAGCTGTTGGTCTGTGCCACGTGGAGAAGGCATTCAGCGGTGGCAGGTGGTACTGCGGGAGACGCAGCTGGGGAAGCAAGCACATGGAATGTCGAGGCATGGGAGCCTTCAGCATGAGAAAACCATGGGGTCCGAGCCAGACAGGGAAGGAACTGAAGCCAGGAAGGGGCAGATAATAAGGAACAAAATGGTTGTCGGTGGGTCGGAGAGCTCAGTGAGTTCACAGGCCTGAGAGCGCTGAGTTTTGGAGATGACAATTGAGGTGTTGAGCATCCTTGCAGAGACCAAGTAGAGAAGGTCACCCGTGTGGGGGGCTACCGTGGGTTGTGTTTGATGGTTACTAGAATCAATTTGGAGGACATTTGACAATATTAGCTTTATGGATTTAGTGACATTCCTTTCAGAAGTAAATGTTTGTATTTAAAGGGTTAAACATGTTTCAAAAAGAAGGTGAAATGTAATGGGTGCTCATGACGTTTTTGGGATTCTTCATGCCCCTTACTTCTGTTTATCTGACCGTATTCCTATATATAAGTCCATTTCATCAATTCAGTGCATTGCTATTGCTCAGAGCCGATTATAATGGAATGAAAACTACAACGAAAATAAAAAGGAATCTCTGTTTTGATAAACCGGTTAAGATCAATGCTAGTTAAGTCAGGCAAACAACATTATAAGGAGTTGACATTACATTGCACACACAGAGGAAACAGTTGGGAGAACCAGGGAAGACTTCAAGAAAATTATATTTGAGCGGCATCTTGAAGAATACAGAGAATTTCATCAGTCACGGAGGATGAAGTGGAAGTTCAGAAGGAGACAAATGCCTGAGAGGAAGCTGTGGAGATCATCGCGTGGAGCAGGCACTTTGGAGGGGAAAAATGAGCGGTCTACGTGGAGATGAGATGCCCTTGCATGCGGAGTATGGAGATGCACCACCGGAGGGGTAGGAAAGGACAAGGGTCAGGCTCCAGGAAACAGCGTGGCCTTGAGTGACCCTCTAAAGTCTTCAAGATGCCCAACGCCACCTTCAGCAAAATATAAAATGGATCAGGAAGTGGATCCAACTAGTGCATCATTACAACAGTCCCACAGTGAAAAAAAATAAAAATAAAAGCCTAAACTAGAATAATAGAATTACGAGTAGGAGAATGTGTAGAGATGAGACATATATGGTGATTTTTAGACCATATAAATATTTTGTTGTGGGGGGGCAATGGGACAGCACACTAAGTATGACTCCTCAATTTCAACTGGAACAATAGCAGTGCATCAACAGAAATAGGGAAATCATTGGAAAAGTGATAGGCAGAATGATTTAATTTTGTCTGATTTAATTAATTTTAAAAATTCAGTGGGAAGAGGGGAGGCAGAGGGACAGACTCTCGCATGCACCCTGAATGGGATCCACCCAGCTAGCCCACTAGGGGGTGATGCTCTATCAGGGACATTGCTCCATTGCTCAGCAACTGAGCTATTCTTAGCGGCTGAGGGAGAGGCCATGGAGCCATCCTCAGTGCCCAGGGCCAACTTGCTCCAATTGAGCCATGGCTGCAGGAGGGGAGAAAAGAGAGAGAGAGAGAGAGAGAGAGAGAGAGAGAGAGAGAATGGAGAGGGGCAGGGGTGGAGAAACAGATGATCACTTCTTCTGGGTACCCTGACCAGGAATCGAACCTGGGACATCCACACACTGGGCTGATGCTCTACCACCGAGCCAACTGGCCAGTGCCTGTTCTGATTTAAATTGAAATGCTACAGATCAATTAAAGTGGGGACATACAGTATTTACAATTTAAATGTTGAGCTGGGAATTGAGGAGTGAGGCTCTAATTAGGGATTCAGATTCAGGAATCATCTTTATAGAGAAGAAAGTCAAAAACTTCAGAATAATTAAAATCAATTAACAGCGAGCAGAGAAAGCTAAAAGCAGAACCCGGCTTTGACAAGAGCGATTACAGCTGGAAGGTTGAAGAGAAAGAGGAGCCAGCAGTACTGAAATCAACCAAGGAATGTTTGGGAAGGTGATGAGGCTACTATGGCCTGGAAGCCTAATGAGGGAGATTTCAAGGAAAGAGGGAGTGTAGGCTACTATGGCCTGGAAGCCTAATGAGGGAGATTTCAAGGAAAGAGTGAGTGTTCGGCGATGCAGAGGTCAGTAGTTTGGAGAGAATAATTTCAATGTAATTTCAGTAGATCTATTCAGTAGAACAGGTCCACACTGAATCCCGATTACCAGGGACAAATGTGAAACTTGAATGAATTTTGAGAAAATGGAGGCTTCGAGATATGCTCCATTTCCATAATTTTGACAGCAAGGTAAAGGGACGGATTGTGTGGAAATTTGAAATAGATGCACGAAGACATGGGACCTGTTGGTTCACCCAGAGAGGAAGGAACTGGGTAGCACACAGGGAAAGACTGAGGATGAAAATGAAACCACAGGGACTAAGACGTTTAGACAGAGGGCAAGAGAACAGATTAAAGGATTGTTGCGAGAAACAATGTCTCAGCCTTCGGTTATATACAAAGGGAGACCTGGGACATGCTGGAAGGAATTGATACGTTAAGGAACCCCTACAGGTGTGTGGTCCTGATTGCAGAGATCAATAAAAACACAGTGTCTGCTATTCATTTAGGGGTTGCTGTTTGCCAGGAACTGCGTTCTTAATGGTTTCCATGCCCTCACTTCCTATCTCCGGAGGCTTAGAGCAGTGTGTGCTGTAAATACTGTCATTTTAAATGTAGGAAAATGAATCTTTAGAAAACATAACTTGTTCAAGGCTCTCAGTGAGAAAGTCGGTCTGTGACTCAAACCTAAGACTCTGGCTGCAGAGCCCATGCCCTTGACCACCATGCTGGGGGGGAGGGGCGGGTGGGTTGAGGATGTGAGGGTGTAAGGGGTTTCCCAGCAGCCGGGGTGATTCACGCAGGCAGCCTGGCTCTGTAATGTATTTAGTCTGGTTTTGTGATGTCTTGTGGCAGAATTTGGCAGCCTTAGGTCAGAGAAGATAGTAGAGAAATTTCCGGAATTGTAAGACAAATATTGCAAACGGACAAAAGAGACGAAAATTGTGAAGTGAGTGTTGACATATATTTGAAGCAGTTGGTGTTGAATTCCCATCTGGGGAGAGAGAGAAGAGAAGAGGCCTGGTGAGAGTCACTAATTAGAAGCTCGGAATTGTCACGGACTTAAACTTCACAAGAAGGACAGGGACAGAGGTAATAAATATGAAAGAAGGAAAAACTGCACTCAAAGAGAAGTTTCATTCCTTTAGAAATATCTGTCAAGTAGGAGGCACCTTGAGACCCTGGATATCCACAGGTTAATTAGGTATAGTTCTGCCTGAGGGACAAGGTTTAATGTGCCTGAAATGGAGGAGAGGTGGGGGTCCCTGGACCCCGGAGCTGAGGGACAGGAAACCGAGGAGAGGCAGGGACTGTCGTTGAGAAGACTTGGATACGATCTGGTTTCTTACTCTGACTCTTTTATACTTGATGATGAGTGATACTTCAGAATTGTTTACTTACAACTCTTGTTAAAAATCCATGAATGCTCATGTCCTACTAGAAAGAAAATTCTTGAAACTATTTTGTGAACTTGCAGAGTTTTATATACATATTTTGACTCATGCCCTTCTTAAGGGAATTGGATATCTGAGAACTTTTTGAAACAACATATTTTATATAATGTTAAATGAAGAAAACGTTTTCTCACAATAATAATAATTATTAGTAGAATAATAACTCTGTGTGTCATAGTTATTTCTAGTTGTTATTTTGAGATGGTTCTTATATTACAATTAAGAAAGCTGACTGTTTTATTTTTAACACACTGCCACATGTACCTAACTTTCTGATCCACATGTTTGGAGTTAATACAAGAACAAGACATCCCCTCTAGTTCGATGACATCAAACGTTCCAAACCGTCGCCTTTCAGTCCCAACTATTATTTCCTAGAGATCACAGGTGATTGTAGAGTATTGTGACTGTTGATTCAAGCATCGGTAGAGTTTGCCAGTTGACTCTTTAGTTTGTATAGCCCATCATATGCACTTGCTTGAAGAAACCATTAGGACCATTAGAAAATGAAGAAGTTTAAAAAAAAGAAGTATTCTTGAGTGATTGAAGACAGGAGAGGATGTGGTTGGGGTACTTTGGAACAGAGCTTCAAAACTAATCATGTCAAGTGGAAGAAACAGAGCCTAGACTTTATGTGAGGGGCCAATGGGAAGTGCTCTGTGACATTGAGCTGATAGGAGAAGAAAGGTTGTTCTATCCTTCACTCCCGAAGGTACAGCTGCAGCCAGCCTGTCCCAGACTGGGGCGTGGTCCACAGTTCTATAGGAAGAGTGGGTGAGAGTGGGCTGGCCAGTTTCTAACTTTTAAGGAACTTGGACTTTATTTATCCTTTCATACGTCGGGGAAAGCTACGTCTGTGTTAGCCCTTGAACACATGGTTGATGCGTACATGGAAATCTGCCTTTTCCAGCCTCAGTGCAGAACTGCTGAAAGCCAGGGGCTGGCAGCAGGACTCTGTGATGACCAACGACTCTTTCCCGAAGAGATTTTCTTCTTGGAAGATGAAAATTGTTGGCAAACAGATCAAGTCAACTAACTTTCTCTCTATGACTGAAAAGAACTTACAATGTTGGAGATCAAGCTCTCCAGGAAAAAACAAAACTGCTTCTATGAGCAGTTCTTCTCAGAGAGAGTTACTGGGCTTCCCACAATCTCCCTGCCCGCCACCACCAGCACCCACCTGTGTCTCAGATAAGTCACTGCCAGCATGCGGTGGACACAGGAAACTCACCATCTGGGGACACATGAGGATGCAAAACACGAGGAGGACTGAGGACGTGTTTGTTAAAAATTGTTGTGCTGGAGTCAGATAAAAAGAACCTTTCCAAAGATGTTCTAAAGACGGACTTGGTAGCGAGGTTATGGCAACAAGGGATTTTGTAGTGCGCATGCGTCAGAAATACTTAGCGTATCTCCAGGTTTTTGCCTTTTAATTGGTATGCCTTCCATCACCTGCGTTCTTCCGTTCTGCGTGCCACGTCTCCTGCCGCATGGCAACGCCTGGAGGTGGCCATGGAGGAAGACACCTCCGCCAGTTTTTAAACAGGGAGAGTCATCTGATAGACACCAGACGTGCGCTGGATTGCCAGCTGACTCAGGCTGAGTTTCCTGGAACATCAAGAATCTCATTAAAAAGCAAGCCGCTGAATGAGAATATCACTTAGGATACACTCAGCGACGGACTCAGGCCAAACGTAATTTAATCCAGACTGGGAGTGGGAAACTGTTAACTCCCGCTGGTGTTAGAGTGCCCAAAGGGTTCTTTTACTTTAGATCTGGTGACTTCGTGTTGGGAAGCCTGCAATTGGCTCTGTAAGGGTTCCCCCGCAGATTTAAGGACCTTGTAAAGTTAGCTTCTCAGTGGGGAGTGATCAGCAAGCTAGCAGCCAGTTTCCACGGAGTCAATAAAGCCTCTGAGAGGGGCACTGAGGACCACCGGGAGGAGGAGGCCCTGTAACAGCCGCGCTCACTGGCTTTCAGAGTTGTGACTGGCCCTTAAAGCCTGAAGCTGGAGCTGCAGACAGTGTTGCCCAGACTGAGTTATTGGCGGCAGCTCGCTTCTGTGAGAACACTCAACCATGGTCTCATGTTACCTTTAAGGTTTAATGAATAATTCAGAACCAGAAATACTCCATCTCCGACTTAGAGCAGAGGGCTACAATTCTCAGCAGCGCAACCAGGAGATGATCTATCTGGCCATATCGGCTTTCTATGGGCCCCTTGTCTTTTTAGTATCTAGTTAAATCAACAGTTACCAGGGAAGTTCAAGGGGAAACTCCCACTCCCACGTTGCTTCCATTTTCCCAGGGCTGAATTTAGAATGCCTTCTTCCCCTTGCAGAGCCAGGGGAGGAATAGCTCTCTCCTCTCCTATAAATTAGAGCTTTTCCCTTGACTGTTAGATCGGTTGACAGAAACCAGGGCCTAAGGCTCTCTTGGAGAAATGACTTTTATAGCCACAGTTCCTCTTAATACCTTGGTGTTCAAGACACATAAAATAAATCGAATTTCTTATATCATTGCTAAACTATTTGGTTGAAACAAGCATACATTTACAAATGAGATGGGCAAAGTTTAAGTCAGAGTCCAGCAATAGTGACAAAATTCAAATACCTGGATTCAAATGGTAGGTTTCAATATTTCCAACCGTGCCTGGCCTGGCGAAGCAAGATCCTATTTGATCTCATGCGTTCTATGTTACCAAGGAGATCATTTTAGAGGTAATGTATTTGAGTACCTTTATTATCCATGTAAGAAAACTGAGGCCCAGTGAAATGAAGTAGATTTTTTTTTCAGTGATGAAAAAGATTGGGTTTAGGCCATAGGATTCTCTGATTCTAGCCTGATAATCTTTCTGTGATTATAAGTATCTCCTGCTGTATTTCAAATAAATCAATATCATCATGGGAAAAACCTCACTTTCCAGGTCCCACAAAACTACAAGCAAGAATAAATCTCTTATCCTAAGCAATGACAGGTTATAGGTGAAGATGATACAATGTTCTTCGACGAAAGCCAAGCCTTTGACAGAATAAATAAATACCTACTCTATTCCTTTGGAACTCTGACAGCTAGACTCCCTCACTTGCCTTCCAAGGACCTTCACTATCACCAATGACCAGACTTTGTGACACACACACACACACACACACACACGAATTTAGAATACGACATATATGAATATATATATATATATATATGCAAGCATATATGTGTACATGGTTTTAAACTAAACAAGTAACAGGATTTTGGTTGGAGTACTCATTCATTATTTTCCTTACATTTTCAAATATTAAGCTTTTCATTTTGAAATTAAAGTGTTTGGTTTTCTAAGCATTTTCCATGACACAAAAGGATTAAAAATTGAGCTAAAAGATAAAAGTGACAGACATGTGACCTTGATACAATTATAATTACAAATTGAGACTTAGCTGCCTTTTTTTTTTAATTTTGCCATAGAATCCAGATAAAATCATAAGCTGATTGAGGTATCTAAACAACTACTTAAATATGGTGAAAGGGGAAATGTCAAAGGGATTTTAATTTCTTCATCTCTCAAAGAATCTAGTTAAAATACACCTGCTCACATACACACACACACACACACAACAATCACGTTGATTATGTGATTCATTTATTAGGAATATTTCTAAATACAAAATGCAAAATCATTGTAATGAAATGCATTTCCTGCCCAGGTAGTATTAAATACCCACAGCAGAACACAAGTTTCAAAATTTTCCTTGGTCCGGCTAACTGCTTGACCTTTCTTGATTTTATCTGTGCAGGCTAGAGAGCAGAGTAACCCAGGTCGCTATGACTTTGATAGTTCTTTCTGTGGTTTTAATTAGCAGAACTGCAGAAGGGACCCAGCCTACCCAGCAGGGCGAGCAAAGGGGGGTCTCCAGATGGGTTCTAAATGACACATTTATAAATATTTAAAGGCTTTTTTTAAAAAAAAAAATCACATATCATTGGCATTATCGGCGTGTCAAAGCATTGTTGGAGCTTGTACCTGATAGATACATGAATTCCAAACTGCCTTCTTGATGTTCGCTTATCTGTCAGACCTCAGCCTTACTGGACTATCGCCCCTGAGACAGAAGAATTCCAAGAAGCTGACAAGCCGCCCCAAGGAGGGGCTCCGGACATACCAGGACTTTTGATTTGACACCCACATGTTCGAAATTCTTCTTGACCCCATATAATTTGTCCCCCTAGCTTGTACTGGCGCTTCCTCTCCCCCAGAGAAGTGCCCAGCAGGGTTCCTTTCTTCCTTTCAATAAAGCCTGTTACTCTGGTCTCTTTCAGACTCCCATGGATTCCAAACAGTACCATTGTCTTGAAGGCTAAAAAATTCTAGTGAAAAGGGGCAAAAACCCCTAAACAAGCTGGGACATTTTGTGGTTCTCTGTTTTGAGCTCAGGAAGTTCTCTTTGCAAGAGGAGAAAGGTCCGTGGGATCTCTAGAAATGAGAGAGTCAATGATACATGCTCCGAGTTCTTGAGCAGCTTTGCACCTTTGGGTGAAAGAAGAGGATATAGACAAAAACTAGCTAGCCTCGGTGGCGCTTAGTGGGACAAACATAGATGCATGTTGGATACCTGTGGAGGTGTTTTTGATGGATGCAATGAGGCACAACAGAACCACAGTCCAGAATGGAAGGGGGTTGCAGTGAGTTGAATGGTGACTCCCCAAAGGATAGGTCCATGTCCTAAACCCTGGAACCTGGTAATGCTACCTTTCCTGGGAAAGGGATCTTTGTAAATATGATTAAGTGAAGGATCGATCTTAATGAGATCATCCTGGATGACCCAGGTGGACCCTACGTTCAATGACAAGTGTCCTTCTAAGAAACACCCACAAGGACACAGGCGGACAGAGAAGAGGAGGAGGCCACGGGACCTCAGAAACCAAGTCTGGAGTGAGGCAGCCCCAAGCCCAGCCCTGCCTGGAGCCATTAGAAGCTGGCGCTTCCCCTGGAGGCTTAGGAGGGAGTGTGGCCCAGCTGACCCCTTGGTTTCAGAATTCTGGCTTCCGGAGCCAGGAGAGAAGGCTCTTCTGTTATTTTCAGCCACCAGTGGGTGGTATTGTGGACAGCAGCCCCCTGAAGCTAGCCCAGGAGTGCATCAGACAGGTTTGTGCCCCGTTTCCACTCGGCCCCCTCTCTTGCCAGCTGTCATGGTAGATTCGCTGTCTCCACTCAACGGTACATACATCTCCCTCCGCCCTGGGGTTTCTCTGCTGCCGCCGGTGGGGACCCACTCATTATTCTGACGGCTTCACATGGCTGCCCAGCAGGTGGGCCACAGGTCTTGCAGATCGAAAGACAGTCCAGATAATTAAAAAAAAGAAAGCTTTAAAAAGACATTAATGTAGGCAAAGCTCCTGTGAGTCATTAGTTGATTCTAGAGAGCACACTATTTTGTTTTGTTTTTGTATAAATAGAAAATGTTTTCTCATGCTTTTCCTGTAAAGCAATTCTTCCAGGAATATATTCACCATGTAAATTGAAGGAAGAACATATTTTATTTGGTTTGGAACTCTACCAAGACGATTTCACCATTTTTTAAATTTCCCACTGACTAAGCCAGTGTGTTGTATTGGTGGCAATGTATGACTTGTCCGTATCACACACTTGATTAATCTTCATTGGTCCTTTTCATACTTAGAAATATTACACCTATGGGCCCTGGCTGGTTGGCTCAGTGGTAGAGCGTCAGCCTGGCGTGCAGGAGTCCCGGGTTCAATTCTCGGCCAGGGCACACAGGAGAAGCGCCCATCTGCTTCTCCACCCCTCCCCTTCTCCTTCCTCTCTGTCTCTCTCTTCCCCTCCCGCAGCCGAGGCTCCATTGGAGCAAAGATGGCCGGGGCGCTGGGGATGGCTCTGTGGCCTCTGCCTCAGGCACTAGAGTGGCTCTGGATGCAACCAAGCGATGCCCTAGATGGGCAGAACATCGCCCCCTGGTGGGCATGCCGGGTGGATCCCGGTCGGGTGCATGCGGGAGTCTGTCTGACTGCCTCCCCATTTCCAGCTTCGGAAAAATGAAAAAAAAAAAAAAAAAAAAAAGAAAAGAAAAGAAATATTATACCTATGGGAGCAAGGACTTAGTTATTTAATTATGTCTTTTAATATTGAAAGAGCTAATATTCCATTACTATTACCTGTCACATGTCTCAATTATCATATATCTCAATTATAATACAGTTAGGTCATTATATTGAGCTCTTAAATTCAAGTGTCACTAGGTTATGCTGTTTGGTGTGTAGGTTGATAAGTTACATTTTTCAAAACATTGCTTTGGGGGCATTAAAAAACGGCTCTAATAAAAAGGGTGTATATTGGTTTGGGAAATGTTAAGGTCCTGAGCTAGACAGATGTTTTTAAAGGCAGACTTGGTGTCCAGGTAAAATCCAGAATCATCCACTAAGGTTCTTTGTACCACAGAAGCCCAGCACTTGGAGGACTAGACCGTGTCTGATCTTGATGCATATCATTAAAATTTTTTTCTTTTCTTTTCCTTTTTTTTTATCAGTTAAATAATCCTCTTTATTATCACTAGATGTCTATTGAGTACCTATCACGTAAGAATACATTCTGAACGGGTTTTAGCCTCTTGTCCTTGAAAATTTATCAACATGAACTATATATAAAGCATATTTGCAGAAACCTGACTACATTCATGATCATTTGTGTCCTTTTCCGGGCCTTCTTCTCTGGTTAATATTTTACATGTCTTTTATGTTTTTTCCTAGCCTGTGTTTTCTTAGATTGCGGAGTCCTGAGGGCTTGGGACTGTGGTTAAATAATTCTCTTTGAACAAACCCTGTTAAGAGCACAATGCAGAGTTAGTGCTTTAAAATTCTTTTTGATGAGGGAATGAAATTATGCCAAAACCCCTGACGGGAATCACCACTCTTGCCAAACTACATAACTGCTACATTTAAAGCTTCCAAAACGGAGCGCTTAGTAAAAACTAAGGTTCGGTGATGCCTTCCGGGATCTCAGAATTCCAGGGAGCAATTTCTTTTTTCCCATCGCCACCCAGAAAGGATGTTCACCCCACAGAATTAGGGGCATTGTGGCATTAATACATTTGAAAGGAAAAGAGTGCCACGGTGTAATAACTGCTGATGGTCATATCTTGTGAATCTCGTCACTTTGGGTCACCACCCTGTGAGGAGAGGCATTATACCTCTCGTCAATGATGTACTAGGAGACTCTAGGGGGCTCTGCTGCACACCACAGAAGCAAATACCTGCTAGGGTAAAGGCACCATCTTCTGCAACTGAAAGAACTGAGGTTTGAACTGGTGAATGCCAACCCACGATGGGGGGACAGCCTAGTGGGCTGTTCACATGAGGTTTTGAATAGAAACAAAGAAGAGACATTTTAGAAACCAGGACAGTCGGCACCAGAAGACCTCGTGCGAAGTCTAACTGTGAGTTAAGGCCTCGTGGCACGTTCCGATGAATGACTAGGCTTGTGTGGATGCAGTCCCGGCCCTTGGAGGGAAGACAAGGGACTTACTTTAAAGACTCTGATGACAGACATGTCTACTCACTGCCCTGTGCTACAGTGGGAGGAGAGGAGGTGACATTCACATGCTCTGGGTTTTACTTTCATGCTTGTTACCCAATTTAAACTCACAACAGTCCTCTGGGGTTGTCGAGTACTAATTGGGCACTCATTGTACAGAGACCGTGATGAGCTACGCAGACGTAGTTACTTTGAGGAGCTAGTGCGATAAAGAAATGTAACTGCCCAAGTCCTGGAGAGGTGGTGGGGCAGTCTAGCCCCACACCAGCTGTCCGTGACTTGCCGAGAGAGGACTTCACCCAGGTCGAGAGTGTTCTTGGAGTCCACGTACTACCGTGCCAATGTAGGGTTTCAAATTACTTCCTTGAATTCGGTCCCATGTTTTGACTTTCTACCCTTGCTTAACTAGGTGACTGCAAAAGATGTTTTATTTGAAAGTTCAAGGTGTATTGTTGTTTTCCTATTGAATACATAAGTTATTAATATTTAAAAACAGCACAAACGGTGACACTTCGGCAGGAGGGGAAGGTTTATCAGGGTCCTCTTTGTTCTGCCTGATGGTCTCTGGGCCCACGTATTTATTCTCATTATTACTCTGGCAACGAGCAGTGCAGGCATAACCTGCCAGCACCTGCTGCCTGCTGGTCATGTGACCTTTGTTGCTTCTCTGCTCCTGCCTTCCGGAAAGCCTATGGGAACCCACTCGGGCATTTGCAAACACAAAGCAATAGGAGACCTGAGTCACGGGATAGGTGCTCCTGTCTCCACCCCTGGTGTAAGCTTTCTAGGGGACTTCAACATGGCTTCTCAGAGGGGCCCCGTGCAAGCTGAAGTCCCATCGCCATCCGTTTAATCTTTACAACAATCCTATGAATTTAAGTTGTTCTATTATCCCTCCTCGACAGATGAGGCAACTGAGGTTTAGAGGTGTAAAGCCCAATGCCCAAAGTCAGAGTTTCTTGATGGAGCACCTGAGATTTGAACCCATTACCGTCTGATTTCACAGTAAATATTCATTCACTGAAGCAAAGCAGTAGGGCTGAATCCTTTTTTCCCCATTGATTTGAGAGAAAGAGAGAGGAAAGAGAGAGAGGGAGAGAAAAGCATCAGCTCGTGGTTCCACCCAGTTGTTCTGTGTAGTTGTGCACTCACTCATTGCTTCTCGTATGTGCCCTGACCAGGGATGGAACCCATGACCTCTGTGTGCTGGGTCGATGCTCTATCCATTGAGCCACCTGTCCAGGGCTAAAGCTTTTGACTAAAAGTGTTTAGGGCAGTGGTTGAGAAAGCCATGGGGACGCCGACAGTGGAAGAGAAAACTGTACAACGGAGGTGCGTCAGACCTGGTATCTTCCAAGTTGGTATAATATGAAGAAAACCCAGGCACTGCCTTCTACCCACAATCCCTCATCCGCCACCGGCCAGGGTAATACACACTCCCTCCACTTCATATGTACTCGATCAGCATGTCTGTCAAAATGCAAGTACCTTTTGGAGAGTCATTACAAGTGAAACTCGACCAGGAGCTGGTTATCAGCTCTGTCCAGAGCAGCAGCTTTGAGAAAGGAATCCTTGAGGGGCGGGTGCCAGGACACCACACACAGGGGAGGAACTGATAAAAGAGAGTAAAAGGCTACGAAGTCCTGTTTCATTTTCATTTCTTTCCTGTAAGGTTTGTCCAACCAGTTCACTATAAGGGGATGAAGTTGCAAAGCGAAGACCCCAATTGAAAATGCCACCTTCTCCCTCCTAAGACACATTATCATGCCAGTCTGAAGGTTAATTAGTAGGAAGGCCTTCTCCTTTGAACAGTCTTGAAAGTGTCTCAGCAAAGTGATTTCTAAGTCAGTCCTCCACGTTTAGCTTTCTAAGTTGAGTTAGGACATAAAGAGCTAATTATATGTCTGGTGTAGTCAAAAGTGCACTGTCTTCTCTCTCATGAAAGGCTACAGATTATATAACTGCAGCCATTGGTTTGTCCACATCAGTTTAATTGTAAGGTTAAGAGGAACCTGGATTAGCAAAGTGTGAGGTCCCTAATTCTGCATTAAATAATTTGGAACCTCAACTCCCTTCCAATGGACAAGAGGCCAAGAATTTTATAAGAGCAGTTTCACATCTTGGAAAAGGAGTGTTAACTATTACCAATCAACAGAAGATATTTAAAGCCTGGATGAAACAGAAGGCACGAACTTTGCATTTTGTGCGCTTTTGCATGGGATGCTCTGGCGTTCCTGTTTTTGCTGATTGTGTGTGATCCAGACTATAGCAGACCCTACCTACTGCCACATTACAGCTGACGCCACTTTTCATTGACATTGACATTTGGGGCACTTGGGTGGAGAAGATGATGGCAGGACTATCATGTAGTAGCTGTTGGTATCCAGAAGATATAAATCCAATCCTTATTCAGAAAAATTCCACAGAAGAGAAGATCAATACCCACTAGTCAACTGTCAAAAATAATGCTACACCAAGACTATCAAGCAGCAGTAGAAACAATAACTTCCATAATCATTTAGGATCAGAAATTATCTGAAAAATTTATCACCAGAATAAAATGATTTAAAATGCTTCACAGGAAGAAATGAATTGAGTAAAACATAAAAAATGAAATAGGGAAGGTCAAAGATTACTAAGTCTAGACATTGCTTACAGGAATGTAAAATTACAGATACAGTCCCTGTGTATTGAGTTAATTAATGCTACACTTGAGGCATGAAACTGAAAAGCAAACATATAAAACTAAATATTTACAATAACACCCTTGTAAAAAAAAAAATCCAGTGATTTTTTTTCTCAATTCTCTTGAGTATGCTGTTTTTTTGTTTGTTTGTTTGTTTTTTATTTATTTATTCATTTTAGAGAGGAGAGAGAGAGGGAGAGAGAGAGAAAGAGAGAGAGAGAGAAGGGGGGAGGAGCTGGAAGCATCAACTCCCATATGTGCCTTGACCAGGCAAGCCCAGGGTTTTGAACCGGCGACCTCAGCATTCCAGGTCGATGCTTTATCCACTGCGCCACCACAGGTCAGGCCTGAGTATGCTGTTTTTTATCAATATCATTTCTTTTTCAAAAATCAAATGGGCTATCCATACATAACACAATAAGTGGCTTATTCCACATTGTGGTGAAGGGACATCTAATAGCTCTAAGTTATCCTGCAAGTCTGCTCCCTGGAGGCATCACCGGGGAGCCATTCTAGGCGACTTGGTTGGGATTGGGCTTCTCTGTCTCACTTCCATAGCATGCTGCTGTTCTCAGTTTCTTAGGATCGACTCCACTGTTTTCAAAATTGTCCTCTCCATGCCTGTCTTCTCCAGGACACCAGGCACATCACTGAGAGCAATGACCATGTTCCATACACCTCGGTAATATACTGGCGTCTCGGTCTTGCTCTTTGGGTGGTAGTACCCAACACCCCCCCCCCAATAAAATTATTAAGCAGGGCTGAGTCACAAATTCACAAAACAGAGTCACAAAAAAACTGGGAACGGACCAGTTTTCCATTCCTGACTGCCCAGTTTTTAGAATTGCTATCTTGATAGAATGGGGTTAGCGCATGGCTTTGGAGTGATATTCCAGTGACCTGTGCCACCCCAGGTGTCACTTCTGATGATACTCAGGTGCCAGAAATTGCTCCGGGGTGAGACTGTGCGGAGGCAGGGATCAGGTGACAGGACTGATAACTGTGTAAGTAGTTGCAAGGGGGAAGCCTGCACGCCACTCCTTCCGACCTTTAATCTACTGTAGTGGTCAAAACAATAGGAGTTTTTAAATGGTCTGAAGCAGAAGCATTGCAGGTATTTCCACATATACTCTTGGAGTCCAGAGATAAAAGCACACTGGACGGAAAGAAGAGATTGGGGAATTTCCTTGTGGAACCAGAACTTCAGTGCTTGGCAGTTTGGCTCATGTCTGTGTTATTCTCTGCCATACAATCAAGGAGGACACTGCTTTATTTTTTATCTTATTGCTCCCTTGGTCTACTAAATGATATGTATTTCAAAGTAAGGTCAGTAAGCATTAACAATTTGAAGAGCTCTGAATATCATACACATACCAACATTTCATAAACTAGGTCCATACTACGTGGTACCGTGTTCGTACACAGCACGTGTTCTTGATGAAATAATAGGATTGCCAATATACTAAGTACAAACATGCTTAAAAGAGAGTTCATTTCATTTTTAAGTGGCAAGAAATGTGAGTTTCAATATTTTATCTACAATTGGGCCAGTATGTTACCAGGATACAGAAAATACTTGTTTTTTTGTTGTTGTTTTTTGTTTCTTTGGGGAAGGGGAGGGAGGTGTGTCCTTTATTTAAACAGCTGGAATCATTTTTACACTGAAATTCTGTTAGGATTTGAACAGTCTGATAGAAAACATCTTTAAAAGAAGAGATCCTGATAAAAGGGGGTTGTTATCATGACGTAAATGATAATATATGCCATTGAACAATGGAGCCCTTTATCTTAAAATTCATGCTTCTTTTTTAAAAGCTTGAATCTCTATTCCTGAAGAACTTAACGGTGATGATGATGATAATTATTTGATAGAGCTAAAAATACAGTACTCCTCCTCTCTTAGAATAGCTCAAAACCCCTCCTAGAAAGTAGGTTGACAGATAATTCAGAACATGGAGAAACTGATGTAGACAGACAGGTATTCCGAACATGGAGAAATTGATGGATGTGAAGGTAACGTTCATCTTGGCAAGGCAGAATGCTTCTCCTTCCTGTGGCTGGAGGCTGCCAGGGGTTGAGGCTAGGCCAGCCCTTGGCGTCCTTCCAGAAGTCTGTTTCTACGTACTTGCCAACTCCTTGAGAACTTTCTATCCTGAAAATAGATCACGGTAATACCATCATTGTAAAACAACCCATTGTTGTGTATGAATGTCAGGTTTATCAGTGCTATTAGAGTTACCAGGAGTATGAACACAGCTATTAATACCAGCCCTTTGTCGATTTCTAAGGGCTTCCATCTGCATTGCCTATTTTGATGCTTCCAGCAACTCTGAGAGGTACAAGGGGCTGGTTATTATCATTGTATAGGTGGGAAACTGAGTCACAAAGACCGAACTAACCGCGGCAGCTACACAACTGGAAACTGCGATTCATAGGTCAAAGGCTATTTCTAATTAAAAAAGGGCTGGAAATATAATACAATATTAAACATTTGGTCTCGGCGGTTCCTCTCGCCTCTGGATGATAATTGCTGGGTACTGTGTGTTGACTTGATTTTAGACACTTGGACATAACTTTATCTTTAAAAAAACTCAAACACATTGCAAAGACAAATTGCTATCCTCTTCCAAGTGAGGATACAGAGGCCCAGAGAGGTGACATCATGGTTTTTAAATTTAGGTCTGTCTGACCTCCAAGTTCGAGCGCTTCCCTCTGAGATATTACTTTGTTCAGTTCTCGCCCTCTCCCTCTGAGGGAGGGGCCGTGTCCCTCGCTTTTAGAATTCTGGAGATGATCTCAGTCAGTTCATATCACAGGGAGAGATCGGGTCAGAACTGGCATTCTGGCTGGCTGAATTTTCCGTTGACATGATTGTTGACAATACTTCCGGAATATGTAATGAAATGTCTTTTATTAAATATATATATTGAGAGCGATTGGTGTTTTTTTGTTGTTGTTGTTGTTGACAATGATTACCTTTCAATTTGTAAGACTTTTATTTTTATTCAAATTTTGCATTATTTTTGTATAGCCATCTAGCCTAGAAGGACAGGCATATGAGACTGAATGCTGTTTTTAAAAATAAATCATTAACATTGAAGACTTCTTATGATTGTGAGATCTGGGTCATTGGTTTATTACTAAGCACCTACTATGAGCAGATATGAAGTTAGATACCGATGACGCCTGTCCGCTGAGTGCGTACTGAGCACGCCTATAGGGAAGGAAACACATGAGCAAGCTAAGCACATACACTGCACTTCACAGTAGCAGGGGCATCCCCAGAGTTCTGAAGAAGATCAGATGAGAACTTTCAAACATTTTGAGATGAATATAAGGAAAATTGCTTCACTGAGCTGAAGACAATTTAATATCGAATAATATGCCTGAAGGTATCACAAACAAACATTCCAATAGATTTACACTCTTTGTTAACCATAAAACCATCATCCAGACAATTTTGTTTTTAAGTTGTTTGTGTTGTTTACGATCAGGTAAGACAATATTCAGTTGTGTGTGCTTCTCGCCCTTCCCTTTGAACATCTGAGGAAAGCAAACGTACAGACGGATGGCTTATTTTCTCTCCTGTGTGTGTTTAGCATCTGACTCCAAAGACATTGACAGTCTGGGCGTCTGTCGGGAGGCAGTGACTTGGGCACTGGGAGGTTGTCAGTGACTGGCTTGGGATTTTCCCAGTCGGGGTCCACATGCCAGGTGATGGAGGTTGGGGGTTAAGTGTATTTTTGCTCCCGTTGGGGCTGTGGCGTCTGCCAATGTCAGCACTGCCCGTGGTGCTCAGTGACCAGCGGAGCCCTTAACCGCCCCCCCTCCCTGTGCTCTGTCTCTGTCACCCACAGCAGCCAGGCGGGTCCTGCTTTCTGTTTGCCTGTGCTCTGTGTGTAGGCAGGGTCTTAAACAGCTCAAAGCCATGCCTGCTGCTTTGTTTTTCGCAAAGGTGTGTTTTCTTCTTTGTGCGTCTATCGCTTCTCCTGTTACCTGTTCAGTCTTCTCTTCACCAGGTGGTTCTTCCTGTCTCCCTCCGGTACCCCAACTGGACCGGCTCCGTGCATCCGAGGACAGCTGCCTCTACTGCTCCTCCTAGTCCCACAGGACACTCGGGGTCGTAGAGCTGCTCCGTGGGGAGTGGGGAGGAAGAAGGTGAGGGTGGAAGCAAAACCCGATAATGATAACCTCTGAAATAATAGATGTGATCATTAGAATATCTCATCAATGATTGTCCATGATCTATTTTTAGTAAGTATTTGTAAATGCTAGTGCTCGTTTTGCTCCACCCAACTCCACCCAACTCCCTGACGGCTGGGGGCCTGCAGGTCCCTGAGGCAGAGCCCGTTTCCTGTAGCGGAAAGGCGCTAACGAGGACTGACTCTGATATGACTCAGATATAAGAGTCTAGGTTCCAGACAAGAAGGACACAGATTTGGGAAAGCAGAGGCTGGTGCAAATGTCTCTGTCTCTTTCCCAAGCGGAGCTTCCCTGGGGCCGGTAGAGAGAGCGGCGTTGTGGGAAAGTGTGGTTAAAACGGCTCTCTGAGGAGTGGCTCCCACATGGCCCCTTGTGGGCAGGGTGTTTCTAGAACCCCAGAGAGCCTCGGAGCAGAGGACACCTGGGCTCATTCTCCTTTGGGGTCAGTGCATCAACAAGCCTTAGACTTCGACCCGCCAACCACTGTGGGCAAATCGATCATAAGGGGATAATGAGAAACAACCCAACTGTTGGACATGATAAAGCATTGAGGACATTATATCTCTGTATGAATGGATGAAGGAACTGACACTCAGAGCGTTTGAGAACCTGCCTGAAATTCTGCAGTGAGAGATGGTGTGCCCCACCGTCTGCCTGCCTGTGAATCCGGAGGGTGTGGCCCACTGGCTGCCTGCCTGCCTGTGAACCCAGAGGGTGTGGTCCACCGACTGACTGCCTGCCTGTGAATCCGGAGGGTGTGGCCCACTGGCTGCCTGCCTGCCTGTGAACCCAGAGGGTGTGGCCCACCAGTTGACTGCCTACCTGTGAACCCAGAGGGTGTGGCCCACCAGCTGACTGCCTGCCTGTGAATCCGGAGGGTGTGGCTCACTGGCTGCCTGCCTGCCTGTGAATCCGGAGGGTGTGGTCCACTGTCTGCCTGCCTGTGAATCCGGGGGGTGTGGTCCACCGACTGACTGCCTGCCTGTGAATCTGGAGGGTGTGGTCCACCGGCTGCCTGCCTGTGAATCTGGAGGGTGTGGTCCACCGGCTGCCTGCCTGTGAATCCAGAGGGTGTGGTCCACCGGCTGACTGCCTGGCTGTGAATCCGGAGGGTGTGGTCCACCGGCTGATTGACTGCCTGTGAATCCGGGGGGTGTGGTCCACCGGATGTCTGCCTGCCTGTGAATCCGGAGGGTGTGGTCCACCGGCTGCCTGCCTGCCTGTGAATCCGGAGGGTGTGGCCCACCGGCTGACTGCCTGCCTGTGAATCCGGAGGGTGTGGTCCACCGGATGTCTGCCTGCCTGTGAATCCGGAGGCTGTGGCCCACCGGCTGACTGCCTGCCTGTGAATCCGGAGGGTGTGGTCCACCGTCTGCCTGCCTGTGAATCCGGAGGGTGTGGCCCACCGGCTGACTGCCTGCCTGTGAATCCGGAGGGTGTGGCCCACCGGCTGCCTGCCTGTGAATCCGGAGGGTGTGGCTCACCGTCTGCCTGCCTGTGAATCCGGAGGGTGTGGTCCACCGGCTGACTGCCTGCCTGTGAATCCGGAGGGTGTGGCCCACCGGCTGACTGCCTGCCTGTGAATCCGGAGGGTGTGGCCCACCGGCTGACTGCCTGCCTGTGAATCCGGAGGGTGTGGCCCACCGGCTGACTGCCTGCCTGTGAATCCGGAGGGTGTGGCCCACCGGCTGACTGCCTGCCTGTGAATCCGGAGGGTGTGGCCCACCGGCTGACTGCCTGCCTGTGAATCCGGAGGGTGTGGTCCACCGTCTGCCTGCCTGCCTGTGAATCCGGAGGGTGTGGCCCACCGGCTGACTGCCTGCCTGTGAATCCGGAGGGTGTGGCCCACCGGCTGACTGCCTGCCTGTGAATCCGGCGAGTGTGGTCCACCGGCTGTCTGCCTGCCTGTGAATCCGGAGGGTGTGGTCCACCGGCTGTCTGCCTGCCTGTGAATCCGGAGGGTGTGGCCCACCGTCTGCCTGCCTGTGAATCTGGAGGGTGTGGCCCACCGGCTGACTGCCTGTGAATCCGGAGGGTGTGGCCCACCGGCTGACTGCCTGCCTGTGAATCCGGAGGGTGTGGCCCACCGGCTGACTGCCTGCCTGTGAATCCGGAGGGTGTGGCCCACCGGCTGTCTGCCTGCCTGTGAATCCGGAGGGTGTGGTCCACCGGCTGACTGCCTGGCTGTGAATCCGGAGGGTGTGGTCCACCGGCTGATTGACTGCCTGTGAATCCGGGGGGTGTGGTCCACCGGATGTCTGCCTGCCTGTGAATCCGGAGGGTGTGGTCCACCGGCTGCCTGCCTGCCTGTGAATCCGGAGGGGGTGGCCCACCGGCTGACTGCCTGCCTGTGAATCCGGAGGGTGTGGTCCACCGGATGTCTGCCTGCCTGTGAATCCGGAGGCTGTGGCCCACCGGCTGACTGCCTGCCTGTGAATCCGGAGGGTGTGGTCCACCGTCTGCCTGCCTGTGAATCCGGAGGGTGTGGCCCACCGGCTGACTGCCTGCCTGTGAATCCGGAGGGTGTGGCCCACCGGCTGCCTGCCTGTGAATCCGGAGGGTGTGGCTCACCGTCTGCCTGCCTGTGAATCCGGAGGGTGTGGCCCACCGGCTGACTGCCTGCCTGTGAATCCGGAGGGTGTGGCCCACCGGCTGACTGCCTGCCTGTGAATCCGGAGGGTGTGGCCCACCGGCTGACTGCCTGCCTGTGAATCCGGAGGGTGTGGCCCACCGGCTGACTGCCTGCCTGTGAATCCGGAGGGTGTGGCCCACCGGCTGACTGCCTGCCTGTGAATCCGGAGGGTGTGGCCCACCGGCTGACTGCCTGCCTGTGAATCCGGAGGGTGTGGTCCACCGTCTGCCTGCCTGCCTGTGAATCCGGAGGGTGTGGCCCACCGGCTGACTGCCTGCCTGTGAATCCGGAGGGTGTGGCCCACCGGCTGACTGCCTGCCTGTGAATCCGGTGAGTGTGGTCCACCGGCTGTCTGCCTGCCTGTGAATCCGGAGGGTGTGGTCCACCGGCTGTCTGCCTGCCTGTGAATCCGGAGGGTGTGGCCCACCGTCTGCCTGCCTGTGAATCTGGAGGGTGTGGCCCACCGGCTGACTGCCTGTGAATCCGGAGGGTGTGGCCCACCGGCTGACTGCCTGCCTGTGAATCCGGAGGGTGTGGCCCACCGGCTGACTGCCTGCCTGTGAATCCGGAGGGTGTGGCCCACCGGCTGACTGCCTGCCTGTGAATCCGGAGGGTGTGGTCCACCGGCTGCCTGCCTGTGAATCCGGAGGGTGTGGTCCACCGGCTGCCTGCCTGCCTGTGAATCCGGAGGGTGTGGCCCACCGGCTGACTGCCTGCCTGTGAATCCGGAGGGTGTGGTCCACCGGATGTCTGCCTGCCTGTGAATCCGGAGGGTGTGGTCCACCGGCTGACTGCCTGCCTGTGAATCCGGAGGGTGTGGTCCACTGGCTGACTGCCTGCCTGTGACTCCGGAGGGTGTGGTCCACCAACTGCCTGCCTGCCTGTGATCTGGGCTCCATGTCCCACCAGGTGTTTTCCTGGGGAAAGTTACTCAGCCCCTCCGTGCCTTATCATTTCATCTGAATGCTCATCATTCGATCTGTTTTACACAGTTCTTATTAGGATTAAATGAGTTAATACGTGTAAAGTACTTGAGTCTTAGTAAGTACAGTACTTAACAAATACTGGAGCTCTTAATTCATGATGCCGCGGAGTTAGGAATCAAATTGAGGCTCATCTGACTCCAGCTTGTGCCTTGAACGGCATACCTACCGTTCCTGGGTGACCTTCTCATTATTAGGATTGAGAAGGAATGGGATGGGTTGACCTGCAAGAACACTGTCTTCCAAAAAAAAAAAAACCCCAAAAAAACAAAACCCAAAAACCCAAAACACAACACTGTCTTCCTGATTCTCAGTAAGCAGGGCTGGTTGAGGATCAAGCTGATAGGTTAGCAGTTTTTTTCCTTCCTATGAATATTCCTCTGCTTGTCTCTATCCTTTCTCATGTCTTCATTCTTTACTCGGAGGAGTCCTGGAGCCATTGAGAACCAATTATCCCCACAAATATGGTGTGCTGGCCTTCTCTGGAGTAAGAGGTACTAGAATTCTTGTAGTAAAGCCCACCACACCCTGAAAACGGGTCATTTCCTGGGATATTTTCTCCTCAGAGATATCAGATGTGCTTATGGATATGTAAACCATCTTTTCAATCAAGACCTAGGAACATGTGAGGAGTAATTTGGAAATGAAATGAAAACAACAGCTCATCTATTTAGAGTTTAGGATTTGAGAGGCACCGTTCCAAGCAGGTGACATTCAGTAATTCCTTTAGTCCTCACAGAAACCCTGTAAACTCGTTGCTATAACGCCTCCCGATGTACAGACGATAAACTGAATCTCTGAAAGTCGAGTCAACTGACCCGAACTCGTGAAGTTATAGAGCCTGAACAGGAGCCAGGCAGCGTGACCACAGGGCCCCTGGTATAACCGTGAACCTCAGAGGAGACTGTCCAGGCATCTTCTAGGTGCCAGGTAGTCTGGTGGCACAAACAACGCCCTTTATTGCTTAGGCGTAGTTCTATAGAATGACCAAGACCCTAACCTGATTGCCTCAGTGAATGCTAATGTTAAAATTTACACAAGGATGTACTCCTTCCTACCCGACTCTTTCTTTGCTTTTGAGTGTTTGCTCCTGAATATAATATAAGGAGATTCAGTGGAATTTATAAATATTTTAAGATTCTCCTGTGGCTATGTTCTTTTAAATCTGTGTATTTATAACTTCAGTCTAATTACTGATTTTTAACTTGTATTTTTTTGCACTAAATTCTGCAGGGGAATTTGAGCATTTCTGAATTCTGAACAACCTGGCAAGAAGGTGTCTGAAATATCTCCTTAGTCTCATTTTATGAGTGGAGTACTTAAAGCATGGCTAAAATCTCTTTAAAGTTTATGTAATTAGCAAAGCTTGGGAGAAAAATCCTATTTTCAGTCTAACAAATGAAATACATATATTTTTGAGTTATTCATAAAGAAAATTCAGTCAATTAAAAACATCTAAGACTATAAAAAATACTTACTCATCTGAATCTTCTCTACCTATAATCCTCTTGATAGGTCCTTTGATTTTCTAATTTGTTTTATGTACCTAAGTAAGCACTTAGCCATAGTTATAGGGGTTTCCTTTCAAAATAAGTTTGGGATTGTATTGCCTGGCTGTTATACACTCAAATACTTTCTCAATATTTTTATACATACTTTAAAAACATCTACAAATTTGGTCCTTTCTTTTTTTTCCATTTAAAAGTAAAACTAATAATAGAAGTTTTGAGGCCTGACCTGTGGTGGCGCAGTGGATAAAGCGTCGACCTGGAATACTGAGATCGCCGGTTCAAAACCCTGGGCTTGCCTGGTCAAGGCACATATGGGAGTTGATGCTTCCTGCTCCTCCCCCTGTTCTCTCTCTCTCTCTCTCCCCTCTCTCTCTAATAAAAATGAATAAATAAAATCTAAAAAAGTAAATAAATAAAAAAAATTAAAAAAAAAAGTTTTGATAAATATTGGTTGTTTCACTTATTAAGAATCAAAATTTTCTACTTGATATCTTTAATGTTAAAAGACACTACCTATGAGGCCAGAACATTGTTTCACGTGCAGTCAATGAATATTTAGAACTAAAAATTATTGCCGTGACCTGAGAAACTTAACCAGAGGTAAAATACAATATTTGATGAGATGCTTTTACTGCACGTATTTAACTTAGCAAGTGAACCAGCCTTGTTAAGTGTGAACAATAATAGGAATCTACCAGTTTTTCATGGATTATCAAAATATTTATAGTGAACTCTTTGCATGTGTACAATGTTGGATACCAAGTACCTGCACTAACTTGGCAGCGAAAACTGACTCTCAAAACCAAAGAGAAATTCACAATTCTTCTAGCTTTTCTTTCAGTTCAACCTTACACTTGGTTTCTCCCATGGTGGATGTTTTAGTGAATATTTTGTGAATATATATAATCGCATTCTTTAGGGTAGTAACTCTGACTTGAGTGTCAAGGATGCAGAAAAGTGAGGTGAGGCAGTAGTCAAGGATGTGGCAAAGTCTGGATTTGAATCCGAGCGATTATTTTAAAGTAGAGAGTTGCAAATATATTATACTCTGCTCATAATCCATAGCTCAATATGTAAAGCCTTAGGTTAGTTCAGGCGAATCATACCATAAAAATATTAGACTTTTCTAGCTACTGTCTTCAGTTAGTTAAACCATATATTCAACCGCATGGGACTCTTTGGTCACAAACCTTCTCCCTACGGCAATAGAGATGGTCTGGAATAGAGATGACCTCTCATCTAGATCTAAAAGATAAGAGAATTCCCAGACAGAATCTACAGTATCTGTTCTTAAGTCTCTTATTTTGACAACAGTATGATTCAGTTCCCCAAACCATTTCCATTCAGGCTGTCACTTGTACAGTTGAGAGTGCACAAAATGCAGAGTTTATTCTTACATTATTTATTAATTATTATATTCTGTACAAACAACGGTAAACCTGCTTTTGCCCCACCCTGTTATTCCTGTAAGCCAGCGGTTACAGGTATTTATTATACAATACATTTTTAAATAAAACATGTATTTCTGATGGCTTTAGGCAACCCCTGTGTTTTGGTCATTAGACCCCCGCCGGGGTCACGACCCACAGGTTGAGAACCGCTGCTGTAAGCCTTTGATCAATTCATGACACAAGGCAGTCTGGTACAGCAGGAATAGCCCTAGAATAAGATAGAAGTCTCCAGAAAAGTTCTCAGTCTTGCAGTTGAATCACCTGGTGACGTTGGACAAGTCATCGGAAGCTGGGCCTAAAGCATCTGATTACAAGTTGGCTATCAGATTTAAATGAGGTCAAATAGACAAAGCACGTCATAGAGTGAGTTGACCCATCACAGGCTCCAGTGTCCTCCTTGGTCACCTACCTCCCTAAATTTTTATCACTTGTTCAAATAGGAGGATCAGTTGTGACCATTTCAGAGTCTTTATGAGTTTCTAAGTCTATAAAGATGGGTTTTAAAACTAGCTGTTTGAGACTCATACATACAGAGCAGGCTAGCAGCTGTTGGGGCTGGGGGTGCTGAGTGTGGGGAGTAGAAGGATTGAGCAAGAAAGAAGGACAATAAAAAAGAGAAAGAAAACAACCATGGACAGGGACAGCAGTATGCTGATTGCCATTGTGTGTGTGCGTGGGGGGTGAATAGGGGCATAAATGGTGATGGAAGGAGACTTGACTTGGAGTGGTGGACACACAGTACAGGGTACAGAGATCTGTTTTAGAATTGGGCACCTGAAACCAGCATAATTATGTTAACCAGTCTCACCTCCCGCCCCCCCAAAAAAGTCAATTGGAAAAAAAAAAAGTAGTTGTTTACGTTTTACATGTGACAGACATTTGTCCCTCAACTACGGTAGAACATCAAACATTCAAAACCGAACAAAGTTTTCCAACTTTGGATTTTAAAAGAGTTTGCTCTTTTTATTGCACATTCAGGAGGAAGCTCTTTCATTCCAGCACCGCCTTCTGAAATGCCAGAGCAGGGGGGCATACTGCAGTCTCTTCCGCCCGTTAGGAGGGGGCCCTGGCGGTTCTGGGATTGAAAGGCGTCGGAGAGGCGCGCTGGGCTGGAAGTCTTTAAAGAAAACATTATTTAGCCTCATTTCAAAGGAAATATGGATTTCATTTTCTACATCTAACCACTTCTGATTTTTACAAAAACAGATAGGAGGACCGAAAATGACAGTCTTCTCTACCCCAGTGCTTTAAAAGCCTGGAGAGGAATTGTGCGAAAAGAAGTAAAAACTGCCTGAAATGGCTTGATATAGAAGATGACATTTTTCTCTAAAATGATTTTGACTTGTCTTTCAATTTTATTTTTGAATGAAATAGAAAGGAACTAATCTAGAATGGGTTTTTTAAAAATCCTTCTTTGAAAAATAATCCATTCAAACATTTCCTGGCAAAGAGGGAGGAAGATTTGTCACATCACTGGAAACTTTCTTTAAGAAGGCCTGTCTGATCCAGTCAGTCCTTCTTCTTAAGATCTGGGGAATAATGACCATCCGGTAGGAGGATAAGAGAGAGGGGGGTGCGACTGCTCTCTATAAAATGGCCTTTCATGATGCTGTGGAGACAATCGGACTGTTTTAAAGCCTGAAGTCTTGTTTCCAATCCCCTTTGTTTTAAAGTCAATTCAATTCAAAGCAACTGCAATCTTTAGTAAAAAAAAAAAAATATATATATATATATATTGAATAACTACTATGACTCAGTCATTCTGCTAAATATGAAAGATTGTATAATATAAAACCATTTTTAAAAAAGTAATGACCTGTGAATATATAAATATATCTGTGTGTGTGTGTATGTATGTATGTATATATCTATGTCTATATAGAGATCTATATAGATCTCTATACCTAGATAGAGATCTGGATATATAGATATATCTATAAATAGATATATATAGGGGAAGAGATTAGAAAAAGTAGAACACATACCAGATCATGGATGGTGGGGTTTCTAGAGAACAGGACGATCAAGTTTTCATTCTAGCCTATGACTTTTGGATTTTGTACAAGAATATAAATTGTCTTTAGCCGTTAAAGAACGATGTCATTAACACTTTAGTGGTAGGCCAGCATAAGCAGAGAGCGGGATGTGAGGGAGAAGGAGAAATGGCCAGGAGGCCGGTCTGCTCCTGTCTGGATCACACACTCACAGCGCCTGCCTTGCGGAAGGCACTTAATAAATAGCTCTTGAGTGAATACATAAACACATGACAGGACGCTGCCACAGCCGATTTCCAGGCTGCCTTCAGCGAGAGCACAGAAAGCCGTGGCTCCCAGGGGGACGCGGGCATTGTCAGACGGGAAGGACACGTCTTCGGCCGTTGCCGTGGGCAATAAACACATTCCACACACGTGCAGCCACGAGCCTTGGGAAACACATTCCGCGGGGAAGAACACTAGCAAACACAAAGCGTGTTCATGATGCTAGCTAGAATGGCTCTTTTCGTGGGATTAGAGCGGTTTACCGTACGTGACTCAACTCACGGCGAGTCCGGCAAGGTGCGCGGAAGGAGAGGGCCTGCCTCCCCCCCCCACTCCTCCGCATCACCGCGTCTTCCTTTTCTAGGGCGATGTTTCGCTGGCACATCTGCCCAGGATGTGTGTTTCCTTTTACTTAAACTCGTGAGCACTCTTCCGCTTTCAGAGAGCATTTGAGAAAAGCCACTGAGCTTTAGAATGGCGTGGTCATTCCTGGTGTTTTCTCCTGGCCCAGGGACACCTTACAGGGTCATTGTCTAGGGTGTGTCTATGGCTATAGAGGCCGATACCACATGCTGACGACCTTTTCTATACTTATCACTCTATTCACTTCCCAATTTAGGCTTTCCGCAAACCCCCTGCAGGTGGGTAAGCACTGCATCCATTTCCAGCCGGTCAAGCTGAGACTCTGAGATATTAAACTGACTCACACCCGGCCCAGGCAGAGATGACGGAGCCGAGGAGGTTCTAATTCTGGTCCATCCAGACCTAAACATATTGATTTATTGTTGTTTTGTTTTACATGTCAATGACCATCCGTGATCCCTTTGTTTTGGCTTGGGAGCTGCTCCTTGTCTTTAAAGATCAGGCACACACCCTGAGATATTCTGATGGAAATTGGAGTACGGTCCTGAAATGCCAGGACTTGGAATGTACTCCAGCCTGTCACATGCTCTCTAGCTCTGATGCATGGGCCTGAACTCATTAGTGATGGATTCTCAGCAGCGGCAACGGTGCAGGTAAAACTTCTTAACCAAGCAGATAGTCCATCATCCTGGCACGGCGAAATGTCACGAGCGCTCCCACGGTAATCATCGGCTGAGCAGCATCGGGAAGCGTTGGAGTCCCGCCAAGCCCTGCCCACACGCGGAGTCACAACGTGACTTGGGAAACTGCATCTTGGGAAACCAATCCCTTTGCGTTGCGCTAAGTTTTCTCAGACCCTGATTATTTGAGGCCAAAAGTACGAGTTGAACTGCAGTCTTGTTCATCTGAATGCAGAAGAGGACGTGGGCTGGGTTCTTGGAAGATGGCCTTTGGTTCTGGCCTCTGCGCTCTGTAAATCCCTCATCTGTCCCTACAGCGCGGGGCTCCAGGAGTTTGGCACCTGGCCAGCAGCCAGCTCTGGAGGCCACCTAATGAAAGTTAATGGACCTCCAGTTCAGGCAATTCCAATGAATTAAAAATAACTTAGGAAACCATTTAGGGCTCTGCGAAATCAAGTTTAAACTGCTACACGCAGGGGTTAGAGTAGTCGAGTTCAAAGCTTAGGCCACGCAAGAGGAAGTTTATGGGAAATTCATCTGGAATATCTAAAAATTATCAGAAAGTCAGAGAAATTAGAATTTTTATGTGTTCTGAAAAATATATAATTTTGTATTTTGTTGGTTTGTTCTGAATGTCCTCAGATCGTCTGTCGGTCAAGATTGCTTACAAATGATAAGGTACGTGTAGAAAAAACCTCAGGCAGAGGATAAATTTATGAGAAATTATTTCATAGTTGCTAATAATTATTATTATTATTATTATTATTATTATTTTACAGAGACAGTCAAAGAGAGGGATAGTTAGGGACAGACAGACAGAAACGTAGAGAGATAAAAAGCATCAATCATCAGTTTTTCTTTGCGACACCTTAGTTGTTCATTGATTGCTTTCTCATATGTGCCTTGACCGCGGGCCTTCAGCAGACCAAGTAACCCCTTGCCCAAGCCAGCGACCTTGGGTCCAAGCTGGTGAGCTTTGCTCAAGTCAGATGAGCCCGCGCTCAAGCTGGCGACCTTGGGGTCTCGAACCTGGGCCCTCTGCATCTCAGTCCGACGCTCTATCCACTGTGCCACCGCCTGGTCAGACAGTTGCTTATAATTCTTTAAAAATTATGAGATAAAATGAACTATACAAACTATATAGAGAGAAAGGTGGTATTTGTGCACAAACTATATAAAAGTTTATGACAGATGTAAGAGAATGGGGGGACCTTCAATTCGCCATAAAAGAGGCATAATCACCGTACTGCTGAAAATAGTGGAATTGTTTCCTTTGTCTCAGGTAGAGCTGCGGTTAAACCGCCCCAGGGGGATAGCTGGAATCTCTTTAGAAAGCTGAATTTCTCAATTTCACAAATATATATTAAACTAGGTATCACGACTTTGACCACAAAGAGCAGTAGGGTGAGAGTTTGTCCTTAAGGAATCTTGAATTGAGTTCACAGATAAAGGCAAGTTCTGACACCACATAGGCCGAGGAAGACTGTAATCGTGGCCACAGGCAAAGCATAAATGCCCTGTGAACTTCCTGACCAGAAACTGTGTCATGTTGAAGTCTGCATGGTAGTGTGAGAAGACAGAAGGAAGACTGAGGTTTAAATCCTGGCTCTTTCACCTTCTAATTCTGGGTCCTCGGTGAATTATATATTTTCCCTTTTGTAGCTTCAGTTTCATGCTCTGTAAAATGTCGCCGGCAGAATGGACTTCCTAAGTGTTGAGCACAAGACCTTATCCTTGACGCATACAGAAGTGTGTACTGACTGTTCGCTGTTCGCCTGGTTATAAGGTTGTGCAATGCAGAGGGTGGGGGGAGGGGGCAGAAAGTATGGTCGGTGTGCTGATGGCAAGTGTGGTCAGTGCCACTAAAGGGAAGCCTGCTCTTCATAGAGGAGGCTGCCATCACTGTCCTTATTGCAGACGAAAAAATGACTGCGTACGGCATGTGAATAGTTGTCCCAAGAGAGTGCCGTTAGTAAGTGGCTAGTATAGGAGCCAGGATGTTATTAGCATTTTCACACAAAGCAGTCAATTCTGTGTAGCTTAGAAAGGGATGGCCAGAGGAATGAGATTTGTAAGAAGTGTATGTGTGTATACTACACGCGCGCACACACACACACACACACACATATCAGTGGGAATCTGTGTATCAAAGTATCTCAGAAGATGTCAGACATGTGACATTTTGTTTGTAATTTTTATAATCAGTGGTGAATCTCACTAACTCACATGGCTGCCGCATAAAGTAGGCTTTTAACTAGTCAATGTTTAAGAGGCCTTGTTTCGGGTCACTTTCAAGGAGTTTTTTGTGTTGTCTACAGACCATCTCAGCAAACATGGATTCAGCTATCTCTGTATTTCAGGAATAAGCTCTTCGTGACCCTCACCAAACTGACATCGTTATCCCATCCTAAGGCACTGGGCTCTTATAAAGATACATAAGGCCACCCCCAAAGGTGTGTTCTCTATTGTTTAGGATGCTGACGTATCCGTGCACCCGCAGTCACAAACAGAATCCACAATAAACTCAGAGTCAGAGGTCCCTGAGAAAACGAGACAAAGGGTGTCCGGAGCCACGTTGGGCAGAGTCCTGATTCTTAATGAGAAGTGGGGGAGATCAAAGGCTGTGCAGGCTCGCCAGAATCCACAGGTGTTTTGACCTGTGTCCCTAACCCAACTTGAGGAGAGAGCTCATTAATAACATCTCCTAATAGTAACGGGGTTACCCGAGTTCAGCCCGTCTTTGGAAAGTAGGCTTGAGAAACTTGCTGTAGCTCGGTGGGCAGCCAGATAAACAGATTCCAAGTTCTTAACAGCAGTTCATCTCTGCCAAAAAATCCACAGGGCAGCCCTGCACCTGTGGACAAGCTCGTCTTCTCGTCCTCACGTGGTCTGCGAAGGGCAGCCCACAGTAATGGAACAGCTGTCTGCCACAGGGCACCCATGCATTAAAGCGCTTGGGCAAGCTCACGGCAAGATCTGTCCTGCGTGGATTAGTGTACACGTGGGAAAGGGAGACAGAGTGATATTATTTTCCCTCTGGTTGCTGTGGTTTCCCACCTTTGTGTGTGAGAACCTGCTGGAATCATGGGTCGGTTAGCTGGGTGGATAGCCCACCCTGTGGCCTGACTCAGTAAGCTTGCTCTGAGTTTCAGAGTCTGCATTTTAAAGTGGGAACTGGAGTCGGAAGACTCAGGTAGGACTTCGAGCGGGGCTGCCTGTGAGCTGCATGCCCTTGGACAAAACATTCCATTTCCTTCAGCTTTAATTTCTTACCCACAGAGGTGGAATAATATTCACCCTTCATGTCATAGTATGGTCGAGCAAATCAAAGAATACGATAATAATCCTAGCTAATGTTCAGTGAGTTCTTAAGTGCTTACTCTATTCCAGCCAAGTTGTGAGGACATGTTGTATGTCCCTTACCCACATGACGGCCCTCCAAGGTGGGCACTGCTAATACACTCACTCCACAGGTGACGAAACACACATGCAGAGGTTAATTATTCTAAAGTCACATGACTCATGAGTGGCAAGCTGGATCCAAACCCAGGTAGTTAGACTCCAGATTTGGAGCTTGTATTTCCTAGAGTACAATCTTTACAAGAGAGAACAGATGTGACTATTCTAAGGTCAATGTAAATTGATGAATGTATAGTTTGCAAATACGGTGACCACAGGTACCTGGATTTCTTGGTTAGTCCTAATTGTAAATATTTAAATATATTGTTCTGGTTACTCTCATTGCATAACAAGAGACCCTAGAACAGGCATGGCCAACATACGGCCCGCAGGCCGGATCTGGCCCGTGTAATGAGAGTATGCAGCCTGCGATTAAATTTTTAATATTCTCCGCACGACGCACTGTGGAAACGACGCATAAGTGGGACTTTTAAATCGTCGTTATACATAAACTACGATATCTTCAGTAATCTTCAGCTCAATTTATATTTGTGAACAAACTTTCTCTTTAATGAATCTAAGTAAAAGTACAACAAGATCAACATTGAGTGATTTCCATTTGGAGGCTGTGTTAAGAGTAGCTACTACAAGTGTAGAGCCAGATATTAAAAAAATAATAGGCGATGCAAAGCGCCTCAACACGTCACATTAGTTTTTTTGTTAATTTGTTGTACTAACTTATTCATAAACAAATTACATAATAAAATTTTGTTTAAACGAATCATTTTTTGTATTTAACATTTTTTTAATTTTAATATTTTGTCTGCCCCGTGAATAAAGTTTTCTTTCTAATCTGGCCCAGGGGTAAACACTGTTGGCCACGCCAGCCCTAGAACGTAATGGCTTCACAACAGCCACATCACGTATTATCTCTCGTGGTTGCTATGGGCCAGGCCTGGAAACAGGTTGCAGGTCACAGTGAAACCCCATAACATCCGGGATCTCAGCCAGCAGACTCCGGCTGGGGAACGGGACCCCCTGAAGGCACCTTCCTCATGTGCCACAGTCTGAGAGAGACTCCCTTTCAAATTGGCATGAAAATAACTTAGAAGAAAACATAATCCATAGCTCTCAGGCACAGTGTTTGCTAAATATTTTTCTACCTGTCACCTATATTTACGAAGTTCAAATAATAATAGACTTGTTGTCTGGATTTCCCATGAATAAATAGGAATCACGTGCAATGATAGGCTGTGTGTATAAAGCGTAACCTACAGAAATGCTCTATGCTCACGCATGTTTCTGGATCTTTGCGTTACTGACACTGTCTACGTACACAGTTTTTCCTGAGAATAATTGCCATTTATGTCCCCAAATATTTCAGATGTCATTGTGCCTTAGCACACATTCCCCAGGACTCACCCCCCCCTCCTCTGGAGAAAAGGACATTTCCTCTGTATGCTCCTCTCCAGAGAAGGACTATGGTAATATCCACTGGATGCTGAAGAATGGCCCCGTATCCTGGGTTTTCCAGATCCTTGGGAAGATCCTATCCTTTCATTACTAATAAAATGACTCAACTTCGCTACTCAGAGGGTTGCAATTTCAGCAGCTTTTCAGAGGCCGTGCGTATTATCTAGCCTGTGTACTGTTCACTCCAGTCTTCCACTCCTGCCCAAGTCTGAGGCTCCTCCCCCTTTGTCTCCACGACTGCATTCGCCTCTCTGCCACTTCGGTCCTAACACAGAACAGGTTCCTGTCCCCCTCAGTCACTCATGGCAACGCCAATGCCAGGTTGTGCTGGCTGGGGGTTGTGGGGGAGGTTGTGGAGGATGCACTCCACAAAACACAGGTGAGAAGTGAGACCACGCACTCTCCAGGGGGTGGGGACGGCTTGTGCTTCGTGTTCTTCTTTTGGTCTCAGCTGATTATTGTCTTCTCGGACCTCACCCTCCAGAACCCTCACTTCTCACATCTCGAGTTGCGCAAACTTCTCCTCTGTCGTGCGACTTAGATTCAGGCGCCAACTCCCAAATACCTGCCATCTTCCTATGTGGAGAGGCACTTCTTTCTCTTTGTTCTACTTTCATTCCAAAGCATGCCCTAGACCAGTGGTCCCCACCCCCCCGGGCCACGGACTGGTACCAGTCCGTGGGCCATTTGGTACCGGTCCACAGAGAAAGAATAAATAACTTACATTATTTCCATTTTATTTATATTTAAGTCTGAACGATGTTTTATTTTTAAAAAAAAATCACCAGATTCCCTCTGTTATATCTGTCTAAGACTCACTCTTGATGCTTGTCTCAGTCACGTGATACATTTATCCATCCCACCCTAAAGGCCGGTGGGCGAAAATATTTTCTGACATTAAACCGGTCCGTGGCCCAAAAATGGTTGGGGACCCCTGCCCTAGTCCAGGAAGCTGGGAGAGTTGAAGAAAAACAAATACAGATTTCTTTCTTTTATTCTCTCTCTTTTTAATTTTGCCAATGATTTGAGAACAAGAGGAAAAGAGAGAAATGGAGGAAGGGGGGAGAGAGAGAGAGAGAGAGAGAAGTATCAACTTGTTATTTCACTTAGTTGTTTCATGAAGTTGTGTCCTTACTGATGGACTGATTGATGGGTGTGCATTTCCCATTTTCTGCTGTATGTTTCATTTTGCTGGCTGTTTGTTGTTACAGTGGGTTGTTTTGCCATTTTCACCTACCTTAGTCCCTGTAATGGAAGGTTAGGGTTGTTTTTACATAATAAGAATACTAGTAACAGGTAATGTTTATTGAGTGCCCACTACTATTCGCAGGCACTTCAAACTGATTAATGCCCTACTGGGAACAAAGCTCTGAAGGAGGTGGTGCTGTTGTGACCCCCACTGACACAGGAGGGAAATGAAGAGCAGGGGATAAGCTCTTACCCAGTGTCACCGCACTGGTACGTGGTGGATGATGTGAACTTAGGAAATCAGTTTCTGGACTTCACGTTTCTGACTTCATACACTTCTTTCCTTCCACGCACCTATTGTCTGTGTTGTGCTTTGCTCTGTTTCCGGATGGCCGGCTTTGCGACTCAGCCTGTCCCTGGGCACAGTACAGTACGGTGACTTAACTGTTGCTAAGTCCCATCGAAGTCACCAGCACAGCAGACCCTCTGAGTCACCCCCCCCCCCCAGCATGTGCTGCTTGCTCTTGCTGAAAAGGGAGAGGCTCTTGGCCCACTTCCCTTAAAGGTTATCGGGCCCCCGCCGAGTGTTCCCGCTCCCGGTTCCCGCTGTGGCGCCCTGGAATAGATTCGCGGAGATTTTTATTAGGGCCGCGCTCAGCTTCTCGCAGCTGCCTCTCTCCAGGTGTTTCTCACAAGTCCCCCCAGGGCGGGTGGGAAAGAAGTGGAGTGTCACCAGGAAGGACTCACCCAGATCAGCCTCCCATGCTGGGAGGAGTCCCAGGGCTCTTGCCTCTCTGTGTCTAGGGCAAATTTCCCACCCGCCCAGGGTTCCTGTGGAGAGACCCTACTGGAGCATGGGTTGGCTCTTTCTGCCCTCGTTTTGTTCTATAGTCCTAATTTTAGTGTCTCCTAATAAATTATAATGCCAACGTAGGCCTCATTTTTGTTAAATCCCTGCAATGTTTTAAAAATATTAAAACCTCCTTCAGTTAGTGGGCAGTTCCGGACTGGCCCAGACACCATCCAGGACGACAGCCAGATACAGAGAAAGACGGCAGCTTCTACAGTAAGTCCTTAGTGGTCCTAGTCCCAAGAAACGAACTTACTCTGTTTGTTTATTGGATTATAGACTTTTGGAAACTAAAACTGGATGAAGAAATAATATTCTACACTGGGAAGTAAAGGGAGAAAGGTAATTTATCTTAGAAGGGTATTTTGGAAGCGGTACCATTTGCTCATCCAGAAAATACGTTCATTGCCCATTTGTGGTCAGACAGGTTGGGCCAACAAAGATTGGTACACAGTCCGTGCCCTCCAGCACTCACGGTCGTAGATGGAAGTCACGTTGCACACTTGACAAGCCTCGTTGACACACCTGGGTGCGGCGTCACGAAAGCGATGGCTCTGGGGAGGCTTTTTGGGACAGTTGAGGGAGAAGGTAAGACTTGGGACACCCACGATCTATCCTGGAGTGTTGGAAAGGCTATCACGTGGAGGGGGGGGTGGCCTCAGCGTGTGCTCTGTCCAGGAGGCAAAGTAAAGAGAGGCAGGTTTGGGACCACTGTGATGATACTTCTGTCAAAGGGACCATGGAGAAAATAGGAGCAAAAGCAGGGAAACGGTGAGAAAATCCGTGGTTGGCAGGGGTCGGCGGGGAGAGACGTAACTAGGTAGAGATCAGAGAATTCTTAAGGCAGGAAAATATAATGATGGATGTTTGTCATTAGATATTTGTCCAAACCCTTAGAGTGGACGAAAGGGAACTCTAAGGCAAATAGTGGACTTTGGGTGATGATGATGTCCACGGAGGTCCATCCTGTTAAACAAAAAAAATGTGCTGTAGGCCCTGGCCGTTGGCTCAGCAGTAGAGCGTCGGCCTGCCGTGCGGGGGACCCGGGTTCGATTCCCGGCCAGGGCACATAGGAGAAGCGCCCATTTGCTTCTCCACCCTCCCCCTCCTTCCTCTCTGTCTCTCTCTTCCCCTCCCGTAGCCAAGGCTCCATTGGAGCAAAGATGGCCCGGGCGCTGGGGATGGCTCCTTGGCCTCTGCCCCAGGCGCTAGAGTGGCTCTGGTCGTGGCAGAGCAATGCCCTGGAGGGGCAGAGCGTCGTCCCTGGTGGGCGTGCCAGGTGGATCCCGGTCGGGTGCATGCGGGAGTCTGTCTGTCTCTCCCCGTTTCCAGCTTCAGAAAAATACAAAAAAAAAGTGCTGTACTGCTGGCTGGTTGGCTCAGTGGTAGAGCATCAGCCTGGCATGTGGACGTCCCAGGTTCAATTCCCGGCCAGGGCACACAAGAGAAGCAATGATCTGCTTCTCCACCCGTCTCCCTTTCCTCTCTCTCTCTCTCTTCCCCTCCTGCAGCCAAGGCTCTCTTGGAGCAAAGTTGATCCGGGCACTGAGGACGGCTCCATGGCCTTCACCTCAGGTGCTAGAATGGCTCTGGTTGCAGTGGAACAACACCCCAAATGGGCAGAGCATCGCCCCCTGGTGGACATGCCAGGTGGATCCCAGTTGGGCGCATGCGAGAATCTGTCTCTCTGCCTCCCCGCTTCTCACTTCAGAAAAGTACAAAAAAAAAAATGTACCATTCTGATGAGCGGTGTCAATAATGAGGAAGGCTGTGCCCGTGTGGGGTCTCTGTGTCAGCTGCTTCTTCAAAGCAGCGTAGTAATATTGCTAGGGTGTCAGAGCTGTCAGAGAGGAAGACCCGAGCGCTCCCCCACCCCCCTAACAACAGATCAGTGAAACTAACCCATGCAAAACTGAAACACTTTATAATTTAACACATTCGTATTCACCATCTCATTTAGTATTCACTATCATCCCCTTCAAGAAATTATTTTTATCTCGATTTTGTTGATAAGGAAACCAAAATTAAGACAGATAAAATCACACCCTAGGTCACTGGGATTTTGAACTTAAGTATTTGATTTCCAGTTACAGCTGTCTCGCAGTGAGGAGGGACTATGCTTACAGGGCACCATAATGATTTTAGGGAAGCTAACGACAGTGGTAAACCCCCCCCCCCTCCCCAGCAGACTACACTGACACGCACAGACACGAAACTGGAATAGTCTTCCTGAAACATTTTCAGGGACACCCTCCATCTGTCCAAGCCCGGGATAAGAAATGCAGACGAAGGGTTAGCGGTCTAGCCAGGGGCTGTCCTGGAGAGCTTTGCTAAATGGAGAGTGGATGGGAAAAAGCCCAACAAAACAACAACAAGATTTAAACCCTTCCCCACCGTGTTCTCTCTCCCACATCAGGATTAAAACCAGGGCGGGTGATTTTGCAATTCATGTCTCCAATCTTGAGTTCCCGGGAGGTATATTCCCAAGTGTTTCCTCGTAGTGTAATTTCTATATTCCCACTGGGGCAAGGGCTTCTCTGTCTCCCTTCCACGTATCCCATGAGACATCTTTCACCTTTTCCTCCGTCCCTGTCGCAGTGATCCACGTGGTCACTGTATGGAACAGTCCTTTGCAGCCTCATTATTTTATAGACCCGCTATGATTTTCCCAATTACAACGAGACAATTGCCTGGCATAATCGGTAGCCATAGGGTGAACTGTTCTTTGATGAATGTGGTACACAATATGAGGACTCAAATGATTTTCCTCCCACAGTTAATGAATAAATTACTAGAGAGTGATCTTTGAATAATAGCACCGCCTTAGAAGAAGCCACAGTCCCACCCATGCTTTGTTCTTAGAAAAACAGAGGGAAAGAAAAATCAAGGGTGACCTTTAGTCTCGTAGCAATTAAGCCTGAATATTCTGTCTGGTTCCTAAATGCTGCAAACTGCGGTGTACAACGTTGATTCTTACATAGCACCGCAGGATGGGCCTGACCTGTGGATGTCTAAGCTCAGAAACACACAAGGCTGGCAAACCACTCAGCTTTCTGTCCCATGTTCCCGAGCAGGACACTCGATTATTTGATAGTCTCTAGTTGCATCAGCTCAGATAGGCTAGCATTCCTACTTTTGCAATCAGACACGGATCTAGGTATTGCTGGGAAGATACTTTGTAGATGTGATTCGAGTTCATTATCACTGATGTTAAGTAAGGGAGGTTAATCCAGATATGCGAGGTGGGTCTGAATCATCTGTGTAGAAGACCATCGTTAAAAATAGGACTGAGGCTCACGCGAGAGGAGGAATACCGCCCATGGATAGCGCCGCCCCCATGGGCTGTGTTAGACTGCCTTCCCTGACAGACAGCCGTCCTGCGCGTTTGGGGCTTTGCATCAGGATTGTGTAAGACAGTCTTTGTAGCACATCTCTTAACGTACCTCCTACTGGTTCTGCTTTCTACAGTTAAATATTAACTGGCACTGGACCAACGGACGTAGAGCAGTGGCTTCAGGTAGCGTCTTAGTCCTCAGGATACGCACAGACTCAACGTAGGCAGTGACCGCGGTCTGGAGGGGAACGTAATTCCTTCTAGTTTTCAAGCATTGAATGGGTCTGGATCACAGAGTAGATATAACGTTTTCTATTCCTGGGGAGACTCGGATTACGACACAGTTCTGTTCCCATGACAGTGACGTCACCTGAACTTTGGTGTAAGTCGAAACACACCCTAGCCTAACAGACATGGAACACTTGCACTTTTTTTAAAACACATCTTTATTTATTTATTTATTTATTTATTTATTTATTTATTTTTACAGAGACAGAGAGAGAGTCAGAGGGATAGACAGGGACAGACAGGCAGAAACGGAGAGATGAGAAGCATCAATCATTAGTTTTTCATTGCGTATTGAGATACCTTGTTCATTGATTGCCTTCTTATACGTGCCTTGACCGCGGGCCTTCAGCAGACCGAGTAACCCCTTGCTCGAGCCAGTGACCTTGGGTCCAAGCTGGTGAGCTTTTTTTTTTTTTTTTTCTGTATTTTTTTCTGAAGCTGGAAACGGGGAGAGACAGTCAGACAGACTCCCGCATGCGCCCGACCGGGATCCACCCGGCATGCCCACCAGGGGGCGACGCTCTGCCCACCAGGGGGTGATGCTCTGCCCCTCGGGGCGTCTCTCTGTCGTGACCAGAGCCACTCTAGCGCCTGGGGCAGAGGCCAAGGAGCCATCCCCAGCTCCCGGGCCATCTCTGCTCCAATGGAGCCTTGCTGAGGAAGGGGAAGAGAGAGACAGAGAGGAAGGAGAGGGGGAGGGGTGGAGAAGCAGATGGGCGCTTCTCCTGTGTGCCCTGGCCGGGAATCGAACCCGGGACCTCTGCACGCCAGGCCGACGCTCTACCACTGAGCCAACCGGCCAGGGCCGCTGGTGAGCTTTTTGCTCAAACCGGATGAGCCCGCGCTCAAGCTGGCGACCTCGGGGTCTCGAACCTGGGTCTTCCGCATCCCAGTCCGATGCTCTATCCACTGCATCACCGCCGGGTCAGGCGAAACACTTGCACTTTTAACAGTCTGGAATCCCGTAGGTGAGCGTACTAGGGACACCAAGGCCCTCCCTGATACGCCAGGTTACTGTGTGTCCTTCCACTGTGCGTAACCAAACTAATTCGCCCACGGAGTCCGTAAGTACACGCTAACGGCGTAAACCGAAATACATCTCAATTTTTAAAAATTTTTATGGGTGTGAGCATTGTAAACCTGAAGCATTGTATGTCAAGACTGTTGTAACCCAAAGACCCCCTGTATTCTCAATTAATTTGCAAATACATTATCAGTCTTTGTTATTGATGAATTGGCCGCCATCCCAGGACAGTGCAAACCCGTGGGGGGCGGGGCGGGGTGGGGTGGAATGGCTGACTTGAAGCCCTGCCCCGGACCTTTGAACCAGCCCAGGCCTTCAGACAGTTGAGCCGGGATGTAAACACGTGGGGGAGCTGTGGCGCCTCCCCAGTCCACAAACAAATATCGCCTGGTACCTGTAGAGGCAGTGACATCAGCCCCCTTCCAAGACCGCTGACTAACCTATAAAAACCCTACTCCAACCCTCCCCGAGACTGACACAGTGTGGTCTGTCCCGCCCAGCCTTCACCCAGGCGTTTTAAATAAACTTTCCTTCTGGAACACACCAGCCTTGTGTTTTCGGTTTGACTCTCCCTGGTGCCCACCCACAGACCCAGGGAGGAGCTGAGCCCGTCCACGCTCCCCTACGGGATAGGGGGGTGCACTGGGGTTCTCTCCAGGTCTGACCTGGTTCGGGCTTTAGACAGACCTGCCAGTTGCCAAGGGAGACTGACAATAGGCTTTCCCCCACCCCAGTGGACCGGCCCCCCAGTTTTAACCTTTCATCTGGTGCTGAAACCGAAACCCGGGACGGATGCTCCGGAGGCAAGTGGAGAGTCTACCCCGACCCCGGAAGGGGTGAGGTTGCCCCCTCCCCCCGCAGCTGCACGCTCACTCGGGGTCCTGCCTCCCTTGACCGTGGGGTTCTGGGACTGGTCCCCCCACCCTTTGGCCGCGCCTCCTGCACCGCTGAGGAAGGAAACTCCCTTCCCTGCGTGGAGATGAACCTGACACCAGGATGACTATGGCCCTCTTGTCTCCCCGGCCACATCCACACTGGACAACAGTCAGCCGCACAAAGACAGCACCTCTGGGTGGTCTCCTGAAGACCTCCGCCGCTGGGTCGAGCCCAGGGTCTCAGGCCAGAGCGCCTTAGTTTTTACTGCAACACTGCTTGGCCTCAATACGTGCTGGACAATATGTCCAAGTGGCCTGGAAAGGGCACTTTTTTTTTTTTTTTTGTATTTTTCTAAAGTTGGAAACGGGGAGGCAGTCAGTCAGACTCCCGCATGCGCCCAACCAGGATCCACTTGGCATGCCCACCAGGGGGCGATGCTCCGCCCATCTGGGGCGTTGCTCTGTTGCAACCAGAGCCATTCTAGCGCCTGAGGCAGAGGCCCTGGAGCCATCCCCAGCGCCCGGGCCAACTTTGCTCCAATGGAGCCTTGGCTGCGGGAGGGGAAGAGAGAGACAGAGAGGAAGGAGAGGGGGAGGGGTGGAGAAGCAGATGGGCGCTTCTCCTGTGTGCCCTGGCCAGGAATCGAACCCGGGACTCCCGCACGCCAGGCCGACACTGTACCACTGAGCCAACCGGCCAGGGCACACTTGCAATTTCAGAATTCTGACTGGCCTTGGTCATTTCTGCCGGTGAAGCTGAAGGTGGCATGAGACCCCGTGTCCAGGCCGTCTTTGCCTGCGGTCACAGCCCACTCTCTCTGGGTCTTGCTCTCCCTCTCAAATATTCCTTCTCTGCTTAAAACCGAGGGGTTCCTCTGCTCTGGGGGACCCTTCCAGTGTCTCCTCCTTCGATCCTGCTGACCACAGACCACCACCACCACGCCTCCTCCTCCTCCTCCTCCTGCTCCCTCTGCTCCTCAACCTCCTGATTCCCCAGAGGCACCCCCTTGCAACCAGAGCCCCCCCCCATTCAGTGCTCCCACCTTCCCCATCCAGGAGATGGTCTTCAGCCTTGCTCCCTCCCCCACCTCGGCCCCCATCTTTCACGGCCTATTTTCCAAAGAAAAAGAGGGGGAGGAGGAGGAGGATAAGAGGATAGGGTTCCTCTTCTAATAAATCTGTGTTACAGACAGGGAATGCAGTGAGTGTCAGGGACATGTACATATTTCTGAAAATCCCAGAGACAAAGGGACGTCACTTACACAACAGAAGCAGTCTGCGAAGGTGTTCAGTGAGTCAGTAATGTTAAGACCTTATTTGGTGCCGTGCCTTTAAACACGCCCCCAAGAGAAGGTAAGTCATAAAATTTCCTCTGGAAAAAGACTTGATTCGTTTCCACCTGTATTTTTTAAGCAGCTATAATTGGGAAGACGAGGGTCTAAAGATAATAAGTGCCTTATCTTGACTCAGTTAATTGTATATTCTTAGTTATAATGTTGGCTCTATTTTCCAAGTGTGTTGACAATCAGAACCTTTCTCATACGTTGCTGTCCTTCTAGAGACAAATCTATATGAACACACGTTTATATAATAGTTTCGACCCCTTCATCCCCATGCTACTCCCGTCTCTGCAAAGTAGAAAGAGGGATGATTGTAGAGTAAAAATTTCGATTGAGCCACTTCTTCGTTAAAAGCCTCCGATAGCTAGCCCTGGCCGGTTGGCTTAGCGGTAGAGCGTCGGCCTGGCGTGCGGGGACCCGAGTTCGATTTCCGGCCAGGGCACATAGGAGAAGCGCCCATTTGCTTCTCCACCCCTCCCCCTCTCCTTCCTCTCTGTCTCTCTCTTCCCCTCCCGCAGCCAAGGCTCCATTGGAGCAAAGATGGCCCGGGCGCTGGGGATGGCTACTTGGCCTCTACCCAGGCGCTAGAGTGGCTCTGGTCACAACAGAGCGATGCCCCGAAGGGGCAGAGCATCGCCCCCTGGTGGGAAGAGCGTTGCCCCTGGTGGGCGTGCCGGGTGGATCCCGGTCTTGCGCATGCTGGAGTCTGTCTGTCTCTCCCTGTTTCCAGCTTCAGAAAAATACAAAAAAAAAACAAAAAAAAAAAGCCTCCGATAGCTATTCTTTTACTAAGAATACAGTCTGAACTCTGCTTACTATATTTAAGACCCTTTGGTCTTCTTTTTAACTGAATTTCCTAGGGTAACACTAACTAGCACAATTACGTAGTTATGAGAATAGAAATTGACTTACGTAATATCATCTCTGATGGCTCTCCAGTCCCCTCTAAACATGCCGGTCTCTTTGGTGTCCCTTGAACGTGTCAGTAAAATGCACCCTCAGGGCCTTTTATTTGTCTCTCTCAGAACACGCACGCTCTTGCTTCTCTTATATAGTTCTGCTCAATGGTCATTTTAACAGAGAGACTCAGCACGACCTCAGTGTATCGAATCCAGACCCTTTGCCCTTCATCTCCACCCACGGGGGTTTCTCACGGCATCATGTCCTATTGCTATTGATACTATTTAATTGCATTTATTTATTTAATTAACTTGTTGGGGTTTTTTTTTGTCAGAGACAGAGAGAGAGTCAAAGAGAAGGACAGATAGGGACAGACAGACAGGAAGGAAGAGAGATGAGAAGCATCAATTCTTTGTTGCGGCTCCTTAGTCTCCTTGGTTGTTCACTGATTGCTTACTCATATGTGCCTTGATGGGGGCGGGGCCCTACCACAGAGCAAGTGACCCCTTGCTCAAGCCAGTGACCTTGGGTTCAAGCTGGTGAGCCTGTGCTCAAGCCGGATGAGTCTGTGCTCAAGCCAGTTGACCTCAGGTTTCACACCTGGGTCTTCTGCATCCCAGTCCGACACTCTATCCACTGTGCCACCGCCTGGTCAGGCTAATTGTATTTATTTTTAATTGACTCCTTCTGTCCCCTAGGGTGTCCTCTCTAAGGACAAGGGCTTGGTCTGGTTTGTTCATTGCTCTATCCCTCAGAGCAGGGTCACACTCAGAAAAGGAACTCAGTGGGTATTTATTGACTGAACAAATAAAAAAATTCCAGATCTGCCACTTACTTCAGCATGGTCAAGTTACATAAACGCTCCATGTTCCAGTTTCTCTGTTTGCCAAACAAGGAGATAGGAACAAAATCTAACTTGCAGGCTCTATTTTAGGGTTGAATAATAGTCTGTGATATGGTCAGAGATAGGCACATGGTAAGTCTTAGTAAACGGGTTTGTATTACTGTGACAGTGTGGTGAGGGGAATATTTGGGTTAGCATAGCTTTTAGCACCTTAGTTTTTTCCCATTCTAAGTTACTTAGCATGATAAAAAAGAGAAAAAGAAAAAGAATGACCACCACAAATATGCATTTTGAAAGATCAAGGGAGGCCCTGGCCGGTTGGCTCAGTGGTAGAACGTCAGCCTGGCGTGTAGAAGTCCCGGGTTCGATTCCTGGCCAGGGCACACAGGAGAAGTGCCCATTTGCTTCTCCACCCCTCCCCCTCTCCTTCCTCTCTGTCTCTCTCTTCCTCTCCTGCAGCCGAGGCTCCATTGGAGCAAAGATGGCCTGGGCGCTGGGGATGGCTCCTTGGCCTATGCCCCAGGCGCTAGAGTGGCTCTGGTCGCGACAGAGCGACGCCCCGGAGGGGCAGAGCATTGCCCCCTGGTGGTCAGAGCGTCGCCCCCTGGTGGGCGTGCCGGGTAGATCCCGGTTGGGCGCGTGTGGGAGTCTGTCTGACTGTCTCTCCCCGTTTCTAGCTTCGGAAAAATACAAAAAAAAAAAAAAAAATTAAGGGAGACGAGTAAATTTTGAATTGATCATTGTGAATGCTCTGGGAGAAGTTATTACTTATTTTCCCCCGAAGTTTGTTTCTTCATGCAGTAGGAGACGCAGGGAAAATGGAGGCATGCATCTACATTTTTGGTCATGTACTATTTTAAGTGAAACACAATGGCTTTCTTTCCTGTCTCCATATTCCAGGTGTTTGCAGACCTCATAATAAATGAGAGACTGGCTTAATGGATCATTCATGATTAGCTTGAGCTAATCTTCAGAATCATCAGATGTTGGCAGGGCTTTCTGCATTGAAAAGAAATGATCCACTCTTCAGTGCCTCAGGGTTCTGGAGGGTCTTGGCTCCTCCCTCCCACCCCTCCCCCAACACTCAGTCCCTCCGCAGTCATTTATCTTGGATAAGCGGGGAGGAAAGGTCAGCCAGATTCAAGACTTCAAAGGTGCCATTTCTTCCGCAAACATGCTCTATTCTGGACAGATTTTGACATACGCTGCATCTATAAAGCGTTCATTCAGAATTGTACATTTCAGCATCTCCCCATCTTGCAAATAAGGACACGTTTTGAGCTTGAGTCAGCAAAACCATTCAAACGCAACCTTCTTTGTCCTAAAGAGTAAGAGGATTGTCTTCGCTGAAGCAAATATCTTAATTGTATGGGGACCACAGCTTTCCATTTCTCCACTTCCTTTAGAGATGGCAGATCGTAAATGAAGAGATTGGGATTGTTTCTTAGTCCACTTGTCCACTGACGGACACTTGGGCTGTTTCCAGATCTTCGCTATTGTGAATAATGCTGCCATAAACATGGGGGTGCCTTTCTTTTTTTCAGTCGGTGATATGGTGTCCTTGGGATATATTCCTATAAGTGGGATGGCTGGGTCAAAGGGCAGTTCCAGTTCTAATTTTTTGAGGAGTCTCCATACTGTTTGCCACAGAGGCTGCACCAGTCTGCATTCCCACCAGCAGTGCAGGAGGGTTTTCTTTTCTCCACATCCTCGCCAGCACTTATTCTGTGTTGTTTTGTCGATGAGCGCCATTCTGACTAGTGTGAGGTGGTATCTCATTGTGGTTTTAATTTGCATTTCTCTAAGATTAGTGATGTTGAACATTTTTTCATTTGTCTTTTGGCCATCTGTATGTCCTCTTTGGAGAAGTGTCTATTCATTTCTTTTGCCCATTTTTGATTGGATTGTTTGTCTTCCTGGTGTTGAGTTCTTTATAAATTTTGGTTATTAACCCCTTATCAGATGTATTGTCGAATATGTTCTCCCATTGTGTGGTTTGTCTTTTTATCCTGTTCATATTTTCTTTAGCTGACAAGTGGATTAAAAAGCTGTGGTACAGGCCCTGGCCAGTTGGTTCAGTGATAGAGCATCGGCCTGGCGTGCAGAAGTCCCGGGTTCGATTCCCGGCCAGGGCACACAGGAGAAGCACCCATCTGCTTCTCCACCCCTCCCCCTCTCCTTCCTCTCTGTCTCTCTCTTCCCCTCCCACAGCTGAGGCTCCATTGCAGCAAAGATGGCCCGGACGCTGGGGATGGCTACTTGGCCTCTGCCCCAGGCGCTAGAGTGGCTCTGGTTGCAACAGAGCGATGCCCCGGAGGGGCAGAGCATCGCCCCCTGGTGGGCAGAGCGTCACCCCTGGTGGGCGTGCCAGGTGGATCCCGGTCGGGCATATGTGGGAGTCTGTCTGACTGTCTCTCCCCGTTTCCAGCTTCAGAAAAATACAAAAAAAAAAAAAAAAAAAAAGCTGTGGTACATATATATAATGGAATACTATGGGGCTATGAAAAATAAGGAAATATTACCTTTTGCAACAATATGGAGGGACCTGGAAACTATTATGTTGAATGAAATAAGCCAGGCAGAGAAAGAAAAATATCATATGACCTCACTTATTTGAGGAATCCAAGGAATAATGAGAACTGAGAAACAGAATTGAGACAGAGGAGGGATCAAAGGGACCAGAGGTAAAAGAACAGAAGGAAAGGGGATGATAGGATGGGATAAACCTGAAGGGAAGGGAGGGGGGCGTGGTAGGGAGGGGGGCAAGGGAGATGTTGAAGGGAATAGAGGGGAGGGGGGATGCATTCAGAGTGACCCTAGAATCTATGTAAACACAATTAATTAAATTTAAAAAATGCAAAAAAAAAAAAAAAAGATTGGGATTGTTTCTTTGGTATAAAACGAAAATATGTAAGGTGTTTAAATATATTCAAATAACTTAAGATTTTAAATACCGAACATTGAGCTAGTTCATAGTTATCTGGCTTTTTGTTCGTTCGTTTGTTTGTTTGCTTTTAAAACTTTCTCCCTGGCTCTCTGGATTTTAAATCATTATTTGATAAATAGCTGGTCTGCCTGAGGAACACCTGCTTCCCGGGCTAGCCCAGGGAAGCCTGCTTCTCTGATTCCGTCCTTTCCGAGTTACTGAGCTGACTTCTTTACATATATTACCTTAAATTTATAGGACCCTTGATTTATTTCAGCTTTCTTGTTTTAGTTACCTAATACATAATACAGTTCGTATTAGGGCTCAATAATTTATTTCAAAGCAACGCCAACTTTTGCGAGTAGATTGGCCAATCTAATGACTTGTTAAAATTCCGTGCTTCCTCAAGACCAGATGCTGAGCAGCTGTGTGGAATGAAGTAATAAAGAGTGTAGGAGTGCTGCTGAATCACAAACCCTCCTTTTTTTTTAAAGAAAAAAGACACAGTCTAAAAATAATGAAACACTGAACAGTGAAATCTATGTATAATAGGAGGGGAGGATCCAGGCACCTAACAGTCAGCATCCTTTCCGTTGTTCATGGATTCATTTTTTTCCCTTTTTATTAAATGAGAAGCAGGGAGGCAGACAGCCAAACCCCACATGTGCCCAACCAGAGTCCACTGGCAAGCCCCCTATGGGGCAATACTCTGCCCATCTAGGGCCACTGCCCCATTGCTCGGGCAGTCGAGCTATTTTAGCACCTGAGGTGAGTCCATGGAGCCGTCCTTAATGCCCAGGGCCAACTTGCTTGAACCATTCAAGTTATGTTTGCGGGAGGGGAAGAGAGAGATAAAGAGGAAGGAGAGAGGGAGCAGTGGAGAAGCAGATGGTCGCATCTCCTGTGTGCCCTGGCCGGGAATCAAACTTGGGACATCCACACGCCAGGCCTACATTCTACCGCTGAGCCAATCAGCCTAGGCCATTCATTGATGCATTTATTCATGCTTTAGGTTAGGCTCTGCAAAGCCAGTAACAAGATCTACCCAAGCTACTCTTAGAAAAATGCTGCAAATGAAAAGCATAAGGAACTGGCCTCATAGGAAACAGGCTACTCTCCTAATCTCTTCCATGGTCAAGAGCTGCAAAGCCTAATCCGAAAGCCCCTAGTCAGTTGTGGCTATACAGCAGTTAAAAGAGGTCCGCTCTGAACTGAAATCAGTCAAAATGCCCCAAGCTACACTGAGAGGTGCTCAAAGTGTAAAATGCACACCGAGTATCCAAGACATAATATTAAAAAAAAAAAAAAGAAAATTTTCTCCTTTTACCCCCTTCTTTTCCAAGAGAGAGTAGGGGAGATAGACTCTCATATATGCCCCAACCAGGATCCATCCGCAACCCCCATGTGGGGCCGATGCTCTGCCCATCTGGTGCCATGCTCGCAACTGAGCTATTTTTAGCACTTGAGGGGGAGGCTCCATGGAGCCATCCTCAGCGCCAAGGGCCAATGTGCTCAAACCAATCGAGCCATGGGTGTGGGAGAGAAACAGGAGGTGGGAGAAACAGATGGCTGCTTCTCCTGTGTGCCCTGAGTGGGACTCGAACCCAGGACATCCACAGGCTAGGCTGACACTCTACCATGGAGTCAACTGGCCAGGGCCAAAAAATTTCTCAATAGTCTTTTTCATTACTGACCTGTGGAAATGATAGCGTTTTGGACCGACTGGGGTACATAAAACATAATAAAATGAGATTCACCCGTTCACCTAACTTTTGAATGAGGCGACTAGAAAATGTCTAATGACATCTGGGGCTCACATTGTCTTTCCACTGGACAGCAGCACTCTAGAGCAGGGGTACAGATGGCCAACTGGCCTGTGGGCTAGTTTCAGCACAACACCCATTGTTGTAAGTCCTTTTTTAATTGGAACACAGCCATGCTCATCTGTTTACATATGTGTTCAGGCCTGCTTTCTTGATGCAGTGGTTGAGTCGACTGGTTGCAACAGATACCCCCTGGCCTGTGCAGCCGAGAATCTTTGCTGTCCGGCCCTTTACAGAAGACATTTTCTGCTCCCTGCTCTAGACAGTTGCTCTCTCGTGACAGCTCTGCTTCCCCCGGTGTGTCCCTCTGCCTCCACTTGCTGTGAATTTGTCACACCCCTTTGTACTCGATACCCTAAATTCTAGAAGGAAACAGACTTTGGGTTTATCCCATTTCCATTGATCCTGTTTGGTCAGAGCATCTTTGGTCAAGGCCTTTACATCCAACTGAGAGATCAGATACTCTGTTCAGTCCAGTGAATGAATGGCAAACCCAGAGCCAAGTCTCAGCCGAGTGCCTTTAACCTTCACAGACATCTGTGAGCTGGCGAACGGGGTGCAGGGCCTGGCAGGCCCTGTGACCCATGTGTCCAACACATTCAGCCCTTTAGTAGTTATTGGGTGAGACAGATAAGTAAGAGAGTGACAAATATAGATACATATAGCAGGAAACAACCAGCTGAGACTCTGGGTCCTGGGGGAGAGGCTTTGAGGAGAGAGGAAGGATTGTTTGAGAAATAAGAAAGTAGGCAGAACTGTTCAGCTTTCTAGCTTCTTCCTCCTTTGATCTTCATGAATTATAGTGTTAATATTTTATTTAAAATGGGCTTTATTCTTTGGATACATTTACATTTGAGTATAAGTAGTAAAATATATAGTCTCGTTTTTTTAATTGAAGTTATCAGGGTGACTGGTTCATAAAATTGCCTAAGTTGGGCGTACAATACTGAAATAAATCATCTGCATATCATGTTGTGTAATATAAATTTAAAATGACCTTTCCACTGTCCATTTGAAATTATTTTAATCATAACACCATTTCTTCTATAATTAAGAACTGATCGTATTGCCTACCCATTTGAATAGAATTGTAGCCAGAAAGCAAATTGCTTTGCTAACTTATGTTACAGAACAGAATAAATTAATTTGTCCACTCTCTTTGTGAAAGGACTTACATCAAATTTAAGAGTAGGAATGCTTAATTTCTTCTAATTTTTTTTTTTTTTTTAGAAATAACATGAGTAAATGTGAAAAATTTGATAGTGTGCAGATGGGTATACATAACTACTGTGAAATCTTTGAATTTCATTCCATATCTAGAGACACGAAATTCTATTGCTTTCTTATAAAGAACAGGCACTCTAAAACATGTCATTTAGCTTTAAAACCTCCCTCAATGATTTGACAGCTTTCCTAAAATCTATTTTTTACCTTGAGCATCAATAACAACTTTTGCCTAAAAGGAACCATTTTACTTTAAACATCTCGAACTAGTTATGTGTCGTCAAACATGAAGAGAAACTAAACGGAAGGGAAGTAACAGTGTTTCTGACGTTTAGGGGTAGATAACAATGGGCTTCTCAATGAGGAAGCCCACCCTCTTTTATTTCACCCTAAAGGAGAAGGATTGAGCAGGATTAGTCGAGATTTAAAACATGCCAATGGGGACTGTGCTCATACGTGACCTTTGTCAGATAACTCAGACAACTGAGTGAAACTGTTTTCAAGGTCATTCCCTGATGGGAGTTGTCCTCTGCCAGTCACGGTTTGGCTCAGAGTCCACGGTGTTGGGGGGACCTGTAAAACTTGCTGCACACCAGCCTCAGGGTGAATGCTGGAGGCGGGGCCAGGTGAGGAAGGTGGACCCTGCTTCCTGGGAGGCCGTTTCAGAACACCCAACATTACGTCAAGGAAGTTCTCCATGGGGTTCATTTTGGCTTGCTGGAATTCTAGAAAGAACTCGAAGATGGAAATCTTAGCTTATAAGGAAAAAATTTTTAGATTGTTTTGCTGTCGTGGTGGTATGTACATCTCCACTGTGGAGTCGAAGGAAAAAAGTGGTTGGATCAAGGCAGGCGGCCAGCGTCCCTAGGCGTGTTGACTGTCATCAGGATGCCACCTCAGCTCTCCTGGAATTGGGAACCGCAAATTCACCCAGTATACAGGAATAACCTCTCAGCCTGTGCACAGTCACCCTGGGCTATTTCTTATTCGGGTTGTCACCCTACCTCTCATTCCTGTACAAGTAAGATTTATAGAATTGTCACACCTACTTGACATCTGTTTTTTCCTTAACCCGCCTCTGATTTTGGAAACCCTCAAGTTTCTACCACATTCATGATCACCATCTCTGATAACTTGTCTTCAGCACGACTTGACTTCTTTAGACAGTTTTATCTGCTGTTGCCTATTTCCTACTTGTTGAATTTTTTTTTTAAGGTAATAACTCTTGGATTCTAAGTCAATTCTCCCTTCTGAAGGTTTTCCTAAATCTCTGACCTTCAGTCATCTTCGCCCTTGCGGGAAGCTTCTCCTTACCTGTAGGTTTTCACAGGTTCTTTGCATTTTATTTCTAAATCTATATAGTGTGTCCGTAAAGTCATGGTGCACTTTTGACAGGTCACAGGAAAACAACAAAAGACGATAGAAATGTAAAATCTGCACCAAATAAAAGGAAAACTCTCCCAGTTTCATACCTACTCAGTGCAGTTTGATGTGGACTCACGCACAGATTTTTTAGGGCTCCTTAAGTAGCTATCCCGTGTAGCCTCTATAGACTCGTCACTGACTGATGGCCTACCAGAACGGAGTTTCTCCACCAAACTGCCGGTTTCCTTCAACTGCTTATCCCACCGAGTAATGTTATTCCTATGTGGTGGCGCTTCATTATAAACGTGCCGATATTCACGTTGCACTTTGATCACGGATTCGAATTAGTGAGCCACAGAACACACTGAACTTTCCTCTGTACCGTCCACATCTCCACTGGCATGGCCGTGGGCTGCTCCGCTGTATACACGGTGTTATGTCATCATCTGCACATGCGTACATGCTGCCACATCATCCTACAGAAACTGGGAGAGTTTTCTTTTTATTTGGTGCAGATTTCACATTTCTATCATCTTTTGTTGCTTTCCTGTGACCTGTCAAAAGTGCACCATGACTTTACAGACACTGTGTGTATGTGTGTGTGTGTGTGTGTGTGTGTGTGTGTATGTATATGTCAGGATAATCTAATTTATCCAACCCTTTGAACTACCTTTAATGTGTTGATGTCTCTCAAATCTATCTCTTCAGTCTTCAATTCTTTATGTACTCACATCTGATTGCTTCTTGACTACTGTATACCTCAGCTTCCTCAAATATTACAGGTACCAAATTGAACGTTCACGATTCCCCACTATCACCACCTCCAAGTTGAATTCTACTCTATACTCAGTGAAGGGTATCTCTGCACACCATCAGGGGACAGATCACAGCATTATTAAGCTTTTGTATTTTTCATACCAGTCACCAAATTCTGTTGATTTTACTCCATGGTTCTTTCTTACATCTGCCATCATTCAAGCCAACGTAATCTGTTGGACCAAATACTTTCCAGGATAGTTCTTGGAATTTTCTGTTACTGCTCTTTTTCTATTTCCTGTCCGAACTCCACAGTGCTTCTGTAGTAATCTTAGTAAAAACAGAATCTTAGAATCTTCTTTTAGCTCTTTGATTACAAAATGAAACTCAGGCTCTCTAATAGGCTGTATAAAGCTTTATCATCCGGGTTGAATCTACTGATGTAGATCAGTCTTTTCTCTCATCGCTCCCTTCACTGTAAACCTACCCGTTTTTAGCTCCAGTAACACCACACTTCCCACTGGGTCCTCAGCCATCACTTGTTTTCAACCTCCGTGTCTTTTTCCATCTTGTTCTCTTGCTGGTGATACTCTATCTACTCTTGCCTTCCCCTCTTAGGAAACATCTGTTTGCCTTCCAATGTTCAAACATTTTTTTTTCTTGGCATCCCTGCTAGTGCTCTACCTCCTTTGGGCTAGGGGGGGCCATTCAGCATCACGTGGAAATTTGGCTTGCGAGATTTTTGAGTCTGCAAGTGGTAGCTTATTTATTTTACCTAGACTAACTTAATATCCGTGGAAGGTCCAGATATTTCTGGAAGGTCTTCCCGTGTCTATTTTGGTTATTTAGTAAAAGGAGCATGTAATTGCAATTCGGTAGATTGTCTCAAACCCAGTTCTTATATTTTATAAAAGATGGAGGGACAAGAGAAGTCATCCCCCCCTTCCCCCACCTCCCCCGGCATCTATCTTTTTGGTCTTTGACTACCTTAAGCTATTGTCCATCCGTGACCCTATCATGTTGCATTAGAGCAGATGCTTTATACCTCCCTCTTCGCCATGGGAGGCTAAGCTCCGGCAAGACAGAGATCTCTTGGGAGCCCTGGATAACAAGGAAAATGTGACTATGGTTTAAACTGCAGGTAATTTGATTATATCAAAGAACACTTATTATAGGAAAAACTTAGGAATGCAAAAGCCTCAATCTTTCTTTCTGTCCCACAAGACCTCTCCTGCCCTGGTGTGTATGGAAATCCCTCACTCCCTCTAAGGAGCCCACAGTTGGTGTTCAGTGTTTGTTGATTGGCCAAATACAACCAACTGCACAATTATCCTTCTCAAGGCCTCCAAAGGGAGGGGCTATCATCAGGGACACACCTCTGGAAGCCTTTCTCTTGTCCTTATGGCTTAATCCTAATGGGTGGGGATGCTGTGATTTATGCAGGGCGGGGCAAAAAGGAGGTTTACAGTTGTGAATATTGTGAATATGCAAAACACAGAGCTTATTATATTAATTATTGTGTGATTTTCCATACAACCAACTTTTGCCCCACCCTGTATCTTGTCCTTTAAATTATTTTTTCTTTCGCCAGCAAAAACCCTACAAACGTGTTCATATTTTACTTACTTTTTACTTATTGCCTTTAGCTCACTTCTCTTTTTTTTTTTTTTTAAGATTTTATTTATTCATTATAGAGAAGAGAGAGAGAGAGAGAGAGAGAGAGAGAGAGAGAGAAGGGGGGAGGAGCAGGAAGCATCAACTCCCATATGTGCCTTGACCAGGCAAGCCCAGGGTTTTGAACCGGCAACCTCAGCGTTTCCAGGTTGATGCTTTATCCACTGCGCCACCACAGGTCAGGCAGCTCACTTCTCTTAAAGCCACCTGTTGTGCTGGTGTTATAGGTTCGGGTGTGGTGGTTGGAATGGCCAAGACCAGAAAGACTCAAAGTTATACCATGGGCAAAATCAGGGGGTGCAGAAGTGGAAGGGAGAGGGGAGGGAGACGGTGAAGGAGGGGGCCAAGGCTGACTCCCGGGTTTCTGGCATATACAAAGGAGGGAGGGCGAGATTCACAGGGGTAGAAAATACTTGGCCATATGTATGTTGGGGACTAGAAGTCCTTGAATTTATTTTTGGACACAAGAAATTTTAGATACTTTAGACATATCTACAAAGGGATGTCAAATAGCCATTGTAAATGATGGCTGAGAGCTTAGAGGAGGGTCAGTAAAGGTGACAAATTAATTAGCTTGCTAGCTAATTCAAAAGAGCATTATGGTGTTGGAATTGACTTATTGAAAAATGATTGCTACTGATAATTGATGAGACCTTACTAGTATTGGAGGCACAAAGACGGCTAAATAATTCCATCTTTTTAAAAAAATTTTCCGAAGTTAGAAGTGAGGAGGCAGACAGACAGACTCCTGCATATGCTTGATCGGGATCCACCCGGCATGCCCACCAGGGGGCGATGCTCTGCTCATATGGGTCATTGCTCCATTGTGGCCCGAGCCATTCTAGCTCCTGAGGTGGAGGCCATGGAGCCATCCTCTGCGCCCAGGCCAACTTTGCTCCAATGGAGCCTTGGCTGTGGGAGGGGAAGAGAGAGATAGAGAGGAAGGAGAGGGGGAAGGGGGAAGCAGATGGGCACTTCTCCTGTGTGCCCTGGCTGGGAATTGATCCAGGGACTTCCACATGCCAGGCTGACGCTCTACCACTGAACCAGCTGGCCAGGGCTCCATCTTTTTAAGAGCACATAATCTATTCACAGAGGCATATACATATATGCAAAACAAATAGGTAATTACCTAGCCATATCATCATCATATTAGAGGTATAAACCAAATGCCATGAGGCCATATAGGAGGAAGCAAATACTTTTGTTGAGTAGTCGAGTCTGGAGTCTAACAATCAGAAAATGTCACAGAATTATAAAAAATTTTAGTTGGGTCTTGACTGGTGAGCAATGTCATGCCCAACTGAATGACTGAGGAGGGCACCTTCCCAGAGGGGTTCAGCTCATGGCACCCCTAGGGACCAGCCACTGGTCCTTGGGTGGAATATGGGTGACGCCTTTCCCACCTCTCTAACTGCTGGGCAGAGGCACCCGTGAAAGCCCGACTCCTCTATTTTTCTCTTTCCGATCATCTTCCATTCTCTCATCATAACAAAATGAGGTTGGTAAACTTCTAGGCTCAGCCCTCTCCTTTCCCCCCTGCATGTATGCCTTCCTATGTGTTTTGTGGGGTTAGGCAGTCTGATTATATCTGACACAGAAGGCCCAGATAGTGCTTTGTGAGGCTTGTTACCAGCACGTGCGACTTCCAGTAAGCAATCCACGGACCCCTGGTCATGTCAAACAGGGAGGTCTGCAGACAGAGGACAGTTCCAGAACTCATTACTGCCTGAGAAGCTGATGTTTCAGACTCGGCGTTGCTAGTCCAAGTGTAGTCATCAAAGCCTTGTCCTTGGTGTTGAAGAACACTTAGACTGAAAGCTCATAGGATGTACTTCACCTGAGTGCTTGAGACAGTGAAGACCGGAAGGCGAGTAGATTAAAAAAACCCCAGAGGGACTGTGGGAATGCTACACAGCAAACTGGATGCAGATGAAAATCATCTCCACCTCCACAGGAACCCACGCAGAGAGAGTCAGAGATGAAACATTTAAAAACCCAACCCAATCGTCTGTTCAAAGCATAACCTAAAGATCCAGTTGTTCCCTAAATTTATCGCCACTTATGGCTGAAATAATACGTATCCCTGGCTATCGCACCGAAGAATGGCTGCAGAGGTTAAATAGTAGTTTGATACTTAAGTTACATGTACTCTCTCTTTTTTTCCTTTGAAAATGTAAGGAAGTTATCAAGGCTAGATGCCACATGAATGAGATCTCTCTGGGAAGAAGCTGAATTATGAGGAAGTGAAAAGATAACATTGTGGGCTCTTAAAAGGCTAGAGGCTATTAAAGTTGACAAATCACCAGTTCCCAGCATTGTAAATCAAGGAATAATAAGGAAGTGAGAATGGAAATTAGAGAAACTTGAGACAACATTTTCTTCTTAAGTGTGTTTAATTCGGAAAATGTCCCGGGAGAGGAAAACTGGTCACATAATGCTCACATTTAACAGACAACCAGATCAAAACGGGAGCACACGGCAGGAAGGAAGACAGCAACTGTGGACTTCAGCAATGCTTTATGGGGCTAAATGAATGAACTTTAGAGGTGCTGTGACATTCAAGAGATGGCATTGGTGTTTAGACATCCTGTTTTGCCTCGGATTTTTGAGCCTGCAGGAACCAACCCGACTTCCCTGAAATGATGAAACTTTTAAAAGCATGATGGGGAGGCCTGGCCAGTGGTGGCTCAATGGATAAAGCGTCAACCTGGAATGCTGAGGTCGCCTGTTCGAAACCCCGGACTTGTTTGGTCAAGGCTTATATGGGAGTTGATGCTTCCTGCTCCTCCTCCTGTTCTCTCTATCTCTTTTCCCCCTCTCTCTCTCTTTCTAATAAAAATGAATAAAAAAATATAAAAAAAAGCATGATGGGGAAAACAGATTTTATGCTTTGTTTAATACAGACCATTTGAGTCACATGTTAATGTTATGTATTGTTCTTATTAGCTTGGTTGTTTTTTATTTATCGAATTTAACATTTTAGTCATTACAGTTTTAGTACGGTGATGCGCACCTTCGTTTATGGAGCCCATCACATGGATTAAGTCTGTCACGGGTCCTTGACTACGCCGTGAAGTCGCAGGCGTGACTGGTGTGACCGGTACTGGTCCCATTTCACTCAGAGAAAGTGGACTCAGCCAGGTCTAACAGTTTTCTAAACCCAGATGATTTTCTAGTGTTAATGTCAAGATTGTTCTTCTAATTCAGAGCCCTTTTCACAATACTACATTACAGATTTGGGGTCAGCAGAGCATCAAGATTAGCTGCATCTTAAGTTGTTGTTTTGTTTTTTTTTTTTAAGGATATGTCAGCTTTTTATCATCTTAAGTTGAGAATGTGGCCATATTTGCTCTCTCTAAACAGGCAGTGAAGGTTGGATTTGGAGAAGACACAGGAAGATTCCTGGCAAAATGTATGAGCATGAGAGTGGATTCTTGAAGAAAAGTGATTTTTTAAAAAAAAAAAAATATTGACTAGAGCATACCTAGTCTTTTAATTAACTTGAAGATGCAATTTTGCATGATAGTTACAAAGTTTTCTACCAATATGATAGCTTCAGGAGGACTTTCTGAGGCTACATGTATGCAGACTATTTATTATTTATTATTTGTACTGCATTTCTTTTTTTTTTAACATATATTTTAGAAAGAGAAAGGAAAGGAATGTGAGAGAGAGAGAGAGAGAGAGAGAGAGAGAAACAGCAACTTGTTGTTCCCCTGATTTATGCATTCATTGGTTGGTCCTCGGATGTGCTCTCACTGGGGATTGAACCTGCAACCTTGGTCTCTAGAGACCAAGGTCCAACCAACTGAGCTACCAGGCCAGGGCCTCTACTGCTTTTCCTCCCGCCCCCAGGAAGACTACAGAAATAAATTTTATTTACTGTTAAATAGGCTAGGAGTTAGGAATAAAAAGCTGGACCAGACGGGTCTGAGGCCTCAAAACCACGAGCATCTACATCCCCAATACATTCTGCCTTCCTCGCCTTTTCTCCCTCCTGTTACTGGTGAAAGCTCTGTTGAATCTGGAGGCATGATGGTGGGAAAGACTGGCCCACGTGGTGCATTGCTCATGAGTTATCCTAATGGGTGAACTCATCAAGCACTTCCACCCCCACCCCGAGCACTGTGCTAGGTGTATGAGACATTCACGGCAACCCTATGCAGTGGGTGGATAACTCTGTTTTCTTCATGCATGAAAATTAGACTTTGAGAGGTTAACTGATTTGTCTAGAGTTGGGGGCTTGAATCGAGCTCAGTCTCCATTGTGTCACGACGCAAAGGCTGCGCAGCAAGGTAGAGCGGCGGGTAAGGCGTGGGTGAGGCCAGACGGCTGCCGTGTGGAGATGCTGGAGGATGGTCTTCATCTCTGTTAGTTCCCTGCAGTTCAGAATCTGCTCTTCAGCTTTTTACGCTTAGCGACTCGGTTATGTTAGTGCTTCGAACAGACCGAATGGTTGTTTGCTGATATAAGTTAACCAAATTCACCAGAGATTGACGTATGCAATCAAAATGCAAATTTTTAATTTCCCACGAGAAATATGACAAGCGGATTGGATATTTGCGTTGGGCTGGCCAGCCATTATCGAAAGTTGCTCTAAGCAAAGGAAATCAAAGCTAGAAAACTTGCTCAATAACTGAAATAACACAGTGTCTGTACCGGTAAGTCTCTCTGCGGAGGTTGGCACATGAGACTTGGATTCTTGAAAAAACCCGTGTTCCGCAAAACTGTGTACTAAAAATAATAGTGCTTACGGGGAAATTGGGGTTGGGACAGACCACCCCAAACCTATATAATTGTGTATCCAGAGCGCTAACAAAACTAATAATTGGGGCCATGAGGGGCTACTTGGACAATGTGGGGAGGTAGCTCACAGTTGCTGACATTTGCGCCAGGAATTACTGTAAACGCCAAAAGCAGCTGAGTAAACATGCTGACCATTGGGCCTGGGCAATGCAGGTGGTCAGTGTGGTGGCTCTTCTGCTGGGGCCAGCGGTGAGTGCCTCCTACCACGAGCCCAGGGCGAGGCCGGGGGTATGTCTTACTTGGGAAGGTGACCTGGGGGCAGTGGCTCATTCTCATGGTACTCACATGATTCTAGCTTCACATGCCTAGGGGGGGAAATCACTTATAAAGTGACACATTTCTGTAGGTGTCATCTTCTATCTCTAATGTAATTTTATTTACTAGACTAAAACTTGAAAGAGAATTTCTTTTCCGGCCAAGATGCCATGTAAAGTTAAAAATTATGTCTCATGACTCTTCTCTCTTTGACTAACAAAGTAGGCTTGACCCATGGGGTCAAGGTATCGAGTATGAAGTGTGGAATTGAACAGCTTACTAAATAGGGTCTTCATCTTAAATATGTCATTTCCAAGAGACAGATCATTTGGCTTAGTCAACTTAAGTTTCTCTATTTACAAAAATATTATGAAAAATTAGATGGAGCCTGACCTGTGGTGGCGCAGTGTATAAAGCATCGACCTGGAAATGCTGAGGTCGCCGGTTCGAAACCCTGGGCTTGCCTGGTCAAGGCACATATAGGAGTTGATGCTTCCAGCTCCTCTCCCCTTCTCTCTCTCCTCTCTCTGTCTCTGTCTCTCTCCCTCTCTCTCTCCTCTCTAAAATGAATAAATAAAATAAAATAAAAAAAGGAAAAAAATGCTTCCTTTTAAAAAAAAAAATTAGATGGAATAAAAATTAGCTTGTCTTTTAGGTTCTTTATCCAAAATAAAAATCAACATTAACTGCTTGAGAAGTTTACAGATGCCCGATGACACAGGCCCCTGACAGACCAAAGGACTGTGTGACAGAAAGTTGTTAGTAGCGTTGTTACGATTTCTCATCTCTCCGTGGGTCACAGAAGAGGAGATAGAGACTTGCTGCAGACAGCGAGGGGAAAACCAAGCATTCAGGAAAAGCAAATTTCCATAAAATAGGCTGGAAGGTATAGAAGCAATATATTTCCGTGACTGAAAGAGAGAACGTAGGAGGAGATCCAGGAAATGGGAATAAAACTTCACAGGAGGGTTTAGAGCTTCAGCTTTAGAGCTAGTATGTTACCCAGTTCTAAAGAGAACTGCACAGCAGTGTGTTCACTGAGGAGTGTGGCAGTTCCGGGAAGACCTCTGGGTTCGTCTGAGCTCCATCCAGTCCGTCTTGCCTTCTTCACTAACGGTCAGAATAGCTGCGCTTTCATCTGTTAACACCCCTGACAATTTTTTCATTTATTTTCCAAGACCAACAAATTATACCCATTTTCTGTTTCTTTTCTTTCTTTTTTCTTTTTAGCACCATTTCTGCTTTCTACATAATAGGTGTAGAAGAGATTGATGGACATTAACAGTTCATTACTATAAGTCATGTCTCATCAGTTATAGCAGTCTTTTCCTTTTTTTTTTTTCCTTTTTTTTTTTTTTTTTTTTTTGAGGAGTTAGTGTTGGAAGAGGAAGGGAAGAGTGGTTAGAAATACAGGGATTCCAAAGTTTATAGACATTCACTATTCAATGCCATTAACATGTATGGAATTTTGATTAGATATTTTATACCTGTCACCTCCCCTCACCCTTTTGTAAAAAATTCTCAGTATCTAGCACAGCTCCTTCCAACTAGCAGGGACCTTGACAAATGATTAATGTAAGTCATGATTGGTCAAGTCAGCTGGGTTAGTTGCTTTCCTTTTTTTAAAAGACAGAAACACCAAAAAAAAAAAGTCACTCACAATGATTTTTGGAGAATAAATTATACTTTGTTCTCCAACTGGCTTGTTGAACACAAAGGGTGTGTAAGTTATGAGCAAATGCGACTTTATTCTTATTTTGTGGCAGAGAGAGGGACAGATAGGGACAGACAGACAGGAAGGGAGAGAGATGAGAAACATCAATTCTTCATTGCAGTTCCTTAGTTGTTCATTGATTGATTTTTCATATGTGCCTTGACCAGGGGTCTACAGTGGACTGAGTGACCCCTTGCTCGAGCCAGCAACCTTGGGCTCAAGCTGGTGAGCCTTGCTCAAACCTGATGAGCCCGCACTCAAGCTGGCGACCTCGGGGTCTCAAACCTGGGTTCTCTGCATCCCAGTCTGACGCTCTATCCACTGCGCTACCTCCTGGTCAAGCCAAATGCGACTTTATTCTTGACTTCTATGTATCCTCCGTACTTTATTTGATAAGGGTGTATGTCCCTGTCCCAGAACAAAAGTTTTAGCAGGTCCCAGGGCTTTTTTCTCTTTTGAAAAAAAAGAAGAGACAGCTCTGAAGTTACTTCCAGTCACACACATCCTTGATTCAGAAATGAGTCCTTTGTCATGACTGAAGAACAGAAACTTCACTGCATTACTCTTCTCTTTTCTCCCCATCTCGAGCTGGCTTCAAACAGGAGACCAGTTGCATGGTTAATAGCTCTTCTTCATCCTTTCAACCAGTTTGTCTTCAGCCTTCCGGGCTAGTTAAGTCCCTGCCCAGGTCACAGTTGGGGGCTGGTGTGCAGAGAGGGAGCGCTGGTCTGGGACAACTAGTCTCTGCTTAGCCAGGTGGCTTTGTGCTCTCCGGGCTGCTAGTTAAATTGGGTCCCCTCTATGGGGGTGCAGTTGACTATCTCATCCCGTTATGTGACTGTGGGGTCTTCCCAGGTTTCCTGGTGGGCTCGTTCAGCTCAGGTGACATGAGTGGGTGCACCGTGTGCACACTGGAGGTCCTTTCTCCCCCCTCTCCCCCTAGGACAAGCTGGCAGTCCAACTTCAGGCTCTTTCTGCTGAAGCCTTCTCGTGCTGCGGACCACCCTGTTGGGCAGGACCCAGAAGCCCCCTAATGCGTGTCTTCCCCATTGCCGCACAGTGCTTGGGACATTTTCATGTATCCTCTGTTCCTGACAAGGTCTAGGCGTACAGGAAAATTTCACGATCACTCCCCTCGGTCAGCTCCCAGAGCAGGTAGTTCCCTTTGTTCTGGTTTGCTAGATTCTTCTCAGGTAGGAGGCCAAGGCCAGTCCACGGTCACTTTGGCTGGCTCTGAGGCCAGTGTCTGTGTCCAACTGTGGAAAAGCTATCTGAGTTCTGCAGGGGGGTCCTTGGAAGCCCCCTTTCCCAGGGCTCGTGTTAGACGGTTGCATCACATCTCTCCGGAGAGGGAGACGTAGGTCTCAGGACAAAGCTCTCTGTCAGTTTGCGGTCTTGTTGTCTCATTTTCCCTGTCAGATACCTGTTACATTTGGAGCTTACTGAGGAGTCTGAGGGATCTAGGCAGGTTTCTTTCCACCCCTTTTTTTATCAGTTCTTTCATATTCTTTTTATATCCTTGATTTTGATGAAGGGACCAAGAGATGGGAAGAGGTTTTAATTCATCCCTTCTGTCAATCCCTCATATGAAACTGGAAGTCTACTCTGTCATCTGCTGGTTTCTCAGGAAAGACAGAGATCCATTGCATATCCTTTTAAACTCTCAACACAGCAGTTATTAAATGTGCTGTGAACACTGGCTTACAAATGAGTTTGTTCCACCCAGGATAGCCATGTCCTAGAGAGCCTGGGCTCTTTCTACTCTGTCTATATGATATTACCAGTAGCCAGCGCAGTGCCTGAGACGTGTGCAGGTTCAAAAATAATAGTGAAAACAGAATCAGTGCCCATACTACATGGCTTTCACAATCCCCGATGGAAGTCTGGTCACTGCTTATTGAGGGGATAACACGGGGTAGTGCCTTCTTGACGTAATCGGAGAGCTATCTGTAGTTATAGCAACATTCTCTTGATAAAACATGTCTATGATCCTTATAGGACTAAACATTATTATCACCGCCCTCTACTCTATATACATACTAATCATAACTCAACGAAGTAAACACACCCACCACATTAATAACATCAAGCCCAACTACACACGGGACGGCTGAATTCGTCTCAAAGCAGGGTGTAGGTGTTGCTGGTGGTGATAAGTGTGTGCGGAAGCAGGTTTGGGGGGAACACGAGATGCAGTTCAGGCTAAGAGAACAGCCGGTCCCAAAGCATGGGCGAGCAAGGAGGGTCAGGTCCGGACCCTGGGGCACTGAGGGGGTGTGGGAAGAATGAGAAAGGTGGGGTGAGGTCAGGTAACTGGGAGTTCATATGCCACTTTGAAGAGTTTGCATTTTATCTTTAGGATAATGGGGAGCTTTTGAAAACTGATAAGTGGAAAACATTAACCAAGCTTAGAATTTGTTTTTGCCCATTTATAAACGAAGCAGAAAATTCATTTACTGAAAGTGCAGCTTGGGGTGGTGAACACACAATACAATACACAGATGATGTGTTACAGCATTGTACCCCTGACACCTGTGTGATTTTATTCCCCAGTGTCGCGTCCATAAGGTCAATAAAAATACAGTAAAATAAACATGTATAGAATGAAGAAAAAATTGAGCTATGTCTTGGAAACTCTCATCACGAAAGCCCCGTGTTTCGCCTGACCAGGTGGTGTCACAATGGATAGAGTATTGGACTGGGACACAGAGGACCCGGGTTTGAAACCTCGAGGTCTCCGGCTTGAGCGCAGGCTCATCTGGTTTGAGCAAGGCTCACCAGCTTGAGGTCACTGGCTTGAGCAAGGGGTCATTCACTCTGCTGTAGCCCCCCTGGTCAAGGCACATATGAAAAAGCAATCAATGAGCAACTAAGGTGCTGCAACGAAGAATTGATGCTTCTCATCTCTCTCCCTTCCTGTCTGTCTGTCCCTATCTGTCCCTCTCTCTGTCAAAAAAATAAAATTAAAAAGCCCTGTGTTTCTGTTGGTTAGACATGTAAAACTTTGAATGGATCCACACCATTCTCAAGTGCTTATAACTTTCTGACCTTCAGTTTTAGGGGAAGGAGGAAATAACAAAATACTTGCTTAAAATTTGACGTGTTGGCTGTTTGTGTCTAATCAACATGAAGGGAGGGACTGGAAGATTTCTCTCTTCACTCCCTGAAAGCTGATCCTTTCCCCAAACCCTGATTTAAATCTGAGTAAAAACAAATCAAGTTCCATACAGGAGCATCAACTGTGTGCAGGAGAAATGCATTTCTACGTTAAAGACATTAGTGGAAGCCAAGGGGGGAATAGAAAACTGGGTTGGATGCGAGGAGCAGGGAGACTGGCCTGTGGCCTTCTCATCCGTCAGCTATGTGGGGGGAGGGGTTTCCGGCCATATGGGCACTGTAAGAAGCAGCCTTTCTGAGACAGCAAATTAGTCAGCACAAAACCCTGAAATCTAGTCCTGGCTCGAAAGGAAAGGTCATTCAAAACCTGTTGAAATTGTGATGGGATTAAAAGCTGAGAAAATTGCACAGACAGCAGCACTTTTAGGCAGAAAGCAACATTTGCCTGAAGGCCATCAAAGAGGCTCGGGAAGATACGGAGCAGTAATTGGAATTTCCTCAGTACTCAGGAAATGGCTCTGGTTATTTGTGGCAAAAAGTATCTTCACATCTCCCCAGCCAACGCGCTGCGGTATGTAATATGCCCAGGGCAATAGGAACTAGCACTTCCGGGCAGAAAAATGATCAAAGGAAGGATGGAGGCTGTAGAATTAAAATGTGAGCTGCTGAACAAGGCAAAGATTTTGAAGGGAGGCAAGAAGACAAAAATCGCTATTTCTGGAGAATTAGCTATTAAATCATGCACGTTTATTACAACCCGGCGTGACAGGTCCAGCTCCTGGTAAAGAAACATGTCAGAGCTTTAAGTCTGAAACGCCCATTCAAAGCGGTTATTGTGTAAAGTTAGCTACCCAGGTCTTTGAGCACCCCGTGCCATCTGCCAAGCACAGATGATCCCAGATGTCCTGTGTCTATTATGTAGAGTTTAGAGTCGCTGGGTATCACGTCCAAACCCATAAATATCTCACTGGGGAGGGGAGCTAAGATACTGTTTGTCCTGTCAATTGACTCGATTTTCTCATTAGTTCAAGTTACACAGCATGTTTACTTAGAGTCCTCCCTCACTCCAGTGTACCCCAAGTCCTCATATGCTGTAGAGGCGCCTGTTTTCACGTGCACCTCCAGGGTTCACACTCTACCTCCCTCTCTCGCGATGGGTTTGCACGAGGAGGGTCTGATCACTGGCTTGTGGTTGGATTTGGTCAATGGGAGCCACTGAGGGGACATCAGAGCAGGAGGCAGGTGAAGTCAATGTATTGGGTGCTCTGACTCTCAGCCTTGACCTTAAGTCTTAGTTCCTTTGGGGTGAACCTCTCCCACAGGTGTGGACCTCTCGAGGCTCCCTAGCTGCCTTCAGGCTTGGGGTCGGGGTCACTGGCTTCAGTTACTAGCCCCACGGCAATGTGCCGTCTCTTGGTTTTCTTTGTATGACCTTGTCCGACTTTGGTAGATGAGTCTTACAGTACAGTTCCTTGAATTTTCCGTCCGTGTCCATCCTCGACTCTGAGAGGTAGCCGGTTACTATAGTAATTCGAAAGGCTTAGCTTGCGAGGGAATATTTTCACGAGGTCTACTGAGCTGTCTGGGGAAAAGTTTGAAAGGTGACGGACAGGAAGCCAGTGAGAGCAAGGGGATAGAGACGAAGCCCTTGAAAACAGCAGTCAGCAGTCGTCACGTGGAGGTAGTACAGCCTGGAGCCTGGAGAGAGAGGTGTACACAATAGCTCAATGTTCCAGGTGCTCCGGTTGCCTCGTCCCTTGTAGTCTAACATCAAAAGACCGGGTTCGTCGTGTTCCGGAGGCCTTCCTGAACAGCGGGCTCCGGGACAAACATTGAAGAGTGTATTTTGTGTGAGAGAAAAGAAAAATATGTAGCTAGTTAAGCTCAAAACAATGATAGCTTAAACGGGGGTGGGGGGGGGGGCGGTCACGAGATGCCTACTTGTCGATTTTGGTTTTAAAGATGATGTCACTGACACACAGTTAGGAGGTATTTTGCAGAATCCAGGTTCTTCAACACAGTACCCCGTGTTCTCGTCCAACCCGAAGATGCCGATGTCCTATCTCTGGGCACCAGACGGGTGCACACCCTCTGTGAAGGACACGGCTGGGAAGAGGGAGAAGTCATGGACAGAGGACAGGAACCCTGTTCTAACAGGGGCGCCGAGGCAGGACCTCCTCCCCACTCCTGACTGTGTTTCTCCCTCTGGATGCTACGACGAACTGTTTTCCCTTTAGGGGAGTCTGGGTGGACCTGGAGTGGCCGTTTTTCATAGTCTCCTCTCCTTCGGCTCCCGGGACCTCCTCTCATCCTTGTCTCTTGGACTACAGAGCTTTCTCTCTAAAGGTTAAGTTGTCTGTTGTTTTTGGATCAAGCACGTCAACAGGGCCCTTAACTTCTCTTTCAAGTTTCAGGAAGCTAAGTAGCCAGTTGCTTTATTTATTTATTTATTTTTTTTTTCATCTAACAGTAGCTTCATGGTGCCTTCGTTTCAACAAAGTGGCTTGATGTCAAGGAACCAAGTGCCTCATTGTCCTGAGCCTGCGCCTGGGGAAGGATGACAGCCTGTGTGTGAGCCTGTGTAGTTTAAGAACCTTCGATGCCTGTGACTTCCTGCCTCCCGCATCTCCATTGAATACTTGGCACCAGCTTGATAGGGCTTGTGACATCCTCTCTGCGATGATTTTACTCACCCAGAGGAAAACGGCACATTGCGAAGCATTCTGTCTCAAGAAACTTCTGTCAGTTGCTTGGAACTCAGAAAACATAGCTTTCATGGAAATAAGGATCCCAACGGAGCTGAGGTTTTCTCATTAGCACGCAGGATTATATTAAATCCATGCGTGGCTAATGTAGAGCGCTAACCTCAATTCTGGAGCGTGTCACTGAGCAGACGAGAGTCAGTGAGATGAAAGAGGACTTCCTCTTGTTCTGTTCGGGAAAGAGAACAGTTTTAGACTCCCCTCTTCACCCGCACGTGTCTCCCGCAGCTGGGGCACGTGCTCGGCTCTCTTCAGGCTGGTCTAGAGAAATAGGAGGTCACAGCGAACTCCTACCCTACTCCCAAGTCTTCGCATGCTCCTCAAATTCGTCATCGAAGGGGTCCAACCTCTGAATGAGTTCGGTCTGAGAGGGTGTTCTGTGACGGAACGAGCTGCACTAACGTGTGAAGGGAGAGCAGTAGCTCCCATGTCTTGGAGACCATTGTAGTTTTCAAAGGATGATGACTTCATCATGATTTTTCTTGATACAACCTTAGGATAACGAGGGAGTTGAGTGAAATCGGGAAGAACCAAGTTCTCGAGTTCCCTCCCCCCTTTCACTGATTGCTTCTCTGACATGGAGTTTTCCAGATGCTCAGAGGTTGGCAGTGGCCCCCTTGGCAGTGGCGCTAGTGGGTGATGGTGAGCAGCCTGGGAGGGGCAGGACTTGCTCTGCACTGGGATGTCACCTATCCTGATTGTCAACTAGGGAAGCCATGTCTTAACGTTTCTTATTTTTCTCATAAAGGCCCAAACACAATGGCCTTTACAAAGATGTATTCCAGAAAGGTTTATAGAATGGTTGGATCAAAGAAGATAGGGTGTGTTTTTTTTTGTTTGATTTTTTAAATTTATTTAAGTGATGCATTTCTTTCCTATCTTAGACTTCAGTGACATGCAGCCCATTCTAACACCATAGATGCAATATTCTATTTCTAAGTCCAGCAATCTGAAATGTTATCCTTGAGCATAAATCTTTTTTGGATTTGCCTTCTCATTGATTTTTCTCCCCTCTGAGCTGTACTTTCTTTTTTTTTTTTTTTTAATCTGTTCCATCATGGAAATGCGTCTGGGTAGAGGTCAGGGAAGGGGCTGTCAGTCGCAGACTGATGATGAAAATGAATGACTCAGAGCTATGAGAGAGCTCTGGGGGTGGTCTTTCTCGGTGGGGAATGGAATTAAAGTGGGAGCTTCTCACCCTCTCGGGCAGGTTTGGGGCAGAGGTCTGGGGGATTAGCTGGTACCCGCATTCCTTCAGGGTTGCCTCATGCAGCCTTCAGGCTGCGGGCCACCGTTTTGTCATTACAGACTCTTCATATACATTTTTTTCCCTGGATCTTAGGAGAGAGAGAGAGAGAGAGAGAGTGTGTGTGTGACTGTGTGTGTGTATTTTTATTTTATTTTAGGATTGTTTTTGGTATTTACTTCAGTAATCACTATGAAAGAAATATTTGGATACCTTGCTGGGGAGACGTGGGGAGAAGATGAAGAATGGCGTGTTTCCTTTCTCCTCTGGTAGAGGAAGCCTCTCACAGAGAGATCTTTGCTTTCCAACCTTTTTACCCATGGGGACCGGTGAAAATAGGAGAATTATTTCTAGGACCTCTAAGGCAGAAATCACCCCGAGCATAAGTGAATCCGACTAAGACCAATGGGTCTCTAACCTTCAGACGGCAGCAGGGTCTGTAACCTTCAGACGGCAGCAGGGTCTCTAACCTTCAGACAGCAGCAGGGTCTCTAACCTTCAGACGGCAGCAGGGTCTGTAACCTTCAGACGGCAGCAGGGTCTGTACCCTTCAGACAGCAGCAGGGTCTGTACCCTTCAGACAACATCAGGGTGGTTAGCTCTTTGGTGGACCGGCACGGAATTTCTGATGAGCCAGTCCGCGGACCAGCAGTTGACAAACACCACTAAGCTGAAGCACGAGGAGGAACTCACAGGTAGACTGACTTGGGGAGGGGGTGTTCCCACCCGGAGCAGTAGCTATGCATGTAAGTGTGAGGTGACGTGACCCAAAACCACGTTTTGAGTTTCGAAGCACGTTACTGCCGGGCCTGTGTGGGGGTAGCTGAGCGATGGGAGACGAACAGCGCTTCCAGGGCCAGGCCCGAAGCCCTCGGCATGCGCGTGCGCGTGCGTGTGCGGGAGTGTCGATTTTCTTGTGAAGTAATGAAAATGTCTCGGAGACCTCAGAGTCGGGTTCTGAAATAATTACGTTTCCCGCCACCGTCATAAAGATTATGCTCAGAGGGATGTTGCAGGTGTACTAAGAAAACAGAGTGTGGGAGACAGGCAGGCATCCATCATTCCGGTCCAGGTGAGCGGACAGGAGGTCCCCGGTTCCGGCCGTCACCACGGACCCGGAGTGGAGGTCACACTGAAGTCTCCCTGACGGTGCCGACAGGACAGGGGCCGGGGAGCCCTCGGGTGTGTGGTGAGGGAGACAGGGGTTGGGGTAACTCCTGCGTTAGGATTCAGGGTGACCCCTCAGCTTTTCTTACCAGCTGTGCTCTGCCGAACGCAAAAACAGCAGTTTATACAGAAAAGGGTTGTGGAGACACCAGAAGGCTAGAACCTCATTTTCAAGTCTTTTTTTGTTTGTTTGTTTTGCCCCTTCTTTAGGTAAAAATCACCTCCTTGTTGCTAATTAGAGACTTGCCACACCTTTTGACCAAGCTGCATTCTGAATAGTTTACAAAGACGCCCAAAAGAAAGTCTGAAACGCAGTTCTGAACACTTGGGGGAAGTTGAGCAGAGCTCCTGCATTCCGCTTTAGTGTTCGCTGAACCGAATTGGAGAACAGGTTATTGTTGGAGGGCAGGTTATTGTTTTTAATATTCAAGTTCTTTCTGAGGTCCGATCTGACCAGCCTTCTTGGTAACCTGGAGATAGATGTTCAAGGCGATCCTAGAGTTCAGGAACAGAGCGGTCTGAGAAGCTCCATGTGGTCAGATCTTTTTTATTTATATATTTTTCTTCATTTACTATAAAGAAAGCTGTTAGGTGTATAGCTACTATCCCAAAGGGAAATAGAAGAATACCTATCTTTTATGGAGTCTATATGCCAGTAGGTTGATCATCTAATTTAGTTTTGCTTAAAGCATTTTAAAGTGTGTGCATATGCATGCATTCATGTGTGTGTGTGTGTGCGTGCGTGCGTGTGTGTGTGTCTGTGTGTGTGTGTATATTCCTAAACTTGACTTTAAGAAAATTTTTTAAAGTCAACTTTTGAGTTCGTAGTTCAGTACCTTTTTTAAATTGGATTTTTCTCTCTGCAGATGTCTAACAGTGTGACCTAACCTGCATTTTTTTAAGGCTTTTGTTCAATTTGTTGCAAGTTCCTGACATTTCCTTTTACTGCTTTCATGTTTCTTTGAGATCGTAACGGATATGGCCCCTCCTGTTCCTTGGCACGTGGGGTGTTTCTGTCCCATCCGAGACAGTTCCCTGGATACCTCCAGAAGGCCATCAATGCCCTCACTCTGCGTTGGGTATTGGACCTGTTTGCATTGCAAATATCTTGATGATAACGCTGTGGGTTCGGCTCTGCTTCGTGCGGCTCAGGGGCAAAACCAGCGCATTAGTGCATTGATCTTGACAGCAAACGTGCGTTCCTTTTGCTACTCGACGGAAGCGTGTCCAGTAGATCGTCTTTTCTGGCCGACATGGTCATTATCTTTTATCGGCTCAGTCTTGCGGTTGGACTTTAGGTAAAATTGGTCCGGAGAACATAGCAGAGATGCCTGAGCCCAGCCTCGTCAATGTCAGAGGAAGCCATTGAGGTCCCGGGTGCTAGGTGAGGGTGTGTGTCTTAGCTCACGTTGCTGACCCAGGGGTAGAACTTCAGTGGTCTGGGGAACACGCTAGTCTTGTCCCCACCCGGACGGCATGCTGCATCTTTCAGTGCGTTGAGACCTTGTGTCCCACAACAAGGGAGCTGACAGTCCGATCAGCGGCAGTTCCTCCAACAATCACATACCGAGAAACGACTGACTGTGTGCCGCCTCCGTGGCCGGGGCATAAATAAAGAAGATGGGATTTCCGGCTTTTAACTGAAAGATCAGGGTGTGTAAATGTGAGAGCAAAAACAATGTACTGTGGGCCCATGGAAGAAAAAACTAATTCTGTCTGCGACCAGTGGAACCGTGAAGAAGCAGCAGGTTTTGACAGGTTGGGAGTAGCGATATCGGCATTCTAAGCAGAATAAATACCAGAAAGCAGAGGGCCGGCGACTCCGAAAGGCAAGGATGATTTTGGACAGCACATCTCTGCTAGGGCCATGGCAGAACGTGTCCAGGAGAAGAAAGAGTTGAATGGATAGTTTCCCAGCATTTTTGAAATCATACAACCTAAGCTGCCCACCTTTACAAAAGTTCACAGAGTCTGGGTGTTTCTGTCTCCTTCCTGCTCAGCTCCGGGGCCCCGTTTGATGCCGCACGTCCACGATGCCCTTGTTGACCCTCCGATGGTCAGCCCTTCTCAGTTCTGTCACCTGCAGAGATTCTGTCCTGCTAACCAAGAGTTGGATGCCTGGAACACATGCAGGTGCTTAAAGAATACTCGACAGAAGTAGTGATTATGGCTCAGAGATTTTCACCCATGGCTGGGTCTTTTTTTCCCCCCTGCTTCTTTGCCAGTGACTAGCATTTTACTCATTAATGGTTTGAGAAATAAATCAGTGAGTGCGTGAATGCACGGGTTCTCAGTGGGTGGATGAGTTTTTGAGCGTTTCCATACAAAGTATGTTGTGAAACATCAACTGGCCCGTAGCTAACTATTGCTAGGAGCTATAACTAGACAGTAAGTAATGGGTATTACCGGTCCCCCTCTACTTTCGGCATTCCGGACGGAGGGCCTCAAGGGTTGGGACACTTCAGGTGAACCCGTGTCCCCTGACTTTCTTTTGTTTTCAGCATTTTTTTTTTATTTTTTTATTTTTGTATTTTTCTGAAGCTGGAAACGGGGAGAGACAGACAGACTCCCGCATGCGCCCGACCGGGATCCACCCGGCACGCCCACCAGGGGCGACGCTCTGCCCACCAGGGGCGACGCTCTGCCCACCAGGGCGTCGCTCTACTGCGACCAGAGCCACTCTAGCACCTGGGGCAGAGGCCAAGGAGCCATCCCTAGTGCCCAGGCCATCTTTGCTCCAATGGAGCCTCACTGTGGGAGAGGAAGAGAGAGACAGAGAGGAAGGGGGGGGTGGAGAAGCAAATGGGTGCTTCTCCTATATGCCCTGGCCGGGAATTGAACCCGGGTCCCCCCGCACGCCAGGCCAACGCTCTACCGCTGAGCCAACCGGCCAGGGCCCTATGCTGTCAGTTTAATACTGCGCTTCTGTTGGGTGTTTGATGCAAGGTGCAGCGTTAATCTAATCGTTATAGGGTTGACCAGTGCCACACAGCCCGATTCTCTCCCCAGGCTGTGCTCTGACCCAGTCTCTGGACAGACAATTTGCAAAGGCTACATTGATTTACTACTTCTCTATTTATTTATTTTTTATTCAATCCATGTCCACAGCTGGGTTGCAAGCCCCAGGAAGCAGGGGCTGTCCCACCTTGCTCCTGAGCCGCGTTCCCCAGGACAAGGTGCAGGGTCAACAGGGAATTTGCAGCAGCTCTCTTTGTCCTACAGGGTCCCTCATCCTCCCTCTAACTAAAGAGCACACTCCAAAATAGAACTTCATGGGGTTTTTTTCATTCATTTGTGTGGCTGATGCCACTGTTGATGACGTCAGAAAAGCACCTGTTTAGACCCCCTGACGGTGGAACTTGTCTAGTGAGTTGATTATGACTTGAACCCAACCAATGGGTGGGCCAGGTGAAGCCATCAACGTGAGCTCCGCGGAGGGCCGTGCTGCACAGGAGGCCGCGCGTGGATCTCTTTGCTCTGCAGGAAGCACGCCATTCAGTCATCTGAATGAATTCCCTATCCGGTTTCTCCCCGGAGAACGGTTGCTGTTCAAAATAGTGGTTTGGATATCATCAGCTAATATTCAGATGACTATGTTATTTTATTTTATTTTTTGTGACAGAGACAGAGAGAGGGACAGACAGGAAGGGAGAGAGATGAGAAACATCAGTTCTTTGTTGGGGCACCTTAACTGTTCATTGATTGCTCTCTCATATGTGCCTTGACGGAGGGGGGGACGGGGGGGGCGCTACAGCAGACCGAGTGACCCCTTGCTCAAGCCAGCAACCTTGGGCCCAAGCTGGCGACCTCCAGGTTTCGAACCTAGGTCCTCCGCTCCCAGTCCGATGCTCCATCCACTGCGCCACCACCTAGTCAGGCTCAGATGACTATTTAAAGTGACACAGCACATCTCCACTATCCCAGGGCTGGAAAAGTAATTATCAGGCTAACCCACACACATGGTTTTCGCTTTTAAAATGAATCCACCCTTAGTTTCTGTGCACTGACACTTTCACCTGCGTGGAACCACGAGCAGTACTCTGGATGGGAAAGAGTTGATAGAGCATCTTCAAAGCCTTTCTGTTTCTGAAGTGTGCCGTTTTTGCTGTAAGCGGAGGGATTCACAAAGTAGCTGAAATAATTTGCTTTTTTTTTTCTGGTGGCTTTCTAACTTATAGCCAGTCAATTTTTCTTTTTCTTTTTCTTTTTCTTTTTCTTTTTTTTTTTTTTTGTGGTCAAATATCAAGATTTTCTGAGGCTAAATATAGCTCATTTCAGCTAGCAAAATGTCATTTGCAACTGCAAGTGGCCATCGGCACAGAAAATGCAAACCACTTACTATTAATGTTTGCAAAACAAGTAACACAGAGATTGGATAGGAGATTGCTATTTACATAGAGATGGCAGTTATCAAAAATGTAGCAAGAATACAAGAAGAGGGCAGAAGGAAGCTCTTACATGGAGGGTATAACCAGGGACCACCAGGTGAAAATATGTAGCAGGCACCAGAGCAGCACCTTATACAAATCCCAGGAGCTGCAAAAGGAGGGAACACAGTGTATAAAAATGACAGAAAGCATTGAAAGTATCACTGCAGGAAGGAAAGTCCTGGTGGAAAGAGAAGCAAGCTGTAAGGATTTGCTACAAGTTAACAAAGCTGTGGTTGTAGTTCAGTGGACATTACTAAATTCTTACGGGGCATTTTAAGCTCTTTGAAAAAATTAATGAGGAGAAGACAGAAAGGAAACTCAGAGATTGAAGTCCCCAAAACACTAGAATGCCATATTAGTCCATTTGCAATTAGTGATTTCTCTCCATTTAGCTTTTGTAAATAAATGTACCTAATATATAATTAGATAATTGCAAATGACTCCATTTGGTGGTTAAGTCCCACATTAAGGAACTCCGACCCAGGGTATTTGCAGGAAGGAGAGTTACATGCATCCAGGTGCACTGAGGTGGCCACCTGGTCACGGGACGGGTGCCCAGGATTGGACAGGATACTACTGATTTTGAGCTGCACCCACGCCTTTTCCATCTTGTGAAAAGCACACCTGGAGAGGCTTACATAATTGGCAACCTAAAAAGAGACAATGACACACAGGCAAAATACTAATGCCGATACTAGATTGGCTGGCAGGCTACAGTCGCTGTTAGCGTCTGTATTGATGGTCCCTGTCTCTCTCACTGTGTTCCAGATACGCCCAGAACATATTAGCTCCTACGCTTCCCACAGCATTCTCACGTTTCATTTTTATCCTGAGTTGCTCTCCAAGTAAACTGAGGCTCGCGGACGTTAACAGTCGCAGTGTGCGCTCCCGGCTCCCTGACAGTCGGATTAGACAGATTGGTATATTTAAACAGTCGATTTTGCTAAAGAGATGAACCACAGTCAACTGAAATGTAGACTAGGTTTGTATTTCTCGTTTCCTTGGATCAAGTTTGTATTTCTTGTTTCCTTGAACATAACTGTGTTGCTGCATAAATACCACATAGGTCATGATTACAAAAAAAAAAAAAAAAAAACATAGAGAATTGGAACGCACTAAAATCACAGCGTCTGGGGGGGACCCGAACTGAGCGTGTGCTTAGCAAGGATCTGTTGAATTAAAAAGCATTTCTGAATTGGAAGGGGCTTTAGGAGTCACTGGTTAGTCCCCTTCTGTTCTTCTTTACGCAAAAGACTTTTCAACACCAGCCCGCAGTGCTGAAGGGATCAGAGATGATCTGTGAGTAGAGACAGAATATATAAAAGCTCAGTCCACACTCTGTTGTTAACCCTTATAGTGAATCACGGGTGTTCTTTTTTTTAACAAAAAATAGTTGTGCTCTCGATTTATTTGCACAGACACAGCCTTTTCTGTTTTGAAGGGTCATTGTTGCTTTCTTTTTCTCTTTTGGTTCCCTAAATATAAGTATTTTCACATCACTGTTATAGTAAAAAATTAGACCCTGGCCAGTTGGCTCAGTGGTAGAGCATCGGGCCAAAGCGTGGAAGTCCTGAGTTCTATTCCCGGCCAAGGCACACAGGAGAAATGCCCATCTGCTTCTCCACCCTTCCCCCTCTCCTTTCTCTCTGTCTCTCTCTTCTCCTCCTGCAGACAAGGCTCCATTGGAGCAAAGTTAGCCCGGGCACTGAGGATGGCTCCATGGTCTCTGCCTCAGGCACTAGAATGGCTCTGGCTGCAAAAGAACAATGCCCCAGGGGTAGAGCATCACCCCCTGGTGGGCATGCTGGGTGGATCCCAGTTGGGCGCATGTGGGAGTCTGACTGCCTCCCAGCTTCTCACTTCGGGGGGAAAAAATAGTAAGAAATTAAAATAAAACTTTATAAAGGTGAGGTCAGGAGCAGGTGGAGTTCTCATAGGAATATATCTCTTTTTTTATGAGATATACTGGGGATCATAGGAAATTGGGCAAGATGAACTGAATGGTGATGTTGGTTACAGAATTAGCATATTCAGTAGTAGAACATATAGCACAAGCCATTTCTTGAACACTAATTTACTGAAAACTAAGCTGCCATTTATTTAGTACTTACTGAATGCCAGGCAGTGAAATTGGTGCTTCGAAATGTTATCTATTTAAACTGCATATAGACCCAGGACAGTGTGATTGTTTTCCCCATTATATTACGGAGAACTGTGTCATTTTAGATAGAAGTGACAGGTTTTGTGCAAGACAAGTAATTTATTACTATTTCAATCAGGAAATGTTCATCATTTGGGCCAGAAACTAATTGTGACAGAGGTTAAAGGTGGCATTTCCATTGCATAAAAGCCTAAAAGGAAGAAAAGAAGCAAGCAAGGAAAAATAGAGGCTTGCTTAATATACACGGGATTAATATACATGGGAAATTTAAATCACCCATACATTTAATTGACAGGATAATTTGAAAGTCATCTCATCTGTTTTTACAATGAGTCCTAACAATCTCTGTTGGGTTTCCCATTTCAAAGAAATTTGTAGGACCGACTTAAGTTATTATAGGATTTGGAAATAAGCTGCATTTAAAAATATTTTGTAAGTCACGCCATTCACTTCTATAATTAGTGTAATTAGTTTCGATGGTTGAGTTTAGTAGTTATCAGATGAGACTTTCCCTCTTTCACACACACACATACACACGCGCGCACACACACACACACACACACACGCTTTAACTTTCCTATTTCCAGATTCTTAGTCCAATGCCAATGTTTTAGTACCTTACACATTCCTTTTACTCTATCATAATGTCATCCCACAGCAAGGGAAATCACAGAATGTCAGTCACATATATGACTTTCCCCCTTCTCCTTGCTTCAGTCACAGGAAACTAAACTTACCATTTTTCTTCTTTTATGTCTGTTGAATGATTAGAAAGGCCTCATATAATAGATTAAGAGCCATATGTGAGCTGTGTCTCCTTAGGCATATTCTAGACACAAATAAATTGCTAAGTATAACAAACTACAAATTTCTTTTCATTAATATAGCACATTGAAGTAATATTTCATTTTGGTCTCAGGATTAATGGGGGGGAAAAAACCCCAAACTTGAACCCAATCTTCCTGTATGTGTTTGGTGGGGTCGAAACAATATATTTTCCCGGACGTGGGAAATTGTTATGTGGAAGTGATAGCCCCATATCTGTCAGCATACAACTTTCTTATATTGCTTTTAAAATATTCCGAGGGGATTTCAGAGTAGAGTTCTGACCTAACGTGATTAAAATACACAGTCCCACTGGCTGTCAGCTCTGCCTTGCCGTCTTCGTTATGTAACACTGACTTCGGAGACGCCCCGGATGAGTCTGCCATCGAGGATGATGTGACATCCCAGATAAATCGGGCTCAGGCTGAGGGGGAGGGGAGTGATACCTCGTTCCCCTGTTATAACCCGTGTTTAGTGCCCTTCAACTAGCTCATCGCTTTGTCTATTTTCCTTATCAGGAGAGATCTGGGCTGGCTAACCCTTTGCAAAGAGCCAGTGGAAAAAAAAAGATAACTAGTTTCTTGAGAAGAACTCAGACGCACCTTCCAACGTCCGTGAAAGATTCATTATCAGCTTTAATGCAGGGGGCAAGCTGTGAGACACTCACCATCCATCATGAGTGACATTCCCTCATGTCCACCGCTTCTCTGAAAAATCTCTTTCTCCCTTTTTTTTTACTCTTTCTGAACTCTGGTTTTCCCCCGGGGACACAGCTGCCTCTGACCGTGCGTGAGCCGGACAGCGGAAGGGCTGTCCTCCTCTTCGCTCCTAATGGCAGTTCCAGGACCCTGTTCTTTCCGTTTCTCTACCGGTAGCCCACGCTCAGTCACTCTCCGTGGATGGCCACGCTTCCCGTGTCACTGGGGCGGTGCAGGTGCAGAGGGAAGGGCTCTCCCCGTCTGAGCTCCGGCCACCCCTCTGTGTGCGGAGTCTGCCGTCTTCCCACCTCTTCCCATGGAAGTGCTCGGGTCCATGACCAGCCCCTCCTGGGCTGTTCCATTGGCCTGACCGCCGACTGTGCCTTCACTCCTTTTAGACGTCATTAAAAACACGTGTCTGATGCCGTAGCCTCCTCTCGGGGTCCCCCGTTTCTCTCTGCAGGGATACTCCATGGAGGTCTGGTGTGTATCTGATTGTAGGCTCTGACTCCTCTTCCTCCGTACCTGACAGTCCCTCAGGAAGGGGACTTTGCCACAGTCAGTCTACTGAACCCCCCCCCCAGCGGTGTCACTGATTTCCATTTCTTTCTTTTTTTAATTTTTTTTTTATTTGTTCATTGAGGAGAGGGAGAGACAGAGAGAGAGAGAGAGACAGAGAGAGAGAAGGGGAGGAGGAGCAGGAAGCATCAACTCCCTTATGTGCCTTGACCAAGTAAGCCCAGGGCTTCGAACCGGCGACCTCAGCATTTCCAGGTTGACGCTTTATCCACTGCGCCACCACAGGTCAGGCTAACTTTGTTTTCTTATACCACCTGGTCTCTCTTCTTCCTTTACCACCAGAAGCAGATTCTTCACACAGCCGCCAAAGGGATTCGTTTACGAGAAAAGTCATATCTCACATCGCCGTTCAGAGCCCACCGCGTCTCCTCATCGCATGCAGAATCCTTCCGACCACTCACAGGGTTCCCGGGATCGAGCCTCCTGCTGACTCGCAGCTCTCATTTTCTGCCCCTCTCCCATTGGTCATGTCTCTCCTTCACCAGCCTCCTTGCCCTTCCTCAGACCTGCCACGCATGCGCCCGCTTCATTGAATTTGTATAAAGCTGTTCTCTGCTGGGAACTCTCTTCTCCCGGACACGTAGGTGACTCTCTTTCTCACCTTCTTCATATTATTGCTCAAGTGTCTCCCTTACCGTGGGGCCTGCTGGATTCGTCCCTAACCCCACGTCTTACAGAACGTCTCACTTCCATGTGTTTGGTTTTCAATTCACATTATATGATATATTACCATACGTGACATATATATATATATATTTTTTTGGTCATTCTTTTTTTGATTGTTAATTAGATTATGAACAGTTTTATCCTGTTAGTCACGGCGATAACCTTGGATGACAGCTAGTCCTGGGTGCGTAGCAGATGTTCTAAAACCACAGGGAAAATCGTTGACTGTAAGTCCCTAGTGATGTGGAGGCCATGTAGTGGGTGGCTGTCCCCAAACTTCCATAATAGGCTTGCACTTATCATTCTGAAATCTTTGTTGAAACGTGGCTATCCATTTTACATGGTCTGAGCTTTTGGGCTCCAATTTGAACATTATGATGGAATTTTAATTGTTTTTATTTCTTTTTGAATGAAAGAAAATAAGTGAAGAGGGAAGGAAGGAGGGAGGAAAGAAGAAAATAAAACATAAGGCAAAAATGGAATTTTCTCTTCTAAAATGAATAAATTTACATTCTGACAAAAAACAAACAAACAACTTGTCAATAAAATTTGAAGTCAGTAGGCAGCCTGACTAAAAGTTTTAGGTGATGCCAAATTTTAGGCCAATTTAACCAAGCTGGAATCAGCTTGCAACTAGTTGAAAATATAGTAGAAGGTACTTTATATGAGGGGAACCATTCCAACAACAGATTTGTTCTCAAAGCATAGTGATAATATTAAGAATTAAATAATAATAATTTTTATGTGTGGTGGTAGTGGAGCACTCCACAATGCCAAAACCTTGAGTTATGGCTTCCCTGGGGGCCTAGTCAGCAGGATATAAATGAAGCAGGGTCACAGAATCACAGCGAAATCATACAGATCTGGTGTTATGTGTTGGGGATTCTTCTCAGTAATTTATGTTTTGAGTATTATAATAGGTAGTGGTTGCAAAGATAGATGATAGATAGATAGACTACACAGATATATATATATATAAATATATATACTTTAAAAAGATATACATAACTTTATATTATTACTCTGATGGTTAATTAAATTAATTATATGTGTCAAGTTGACTGGGCCACGGGGTGCCAGATATCGGGTCAATCATTACCTTGGGTGTGTCTGTGCAGATGTTTCTGCCTGACATTAACAGTTGCATTGATAGACTGAGTAAAGCAGATTGCTCTCCCTAATATAGATGGGCCTTATCTAATTAGTTGAAGTCCCAGATAGAACAAAAGGGCTGAATAAGAGAAAATATTTTCTGCCCATCTGCCTTTTGCTGAAACATTGATTTTTCTTTTTCCCATCGTCTTTGGGCTCAAACTGAAACACTGGCTCTTATTAGGTCTCAAGCCCACAGGCTTTTGGACCGGAACTACATCATCATACCCCCTGGTTCTCAGACCTTCGCATTCAGACTACAGCTACATCATTGCATTTCTTGGGTTTCCAGCTTTCTGACTGCAGATCTTGGGAATTATCAGCCTCAACAATCCCATGAGCCAATTCCCTATAATAAGTCATTTTTATATATGAAATATATGGCATATAGGCTAAGTTATGTCTATATCATATGTAGAGAACACACACTCAGTTGGTTTTATTTCTCTGAAGAACTCTAATACAGCTACATGGTGGTTTATTTCTTTTTTGGGTTACGGTAATTGAATTCCAGAAATACTTTCAATATCTTGGTGACAGTCAAGAAATCATTTCTGTACCATCTTCAGGCCACCAGTAGCTCTCCTTGTTTCTCATCTGCATCAGCTTCTCCTACTTCCCATATAATTAACAATAAAGAAAGTCATCAGAAGAATTGAAATGAAAGCTCTTGAGAGCTTCACATGCTCTTCTATGTCCCTGTGACTTCATGCCTTTTAATGGACTATCCCTTCTTCTCTTCACTGTCAAGTTGGTCTTCCTTTAAGTATCACCTCCCCCAGGAAATGTTCTCTTGTGCCCCAGTCGGCTGTAGAGGTCCATTGTCAATCCCCTACTTGTCTCCTAGACAAGACTCCGCTGTAGGACACACTGTACAACACTACAACAACTAGTATGCCTGTACGAGTCTCCCAGTAGAAAATACTAAGGCTTTTGAGAGTAGTAACGACACCTTGTTAATAATTCTTTTGTCTCCAACTCCTGGAATAGTGCCAGGCATGAGTATTTGTTGAAAAAAATTATTATGATGATAATAATTGTGTCAATGTGATAATTATAATCACTGAGAATCATTTAGTTTTGGACTAATTATTTTCTTCACATTAAAATTGTCCTAAAGCTAAAAAAAAAATCTCAGTTATTTAAAATTAAGTAAACACGGCCCTGGCTGATTGGCTCAGCAGTAGAGTATCAACCTGGCATGTGGAAGTCCCAGGTTTGATTCCCGGTCAGGGCACACAGGAGAAGTGACCGTCTGCTTCTCCCCCCCTCCTCCCCCCCTTCTCTCTCTCTTCCCCTCCCTCAGCCATAGCTTGAATGTTTTGAGCAAAGTTGGTCCTGGGCACTGAGGATGGCTCCATGGCCTCACCTCAGGTGCTAGAATAGCTCACTTGCTGAGCAACAGAGCAGCAGCCCCAGATGGGCAGAGCATCGTCCTATAGGGGTCCTTGCTGGGTGGATCCCAGTTGGGGCACATGTGGGAGTCAATCTCTCTGCCTCCCTGCCTCTCACTTAACAATAAAAATATATTAATTAATTAATTAATTTAATTAAATAAAATTAAGTAAACCCAACAACATTGTTTTTCCCTTCCCTACTGCACAAGGAAAGGGGGAGGCTCCTGCTCTTAGTTCGTGGAATGTCACCAAGCCATCATTGTGTTTGATGGTGCCTTCGTTACGTATCATGCATTGATTGGCTCTCTAAACAAAACTGCTTTCCTCTGAGGACAGGCTGGTGCCTTTGGTGCCTCACGTGTGACTGGCGGAGAAGCAGGAGTCATCATCCTCATTCTACTGAATCAGAGCAGTCAGTTTACCTGTATTTTCAGTGTCGGTTATAAATCCAGTGTAAAAAAAAAAACATTGGATACCAAGTGCTTTTAAAAGTCCAATGTTGGCAAAAAAAAGAAAAGAAAAAATGAAATGACACCCATGTCTTTATTACATTGAGGGCCAGATTCTCTAGGCAGATTTTTACCTTACAAAAACACACAAAAAAGATTCACTTTGTATCTGATTCTTTTTAAGTTTACTGCTTGATTTATTTGGCCTTAAGGTACGTCTAATGAGAGAGTATTTGAGACACTCATAGAGGGAGTGGGAGCCATGCTAAACAGTCCGTCAGAGCAAGCCAATTCCAGAGAAAGGCAGACCAGAGGAAACTGTTTAAATATTTAATAGACAGGCTCTTGAAAAGATTCCATCTCGTCTCCCTCAATCAATGAATGGCAACCGCTGTGAGGAAAATTCCAGTTCATTTGAGAGGACTCTGCAGTGAGCTGAACTGTCGGCGGAGGGCGGGGCGGGGCGGGGAAGAAGGAAGGCACGGGAGATAGATGGTGATGGATGAAGACGGACTTTGGGGGTGAACACACCAGATGGAGTACAGAGAGGTCTTGTAGAATTGTGCACCTGAGACCTGTATAATTATCTTAACCAGTGTCACATCAATAAATTTAAAAAAAGTAGACTGTCCTAGAAAATAGTATCGTGTCACCAGAGATATTGAGAAATAGTGTGGAGAGCTGTTGGCTTTGGAAGAGGGGTTGAAGGAGTGACTTTGAGGGTCCTCTGTGAGCTGTAAATGTCAGCTGGGGAACGCAATAACCTATCATGTGATTCAGCTAGAATTACGTGTAATCTAGTCTTCTTTAATAGGCACTTTTTCATTTCTGTTTTACCATCTTGATAATTTTTAGACCTTACTGTAATTCCCATGTGTGGTCTCTTAAATCTTTTGTGTGTGTGTGTGTGTGTGTGTGTGTGTGTGTGTGTATTTTTCTGAAGTGAGAAGCGGGGAGACAGACAGACAGGAACCACCTGTGCCTGACCAGGAACCACCCAGCATGCCCACCAGGGGGCGATACTCTGCCCATCTGGGGCATTGCTTCATTGCAACGGGAACCATTCTAGCACCTGAGGTGGAGGCCACAGGGCCATCCTCAGCGCCTAGGCCAACTTTGCTCCAGTGGAGCCTTGGCTGCAGGAGGGGGAGAGAGAGACAGAGAGAAAGGAGAGGGGGAAGAGTGGAGAAGCAGATGGGCACTCTTCCATGTGCCCTGGCTGGGAATTGAACATCACATGCCGGGCCGATGCTCTACCGCTGAGCCAACTGGCCAGGGCAGTCTCTTAATCTTAATATCCCCAAGTGTAGACTCTACTGTTATTTGGCTTACATTTTGTGTTTGTTTGCATATTAATTATTATCATCTAGATGAGCGATTTTCAACCAGTGTGCCACAAGAACTGTTAAAACATGCTAAACCTGACTCTGTAGTCAGGGCCACTGATCTCTTCTCCAGAGTGTCAGACAGAAAAATGAAAACAGCCAGCACAACAATAGCCATTGCTGTGAATAAATCAAAATTATGCCTATTTTTTTGTCAGATTGTGAAAAAGTATATTTTTGATGTACCGCAGAATTTCAGTCATTAGTATATGTGTGCCGTGAGGTGAAAAGGTTGAAAATCGCTGGTCTAGACAAACGTATTAGTTTACTGTTGCTGCTGTAACAAATGACTACAGACCAAGTGGTTTAATGCAGCACAAGTTTCGTATCCCACAGTTCTGGGGAGCAGAGTCTGAAATAAGTCTTCTGAGATTAAAATCAGTGTCAGCAGACTGAATTTTTCTCTGGACACTCTGGGGAGTCCATTTTCCTGCCTTTGCAGTTTCTAGAGGCAGCCTACATTTCTTGGCTTTCGGCTTCTTTCTCTGTCTTTCAGGTGCCTCTCTCCAACCTCTGCTTCCATAATCTCTCACTTCTTTTTCTGACTCTGAGCATTCAGCTTTTTCTTCTAAGAGCTATCTCTCTCTCTCTCTCTCTCTCTCTCTCTCTTGAGTTGTTCCATCTCAAGATTTTTAATTGAGCCACATCTATACATCCCCTTTGGCCATGTGAGGCAACCTATTCACAGGTTCTGGGGATTAGGATGGGAACATCTTTGGGGTGACATTCTGTCTATTACAGTCCATGTACTTTTTTTTTCTTACTATATTTAGCTAAAGATAGGATCATAAGTCAATGGTAGATGATATTGTTAGAAATCATAACTTAATATAAAAAGAAACCTTCTCGGCCCTGGCCGGTTGGCTCAGCGGTAGAGCGTCGGCCTAGCGTGCGGAGGACCCGGGTTCGATTCCCGGCCAGGGCACATAGGAGAAGTGCCCATTTGCTTCTCCACCCCTCCGCCGCGCTTTCCTCTCTGTCTCTCTCTTCCCCTCCCGCAGCCAAGGCTCCATTGGAGCAAAGATGGCCCGGGCACTGGGGATGGCTCTGTGGCCTCTGCCTCAGGCGCTAAAGTGGCTCTGGTCGCAACATGGCGATGCCCAGGATGGGCAGAGCATCGCCCCCTGGTGGGGAGAGCGTCGCCCCTGGTGGGCGTGCCGGGTGGATCCCGGTCGGGCGCATGCGGGAGTCTGTCTGACTGTCTCTCCCTGTTTCCAGCTTCAGAAAAATGAAAAAAAAAAAAAAAAAAAAAAAGAAACCTTCTCATAATTAGCTGACATTTGGAATGATCCAGGGCCTCGAATACCGTCCTGTTCCCCAATCCTAGAAACACGGGCAGAAGCAGGCTCACCATCCAGCACCGGGTATGACATGGTGGTGGAGACTCTTGCCTTCATGCCGGCTTCAGCGGGACAGTCTCCCCGTTTCCTGTAACTAAGAGTCTGGTCTGTTTTAACTGCCGTCAGGCAGAGGCAGGAACATGTCGTCCACTTGTTTACTCCTCATACATCTTGAACAGCGAATAAAAGGGAAGGGCACAGAACAAGTGTTGAGTATGCTGTCATGCTCAGGCTAGAAAATAAGCTTACGGACTTCTTTCACAGTTATTGTTTGTGTCCCTCTATGGGTAGGAGTGCATGGCTAGGACTTTCTCGATGACATCAACTGTGATTATCAGCAGTAAAATGGAAGAAGCCAGTGTTTTACTTCAGTCGCACATGTCTGAGGGTCCGTGAGCAGAAGGAAATGGATGAATGATGAGTTACATGAATAAGAGATAAAGGTGCCCCTATTTTAGGGACCAGTACAAAAAAAAAAAAAAGCTTTTGGCTCACCACCCTCATTTTGTGCACAGGAAGATGAAAACCAAAGAATTTAGTGAGTTGCCCACAGCCATACGACTGGACAGCTTTTCTCCTGCCTAATTTAGAACTGCATCCACAGCCCTGAACTTTCCAATTCCCCAATTATTCTATAATTTGCTGTGATTTGCTCTGGTTTCTCTCTCTCTCTCTCTTCATTTTATGCGTTACATTAATATTAATTTGGTTGAGTCCGTTGAGCGGGATCTTTTCCAAAACAAACGATCACATGCACACCAAGCGCAGTCATGTTTCTATTGCATCTCCCTGTGCAGAACTCGGGTGCAAGTCAAGACCGGAGATGAACTTATGTTTTTATGCCTTTTCCCTCCTTCTGTTTCTTCTTACTAAGAGGCGTTGTTCTAAAAGTGAATGCCCAACAGTAATAGAAGGGTAACCAGGTCTCAGATTAATAAATACAGTCACGTATTGTGTGTGTGTGTGTGTGTGTGTGTGTGTGTGTGTGGTGTTGGTAGAGAGAATAAACTTCACTTGAAATGCTTAAATACACATTGCCAAATGTGTGCATCCTGTCTCAAAGTGTGATCCGTGATGTGGAAACAACTCCTTATCTCCCCCAGCCCTCATTTTCCTTGTAACTGTGTTTCAGTGTATCCACCCCCCAGACACATAGCTCATTTATCATTTCATCACTTCTTGAAGCATTATTCCACATTTATCTTAGGACACATATTTGGACTTGGAATCTTTTCTTGCTTTGACTGACGGGGGGTGGACAGGTCATGATACTTTGCTGCCATGAGAGACACTGAATGAAGTCATTTCGTCCCCGATTCCCTGCTCTCAACTCTCTCATGCCCAGCATCAAGTCTCTGCATGAGAATAGCGACCTGTTTGGTGTGAGCTTCTAACCCTCCATCGATTTCCTCCTGCTTGTCCCCCGGGTGCCTTCAGGTGAATGGCAGTCAACCCAGATCTATTTTGTTCTCTGACTTGGTCTAGCACTCAACTTCTTGTCCAGGGTAGGATCTATGTGGAGCGTGATATAAATAAGAAATGATCAGTCTAGCAAAAGAACCTTCAGTGGGTCTCGAGCCCCACAATGTGTCAGTTGGTTTAGTGATGATAGTGGTAGATGGACTAAAATATCGTCATCCTGCCGCAGAAACACATGAGGGTGTGAAAATACTCACGCCGGCGCTCATTCACATACACAATTCCCTAAGCAGCCATAGACATAGATCATTCCCAGAAGTGATGACATCTTTTTACGGCCATATTTCACCAGTGACACTTTGGTGCCAGTGAATCGACTCTTCCGATACTGATGCTCTATTTGAAGCGATCTTGACACCTGGGATTGTTCCCTCTAGTAATGCTGTTTATTCATCATGGGATAATGCTTCTTAATCACCTTCCACATAGTTTGAAAAAGAAAAAGAACGGTCTATTCCGTGGATGGCCTTTTCCTTGGGGTTATCTCTGGAGCTGTTTACTTGTGCTGTTGAAGCAATTGTATTACCGACATCTCTTTTCCGAGCATTTTAAACCACAGAGTTAATCATGAAAATTTTGAATGTCTGACTATATTTAGAAGTTATAGTTTAGATAACTGTAACTCCACTAAATCTAGATTTGCTTTTCATCATCTGATGTTATTCTGTAAGGCGGTGGTGTACTCATACAGTAATGTATTACAAATAGAGAACATTATTTATTTTAATATAATACTAGTATAAGACTGTACAGTAAGAAAATAATTTCTACAGAATATTTTACATTCTTAAAAAAAATAGCTCAGTTCCAAAAAAGAGATAAGTTCAGATAATGTACTAATTTTTCAAATAAAGCATCACACCAAATAAAGATCGTCAAAACAATAAGGACACATTAATGAGCGATTCTGACTTATAAAGCTGTACAAATAAAACGCACGCATACATCCAGCAAGGAAGAAGAGGATTTACTAACTTTGTCACAGAGTGTCACAAAACACAGCAAGTGATTCACAAGAGTATTCAGGTGCCAGCATCCCAGAGAGTTACCAAACGCCAACAACAGCACGAAGGATGGCGAGGTAGAGACAGGGAGTTGATGAAAAATTTAAAAAGACATGATCTTGCAGCATCCTTCCAAACAGCCTGCTATGAACAGTTGAAGCCCTTGACACCAAGTTCTTAAAACCAGTCTTACTTCCCTTGCCTTGTTTTTTGTCTGATGGGAGCCTGGACCCGAAACACAGATTCCATTGATGCAACATTTACCTCAGGACTTGAAGTTTTCTGGGGGTTCCTTGACTCGCTATTTTTCTTCATCTGTGCATCTGCTCAGTGAGCACCACCCGTGACAGATGCTACCTGAATGGACACTGCACTAGCTGCTAGGTAGGGGGGAGTATGACAGTGACGGAGCCCCGGAGCCAGCCCTCAGCCACATGGTAATTCAGCAGGGGAGAGACACACACTACAGTGCATCTCCAATTAGCAATAAGAGAGGGATAAGGACAACGAGAGCGATCAGCTCTAGAGTATTTTGCAAATTGGGGGGGAAGAAGAAATCCATTGTGGTCTGTGTCGCTTGAACGCCCCTGGCGTGTAGACCCCGTGCCGCGCCGCAGATGTGGGGATAGAGCGCGGGTACCTCTCCCACGGGAGTTCCGGGCTCATGTCCTCGGGGATGTGAGGGGAGTCTGGGAAGGATACGTGGCAGAAGTGACATTTGAGGTGCGTCTCAAAACACAGGTAGAACTCTGACATATGGAGACGAGGGAAGGAGCTTTTCAGGGAGAGGCAGACGCACGAACAGAGCAGCATCTGTGATCCTCTTTCCGAACTTGTTTTTATTCTTCCCAAAGCTCAGCGTCGGAATGACAGAAGGCATAGCTCTGGGAGAGATGCTCCGAAACACCTTGTTTTCCAGGCACAAAAGATAAATGTCCTTAGGAAACTCTATTTTTAATAGTTTCAACATTTTTTGAATATTTCTATTAGCAGAATTATTGGCACTATTAATAGAGAAATGGTCTTAAGCTATTCCTATAGCTTGGACACCACCTCCCCACACATACACACACACACAAAAAATGTAGCAAGTGACAGCAATAAGGTAAACATCACTACAGTGTGGCAAGTATTTTTGAAATGATAATTTCTTAACTGTTAGGTGTTCATGGGTAGGGTTATCCTACTATAGAGTTGCTCTCACCTGTTTTTTTGTTTGTTTGTTTGTTTGTTTTTACCCTTCATATTATCTACAGGGGTTGACCTCAGAAAAAAAAAAAGATTCTGTTCATGAGTTCCTCAGGTCGACTTGCTTTTGGATGAGTGACATCAGAGGACATGTTGCCAAGTGGCTAAGGGTCAGATCTTTTCAAGCACTTTGCCGAAGTCTTGACTGAGCAGAGTAGGAGAACCAGGACAGACAGAGGGACTAAGCAAGCAATCCCAGAGAAATGATGTTCACAAAAGTGGTCATTCCTCCTGGCCGGTTGGCTCAGTGGTAGAGTGTCGGCCTGGTGTGCAGGAGTCCCGGGTTCAATTCCCGGCCAGGGCACACAGGAGAAGCGCCCATCTGCTTCTCCACCCCTCCCCCTCTCCTTCCTCTCTCTCTCTTCCCCTCCCACAGCCGAGGCTCCATTGGAGCAAAGTTGGCCCGGGTGCTGAGGACGGCTCCATGGCCTCTGCCTCAGGCACTAGAATGGCTCTGGTCGCAATGGAGCAACACCCCAGATGGGCAGAGCATCGCCCCCTGGAGGGCATGTCGGGTGGATCCCAGTCGGGCGCATGCGGGAGTCTATCTGACTGCCTCCTCGTTTCCAACCTCAGAAAAATACAAAAAAAAAAAACAAACAAAAAAAAAACGGTCATTCTTCCATGGTCGCTATGGTCCAAATGCTCATTTGTGCCCCTCCTCTGCCCTAAATTGATACATTGATATCCTATTGCCCTGCGTGATGGTATTAGGAGGTGCAGCCTTTCTTTCGGAGGCGATTAAGTCATGCGGATGAAGCTCTCATGATTGGGATCAGTGCCCTTATAAGAGAGAGTCCACAGAGCTCCCTAACCCCTGCGACTGGGCGAGGACGCAGCGAGAAGGCACCATCTATGACCCAGGAAGAGGATGACCCACAGCAAAACTCAGCCCTGCTGGTGCCTTGATCTTGGACTTCCCGGAATCCAGAACTGCATGTGGTCAGTTAAAAATGCTATTCATTACACTACCCAGTCTGAAAGAGCTAACACAATGACCCTCTGGTCTGGACATTTTTAGATTAATCTGAGAAAATCCCACTTTAAAATATCTTTAATGTTTTTACATCGTAAAGAGGACTTAACCACTTTCTCACTGATACACTTTGGAAAGACGCAAGAAGCCACACTGTGCGTGCTGGGTCAAAAGAGTAATTTAATCCACTGATAGATTCTTTGTTCATATATATCCATCCTATCTGTGAGCCACTCGCCATGATTAGTTTCAAATCTCAGCCTCATGTCTTGTATTTTTTCCTAAGCAGCTTGGAAGAGGTGCCCTTTTGGATGGATGTAAGTGTGATGTAAAATTTTAAGGTGGCATGTTGAAATAGGAGCTCGGACCAAAATTATGGGCTGGTTCTGAGAAGCCCTGCTGATAGTTCTATGGGGCACTTTCTTTTCTGAAAACTGAGAGGAAGGAACAGCAAGATAATTTTACTATATGATGCACAGCAGACGTGAGAGTTGGTTATAGGTGGAGTGAGGTTCGTGGGATATTTGCATAGAACTTTCTGCTTTCAAATAGGTTCACACATATTAACATCACCAATAACTGTATAAATTCATTGCTATAACATCTATTCCATAGTTTATATAAAATGACCTGTAGAGAGATGATCTCACTGAAAAGTTGCACAGTTAGACATTAAAAACCAGTTCTTAGGATTTCATGGACATCTCCCCCTTCTACGTTGCCATGAGTTCGGAATACAGTTTTAAAACTTACATTTGAAAATTGTCATCGTAATGTTAGCTAAATAAAAACATCCTTTAAGGTTTTTTGTTGTTGTTGTTGTTGTTTTTTTCCCTGAAGTTGGAAACGGGGAGGCAGTTAGACAGACTCCCGCATGCGCCTGACCAGGATCCATCTGGCATGCCCACCAGGGGGTGATGCTCTGCCCATCTGGGGCATTGCTCTGTTGTGAACAGAGCTATTCTAGTGCCTGAGGCAGAGGCCATGGAGCTGTCCTCAGCACCCAGGCCAACTTTACTCCAATGGAGCCTTGGCTGTGGGAGGGGAAGAGAGAGACAGAGAGGAAGGAGAGGGGGAGGGGTGGAGAAGCAGATGGGCGCTTCTCCTGTGTGCCCTGGCCGGGAATCGAACCCAAGACTCCTACACGCCAGGCTGACGCTCTACCACTGAGCCAACCGGCCAGGGCCATCCTTTAAGGTTTTTAATCAAGAAGTGTCACAGACTGAGTAGATGGTTGACCAGTCTCAACGTCATATTTTAGATTTAAAGGTGGGTTCCAGGTAGTGAGTGTTTAAATAGCTTTGGATGTTGCCTCATATTTTAATGCCACTGTGAAATAATTTGTTCACATACATGAACACACACACATTAGCACAGATGCACAGATAAGCCCAAGTCTCTCCTAACTCACTTCTCTGGTTTTGTGTATCCTTTCTTAATTTCACTATTACCGATTTGTTTGTTTTTTTATTAAATAAAAAGATGGCTAATTAATACTTAAGAAAATCAAATGCCATGTGTTAACTTCTAAGCTGAAGCTTTCTCCAGTCTTGTTTTCTATATCACAAAGATTGAGGTTTTCCTAATAATTGCCAGTCTAAGTTTCTGCTCGGGAAGAAGAGGCAGCAATGAATTTGCAGGACCTTTTATAAGTAGCTCCTCCCAGAATACCTTCTACATCCTTCTGTACCCCAGAAATTGCTTTTATATGAAAGAGAAGTTTTAAGTAGAGATTTTTTCATCGAATAAAAGACTTATTAATAACATCTGAAGGAAGAAACACGTTGGCTTTCAGATCCACTAGATTGATATGCCGTTCTGCCACGGGAGCACAGTTTGATGGGCAAATGGATCGAAGCCCAAGTACATGCATCATGAATGGGGGGGGGCAGGCAGGAAGGGGGCTGATGAGTGAGGAAGTGGGTGAAAGCTTTATGATGTCACCGGGGCAGGCCAATGGCCACATCTCACAAAGTCCATCAACTTACAAGCTATAGCCATCAAAGAGTATGCAAGTATTTTGACAAATAACCAAATATTAAAAAGTGCCTTAGTCTACTCATACTTTGTAATGAAATAGCCCAGACTGGGTGGCTTAGACACTGATATTTACCTTTCACAGTCCTGGATGCTAGAAGTTCAAGATCAGGGTGCTAGTGTATTCAGGGGAGGGCCCTCTTCCAGGTCCAAGCCTTGTGTCCTCACAGACAGGAAGGGTGAGCTAGCTCTCCAGGGCCTCTTACAGAAGGGCACTAATCCCATTCATGAGGGCTCCATCTACAGAACCTGATCACCTGCAAAGTCCTCACATCTTAATACCATGACACGGGACATTAGATCAATATATAAATTGGGGAGGGGGGGGAGCGCAAACACACAGACCATAACACAGTTGGTCATTTGAAAGTTTAGCCGAGAAGTTTTCAGAACATATGTAGCCCCCCACTTTACAGGTGAGAGCACCGAGGTCACGCCTTCCCCAGAGTCATTCACAGATATACCAGTGGCAAAGTGGGGATCAGAAATGAGGGACCCTGAGTCCTGCCCCTCTGTGTCCCTTCTCAACAGAGCGTCGATCGTCACAACAGTCTTTTTTAAAAGAGAACAGTTGCAAAATATAGGGAATAGTTATTTTTTAAAAATAAAGGAGAACAGTACAATTTTAACCTTTTCAAGTTGCCAAGGGAAGGAGTGAGAAAGAATATTTACTTTCTGCTAAATAAAAATGTAATTGTCTCGAGGAGGATGGGCTATAATGTGAGAGCAATGGAGTCAGGCACTCTCTGAAAACAGGAACAGGCTGCATCAGACTTTCTGCTTTCGACCGCACCCGGGTTCCCTGGTGTGTAATTACAGGCTCTGCCAAACGCCACGGACCCATACTTGCTGCTCTGATGCAAGTTGGTCTGGTTGTTAGAGGGTGTGTCTCTGGCACACAGTGGCTACAGAAGAGGGTAGATTATTTCAGGTGTATCTTAAAGCAGACTGATACCGATCTCAGTGGATTTCTCTAGCAGGTTTTGCTTTTTATCAACTTCATTGAACAATTATAAGAGTGTATTAACCAGATTTCATTTTCAGAAGCCACCTCTGGCCAATTTAAGTCTTTGAAGATTTTCTTTCACAATACTAAAACACAGAGGCGCTTATGCATGGCGCATTTACGTTAAGAAGCCTTTTTAACAGTATAATTATGGAAATTCTCTTCCTTCCCTTTATGTTTCTATGGCTCTAAAGCAACTGTCTCGTGTAAGGAGAGCGTTAAGTGGCCGGGGTTCTCGTGGACGGACAGAAAGAGCAGTTGGGTGGGGAGGATTATTGCTGAGTCATGGTTATAGTGGAGGTCTGTAGTGGGAGCAAGGACCACAGTGCTGAGTTCTTGAATATGTTTGTAGGAAGAAGACAATGAAGGCTTTCTCAATCGAAGCATGCCAGGGCATTCTGCGATGTACTCATCATACAAGTGTGACTGCCTTGAGGTTCACAGTCACTGCCCTGTGTGACGGTGGCCATGCCCCCTCTTTCTTTTTTTTAACTGTGACTCAAGTGTCTGGCTCCAGGGTACACGCTCTCTTTGAAATCCGCACGGGCTCCTGTGTATTTACGCTCAGTCCTCCCTTCCAAATTCAGCGCCGAGCAGAGAAATTCATGGTTCTGACTCATGGGGCAGTGACTGTTGTGTTATTACGTTCAAAGGAGGGTTTGCTAAAAACCTTGTGAAAGAAAAAGGTTCGCTTTCGTGCTATCAAGGTCATTGCTGAACTCGTCGTCTTGAGTTTAAAAGCACAGAGATGCCATCTAGCAGTCGCCCTCAGGAATTTCCTACAAAGAAACTAACCTTTCTCTTTAAAACTGAGCAAGAATTGAATGCCTACAAGCTTTCAGGGTTTTTTTTTTTTAACTTATTGAATAAATGATGGTTTGGCATATTGTCTATACTTCAGACATTCCATTACAAATGAAATTAATTGATCTCTCTCAAAATAGGCAAAGTGATAACACCCCCGAGTTCTAAATGGAACTGGAAAGTTGTCCATAAGATTTTAATTAAGAACGCATAATTCTCATAATTTTCCTGAGAGGAAAATTGATCATCTGTCTGTATAAAAATACAAATAATTAGCAGTGAGTCACCTTTCTTTGCCAGAAGAAAATACCGATCTTGCTAATTTTCTGATGTATCAAATGAGAGAAAAGAAAGTAATAAGTATGTCCTGAAAGTAAGTTCATCCTATCAATAGAGGAGTTTGGGCATTTTTTTTTTTTTTTTTTTTTTTTTTTTTTTTTTACCATTTAAAGATAAAATTGAGTTTCAAGTTACTTATCTTACCATAAGATGGCGATACTTAAACACTTGATAAAATATCATTAGGATCTGTCCGTCTCAATGTCAGGAAAAATGATCATAAACATAAATGTTACATAGTATTCTGTGACATGGAGTTGGTACTGTTGTTAGAAAGCCTTTTTTGTTTTCAGATAAATTAATATACAATATGCATTCTCAGAGGTTTAGATTTACAATATTTGGTATATGGCAATCCTATACCTGAACAAAAAGTCTAGTCAATGTTAAGAGCTTTCCTGTTCTGCCAACATATCTATGTGTAATTATATATATGCTTACTATAAGCATAAAGTGTAATGCTATAGAAGAACACCTAAATACATTTATTTTAAAATGTTATGATGAAATATGTCAGTCCTATTGTATTAGTATTAACAAATCAGCTGTTTAAAATTACATTCAAGTGTCATCACTTAATTATTACTTATTTGTCCCAAAACTGTGGTCTTGTGTGGTACTCTGTTAATGGATTCCTAATTTCTGTTTCACTAAATACAATTTGCATTATGCATGCTGGTTTTATTAAGCAAGCCCTTAAGTAGTCAGTACAATAACAAAATAAAAATTGAGACCATTTCTAGTTTATAACCTCATTGACAATTAATTTGAAAACTGAATGGTACCGTTTGTGATGGACAGTAGTTTACTAAACCATACAAAAGGAGCTTTTCTTCACTTTTTAAGCAGTATTTGGTCTCCTAGTCCAAACACGTTTCACAACATCGAAAGCCACTTGCTAGGAACATTTTAATATTCTCCCTCTATATTGTCAGATGTGGCATAGCAGCAATGCCGTCTTCCCCTCTTTGCACACTGTGTGGCAGTGTCTGGAAGCTGGAAAAGGGACAGTTTGAGAAGTTAATGTGCCTTTCTTCCTGAATTTCTCAGCTGGGCTGTGCCAGGGCAGCCCCGGTTCAGAAAAGTTTCACATTGTTGAAGACCCAGAGACAAACCGATCACTACCACAAAAGATGATATTGACTACGAAGTGGGTCATTTCTTTGGAGGATTTATCTCAGTACTTAATAGACGCTCTTCTTTGTTTATAGATATTTAATTCGGGAAAGAAGAGGGTGCTAGACGTGAAGCTATTTGTGCATTAAAGATGTCAGACCAATCCCATCCGAAGGTGTTAGTTAGCAAAGCATTCCATTTCTGAATTCATTTTAAGGAATGACAAAACTCATTTTAAGTCAAGTGTTTGTTTTTGTTTTTCTATTTTCCCTGCAGTAACTCAGTGATTAGATTTGGCTTTTTAAAATCTTCTGCCAAGAATATTCCAAAGGGGGGGAGGGATACCATGAAATGTGTTGAAAAGTTTTAACCAACATATAATATAAAGAAAGTGGCAATGAACTGTGTCTCTATATATCCAGAGGTGAGAGAAAAACAAAGATTCAGAAAACATAAAGCACCTTTTTTTTTTTTTTTACCTATATATAAAACGCTTTGAAGCTGGCCCTTAGTGGGCTACACATTCCATCAAGACCACTGAGATAGCATTCACACTGAAGATGTTCATGACAATAGGAGCACAACCATAGCTCTAGAATAAAATGATTTTATTCTCATCAGATCTCTCTCTAAACATGAAAACTGCCCAGAAGGAATTACAAGTATATGACATGATTCTAAGTTTTCACTGCCTACTACTACTGTCTAAGGCCTAAAAATAGTCAGCCACAGTATTAGATTATGCCTGCTTACATCTTAATTAGTTCCATTCAATTATGGAGACTTAATTTCCTCTCCACCGCACAGGTGATGTAGCAAAGCTTTAAAAATAACAAGCATTCCAGAAACACAGCTTTCCACGGTATGGTCACCTAGCATCATTTTTTCCAATTGTGTCCCATTGCTCTTGCCCAGTTCAATAAGTAACGTGATTTTTAAAACGGTAACTTCTTACTCTTTTTACCAGACTGCCTTATCTCTTATTCCTGGTAATTAAGATTTCCTTATAAGGCTGAAGCTCTCCAACTATCTGACTTGATCATCAAGGTTTTTTTTCTCATACACTGTTAAAAGCATTCCTCCTGGTTTTCCTGCCTTTTTTTTTTTTTTTTTTTTTTCTTTTCTTTCCTTATAAAAAGAGCTTAGCGTTCACTTTCATTGCCAGGGCTGGCTAATTTTCAGAGTTCAACAGCGATGAGACATCTTTCCTCCGGCCCTCCTAGTTTGATAAGGTCCTCACTTCCTGTTTCTCATCACTGGTCATCAGAACTTCCTCGGTGCCCCCTAATTCCCTTAATGAAGAGAAAGCCGAGGAATAAACACAAGCCCCCTTCCCCAGCGGCGCAGGGAGTCTGTGGGGAGCCCTGCCCCTCCGCCTAGGCGTGTGTGTTACGAGCAACATCCCCAGTGGTTTTTTTTTCGGACACAACTAGCAGCACGTCTGCCATGAGAATATTCCCGACCAGGATCCGCTTGGAATAAAAAAATAAAATAAAATAAAATAAAATGCTCCTCCGCTTTCAACAAAGAAACGGTCCACCGGCTCCTAACCCGTGTTTACACGTTGCATTGTCTGCGCCCCGAACTCCTCCGTGTTACCCCAGCGACTCCAGGGCAGCAAGCCAAGCACTCGGACCCAGAACCAGCTCCGGGCCCCCCGGAGCGCCGCATTGCCCGCGCTGCCCCCCCGCCGGGACCCAGACCCCACCTCGAAGGGCTCGTCCCCTGGCAGGGAGGGAGGGAGGGAGGGTGGGTAGTTCACCTCGTTCTCCTCCAAGCCCTGCAAGCAACGCCAGGCGTCACAAGCTAGCCGGGACAGCTGTCTTTTCCTGCCGTCTTTTTATTTATTTTTTTGGGGGGGGGGGAGAGCAGCTCTATTTATTTGCATTCTCGGTCGGTCTCTTTTCCCATAGCACCTCGATTTCAGACGAGAGTTAAAACAGTGGCCCTACCTTGGAAGGCTCGAATCCAGCGAGCAGAGCCAGCAGCAGCACGTTGAGCAGGTTGGACGCCGCCTGCATTCTGATCTGGGTCCGGGGCCCCCTCTCTCTACTCGCGCTTCTGTGGCCACTCCAGTGTCACTGCGGAGACCTTCCCCTCCAGTTGCACTTTCTGCCTGCCAGTCAGAGCGGAGTGGAGACACAGGCGGCGGCGGCAGCAGCAGCAGCAGCAGCAGCGGCGGTGGCGGCAGCAGCAGCAGCACCGGCAGCCGCCCTGGGGGGCGATCATTCCGCAGGCATCGCAGCCGAGGAGCTGGGAGTCCGCGCACGAGCTCGCGGCCGGCCGGGGTGGGTCGCCGCGGGGCGCTGGCCGCGGTGCTGAAGCGCCTCCAACCTGCACGCCCCGGTCCCCGCACCTCGCCTGCTGCTCTCCAGCCAGTCCACCTCAAAAGTTTTAACCCAAGAACAGGATCAAGGGAGTGAGCGCTGCGAGAGGTGTGGAGACCTGGACAGCGGATATGACATCACTACGGCTCCTGGGGGCTTGGGGGGATCTTTTTGCGGGGGAATTTGTTAAACAAACAAGGATTGACTCTCCAGCTCCACTTCAGCCTTTGCTGGCAACTTGAGCTGCAAAGAAGTGAGAGCCAGCTAGAATCAGGATTATGAAACAGACAGTGCCTGGAACCTTCTGCTGTCATTGACAGAGAGAGGACTTGATAATCGTATTTATTGCTTTAAACAAACTTTGCAGTGCAGACTATCCGTGTGCATTTTCTGTCCAAGGTACAAAGTCTATAGCTGTTATATATATGCACATATGCACTGCCATTTATGAATAGCTTTTGGAATAATCTGTTTGGATACTATTAATGTGTATTTATCTACCTAGGGCTTTTTGTCATCCGAAAATACTCTGCATAAATAAATTCAGAGGCTCTCTCTCTTTTTCTCTCTCTCTCTCTTTTTACTTTTAAATGGAATATTCCATTAGTGACGCCCCACAGCTGAAATCTCTACCCCTCACACACAACAATACTCAGAAATATAATTTCCTTGTCAATTAGACTCCTGTTTATGCCTGAGGAAGAATTCAATGATGGATGGACGGTGGGATAGGAAAAGTGATTATTCTAAGCTTCAGAATACTGCTGTTTTCTAGAGCTCAAGTCAAAAGGCAGGGGAGCTGCCTCCTAAAAGCAGAGAGAGAGAGAGAGAGAGAGAGAGAGAAAGGCTTACTCTTACACCGTGCATCATTTAACTATTCTTTAACAACTTTATTTCTTAGAGGCTGGAAAACATGAGTGTTGCATAAGATAAAAAGGTGGGGAGGAGTTGGCCACCACCCTGAAACCTCCCTCGCATGCCGCCATGCCTTGAATACCTTTTGATTTTTCTAGAAATGATATTTCCTAAAGATTCCAATATGTGAACTGGAGCTGTAAACATTGCTTTCGCATTAAAAAGATGATAAATTGTTTGAATTATCAGACGCAGACTGTGTATACAATCTCTACCATCTTTAACTGTAAATTTCATACTTTTTAATACAAAAATGAATCTCAGGATTCAAATACTTTTGAAAGTTATAATTGCCAAGGATTTCCATCATATTGCATCGATTTTGTCTGGATATTATACGTATGAGCTAATGGGAGGACAGATTCTTTGAAACTGTGCTAGAGAAATGTGATAGATGATAATACTTAAACACTGAAGTAAGCAATGTATGGCATTGATATTACAAATGAAAACAGATGATCTTAGAATACTTACAACATGCTTGCCATAAGAGACGCTTAGTCATTTGAGAGAACAGTCAAGTTTAGTAATAACCCAAAAACTCCTTTGTACATGCCACTGAAAAACAATATTTGTAACTAAATGAAAGAAATTCACCAATGCCCTAATACTTCCTCTATTGCTCTTTTAAAAATAAATAAAATGGCAGTTTTCTTAAATGTAATTCTGACAGCATTTATAGTTAGCCATTTGTTTTGTTGTAAAGCTCTCTTATATTTCCACCCAATTAACCTGATGTTGTAAAGCTCTCTTATATTTCCACCCAATTAACCTGATGATATTGTGAGCCACTTTGTATCTTATCTGTACATAGCAATTTACACAACACTTTTCCTTGGAAGAAGGTCCACGAAGCTCTTTGTAGCTGGTGTCCTATATTAGCTATTTCAAAGAGTCCTGTTATAGAAAGGAAATGGTATATCTACTTTTGTTTTCATAGTCACTTCAGGTAAGTTACTGTAACTTAAATTGGTGACTCGAATTTAGAACAAAATGGAAAAAAAAAGTGATGCATAGGATAGATTTAGAAATAATTGTGCTTTCAATATATGCATGAGAAAATATTTGATATTTATGTATCCAATTAAAGTTAGCCTTCTATGCCTACAATAAGTACAAAATTGCTTTGAAATTTATTAAGCACTGCACAAATTTTAGCCAATACTGTCAACAGAGGCATGCATAAAAATAAACTTCTATGAAATGGTCTGCATATATGATACAACATCTAGAACAAAGAATGTGGACTTTTTAAACACTTAGGCCCAGTATTACAAAAGGAAGTTCTTAGTGATATAACGAATTCAGTCTGAGCTGACTGTTTGGTGTTAGTATTGTTTTGGTAAAAAGATCACATGACGTACTTCTTCCATGCTTGTTATACCGCGCCAACATTCCAGGGATGTTCCATTGCATTAAAAACAGCCTCTGATTTTGATTTTTATTGATCATATAACACTGAGAGACTTAGTTGGGGTTTTTTTGGGGGGGGGCGGGAAGATTATCCAGCAGGTTCTATAAACCCTTGAGTAAATTTTCACCTTTTGTTATAAAGGTGAGGATGGTCTTCGATTCTCTTTCTAATGTCTCTGACCTGTTCGAGTGCTGACACGCTTTCCTTTTCCTCCCCTCTTGCCTTCCGTTCTTGCTTGAGGTGACTTTTCTGCCCTGCTTGCTTTTAAGTCGTGTCCACCTGGATTCCTTACCTCTCCGAACTGCCCTGTCTAAAATAACACCTCATTCCTTCTCTATTTATTTATTATTTTTAATTAGGTTGGCTATTTACTGTCTGTCTCCTTTATCAGAATATATTCTCCACAAGGAAGGCTCTTTGTTTGCTGTTCTGCTGTAGTCTAATCACCCAGAGTAGTGCCTGGCACCTGGCAGTCACTTAATCAATAATGATTTAAGGAGTGAACGAATGAGCGAGTTTCCAACCCTAATTCCTTCATGCATGATATTTATATACGCGAGGTTTGCTGGATATCACTCATTCGACTTCGTACAGGCACCTCCAACTCAATGTTTCAAATCAATATTTTTTCCTCAATCATATTCATTTGTAGCACATTTTTTTTTCTCCATTGCAAAGCAAGAAGCATGAAAGTCACACTTGATGCCCTCATCTTTATCCCTGCATTCCATCTGCCAACAATTCTGTTCATTTTTCTCTGTACTATCTCAAGATCCATCTACTTCTCCGTGGAGACCTGCATCAAAACCTCCTTGCACATCACCGGCATTAATACAATGGTGTTTTCCTCTGACCTGGCCACCAGTTTTTCTTGTACTTCTGCCGTTAACCTTCGGTTGAATGACAAATTTGGTCGCGTTGCTTCTTTGAGAGTGTCTTCCCATTCTCTACATGACCAGGTGTAGAATCCTCAAAATGCCTTACGTGGGACCCTGAATGGGATGGCCTCTTGATTTCTTCTTTTGCCTCATTTCTAACCATTGTCTCCCAATTATTTAAATCCAGTAAAACTTTAATACTGTAATTCCCTTAAGACCATTCTTCTAAGTGATGACTAGCTTTTCTTTTGCCGAAACAATGTTTATCCTCCCTGTAGTTTCATTTTAAATGTCAGCTTATCCAGACATTCTTTCCTGGCCCCTCTCCCCGGTACCTTCTCTCAAGGTTTTTCAGTTTGTCTGTTTTTTCCATAGCATCTTGTACACGCTTTTATCATTGTATAGTTACTACCTTGAGTTATTAGAATCTACTTGTCTGTCTTCTTCACTTAACTGTAAAACTCATGAAGATGTGTATGTTACCAGTTGCTGTGTATCTAACCCTTCCAAAATGTACTGGTTTTCAACAAAAATATAACATGGGCCCTGACCGGTTGGCTCAGCGGTAGAGCATCGGCCTGGCGTGCAGGAGTCCCGGGTTCGATTCCCGGCCAGGGCACACAGGAGAAGCGCCCGTCTGCTTCTCCATCCCTCCCCCTCTCCTTCCTCTCTGTCTCTCTCTTCCCCTCCTGCAGCCGAGGCTCCATTGGAGCAAAGATGGCCCTGGCGCTGGGGATGGCTCCTTGGCCTCTGCCTCAGGCGCTAGAATGGCTCTGGTTGCAACAGAGTGACGCCCCAGAGGGGCATAACATCGCCCCCTGGTGGGCATGCGGGGTGGATCCTGGTCAGACGCATGCAGGAATCTGTCTGACTGCCTCCCCGTTTCCAGCTTCGGAAAAATGAAAAAAAAAAAACCATGAACTCTCATGGTTCTGTGGTAATTCTCACTCGAAGTTTCTTGTGCAGTCTCAGTCTGATGGGGACTAGAGTGATCTCATGGCTAGATCTGGCTAGAGATCCCAATGGCTCACACACGGCTGCAGTTGATCCTGGCTGTCGGCCGGTTGCTCAGGTGACGTTATCAACCAGATCACTTCTAGGTCACCATTCTATGTGGCTTGTGTTTCTTACAGCAAAGCTAGATCTAGGTTCTTTTTTTTTTTTAAGATTTTTTATTTACTCATTTTAGAGAGGAGAGAGAGAGAGAGAGAGAAGGGGGGAGGAGCAGGAAGCATCAACTCCCATATGTGCCTTGACCAGGCAAGCCCAGGGTTTTGAACCTGCGACCTCAGCATCCCAGGTCGACGCTTTATCCACTGTGCCACCACAGGTCAGGCAGATCTAGGTTCTGACAGAGTAGCCAAGAGGTAGTGTTCTGAAAGACAGGCATTCTCCGCTAGCCTAGTAAAGAGAAAAATACAATCACGCAAAACAGCTGATTGTCCGAAACATCGTGTCTATTTAGATTTGGTTATTTTTGTTTTTTTTTTATTTTGTATGTGCTTATGTTTACAATGGAAATTAATTGAAGATGTCTAGTTCAAGATAGGAGACTGAGCTTCGTGTGTATTGCTTCTCCCTCTGGGGATTCTTTTAAATACATAGATTAAGAATTTTTAGGGATGTTGTATAAAGTAAGGGGAGCAGAGGTATCAAAGGAAATGAGGTTTCGATAAAACTGTGCGAGGTCAGAGTTAGGGAAAAGAGTGTCAATGATGGAAAACAGGGAGGAGAAAAGCACAGTCCTCGAGAGAAGGAACCAGAAACATTCTGTGTGGGCTGAGGGCGTTCTATCAGTTGGAGCCCCAGCAGTTGGGGATACGGAGGGTTAATTCAAGATCTGGGGCAAGGCTGGCCTGTTTCCTAGCCCTCACACATATCCCTGACCCATGCAGCAAAGGAGCCCAGTGGTTATAGGGGGAAAAATGGAGAAAAACGATTGTTGTCTTAAACATCCGAGAAGCATCTTGGGAGAAAGATAGAAGTCAACATGAGTGTTGGCACACCAGATGAAGTCTCCTCTATTCAGTCCTTCAATCCCCTACCCCCATCCCCACATCCCAGAACAACCAACCATGCACATTTTCACTCCGGGCTGTTACACGTGGAACACCTAGTTTTCCTTACAGTGATTTAATTTTTGTGGGAAAACTGGTATGTGTAAAATAATAACTGCAATGCAGATAAATAAGGTGCAACAAATAATATCAGAAGCTAGAACATGGTAACATGGCCGTGTGTGCTTTTTCCGCTCACATCTTGCTCCTCTTCAACACCAGGGTCGTCACAATTCTAAATTTTGTCTTGTTACATTTCAGTTTTTCACAATTGCTTCGCTACTTTAGTAGTGAAATAAATGCATCAGGGAGTTCTCTTTATGTAACTAGCAATTCCTGTCATTTGAATTATGGTACTCCATTGCACGAATATGTTGTCAAGTTGTCATTTACCTGCGATCAACATTTGTATCTTTCGAAGCTTTTGTTATTACAGCACTGCTAATGAATGCTTTTATACGTGCCTCCTGGCATGTTTGAGCAAGTGTGAGATACAAGAAATTACAGGCTCATGTGAAAGAGCACTGTCAGCCATAAAACATAATGTCAAAATGTACTGATATACTCTTCGTTCATTTATTCAAGTGTTAAATTAATATTCATTAAGCATAATTTGTGCCAGGCATTATTCTCAGACTGAGGGGTAAATCAGGGAACAAAACAAGCAAAAATCATCCACGCCTTTGTTGGTGCTCACGTTCTATTGCCCAACAGTTGTATAGAAAAGCTTCTATTATTATGGGATCATGATCTATGTTTTTGTTTGCCAATAAAACTGATATAAACTACTATTGTGTTGTGTGGGTTTTGAGATAGTCTTTTAAAAGAGCTTTATTCAGAGACAAGTAGTGCACACTACACTACACATATTTGAAGTGTGCACCGTGGTATGCTTGGACCTAAATTATACCCATGACACCATCACCACAAGTAAGATAGTGAACATACCCATCACCCCAGAGTTTTTATCGTGTACTTTTGTAATCTGTTGAGGCCACCATTCATTTCCCTCAACCTCACTTACAACCACTGATAAGCTTCCCTGTCCATTCACGTATCCTGGAGTGTTATAGACGTGAAATCATAGAACATGTCCTTCTTTTCCGTCTGCATCTTTTACTCAGCATCGTTATTTTGAAAGCTATGCATATTGTGGCATGTTTCAATAATTTATTCCTTTTTATTTATTTTTTTGTATTTTTTTGTGACAGAGACAGAGAGAGGGAAAGATAGGGGCAGACAGACAAGAAGGGAGAGAGATGAGAAGCATCAATTCTTCATTGTGGCACCTTAGTTGTTCGTTGGTCACTTTCTCATATCTGCCTTGACTGAGGGGCTACAGCAGACCGAGTGACCCCTTGCTCAAGCCAGCGACCTTGGGCTCAAGCTGGTGAGACTTGCTCAAACCAAATGAGCCTGCGCTCAAGCCAGGGACCTCAGAATTTCGAACCTGGATCCTCCACGTCCCAGTCTGATGCTCGATCCACTGTGCCGCCACCTGGTCAGGTTATAATTCATTCCTTGTTATGACTAAATAGTATTTCATTGTATGGCTAAACCACTTTTGTTTATTTACTTACCTGTCGGTAGACATAGCAGGTGTTAGCAAGTTTTGTCTATTTGTGTAGAAGAAGTAATAATGGCTCTACTGGTGATAGGCAGATAATTCTTTTTCATCTGGGGCCATCCTGTATATGGTAGGGTGTTCAGCAGCATCCCTGACCTTTAGCTCCTAAATGCCAGTAATAACCTTCCAGTAGTGACAGAAAATGGCCTTGATTTATTTTACCCAGTGTCCTCTGGGAAACAAAATCCCCTTTGGTTGAAAACCACTGGTTTATTTAAACATGCGAAGCAGAACAAAACAAAACGAAAAATAGAATTATCTTAGAAAAAAATTAAGTACCAAGGGTAAGAATTCCTCTATCATATTTTACGACTTATTATAAAGCAGAAGAAATGAAGACATTGTGGTATTAACACAGGAATAAACAACGTGATCAATGGAATAAAACGTAGCCCTGGGGAACAAGCCTGTGGACACCTAGTTCATCTGTGGCTGCGGAGGCTCTGATGGTCAGTGGAGCAACAGGAGCTTTTTGAGAAATTGAGACAAAGACCTGTGACAGCTTAGTGCAGAAACAAAAAGCAAGGAGTCCGGGCCTGATGACATATCATTGTAAGGAGGCTAAAAGGAAATAAAAAGTAAAAATTCATCATTTTTTGAAAGCAGTACATTTCTGCTTAATTATTTAGGTTCGAATTATCTCCGGATTTAATATTAATAAAAATAACTCTCATTTGTGAAGAATCTTTCATGGGCCAAGTACTTTACAGACACCCTTCAGTCTTCCGATAACATTTGAGGTAGGAATTCTTTTCCTCATTTGGAGAGCGAAAAACTGAGTTCCAGTGGAGAGAAATGATGTTCCCGTAGCCACCCTGATGGCAAGTGGTTAGCGAGAATTTGATGCTATTATGCATGTTGACCTTGGAAGGTCATGTTCTTTGATGATACCCAGATGGATTACAATCTCACCAGACTTGCTGTCACCCTTTGGGTATGTTGAAATTTTACTCCTATTGTAAGACCTTCAATTGTCTAAACTTGGCAATTAAGTCTTATTCCAGCCAATATTGTATTAGACAATCATTGGTTGGGTTCAAAGCTTGACTGAGACACAAATTATTCTTCCCTGCTAGTCCACACACAGATACTTAGATTATTCCCTGGAGTTTCTTATGCTCTAGACATAAGAGTTTCAGTTTATTTTCTTACATGATTACCCTGCCTTCTTGCTCATAGTACCACCACCATTTGTGTTGGTTTTTTGCCTTTTAATTTTTCCCCTTTTGTTACGGTTCCTGAAGCCTGTAGTCCCCTTGCCATCCAGCCCTGTGGCTCTTGGACCCCGCTAAGCTGCCCTCCCAGTGCACAACTGGTGGTCTCAGCGTGGCGTTCTGTGCTCACTGGTTTTGGGCTCCATGCTCTGTGTAGGCGTGAACTTCCAGATACCCACTGAATTCCCATCTGTTGTCCCAGATTTGCCTTGGCGTTTGGCTCAACGTTGCTGCGTTGCTATCTTCTGTCTGTGTCCATTCTATTGCAGAATACGCCAAGAATTTACTTCCCACAGTGGTAATGGTCATACACAAAAGACAGGTGAATAGGAATTCTTTGGAATGAAAACCAAGTCGATCAAATGTATCCCAAAACAGGTCCACTTTGGGAAGCAGGGTACATAAACAGTACAGCTTGTCCCTTATTTATCAAAATAAAGAGTCCTCAGTTTTGAAAGGTGTTCTCTCGGGTGAGGAGAGTGTCATTTAATGCGCCGGGAGTTGTAGTTTAGTTAATGAGACGGCAGGCTTATGGGAGCGAATCAATCTTATTATGATATTGGGCTTCATGCATCAGTATCACTTCTAGGATTTTATAAGTTCCACTCATTTGCGTTGTTAGTAGCACAATGCTTTGTTTTGTGTGCGTATGTGTAATTTTCAGGGTAGAGTTGAGATTCATTGCATCCATTGAACCCTCTTAATACCACATAAACTAAGTAAGGTTCAAAATAAAAAGAAAATAACCAACTCCATATAACATATGCTATTGCTTTCTCCCTGTGAAACTACTTTTTTTTACAACTCAGCATTCTAAAAATTAAGTGCTATTATAAACCTTTTTTGCTCATGCCTATTAAAGTTGCCATTGATGCTGAAATGATAATGATTAGTTATTGACACTGGCTAGGGTAATTGCAGTGAGCAGTCTTGCTGTGGGCCAATTAAGCTGGAAATCGTAGATACAAGTTGAGGTTATAACTTTCAAAATGACGCTAGAAATAACCATTAAGTGGCCTAGACCAAAGAGGAATTCATTGACAGAATAGCAAAGGGGATGTTAAAAAATAGACAAATTCAGTGGAACAAGCCATTTTATATTTGAATTTCTCCTTTATTTATGCTGATTAGTTTTGAAATGCAGTCTTTGAATAATGGCAAGTAGAATGCTTTATGACTAGTCCAGAGACTTTGTACGTTTTAGTAAGAGAGGGAAAGACAGAGCAAGAAAGAGAGCTATTGAATTAATTGAGAAGATATGAGTATATTAAAATGTATTTCTATCATTTCTTTTGAAAGTATACTGGCCTCTAACAAATGATTGGTCAATACAATCTGTAACTCCAATTTGTGACTGAACAATAGAGTTGACGTGGAAGTAGAGACTGTCTACAACAATTTTCAGAGGTATTAATTTTCAATTTAAATGTAAATTATAATTTAAAAATAACTGAACTTTTTCTCACTAAAAAAGCATTAAATGTATACAAGGGCAGAAAATCGAGCAAAAGTCATATGAAAACACAGCGACAACCTTACCATGAAAAGATGACTCCTTTGAACATATTAGTGCAATTCACATAAATCTTTTTATATGTGTGTTCAAATCACAGACAGATTTAGATGGCCTAATTTTAAACAAGGAATATTAAGAGCTAATATCGACTGGTTTTTGCATTGGGTGTGCTATAATCACGTTAAATGCAATATTGCTTTTGTTGTTCACAACAACCCAATGAGGTGAATCGTATGATTTTCCTCATTTCACAGATGAGGAACCGGAGGGACAGAGAAGTCAAGTATCCACCCACTCAGCATCACCTAGGTAACCTGTGGTTTTGAGATTAGGATCCTTCTCCAGAGCAGAAGTATGGAGCTGTCATTGAAGTGACATTATATTACCTCCAATTTAAACAACTTTTAAAATACTTATAGAATATTAGTTCATGTATTACAAATAGTGTAATATATAACTGTAAGCACAATTTATCTAACTGTAACTTTGTTATTGGATATTTAGGGTATTTTCAGTTTACCTCTGTTACAAATAATATTTCAACAAAAATACTGGGCAAAGAGTTTTGTCAGCATTTTATCATATATTTTAGGATAAATTACAAGGGTCTACATGTATTTAGAGTTTTACAAACATATTGATGAATTGCTTTCCAAACATATTTGATGGGTTTAGGATCCCACCAGCCAAGTGTGGGATTGCCCGTTTCTCAGTCGTGTGTGGGCACCTCAGAGCAATGTGAAGAAGTCTGGAGGTCTTTCTGTTTTTGATTTCTGGTGAGGGGGCATGGTTTTTAAAATCTGTTTTATACTCTTTAATATGCAGAAGTTTAAAAAAAGAAGGGACATGCCAAGCATTCAGTTAAGAGTAGGTTCTATTTGGGGGACTGTCAAGGACATGCAAACAACTTTGCTTGATTTGTAGGAAGAAAAAGGAGACTCATGTTATAATCGGTACTGATCCCACAACATTCATTACTCTTTGATATATAGTGTGAGACTAGCAAGGAAAATTAGTCATTAGTGAGGAAGAGTCATGTTACTTTTCGAAGCTATGTTTTTGGCACACCCATCCCTCTGGAATGGTGACTGACTTGTACAGAAAGTAGTCATGCTGAAAGGGATTGTGATGAGATTGTCACAATGGGTAACTTGGGTGTTTCTTCAGAGTTTAAGAACTGCTAGTCTGCAATGAACCAGGGTTGATCTTCTGTGGCTCCCAACTACTAGGCTTAAAAGATCGAATGATCTTGAACTACCTTTTTCCACCTTCCCCTTAACCCCACTGAGGATTGTGGAGGAATTATGGGGCATGGATTGAAAGATAGTGACTCTGGACACATCCACTAGTGTTTACAGCTATGAACCTGTCATAAAGATTCAGTATTGTTATGAGGATGTTACAAATTGTTAGGCTGTTTTGTCTTGAACAGTTCTCTCATTTTAAAACCCATGCAGCCAACATTCTATTTGAGTACAGCTAGACTAAACATATAACCCCAAAATGAGAAAGAGGTAAGGAAAATAAATTATGAAGTAACATTTGTTGGAAATGATCACCCCAAGTGTAACCAGCCGCAACTTTTTATTGAGGATACCCAGTGCCTTTACCACGCCAAGAGCCTTGGGGGGGGAGTCACCTCATGTCACCACTGTAGCAACCTGATGCACAGAACATATTTATATATGATCATGTAGAACCAGATTCAGAATGGTACATGACAAACGCTTGGTGACATGGGTAGCAAGTGGCACAGTGGGGACTCAAATTTAATATTAAACATTTTTAATATTTTGATATTCCAATACCCATGAAAGAAGTCATCATTTACAAAATTACAAATGAGGTCTGACTTTCTTTTTTATTTTATTTATTTATTTATTTATTTATTTATTTATTTATTTATTTTTTCTGTATTTTCTGAAGCCGGAAACGGGGAGAGACAGTCAGACAGACTCCCGCATGCGCCCGACCGGGATCCACCCAGCACGCCCACCAGGGGGCGACGCTCTGCCCACCAGGGGGCGATGCTCTGCCCCTCCGGGGGGTCGCTCTGTTGTGACCAGAGCCACTCTAGCGCCAGGGGCAGAGGCCAAGGAGCCATCTCCAGCGCCCGGGCCATCTTTGCTCCAGTGGAGCCTCTGCTGTGGGAAGGGAAGAGAGAGACAGAGAGGAAGGAGAGGGGGAGGGGTGGAGAAGCAGATGGGTGCTTCTCCTGTGTGCCCTGGCTGGGAATCGAACCTGGGACTTCTGCACACCAGGCTGACGCTTTACCACTGAGCCAACCGGCCAGGGCCTAGAGGTCTGACTTTCAAGAGCTCATATATCTTGAAATGGTGTTGGGTAGGAAGTAAATGAATTTTGTTATAGACTTTTTTTGGAAGGTAACTTAAATGATGCAATGAGCTTTTATAAAAGCCTAATAGTTAATCTCCTAAAGGCTCAAAAGAAAAAGAAAAATCAATAACCTTGTCCAGTATCCCTTTTCCTTTGTTTAAATAAATTATATGTCCTCTTTATGTTATGTGCAACATTTTATAACTTAAGGTATCTGATTTCAAGCAGATTTTACTTTTCTTGTCTTAAAAAAAAAAACATTTTAATCCCCAGTAAATCATGTTTTGCTCAACATGCATTACGTGCATGGGAACCTTGGGGTGGTTCTAACAGTGTTGTTTCATTACGTCTCCCTAAGTCAGTAATCAAAGGTTGCCTGTCCTTATGCATTTCCCTGTTAGTCTTCAAAATGACTTTGACAGGAGTTGTCTTTTTCTTTATTAAAAGAAGCAAAACACGAAGATGTGTTCGTGTCTTTAGTTTTCTGATGATCTCTCTTGGTAGTCCCTTCTCTCATGTGTCAGTTCACCATTGTGTTCACTTGATTAAAGAAGTAATATCCATCTTTTACATTTGTATTTATTTAAAATTCAAGCTAAATATAACTATGTCTATACACCAAAACAATGATGGAAAATAGGTTTTTATCTGTTTACTTTGGTTAGTTTTAACTTTCTATGTTGGTTAGTACATTATTAGTCTATGGCCATAGCGTCAAACTAGATCATTCAAGAAACCCCAGAATGTGATTGTTTTTTATAGCATACAACACTTCAAAATTTTATTTTGTACTAATTCTCAATAAAATTATCTTTCTCTCCTTAAAAAGCAATATAGTTAAGAAGTACATTTAAGGTACTAAGTATCATAAAGATACAGAAACTTCCTGTCCTTAAGAGTTGTATTTTTTTGAAAATATCATCACTGTAGATATGTTATTTTATAGAATGATTTAATTTAACTAGTAAATGTGCATTAAAATTTCTCGAATGGGTTGTATTCAGGGGGCAAAACAGCGTTTATAGCACTCCATGCCCTGCATGGATTTAGAGGGATATCTCATGGGGTGTGTTTACGGGAACAGCTGCTTGCTTATACCCTTGCCTGAAAATCGAATACAAAATACTGCGGGGAAACATAAAAGAAATTCGTTTGAAATTAAGTCTGTGCCTGATTAACTTACCCCGTCACCGTATCAGAGGGCTCTTGGCAAAAAGTCCTGATCTTGAACCTTCATGGAGCTGTTGACTTCTCTCCGTCTCTGCCCATGCAAGTTCCTTCCATGTGGGGGATATTAAGTGAGCAGGGTGTGGGGTAAACTCATATCTAGAAAGAAAATGCAGGCTGTTGGAATTATTTGGAATTTAAGTAAAGTGAATTCAGTATTCCTACAGAATGACTGTAAGCTGAGTATTCATTGACATCTGTATTCTTTTATATATTGAAATATTATACGTAACACATTGAAATACACATTTTATGATGTATTATAATATATTTTTTATCAAAATCATTAGGTGTATCAGAAAGATAAGAAATCCGACTTATAATTACACAGAAAAGAATAAAATACCCAGGAATAAATTTAACCAAGAAGGTGAAAGACCTGTGCACTAAAACCTGTAAGACAATGACAAAAGAAATTGAAGCAGACAAAAATATCATAAATGGAAAGATGTTCTGTGCTCAAGGATCAAAAAAATCAATATTCTTAAACTGTCAATACTACTCAAAGCTGTCTACAGACTCAGTCCACTCCCTGTCAAAATTCCAGTGGCATTTTTAAAAGTAATGGAGCAATTCTAAAACTTGTATGGAGGCAAAAATAAATAAATATCCCTGAATAGCCAAAGAAATCTTAAGGAAGAAGAACAAAGCTGGTGGTATCTCACTACCTGATTTCAAACTACAGACAGTCCCTGGGTTATGAACGAGATAGGTTCCTAAAGTTTAATTTGTGTGTAAGTTGGAACAGGTGCATTTTCCTATTAAATGCAACGTAGACAGATCTTTGTCCTAACATAGTATTTATTTTTACTTTTCTGTGTATATTACTTAAAACATTTTCAAACTTACAGAACCTATCTCATTCATAACCTGAGGATTGCCTATATATTACAAATCAATAGTAATTAACACAGTGTGGTATTGGAATAAAAACAGACATGTAGATCATGCAAGAGAATAGAGCCCAGAAATAAACTCGTGTACATATGCTGAATTAATTTATGACAAAGGAGCCAACAGTATACAATGGGGAGAGAATAGCCCTTTTAACGAACGATGTTGGGAAAGGTGGATAGCCACATGGAAATAAATGTCACTCAACCACTATCTTATACTGTCAACAAATACTAGCTAGAAATGGACTAGACATTTGAATGTCAGTCCTGAATCCAAAAAAGTCCTGAGAGAAAACTAGGTGGTAAGCTCCTTGACATACCATAGGTTTTAAATCTAAAAGCAAAAGCTTTGAGCAAAAGCAAAAACAAGCATTTGTAATTACATTATGAAAAGAACACTTCTGCACAGCAAACAAAACCATCACAAAATGAAAAGACAACCTATTGAATGGGAGAAAATATTTGCAAATCATATATTGGATAAAGGGTTAATAGCCAAAATATATAAAGAACTCATACAACTCAACAGCAAAATAAAAAAAAAAAGTTTTATTTTAAAATGGGAAGAAGATATAGATTGATATTTTTCTAAAGAAGATATACAGATGGCCAACAGGTACTTGAAAAAATGCTCAATCTCATTAGTCATCAATGAAAAGCCAATAAAACCACGATGAGACACCACCTCCCACCTGTTAAAATGGCTGTTATCAAAGGAAGACAAGCTAGCAAGTGTTGGCAAGAATTTGGAGAAAAGGGAACCCTAGGGCACTGTTGTTAGCAATGTAAATTGGTGTAGCCCTGTGGAAAACAGTATGGAGGTTCTAAAAATGAAATCTAGGACTACGATATGATCCAGCAATTCCACTTCTGGGTATTTATCCAAAGAAAACAAAATCACCAACTTGAAAAGATGTATGTGTCCCCATAGTCATTGCAGCATTATTTATAATATCCACGCTATGCCAATAACCTAAGTATTCATGGATGGATGGATGGATGGATGGATGGATGGATGGATGGATGGATAGATGGATGGATAAAGAAATTGTGTTATATACATACATATAATAGAATATCATTCAGCCATGAAGAAGAAATAAATTTTGTCATTTGTTACATCATAGATGCACTTTGAGGGTATCATGCTAAGTGAAATAAGACAAAGAAAAATACTTTATGATCTTGTTTATATAATATATGGAATAATAAAACAAAACCACGCTCATAAATACAGAGAACAGATCGGTAGTGGCTAAAGGCAAGGTCTTGGGGGTATGAGAGTGAAGGGGGTCAAAGGGTAAAAAGAAAAATGACAATGACAGCAACAACAAGACGATGACAACAACAGAAAATTTTAAAACCCAAAGCAATCAAAACAGGTATCACCAAGTCTATGCACAAATCAAGTTCTTAATTTTATTTTATATGCCTTTTAAACAAGTTGTGTTTGCTGGTTTCCTAAGCCTCTATGAGGATGCGATCAACTGTCCTCATTTCTCTAGTCTATTTTGAGAGCGAACAGCGTTTGAATACATTGACCCATCTCACTCTGTATACCGCGTAGAGCGGTTTGTGGCATTCCAGTGTCGTACCCAAAATGTTCTCATACACAAGGCTTTTCTCCCATGTTGTGATGTGTGAGGTTTTGACAGAGAAAAAGAGAGTTCTGGATTATAGTTGACTTGTTATAGGGCTGTAGTCTAGAGAATTTAACCAGAAAGAAAAATACCTATAATTTGTAAACTAGAATAGAAAGTGCATGGTCAGCACCTTCTTTGGATTTGCTTGGTTCGTTGTTTACTTTGGCCGACTCGGAAGGGTTGAAAACCTCCAAACCTCAAAAACCATATAGCCACACTTTTCATTTCTTATGGCAGTCAGTGGAAAAATGAAACTTATGCCAAATACCCTTCTTACCTCCAGCAGATCCAGTACCTTGCTCTCCCCTCCCCCCCCCACTCCCCCCCCCTTAAGACATTAATGTAGCAAAGGATAGTAGGACATTTTATGGACTGGTGAATTTAGTATCTATTTGAATGTTTATTTTTGACTCATTCCCAAACATGTGTCTCTCCAGTGTCTCCTCTCTCTCTTTTATTTCATTTTAGGTATTCTTGCATCTATCTGTCTCACCCACAGCAAATTTAAGCCTAATCATTCAGGTTCATGGAGGGTGAGATAACACCAAATCAATAAATCAGACATTCGGCAAGTCCTATTTTAACCTTCCTTACTTACGTAAAATAAAATAATAACCTCTCAAATACATCTTCGGATTATTATGTGGAAAGCAGTGGGGTAAGAATTTCCACTGAGGCCATCGTGGGATATGAAGAACTGAACTGACTGTCCCACGTGAGAAGTTTGGACAGAATCCGTGAAACAGCAGCTGTCGGACGTGGGGCCGCCGCTGGTTGGGACCATGCCCGGGGAGAAGAGGGGACAAGTTCACCCAGGGCGGTGGCTTCAGCTTCCTGCCCAGAGCAGTGTCCGACCTGCGGGGCGGGGCAGGCATGTGGACAGGTCTGGGGTTCGCTGGGTGGTGGAGCCGGAATCTGACTCTGGGAGATCAGTTTGTGGAGCAGAGCACAGGAGAAAGAGTTTCTCTGGAAAAGGATGATAGATAGATAGATAGATAGATAGATAGATAGATAGATAGATAGATAATTGATAGATAGACAGACAGACAATAGATGATAGGATGAGGGAGTGAGGGATTTCTGCAGAAGGGTCCCCTGGGCTCAGGCTGAGGGCTCTGGTGTGAGTGGACGCCAGCCAAGGCTGGGTGAGGACCTGGCAGAGAGCAGTAGGCGGAGCGGTCCCCAAGGCTCTCATAAACCTGGGGCTAGTTTGTTTGCCCGCCAGCCAGCGTGTCAACACTAAAGAACACCAGGGCTTCGCGTCAAATCCTCGGAAGACTGTTGCCCTATGAGTGGGGCGAAGGAAGCCCTAGAATAATATCTCCCTGGACCTTCCCCACTCAGGCTCCACATCACGCCCAAAAAGGACCGGATCAGCTCCCGGTAACATAGCTGTGGTCCAAAATAAAATCCCGCAAAATTGCAAAGACTACAGCATTGAGTGCCCGACGATGTTAAATTTGCAACATCTGGCATGCAAATAAAATACTACCAGACGTGGGAAGAAGCAGCAAAATAGGACCCGCCCATCAGGTAAAAGTCAGTCAATGGAAAGGGACCCCGAGGTGGGCAAGGTGGTGGAAGTAGTGGACAAGGACGTGAAGACATCAGCGGATATGTTGCATGTGCTCTAGAATGCGAAGAAACACAGGGATACAACGAGGGAGGAGACGCACAACATTTTTACAAGGCAAATAGAATTTCTAGGGATGAACAAATCACTTCTCATTTAAAATACCCTGAATGGGTTTGAAGCAGGTTAGACGCGGCAGAAGAAAAGGAATGGTGAATTTGAAGACACAGCAGTGGGCACTATTCAAAGTCAAACCCAGAGACGAACAAGACTGAACAAAGGGACACACATGACCGAAAGTAGTCAGGACACATCTTCTTGACAGCATTGGGTTCCTCCGAAACGCCTGATTCTGTGCTGAGCGCGTCACCTGTGTGACCTCATTGCCACTTGGGGTGGACACTGCAGTGTTACATACAAAAACAATGACTTTAAGGAAACGTTTAATTGTAAGATCGAGCCTTTACTCGTAAACCACTGGCAAATTTTCCAAGAGTTGCCTTCATGTTATAAATTCAAAGCCTAGGATCTCTTTTGAAGCTCAAAATAGAACCGGATGTCGAGCTGGATAGTTACTACTACATGCAAGACACCATGTGCATGTAAGGTCGTATACGTAGTAGAACCAGGAATATAACTTAAATCTCCCAACTCTTATTGGCTGTTGCATTTCATTTCTATGATTCCTGCCACTGTTACAAGTTAAAAAAAAAAAAAAAGTTTCACCTAAGGTCAGGAAGCCTCACAAACGAGGTTGGACAAGGACTAGTTTTCCACACAGGGTGGAACTCCAGGCAGAAGAGGGCGCAGGAGGCCCTGGAGGCGGAGCGGACGCCCCGGGACAGGCTCAGGAAGAAGGCCCTCCCGGTCCGTTTAAGAGGCTACAAAATAAATCACTGAAATCTTCGCATGCCGCCCCAGCTAACGCAGAGGCAGAGACATTGACGTCTCGGCTGTCTGAACTCTGTTAGGATGTTGAGGCGCCAGGAAAACCTCTGGTGTTAAATGTCATCCCTGCCATCTCCCCTAAACAGCCAGCGGCGGCCGACCTCACTTATGTTAGGAAGACCTCACTTATATCTGATAGATCTGATGAGTGCAGAAAAAGGAAACATGCACTCTTATTTTACAGCGTGTAAAAAAAACAAAAACCTGACCATTTTATCTCTAAACCAGAATGGCGAAAGTAACCGCGGCAGGAAAGCCAGGCACGCAGAACCGGAGAGCCAAGAGGCGTGGACCGGACCGGTATCACGTGGGTAGAAGCCACACTGCCGGCGAAGCTGACGGAGGCCGTCTCAGAGGCTGGGCTGGCAGCAGGACATGTTGTCAAGGGACAGATGTGGACGAGAGATGTGAAATAGGTTGTCACGGACAGTTCATGCATTTTTTTTCTATTTATCGTTGAATTGGTAAATCAGAAATGTAGAAGCGCCATTGAATGTCACTTTTTTTTTTTTGTCTCATAAAAACACCATAGAAAATTGGTTCTTCCCTGCTTTCTACCCAAACTCCAACTGAAAAGGGTCATATTTAGAAAAGATAGATATATATATTATACTTTATATATATATATATTTTTTATATAAATATATATGTTTATATTTATAAATAAATGTATATATATATTTTTAGACTAGTGGTGATTTAAGACTCAGGTGTTCTTGCACCAGTATGACCACTAGGGGGCTTCATGTCCCAACCATGTTAGCTTAGGTCCCGGAACAGTTCCTTTCAGTCCTGGAACAGTTCCTTTCATTCCAACTTCTGCTCGTGGGTGGTACTTCCTGTAGCAACCGCTGGCTGGGTGGACCCCTGTTACCTCCTCCTTAACGTTTTTCTCAAGAAAACCTCCACTACCACTCAGTATGGAAGTAGCAGTATTGGCCAATTTTCTTTCTCTCCTCCTTACTTACACAGCTAGGGTAATAATTTGTCAAAACCCTGCTATTTTCTTTGTTACTCATTCTTCTTTGGGGCAGCGTGTAAAACAGGAGTCCTCTTTTCTATTCTTCCATTAATTTTTTTCCTTCGAAGCAGCCGGTAGGTCGTTTTTCCTTGGATTAGACTCAGTCGGCAGGGTTTGTTCACACACTTGTCACCTGGAGGTGATCATCCTCCTTAGACCCCAACGTTGACCATATACATACAGTCCGTGGCTGCATTGGCAGTAGAAGTGCAGACGGCATGGTTCTTCCCATCATTGGCTAGAAGCTCTTATAGAAAGCTCTTCTTGGGATTGGTATAGAATTCCTTAGTGAGGCATTAAATGTTTCTTTAGAGCAAATATGATGCTGCTTGCTTCTGTTTGATGAACAGAGCCATATACCATATTGTGTTTCTCTTGTCTCCCTCCCCAAATAACAGAGATCCCAATAGGAAACTCACCACAGCAGCTACCTTGATATGTGGTTTGAGTATTACAGTAGCCTCCTGTAACATTGTTCTGTTCTTACATTTCTAGCTCTCGTGTCCTTGTTTTTCATACTTTTGCTGTGTTACTTCCAATTCTTTGTGGAAAGAGTCAGGGTGGACACACAGTTCACGTTGTTTCGAGTGGGAGCCCACTTGGTGTCCACCATGGTCCTCACTCCTGGCAAATCGAAATACAGAAAACGTCAGCACTGATCTTACAGAACCCAGAGTTTAGTTGGGAAGGGAGACATCATGGGAAATAATTATAAGGCATTCTTATATAAAGTTATATATAGAACTCTACGGGGGAGAGGAAGTGAAAGTAACTTACTGCTCAGGAAATTGGGAGTAAGCACATTTTATCTTAGAAATGTAGGATGAGCTGGAGTTTTATAGGCACAGGAAGTTGAGGAATGTATTTACTTACTGGAAGCATGCTGATTTGAGGACACTGCACCCACTTTTAATTACCATATTGTAAGATTGCAACCTGCAGCCGCCCACAAACCAGACCTGGCCTGTCACCTATTTTTATAGGGCCTGAGCTCTAAATGGGCTCCAGGTTGTTAACGAACTAAAACTAAATGTGACAGAGACCATATATGACCCACAAAGCCTAACATTTTAATTATGTAATATTTTATACTTACCAAAAAAAAATATGTGAGCGTGGGTACAGGGTATAGTTTGAAAGGGGCAGAACCGTGGGAGGAAACAAGGCCAGTGAATTTTGAAAAAGTCTTCTATGATATGCTAAGGCATTTGAACTTCAGCGTAAGAAAATGGTTTGTGATATGTGGTATCTCTGTAATATGTCAACTCAGCTAGAATTTCCTCCTCCTTGTGTTTCTGGGTAGGGCGGGTCATCAGTGAAGATTCTGTGCTGGATTTGGAAGGCAGCATGGAGAAGGAGGCAGCTGCTAGCCCACCTGAGCTGTCTCCGGGCTGCTGGCTCAGCTCATTAGTGTGGGGTCGCAGCTATTGTTGCATCCACTCAGCCTTCTCCTGAATCCTCCAGCTCCTCCTGATTCCTGAGACAGGAGGGCACACAGCCCCGTGATGAAGGGCTTTTTGTTGCTGAACTTAAGCGGAAAGTCAGAACTGGAGAATAAATATTACCTAGTATCAGGTATATGGAAGTGTCATCTCTGATGATGGGAAAAAGACATAGATGTTTGGATTAGGTTTTGCTTAAGAAAATTTACCACCATCGATCCTGGACGTGGTGAGTTTACCACTTAAGAGCAAGGGTCAGGTGTGTTTCAGGTGGCTTAGAGTGGCGGGTGCAGGCTCCTAAGGGGGAGCCCGTGCTTAACGTGAGGTGTCTAAGTCTGATGGTCTTCTGAATGGTGCTGAGGAGTTAACGAATACTTGAGAAAGATAGCTTAGGCTTTGGATTCATTAAATCCATGAATGAAAGCACACACACATAGCTATGCTACAAAACTTAGGACTTCATGCAACTACGCAGCCTTCCAACAACATCTTAGGACAGAAATTACGAATGAATGAATGAATAAATGAATGAATGAATGTAGGTTAACGTCTTTTTGAAGAAATCAAGTTCTAGTTTTCCTTGGACTTGCCATATTTTTAACCTCACGGACAAGAACCTTGGTGGGCACCAGAATGGCTAACGGTAATAAAGACACTGGATTTTAAGGTATAAGCTGTGTTATTTACCAGGACTTCGTTTTAGGGAGGGAAGGAAATGTGAGTGGATTTTACCATGATTTCTCCTCGGCATCTCGAGTGAGTCGTCAATGAAGGATTTTACATTGCCACGATTTTGCTTTCTATGTTACTTAATTACTTAATTTGCTTCTAGCCCCAGGATAGCAGGTCTTTAGCTATAGGTCGGTGCCTGTTTTCTTTGGAACCGGAAGTAGACTGTCCTCTGAAATCCTTGAGTAGTTTATCTCCATTTCTCTAATGGCCCGTGTCAATCTAACCCCACAATTTTAATTATTTATGTACCTGACTTCATTTTACACCATCAGATACTTAGGGAAAAGATCGTTTTGGTTTTTTTACACGTGTCGTAGTACTTTGTTCATACACTGTGTTAGAGAAAAAATATTTGTTAAATATATTTACTGTAAAGTTCATATTATTTTTATAAAATCTTTCGAGTCTTATAAATCATCTATGCATAGCATACACAACATGTGTATTAAATTCACAGACTTGGACATTTCAAAATTACCAAGTTACAACAGTCTGTATTTTGTCCTATTTTAATATAATTAATAATTTCCTTTTCCACAAGTACAAGTGAGGCTAAGTAGCAATATTGTAGATTTAGACTCGAAATGCTACCAAAGGTGGAAGCTGTCCACGTGCATTGGAGTTAAGTTTTCACCTTAACAAAGATCTCATGGCACAGGATATATTTTCATAGACTTTGACATTTGTGTTTTAAAGATTCAGTGGAGATAAATCTGAAAATCAATTACTGAATCATTGAGGTATAGATTTTCTATTTAAAATGCACTGATCAGAGAGTGCCCTTTCAACTCTTAACGGAGTTCAATGTCAGGTGGTGTCATTTCATCCAGTTAAATACCAGTCATTATTTTATTTTTATATTTACATTCTTGTCTTACTCTCCATTCAGTCTGTGCAGTTATTACGGTTTCCTAAAACTTTTTAGTTGTTACCCCAAGTAAAGGCACCTACCATTTTTCATCTCTGCACACGGTCAGTGTGGTGCAGCGAGGCAGCTTTTCCTGTCATTCTTCATTCTCAGGGGTGGCGACCTGAGCTGAGAGTTGCTCTGGAGGTCGGTGGGAATGCTGTATGTGGACGAGTTTTATGAGAGAGGCAGACCATAGGACCTCCACAGGTCTGCTTTTCAGACAACGGGGTTGACTCTTTCCTACCCTCCTGCAGAACGCATCAATCGAGTGTTGGTACTCCCAACATTGTTCTCCTGTCCTTCAAGGTGATGGCTCATTAACGGGTCGTCCTTTGATAGAGAATAACATCTGTTGCTTACAGAGTAAAGTGTGAGAGGCCTCCTTTTCTTCTGGTGACGGATAATGTGACTTGACCACGTCCCAGTCTCTTGGGCTCCGATCACCATGGAGATGCTCGTGTGTTAGGGCTGCTTGGGCTGTGAAGATGGTGGTTTAATTCACAACTCTCAGAGTCTCGTGGTTCAGTTCTCATACCTTCAAAATAACTGTGAGGCCTCCCTTCCCCCTACCCCCCGCCCCCCACCATACATGAGGTCTCTTCGTTCATACTTGGAAATTCCATATCTTCCCAAATCCTCTAGTTAAGCAAGCGGGGATGGACGGGACTCGAATTCGAGGCTTAAAGACCCAGAATAGTCACTTTGTCGCCTTCCCAGAAATGATTTATAAAAGGGAAGTGTAGTGTCAGAGAGAACAGCATCGGGCTCGGGGACAGGGAGACACATTTCAGGTGCCAGCTCCTGTGTTTGTGACTAGGTCTTGGGCATTCCGCTTCTCGTGAGCCTGTTTCCTCATCGAGAACGTGGTGGTGGTCACGCCAGTGCTGCAGGGAGGAAATGAAACATAAGAAATATGTACAGTATGTCTTCTTTCCCATTGCAGTCCTTCCGATTGATCAAGTTCATAATCTTTGCCCCCCCCCCCCACACACATAAAATCTGGCAGGAAATCATGTTGGGTCTTCCTTTCACATCTGTCCATTATTGGATGACTTCTGACTGTCTCCACCACTGCCATCTTGGCCCCAGACCTCTTCTCTCACCAGATGAGTGTGATGACCTCAGCGTATTCCCTGCTCCTGCCCTTCCCCCAGAGCCAGTCTGTCCTCCAGACAGCAGAGAATCGGACAGGCTACATCTCCGAGACTCCTCCACGAGCCTCCTGTCACACTTAGAGCCACATTTCTTTAAAATGTATCACAAAGCCCTCCATGATTTGGTCCCATTTTCCCATTTTATCTCCCTGATTGTTCTATTTAAAATTGACTCACTCTGGCCCTAGCCGGTTGGCTCAGTGGTCTGCCTGGCGTATGGAAGTCCTAGGTTCAATTCCCGGCCAGGGCACACAGGAGAAGCGTCCATCTGCTTCTCCACCCCTCCCCCTCTCCTTCCTCTCTGTCTCTCTCTTCCTCTCCCACAGCCAAGGCTCCATTGGAGCAAAGTTGGCCCGGGTGCTGAGAATGGCTCCATGGCCTCTGCCTCAGGCGCTAGAATGGCTCCGGCTGCAACAGAGCAACACCCCAGATGGGCAGAGCATCGCCCCCTGGTGGGCATGGTGGGTGGATCCCAGTTGGGCACACGCGGGAGTCTGCCTGCCTCCCCACTTCTCACTTCAGAAAAATACAAAATAATAATAATAATAATAATAAATAAAATTGACTCACCCTTTTCTATGTCTGTCCCTGCTTTCTTGCCTCGTCTTTATTCCATAGCACTTAGCACAGTCTACCAAACTGTCCGTTCCGTTTACCGTTTACCGTTTACCTTTCTCCTCTGTCTACCGGTTGGGTACCATTTCAGATTTGCTCACCTGTTTCACTCCCTCACATTCCTACATCTCGGATTATATTCTCCAGTGAATTGCTTGTATTTAAACTTCCATTTTAGGCTTCGTTTTGTTAGAAACTCAGGCAAAGACGGTGGTGCCCGTAGCTGCCTCGGAAGCCGAGATGTGTGGGCGGATTACTAATCAATCACTTCAGGAAGAAACGTGCTGGTGTTAAGCAGAGTGTTGAAAACCCCTGGGACGCGCAGTTGCCCATAATTCTCACTTTTGATGGATTGGGATGAAGGGAAAAATGGAAGAGAAAGCATTACGGTATGTGGTGACTCATTCTTGGGAAATATAGAGGCAATAATTATAGTGGATCTGTAAAATTACATTTATCAGCTAATGTAAGCTCAGAGAAAACTGACTTAAGAGTGTCAGTTCAGAAAGGATGAACAGCTGTGTAAAACAATATATTTTTAACTTTCAAAGCTTGTACGGACTCAACCACATAGCTTTTCTTTTCCCTGATAGTCAATTGCTCACACATAAACATAAATTTAGTTATTATATTTACATATCCTTCTCCGCATTAGCAGATAGAATTGACTAGGCCAAATAAGCAGAGACGTTTGTATGCACATAGCAAATTGAGAAAAAGATACTTTATATCAGGAATATAGACCAATACTGTTTCTCATCAGGGTTATAATACTTTTCATTCTTATAAAGTATTTATTTTTTTTTAATCTTTTTTTATTCTGAAAACATTTTAAATGTACATAAAAGTTGAATCAAATTTGGAGTGAACATAATCTTGATTTCACAGTTAACATTTTTTATCATAATCCATTTATTATGTATCCCTGTATCTCGCCCTTCCTGTTACCCCATCAGTCCGCCTTCCTCAAGCGGTTATAATTATGTCTTAAATTCTTTTCTGTGTAATTCTATTATTTGTTTCCTCCGGTATTGGTCTCTAGTGCATTGATTTGTTTTTTCCTCTTAAGAGTGGGTCACGCTTTCTGGTTTCTTTCCGTGATATGTCATTTTAAAAGTTGTCTTGGACATTGTGATTCTTCTACATTGTAGAAAATTTGAATTAAGTTAGACTCTGCCAAAGAATAACTTATAAAAGCAGCATTGAACTCTAACTAACAAAACTAGTCTCTAAGTTGCCTGCTTGGCGTCTGCCCTGTATATGGCAGGAAGGTCCCTCAGATATTTGGCCGTTACCCTAACTGAGCCTTCCTTGTCTGCTGTCCTTTTCCAAGGGTTCCCATCTTCCCTTTCTAGTGGCTGTGGTGTCTTGACATTGTCCTCTAATTCTGTTAGCCAGGATGACCTTGACTTTCCACCAGAATTTTAGCCAAACCACATGATGCCAGTGGGGGAGGGGGGGAGGACTACCACTCGGCTAAATGTGGTAAAAACATGACATTCTCAAGCTCTGTTCTCTTCATCCGGGTCTCAGCAGCTCTCCATTTCCGCCTATACCTGCTCATCCTCTCGTGCCTGCAGGTGGCTGCTGTGGTGTTTTGTTGTTCTTGATTTGTAAATATTTTGTCCAGACTTTATAGATATTATCTGCTTCATGGTTGCTATCTCGGGAGAAGATTCCTATGGTCACCTTTAACTCACCTCATTGCAGTGACTCTGAAAACCTTTTTGTTTTTCTGAGAATTATAATAATACATATTAAAGATCTGTTTAAGCCCTGGCCGGTTGGCTCAGCAGTAGAGCGTCGGCCTAACGTGCGAAGGACCCGGGTTCGATTCCCGGCCAGGGCACATAGGAGAAGTGCCCATTTGCTTCTCCACCCCTCCGCCGCGCTTTCCTCTCTGTCTCTCTCTTCCCCTCCCGCAGCCAAGGCTCCATTGGAGCAAAGATGGCCCGGGCGCTGGGGATGGCTCTGTGGCCTCTGCCCCAGGCACTAGAATGGCTCTGGTCGCAACATGGCGACGCCCAGGATGGGCAGAGCATCGCCCCCTGGTGGGCAGAGCGTCGCCCCTGGTGGGCGTGCCGGGTGGATCCCGGTCGGGTGCATGCAGGAGTCTGACTGTCTCTCCCTGTTTCCAGCTTCAGAAAAATGCAAAAAAAAAAAAAAAATCTGTTTAAGTCATGTTGCTTACTATGGGTACACAGTTTAGCTGTATCTATTCCCACTTAAGCTGGCTATGCTCTAACATAACAAACTTGGCCCAAATTTATGATAATCCAATGGGACAATCCAGAGCTGTTCTCATATTTTATCTGCAGTCTGTGGGCAGCACCCAGTGAAGGACTCCTGGGAGCCCAGGGAAAGGAGAGTCCCTGTGTGCCCTTGTCCGAGTAAACACAACACAATCAGCCCAGGCGAGAGTTTAGGGAAGAGTCTTCAGTGGATGGCCAAAGTGACCTGAGGAAATGGGGTTCTCGATTTGAACTGAGTGACTGTTTTTGACTACATCACACTCTTGATAAGACTAATGACATTAACGTTTCAAAGGTCATGAAATCTTTAATCAGGCTGATCATGGAAAACAGTATGGTGTTACCTCAAAAAATTAAAAATGGAACTGCCTTAGGACACAGTGGTTCCACTTCTGGGAATATATCTGAAGACACAGGAAACACTAATTCAGAAGAATAAATGCACCCCTGTGTTCATTGCAACGTTATTTACAGTAGCCAGGCGTTTGAATTAGTTTGAATGCCCATCAGTAGATAAGTGGGTAAAAAAAGATGTGGTACATTTACAGAATGGAATGCTACTTGGACGTAAAAAAGAAGGAAATCTTACCGTTTGTGACACATGGATGGACCAGGACAATGTTATGCTCAGTGAAATTAGCCATTCAGAGAAAAACAAGTGGTACCGTATTAGTTCATTTATATGTCAAATCTAATGAACAAAATAAATGAACAAACAAAATAGAGACAGACTCACAGATAGAGAACAGACTAACAGCTGTTCTAGGGGAGGGGCTTGATAGGCTGAGTGAAAAAAGTAAAGGGGGGCCCTGGCCGGTTGGCTCAGTGGTAGAGCATTGGCCTGGCGTGCAGGAGTGCCAGGTTCGATTCCTGGCCAGGGCACACAGGAGAAGCGCCCATCTGCTTCTCCACTCCTCCCCCTCTCCTTCCTCTCTGTCTCTCTCTTCCCCTCCCACAGCCAAGGCTCCATTGGAGCAAAGTTTGCCCGGGTACTGAGGATGGCTCTGTGGCCTCTGCCCCAGGTTCTAGAATGGCTCTGGATGCAACAGAGTGATGCCCCAGATTGGCAGAGCGTCACCCCCTGGTGGGCGTGCCGGGTGGATCCTGGTCGGGCGCGTGCGGGAGTCTGTCTGAATGCCTCCCGATTTCCAACTTAAGAAAAATACAAAAAAAAAAAAAAAAGTAAAGAGGTTAAGCAAAGAACAAAGCACTCAGCCATGGATGGTTGGCTCAGTGGTAGAGCGTTGGTCTGGTGTGTGGAAATCCTGGGCTGAATTTCCGGTCAGGGCACACAGGAGAAACACCCATCTGCTTCTCTACCCTTCCTCCCCTCCTTTCTCTCTGTCTCTCTTTTCCCCTCCTGCAGCCAAGGCTCCGTTGGAGCAAAGTTGGCCCGGGTGCTGAGGACGGCTTCATGGCCTCTGCCTCAGGCACTAGAATGGCTCTGATTGCGGCAGAGCAACACCCCAGATGGGCAGAGCATCGCCCCCTGGTGGGCATGCCAGGTGGATCCCGGTCGGGCGCATGTAGGAGTCTGTCTGACTGCCTCCTCGCTTCTAACTTTGGAAAAATACAAAAAAAACAACAAAAACAAAACAACAACCCAGTGTGGTAATCCCCAGAGGGAGAGGGGCTAGTGGTGAGGGAAGGAGACACGACTTGGGGGGTGACCACACAATATAATATACTGACAAACTGTGGAACAGAAGGAGTAATTGGTCAGACTGTCTTTATCCGTTACACTCTCTATTAATATTTCCCACCCAGGGTAATAAAGCTGCTTGGCCATTTTTCCCTACAGTTGAGCAAATTATTCACTACATCATACAGAAAGTGGACTCTAATCATTGGAATGCATGCTCATTTATTGTCATTCACAGCACTTTATTTACATAATAGAAATCTAATATGTTGACATACAGTGTTTGAGGAATTACGAAACAGCGGAAAAGGTCTGGGCTGGCACGTCAGGGGGAAGCATTTAGGGGAACTTTGTGAACAGAGGTAAGCTTCGCAGTGGAGCATCTCAGAACCGTGTGGGTAGCCCTTTCCGAACTAGCTCACCGACAGCTTTGCTGATGGCAGACCTCGGGCACAGGTCTATCCCGGCATATTCTAAACGGCGATGCCGATACTACAGAAAACAATTTTTGTCCTGTCACCGGTTTACTAATTAAATGTCAGTCCTTTCTCAGGATCCCATGTCAACAAAGACCTACATGAATTATAGTTGCAAGTGTCCATCAGAACGAGCATCTGCTTGTTTCAGATCTGTGACTGACTAGCTTGGGGCGAAGCATGCCACTTCTGCTCAAAATCCCAGTGACATGAGCCTTCCAAAACAACAAAAACAAAAACATAAGGTGACCCATTAGAGAACAATGATTTGCATATGCATATTTTAATGAAACAGGACTTGTTTTGTCTTTCAGATCTAGTTGAATGTGGCCATATTATCATTTGGGAAAAAAAAAGTTGTGAATTATTAGTCAAGATTCTTTTCCTTTAAAATATGATTTGCCCTCTGACCTCGGATATAGAAATACCTTTAAACTTGCTTCATGCTTGGCACATAAGAAAATTATGGCAAGAAATCAGGTTTTGTTAATTAACGGCTTTTAACTCTTTTCTACATTTACATAAATTTTAGGCTCAGTTTTTATTAAAAGTGCCCATTTTACTATAGGCAATAAGATGTGTATTTGAAAATTTTCAAACACCTTGAATTATTAGAAGGCAGTTTCAAACAATGAATTTTTATGGAACACTTAAAATGTTAGATAGGCACGGACAGCTATTTTACCTGAGTCGAATTTCTGGATACAGTAAATAAAATAATGTTGTTGAAAAGTGCTTGCTTTTATATCAAACACAAACTTACTGCTTATTTCCTTGAATTTCTTACATCTAAAAAACACTCTCCTTGAATATATAGAAGCCTTGTAGGTACAGTAGGAACACGTAGACTGTGGAAAATACGTTTTATCTTGTAAACATTATGATTGAAGTGTTACAAAATAGTACCTGGGCCCATTCATTATTCATTCTTGTGTATGATAATTAACCACTTGGAAAAGAGCATCTTTCCATCTCGAGTTTCTGGTTATTAACATCTGAGAAGACACAGAAAATATATTTCTGCTTTGGTTAAAAGAAACAGAGGCAAGGAATTCAGAAGCTGGGTCATGCTGTGTTGATGTCAAGCAATGTCAGATGTCTGAATTAATGCATGTTCTATTTGGAAGCGGTGCGAGTATAACAGTACATAATAATAGGCCTCTCTACTTTTATATTTCATAGTTGATGTGGAATTTGCTGCCGACCATAGTAATTCTGTGGAGAAGGCGTTGTACTCTTAAATCATATAAAATTTTTATTGCTTGTCTTGACTAATATTTCTTTTGCTCTCAAAACACTATCAGCTTTAAAAACAAGAAAAGAACTCTGCACATTTCTACCACCATCGGAATGGAACAGGGTCTCAACCAAGGGCTATATTCTCTTTGCCATCCCAGTAAAATTCCGGAGGTAGCTAAAATGGAGAGAAGTGAAATATGCAAAGAAAAGCATTAAAAGGACGCATCTTTCAGAACTGTAATTAAGTCGATTGGCTGTGTGGAATGAATTAAGGGCAAGATAATTAAAATCAGTGTAATACAGGGGGAGATAACAGAATGCAGACCGTGCAATCAGAAAGATAAATACTCTTGACTCTTTTGTTGTATTAATAAACTTGTATTTTTCCTCATCACTTGCCCTTGTTACTTTTCTACACAGAAGAGGGTCACTGGTTTCCTTGGTCACCTTCTGCACCAAAGGAGATGGAGGAAGACTGTCCTTATGGCCGTTTCCTCATTGCAGATTGGCTGTAGAGATTGCAACACAGGAGCTCCCAATGCTTGTCAATGCTTCCTTCAAACTAGAAACTGGCGTAGCTTTGCTGCTGCAAGCTTTTGTCTCTATTCAGTGCCCTTCTTGCATGCCTACCCTGCTCCAGGGATGGAGACAGCTGTGGAAGGCAATGTCTCAAAGACATTTCTCCATCAGTATAATTTTTCTATAACCTTACTCAAGGTTTTCTATTTTTGTATATAAAAGCATTCTTTTTTTATATTAATAGTCTATCTACTCTTATATACTATCTTTTGCAAGAAATCCTACATGTTCTTCGTGGAAATATTTATTATTTTTTCCTTATGGAGTCAAGCTTAAAAAGTGGTTCCTGTCAGGTTTTGAACTTCAGTTGGTTGATGCTGGGACTAGATAATCTATGAATTGGCCTAAGCCCTACATCCCTTTTGTGTAATGCAATAGATCCTGTCACTCGTATTAATTTTATTGATTATTTTAGGAAGTTATTTAAGTTAAATAGCTCAACAATCACATGGCAAGTGTTTATCTGGTGTTCCAATAATGTTGTCGGAAAGGACTTCCATTGTACTTTTCCACACTGTGATCGGGAGACGTTTCTGGGTTGTTGCCCTTTGGAATTGATGTACAAGTCCTTGCTGCCCTTTTCGTTCTATGTCATAAATTTATATAGAACTTCATGTAACCGAGGCATGTTATGACTATCTCTGGCATGATTGTAAATGATATTCTATTGCATTATTTCTGTGCAAATGTCATAGAGTAGTTCTGAAATCAGGTGATATAAGACACATCAAAATATTAACAGTTATGGACCCATTTTCAGCTTTATTTGGATGGATAGATAGATAGATAGATAGATAGATAGATAGATAGATGATAGATAGATAGATGATAGATAGATATAGAGAGATAGAGTTAGGTAACGTAGGCACATGTTTCTGAAAAGAATCATCTCTAATTCCAATAGCGTCAGGTCCATTAATTATATATTTTTTGGAGAACATTTATTTATGTACATCATTATCTGACTCATTATTTCTTATGATCCAGACAGTGTCATAGAAGACCTAGTTCCATTGATCAAGGGCACTAATGGCCCTTAAAAAAATGTCCTTTTAAAGATATTGATTCTAAATACCTAATACTGTGAAGAGGGTTTTATCTGTCTCTCCATGCAAGATATTTCTTATTGTGTGGAGCTTTATACTTTTTGGTTCAAAGGAAAACTATATACCCGTCTTCAAAGGAGTACATTATACCCTAGAGTTGTATGATCACGCTGTCAAATGACAGCAGGTCACATTTCGGATATCTATTGAATGCCTGCTTTTAGATCAAACTGGCTTGTTGATCATAGGAAGGAAGTCAGCATAAATCTGGTTATTAGGTGTGTCCACCTGGTGCCTCCGAAGACTGCCAGAGACTCTGAAAGCAAAATAATTTGCAATGACTATAAAAACTCTTATTTATTTAATAGGATGAATAAGTTAGTACACAAGTATTATTTATATTGAAGACATGTCACTGCGAAGTGTCTACAGCTATTTTGGGTATATTTTATAGTGTTGATCTCACTACTAAATTTTTTTAGTTTTTCAAATACTATGACGATGATCTGAGGAGAGCTCTTCTCGCCCTCTCTAACCGCAAGCGATAAAATATTCGTATGATCCACATTAGGTTACCTAAGAGGACAAGCTCAGGAATACTGTGTTTCAGTATCATTAAAAATCCCTTTCTCATTAATTTAATTTTCTTTTGTGAAAATGTTCCCACCACTGCTAACGTAATTGGCCTTGCAGATTTATGAGCTATTTTTATGTGACTATTGTCTTCGGAGACAAAGCACCTTGATCAATTGCCAGGTAACTCCTCCAGTCTCCTTTCAACACCCCGTTAATCCAGCACATTCAATTACTTTTAATTAAGTAATCAGATTACCGTGAATCTCTTCTTTTTTATAATGAAATGAGAAACACTTCTGATATTTCCGAAATGGAAAGACATGAGACATTATATAGGTAGGAGATATTACAGAGACTGCTATTATCAATTAAAAAAAAAATAGACAGACTGAGCTAATCGCTTACTTTAGAAGCACAACCTCTAATTTCTATCAAGGTTCCACATGATGGTACTGTGCTAATGACTGCAAATATAATTCTATTGGGTTCAACCCAAGCAGAAATTTTTAAAAGGAGTAAGAGGGAAGGAATAAGATGTGTTCTTTAATTTTAAATAGGTATGTTATTGCTTTCTCTGGTTAAAACGCAAAACATTGAACCAAACCAAAGAAACAGTCAAACACAAAACTCTTGGCTTAATGATTTGGGATCAATAGGATGATTCTTGCTGCTCTGCTGTTGCCACAGAGAAATTATAGAGTAAGAAAATAAGAAAAGATTGGGATTCCTAAAGTGGAAAAAATGTTCTCGGTTGTGTTCTGAAATGCAGGGGAAAAAATGGCAGTTGTATTTTCTTCATTGTTTTGAGAGATTCCTGATCTTTAAGAAAAAAAAATGAAAGAGAAAAAGCAGTATGGGAATGAAAATGCCATTGATTTGTCAATAGAACTCTAAGTTTTGCAACTGACTTGGGCTCTATAAGAGTTGTCCGTGTGAAAGAGTTATTGCCATCTTGAAAATAAGACGAAAAAGGTGGACAGCATGCCTTTCATATCATGAAAGGACAAAGACTCTACAGGAAATGTCTGGGGAAAGTTGCTAAATTCATTCCTTTGTTACTTGATCAGAAGTCCTATATCTTGTGAACATGTAGGTTTTTGTCCAGTAGAGACGCAAATACTTTCTGCCTAGTGTTACAGATATCTCCAAATATTTATGCCCTGTTTTATGTTAGTTTTCTGGGTAATCCAGCAATCTTATCCTAATAATTCCCCTTTTGTATTGCCCATAAACACCCTACCTTCTTAAGTGCTTTGAACCAGTAACATCTTCTTGGCTCCTTGATCAATTAACAAATTATATCACGTCTATGAGACTAAGAGGAAAATGAAAAAGGGATTTTGTGGTCAAATTGATAATATTCTGAATAAGAATATTGATGTACACAATATAATCTCATGATTTCATCTGCCAGATCTAGACTAATATCATGTGACTCATTTGACAAATAAGCAAAGGAAAAAAATGGAAACAAAACATTACATGTTTAAATCAAAATATTTTAACTAAAATGCTACATTATTTTTAAAGTTTTCATCTATTTCCCTGAAAGAGTGTTTATGTTCTAAGAAGTATTTCAATAAGCATTAATGTATTTATAAAAGGAAACATCTCTAGGAAAAAAGCATCTTGCATCCTAAACAATTCAAGAAATTAGTCCATTGTACTTTAGATTAATTTGAACATTAAAGAAATTTCAGTATTAATGATAGATGACCTTTTTGATATATAAGATGATAATGATATACATTAATAATTTCATAATAAGAATAAAAAAAATTGATGAGACATTGAAATGAATAACTTTACAAATTTGTGGTTGATTTGTGATTTCTAACATTTTCAAATTTACTTGGCTTCAAATAAATACCTGCTGTATTCTAAGGGGAAATATTTGAGGTGTAGAAAACATGATTTTTAAAATCTCAGTCCAAAAGGCCATAAGTATATAAAATTATGTTTGGAGTGACAAAAGATGCAAAAATATTTTTGAAATACCATTCACTCTCTCTTTTTTTTTTTTTTTTAAGAAAAACCCCAGACAATTTAATTTTCTAAGCACACTCTAGAATTCCAGAGAAGAGGCACTACAACAACTCTTCCTAAAACCGCTTTCAACAAAACCGAAGCTGACAGAAGTCCTCATCACTGGAGCTTCACTGGACTGTTTCATTAAAATTCATCTTTCCACAAAGCAAAGCCATTAACATGCAAGGCTTTTTTAAAAGAAAAAATGTTTAATTAGGGGTGTATCTGGAAGAAAATATGGCCATTGTAATTGTTGTTCTAACCATGTGTAACTTTAAATGAACCAGAAATTTGAAAACAACCTTAAGTTAATGTTTTCAGTCAAAAAGATTAAAAGATAAATTAGTTTTGCAAGAGCAGAAACTGTTGAGGTTAAATTCCCCTAGTGAAAGAAAATGCCTTCCAGAGCATAGTTATTTTTTCCTCTGGTATCTCTGCGGTAAAAGCCTATATATCCTTCAAAGTTTTGATCAAATGCTATTTCTTAAAGATTTCTCTGATTTCTTCCCCTCAAGAGCAGAAGGAAGAAATAGGCCATGGATATTCCTGTAATGAAATGCTTTCAGCAGTTACAAATTAATATGATGGGACCATATGAATGAGTATGAGTAATTTACAAAATCATAAATTGGGTTAAGTAAGGCAAGGTGCACATTTAATCATCACAGCATCCTTACTGACCCCATTTTACAGATGAGACCATTGAGGCTCAGAATAGGTGATTTTTTTTATTTTTATTTTTCAGTTATTTTTTAATTTTATTTTTATTAATTTTAATGTAGTGACATTGATAAATCAGGGTACATATGTTCAGAGAAAACATCTCCAGATTATTTTGATATTTGATTATATTGCATACCCCTCACCCAAAGTCAAATTGTCTTCTGTCACCTTCTATCTGGTTTTTTTTGTGCCCCTCCCCTCCCCCATCCTCTCTCTCTCTGCTTCCTCGCCCCTTCCCCACCCCCACCCCACCCCCTGTTACCATCACATTCTTGTCCATGTCTCTGAGTCTCATTTTTATGTCCCATCTATGTATAAATTCATATAGTTCTTAGTTTTTTCTGATTTACTTATTTCACTTTGTATAATGTTATCAAGGTCCATCCATGTTATTGTAAATGATCCAATGTTATCATTTCTTATGGCTGAGTAGTATTCCATAGTATATATGTACCAAAGCTTTTTAATTCACTCGTCCACTGACGGACACTTGGGCTGTTTCCAGATCTTCACTATTGTGAACAATGCTGCCATAAACATGGGGGTGCATTTCTCCTTTTGGAACAGTGCTATGGTGTTTTTAGGGTATATTCCTAAATAAGGAATAGGTGATTTTTTTAAGGTTATTTCAGTTTTCAAGTGGTAGAGTATTAAACCACAGGTAAAAATATAGGAACATACCTCTATTTTTTTTTCTTGAGAGTGTCTATTGTAAAGGGATTAGAGGAGGATTTTTTTTATAAGTATAAATGCTCCACAGGATACATGAAAAGAAAACCAAAGATTTAAAAAGTTGTTCAGTCTTCCTAATAATCAATGGTATACATATTCTAGTAGTAAAACACTTTTCTTCTTCAGATTTGCAGAAATGATTGTCTGATGACATCAAGTACCAGCTTCCAGAAGGAACGGGAAACTCAGTGCAGTGCTTGAATGAGAATCAACTGGCACAAGCCCTTCAGATATGAATCACCCATGTCTAGTAAAATGAAAATGAAATGGAAACTTAGATGTCTCAAAAAAAAAAAAAGGTCTGTTTTTTTATAAGAGAGAAACTCTTGCATTTATGGCCAAGGTAATGAGTAAAACTTCTGTCCTTGTGTCCCAGAGTATAAAAAGTAGAGACAAATAAATATAACTTCTGTGGGGTTAATTACCATAGACAACTTCAATGCAGAAGTTAAATAAAATTCATCTATATAAATCAATATAAAGCCCTTGCAACATATAGTATTAAAAGTCAACTTTTGCCCTGTCTGGTTGGCTCAGTGGTACAGCATTGGCCTGGCATATGGCTGTCCTGGGTTTGATTCCTGGTCATGGCACACAGGAGAAGTGCCAATCTGTTTCTCCACCCCTCCCCTCTTTTCTCTCTCTCTCTCTCTCTCTCTCTCTCTCTCTCTCTCTCTCTCTCTTTCATTCCTTCCTGCTGCAATGGCTCGATTGGAGCAAGTTGGCCCCGGGCACTGAGGATGGCTCTGTGGCCTCCACTCAGGTGCTAAGAGGAGCTCAGTTGCTGAGCAATGGAGTAATGCCCCAGATGGGCAGAGCATCACCCCATAGTGGGCTTGCCAGGTGAATTTCGGTCAGGACACAGGTGGGAGTCTGTCTCTGTCTCTTTGCCTCCCCTCAGCTCACTGAATTAAAAGAAAAAAGTCAACTTTCAAATGTTTATATGCAATATTACATGATTCATTGGTGTTTTATTATATTAAATAAAAGTTCAAAAAAGTACATTGATCAAAACTTTTGAGTACAATGCTAAATGCTGGCCATAGAAAAGAAAACTCATTTATTTCATTTTTTACTTTTTTTCCTAATATCCTTCTTTTAAGAATAATGATTTCTAACGTATATATGCTTTCTTTGTGCTAATCCTTGTTGTAGTCACTTATTATATTAACTACTGAATCTTATCTGCTTTTTAATAGTGTTGATATTTGTTAATTGTTTACATCTACATCTGTTGATTTAATGACACAGGGATAACAGAACTGTGAGAAATTGTCCATTCTGAGTATTCACATTTGGATAGAGATAACAGGACTTTCTAATTGGTTGGGTGGGAGTGTGGAAGAGGAAGAGGAGTCTCTGATCCCAAGGTTTCTGCTTAAGCAATTTATGTTAAGATTGGGATTATTTACAAAAAAATAGAAACATCCTCAGGTAGGAAGAGGTTTCTAAGGGACAATTAATATTTTGGTCTTGTGAGCCGTAAGTGTGATGCTGATTAGATATCCGAGAGTAGGTATCCCCGGGACTATCAGGCGTACAAGTCTGGAATTGAGGACAAAGGCTCGAGTGAACATAGATCTGGAGGCCATTATTATTCAGCTGGTGTTCAAAGTCATGAGATGGACTTACTAGGAAGTGACTGTAGTCATAGAAAGGAAAAAAGGTTCCAAGAAAGGACACTGTAGCGTCAGTCAGAAAAGTTGGGTGTCTCAGGAGTCAAGTGAAGGAAATGTTTCCAGCAGGAAGCAGCGATTGTGATTAATTTATTCAAACCACACTGAGAAGGTGAATAATTGACTATGAGGTCGGGTCACGTGGAGGTTACTGGTGACAGTGGGTACAGCGGAAAGGGACAGAGGTCACGTCTGGATTGTACGTAGGTAGCGGCAGCTCTGGATACCTCCTGAAATGTCTCCCTCTCAGAGAACAACCCTCATCACCTTGCCCTGGAAAAAGTAGGTCAGCTTTCCTTTGATTATTTTCTCCCTTGCAGATGTCTTTGTGGATCCTGGAGAGCAATGTTCTGCTGTTGTCTCCAACCAGAGCAGGCCACCGGGGTGTCAGCTCCACAGGGTTCCGCTCTTTGTAAAGATATTATCCTGGTGGTGGTGGGCAGGGGGTAGCAGGAGGGATGTTCCTCTTGGGAGCTAGTAGACATCATTCTCATGGCCCTTGACCTCCTTACACTAAAGCCTCAGGAGCCTCTGCACTCAGATTCAGTGAATCTGAACTTGGATCATTTCTGCAAGTGCGATTACCTTCGTGGCAATTTTTTACGTGTATTTTATTTATGTGCGTTTTAGGCTCTAGAGCTCTCTGACTTTGTTCCTCCATCAATTTCATCCATTGTGCTTTCTCTGGTCAGGGAACTGATCAAAGGGGAATTTCCTAACACCTGCCTTTCCTGCTGTTCCGCATGTCACTATGTTATTTTTATTTATTATGTGTTCTGACATTTTGAGGAATTTGGTTAGAGGGGAGAAAAGGCCAAAATTCTTCTTTAAAAATAGTTTTTAAAATAAGCATCATATTTGTAAAATCTTGACTTACAAAAAACATAGACTGTGCAATTATTTTAAGTGATAAATAGATTATACCTGAAATTTTCATCCTGATCAAAAGCAATGTAAGAGAAAATAGATGAATTCACATAAAGCTGAAAAAAAAAATATGCTTGCTACTGCCAAGCCATAGGTTTTATTTAGATTGTTATTGAGAAGTCAGTGGGCTCTGCCTAGAATGATTGCTTTGAATACCAGAAGCGATATATTAAGATGCAATTCTGATTATACAAATTATAATTAACATTGATGATGAATAAAAAGGGACATTTTTTTTGTTAGCTCTCTAATCAGGTCAATGTGAAGGCACATGTCCAAGAGACATGGCACAAAGTATTATACAAATGTTTGACAGCCTACAATTGTTTCAGATATTCTAGGTGAAAGAAGGTGAAGGGATTAGCCAAAAAACATAAATACATAACACAGAGATACAACAGCAGGGTGCAACCAGGGGGCAGGAGGAGGAGACCACGGGGGGGGGTGGGGGGGTGGAGATGGGGCAGAGACCTTGCTTGGGATGGGGGGTGCACGGCTCCGTGTGTAGATGGTGCTAAACTGAGATGTACACTCGAAACCTGTATGGTGGTGAGCCCTGTCCTCCCAATAAATTAAAAAAATAATAATAATACCTATTATTTGTGTGGTATATCAACATACAACCCAAGTTTGGTTTTTATTATATGTAAACTGCAAATATGTAACAGGGGCTTTAAAACTGTGCTTGATTTAAAATGCAATAGAAAAACAGCATGGAATAAAGTCTGTAATGTTAGTATAAAATGGTAACAGTGATTTATATGAAGCATTATTATATTCCATCCTGATATTCTCCCAACACTTTGAGATGTGTCATATGACTGTTCTCATTTTTAGAAAGGAGAGGGCTGAGGCATAGGGCATTTCGGAATTGGTCCAAAGTCACACAGCTTGTTGGGGACCAAAGTCAGGTTTGAAGCATGGAATTCTGGCTCCAAGGTCCACACTTTTCTTCCAGAGAATTTCAGTTGGTCCTTTGTGTGTATGTATACATATGTATATAAATTTGTATATATATATGTGTATATAAATATATATATATAAATTTTATATTTCTAAACAACAGGATTCATCTTTAACATAGAAAGTGATTAATGTATCATTAAGTGGTAAAGAGTAGGAGAAACTATTGTCACCCACAAGTAGTGTATATATTCAGACAGAGATGAATCACATACCTGAGCACAGAAACAGCCTTTCAGGGTCATTGTAGAACCACCCGTGTTTACCTGTGAGAAACTTGTGAAAAATCAGAAAGTTTTGCGAGACCAGAGATAAGTCGGTGCCTCTCTTCCTGTCAAGAAGAGGCAACAAATTTCAAAACTGTAAACTAAGAGTAGGAGATAAACTTTTGACCAAAATCCAGGCTTGTGACCGCACTTAGGAGAACACATAGCATAGATGAGGTGTCAGTATAAATTCACTGAGAAAAATTGTGCCAAACAAAATAATTTTAATGAAATTTATTTTTGCATTTAATACTACTATTCGGTGGGCCAGAGGAGCATGGTGCATCATTAATTATATAGCTTGAATTTTATAAATTATTTAACTAGGAAATTTATGGTTATTTTTCTGCTCATGGTAAATAAAAAAATGTGACTCCTTTGAGAGTTTTTAAAAATCTATTTACATTTGATCAAATATAACCAAAATATATGATGGGTGAATAAGGGAATTTTGTAATGAGTCTTTACTGTTCAACATTTTTATAAATATTTCAAAGGAAAAAGACTCCCATCTTTGCTTAATTTGCATTTGACATTTTTTTTTTTTTTTGGAAAAAAATCAAGAATCGGTACTTAGCGGAATTTGTGTAAAGGAGATGGGGGGAGAGAGGGCTCCATAGTCAACCCTGTTCATGACAAGTATCTGACCTTTGCAGTGGTTTGGAATGGAGGAGTGAATGATCCTATTTAGGGTGGATAATTTGGGGGATTCCGCTGTAGGAAGGGTGAGGGAATGTAGGCAGGCAAACCGAGCTTATCAGCCAGGGAATTGAGTGACCATGGATAACGGAGTCCAGATGCAGGGAACTTGTCGGAGAGACCTGTCGGAAGTGGCAGTGTTCTAGAAGTCGGGTGCAAAGCCCATTTCAATGGTGAAGCATTGGGAGTGGGTGGTAGCGTGACAATGGAGATGCCCAGTGTTCACCACAAAAGGATCAATTACTTCCATTCAGGATGTTTTCTCCATAAATCTCATTTGTCATAGAGATTTAACTTACTGTTTTCTTCTTTCTAGAGTAAAAAAACAACCCATTTTCCCCTTTTGGGTTTCTGTCTTCTCAACTATGAAGTCAAATATATTTTCTTAATATCATAACTTCCTTTCCTAACGTCCCAGAAAATTAGAACATAGGCTGGTTCTTCTTTCAAGTATTTTACTGCTCATTACTACTGTTCTGGCTGTAATTCTCTGACCGCAGGAACTCAGACACGGGAAGAGGTGGAGCACTGAATTTCCCACGGCTTCAGCTGTGCCCTGAGCAACTCCTGGTTCTGTATGCCTAAGTGAGCAAAATCATGGAATTACTTAATCACTTCATGTTCTTCATTCTCCTATAAAATAAATAAATAAAGTAGAATAAAAATTAGAAAGAAGAAACGATACACCAATGTCGGAATCTCTTTTTTATCAGGTAGAATGAGTTCCTTTCTTGTGGATAGTCTACATATCATTAAGATGAGATGCTTTATAAGCACAGATTATGTTCTTTGTGTTTCATTTTAGCCTCATTTACTTTTTTCATTTTTCAAATTTTATATGAATTATTCACATTTTGGTACATACAAGAAAAATTAAATTTAAGTAATTAATATGGTACTTTGCACCATATTTCCTTATAATCATATTTTTGCTTCAAAAATTTAGATATCATATTTGTTTCAGTTCTTAGTTAATATGGAGATGTTTAGTGGGTTATTAGAAAAAGATCATTAAGGCAACAAAAAGAAAATCTGATTCAACTCAACAATCAGAGACCGTTTCCTGCTGCTCCGTATGTCAAGATGTCCAGGAGCACGTATACAGACATGCATATGTGCGTGTGCATGTATTAACAGAAATGGTTAGGCACGTGTGTGATGTCATCGATACACACACAGATTCGGGCTGCTGACCTTCATCATTGTTAAGTACCGGAGCTGATCCAATGGAGACCCAATTAATAAGGCAGAACAGTTATCCCACAAAATTGATTTAATCACCAAGTGAGAATTTTTTATTAATCCTGACAGTATTTTCCCAGAACTCTTTTTTTTTTTTAAGATTTTATTTATTTATTTTAGACAGAGGGGAGAGAGAGAGAAAAGGGGGGAGGAGCAGGAAGCATCTACTCCCATATGGGCCTTGACCAGGCAAGCTGAGGTATTGAACCGGCAACCTCAGCATTCCAGCAACGCTTTATCCACTGCGCCACCACAGGGCAGGCTCCCATATGGGCCTTGACCAGGCAAGCTGAGGTATTGAACTGGCAACCTCAGCATTCTAGGTTGACGCTTTATCCACTGTGCCACCACAGGGCAGGCTCCCATATGGGCCTTGACCAGGCAAGCTGAGGTATTGAACCGGCAACCTCAGCATTCCAGCAACGCTTTATCCACTGTGCCACCACAGGTCAGGCTCCCATATGGGCCTTAATCAGGCAAGCTGAGGGTATTGAACTGGCAACCTCAGCATTCCAGCAACGCTTTATCCACTGCGCCACCACAGGTCAGGCTCCCATATGGGCCTTAACCAGGCAAGCTGAGGGTATTGAGCAGGCAACCTCAGCGTTCCAGGTTGACGCTTTATCCACTGCGCCACCACAGGTCAGGCTCCCATATGGGCCTTAATCAGGCAAGCTGAGGTATTGAACCGGCAACCTCAGCATTCCAGCAACGCTTTATCCACTGCGCACCACAGGTCAGGCTCCCAGAACTCTCTCACTGTCTAAGCACAAATGTCAGGAAATGTGAGTATGGGAACTAGCTGTATCAAGTCACACAGGTTATAGTAACCAGCTTTTCATTAGCCAGCCAACAAGAATTGATTGAATGCCTACATTGGACCAGGACATGGGAAGTGTCTCTCATATACTTGAAGTAAGTGATCACATACCAATTGCAAATTTACTTAAATCATATAGAAGACGCAACATGATCTCTTTAACAATGTCTGTAGGATGGGAGCTGAGATATCAGGTCCGGGACCTGCACTGGGAGTTTATTGACAATGGGGTGTCACATATTTGGAAAATGTGCATCATTCCTGAGGCACTGATGGGGGGGGGGGGCAGTGGGCAAATCTTCTCTACAATATGTGCAAGTCATAAGGGGGCTTCTCTGTGGATGAAGAAGAGGGTGCTAGGGTCCAGCTGCTGAATAACAACAATCAGACAAAAATGTATAAGTGAATGAAACAGAAATCGGACACATTTTTATGCAACTGGATTTTTCTGGACTTCTGTTTCAGTGAAGAATTCTTTCTAGGTTCAGTAACATCTCTAGCCACCAAACGTTTTCATTCATAAGAAAAGCAAATCGCCATTGTTTGATTGCTCACCCTGTCCTCCATTTATTCTTTGGGTTGATATTTATAGGCACATTAAGGCAGAAATGAAAGAACCGTTGGTCAAGTGTTTTGTGCCAGGCATTGTGCTACCCACTTTGTTTACAATATCACTTTACATTTTAATGCGATGGGACTAAACATCATTAAGAATAAAGACCTAAGATACCGATGGGTTTACAAGTAGCTGTAAAACTCGGTCTCAGCTATCAAGAGGCCTATAAAATAGTTGGAACAGGAGAATATCGACATAAAACCACAAATAATACAAATTAGTATCTGCAAAGTGCCAAAAGAACAGTAGTTAAGAAAACATCAACAGTGGTGAGAGTTCAAATTGATAAATATTTACCAAGGTCAGGAGGATTCCGGGATACACTTAGTGTTTGCCTTAACGGGCACCACTACATTCTCATTTCCCCACCTCACAGTCCCCCAAATTTTCCAGAATTTTTTCTAGAAGATTTTCTCTGGAACAGTACGTGTTTCCTCTGCAGGCTTGACTACCGGTTCAAACCCATCCAACTCGTTTGCTTCCCAGGCCCCGTAGAAGTGACTCACGGAATTCAGAGATCACCCACGATGAATTATCTGGTTTTTCCCCAGTGAAAACCATTTTCAGTTCATACTGCCCCTCCTTGTCTCATCCCTGGTTTACAGCTGGGCCGTACGACTTGCTTTGGCCATTGCGACGCTAAGAAATACGATGTGAGCAGAGGCTTGAAACGTCCCTGCATGTCTGGGTCCGGGTTTCCCTTGGCCTTTCTCCCTTTTGCAGTGAGCCACCCTCGCCTCAGTGAGCCAGTGACCTCAGGAGGCTGAGACAGCTAAAGCAACCCGGACCTGTGTCAGCATGCTGGGGCCGATCCCAGCGGTGTGCAGCCTGACTCAGCTAAAGCTCAGCTGACCCAGAGACACAAGAGCCAACCATAAACGCTCACGGTCGCATGCCACTGACGTACGTATCCAGGAGCAGCACGATTGTGACAATGATCTACTGATGCAGCTTCCTCCCACCCCGGGTTTTTAAATTATGATGAACCCAATTTTTCTTAATTCTCGTTACATAAAATATACGGTGGTGAGTTAATGCATATCAAACACACCCATGGAAGTCATTCTCTTGAGTGTTAAATAAAACTATCTAAATGCCTATTAATGATAACAGATAATCTTGTACTCAGATATACAAGTTCAAAATTGAACTTTTCCCACCACTGTTACCAATAATTGTTTTTCTTTCTATAATTTTCCTTCCGATGCATATCATTTCACCTACTGCCCAACCAGAACCAGGGCAGACATCACTAACCCGTTCCTCCCTCCGTCATTCCTCCATCCGATTATTCACTAAGAGATCTGTTTCTATTTCCTAAACATCTCTTCAATCTTCCTCTTTTGTCCCCTCTCCTTTGTTGTAGACTCTTGCTGTACTGTATCTTCCATCTCCTTTGACTTCCGGCCCACTCTGTGTGACCCTCCAAGCATTTCTCTTTATTGTTGGTATAATCTTCTGAGAGTCTTAAGTCTGATAATCTCATTGGCTCTTCTGATCTCCTCGGTGTTCCTCACCCCGGGTCATGCTATTATAGAGGCCCAGCAAGTCTAGGGCAGCTTAGAGTGGCACGCGGGTGGGGCCAGGTAACCACGCCCACTCTTCATCTTCCACTGAGTTGTCTGCCCCCACCCCCCTTCTTGCATTATTTGGTCTTGCCATCAGGAACTACTTATACTACTTGAATTTTCTGTGCTTCTCTGATTTCTTCAAGCTTTTTTTTTTACATGCTCTGCTTACAGCATGCTTCTTAATGTTTTACCTTTTAGTATGGTTATACACTCTCATTCCAAAATTAATTTTAAAGATAATCTTATCAACATTCCCTCTCTAGGAGGATTTCTTAGGGAAAACACTTTCTCACTTCCCCCAGTGGTCTTTCACATAGAGTGAGGATAAGGACCTTTCTATGTGTTTCCCTATTCTCGCTTATAATCTTGTTGTATATCTCTCTTATTCTAATGAATATATTATATGACATTTACATGTTTTACTTCATTTTTTGTATCATAACTCCCTGAGTTTCCTTTTCCTCTGATCCCCCTCGTACCTACACTAATGATCGGCTCATAAGGGCGCTATGAATGAGTATAAAAAGGGAAGAAAGAAGTTAGTGATATAAAAAAAAAAGGTGTCAAATTCTTCCCGTAGCTTCTTCAAGTGGTTGTTCACGTTCAAGTGACCTTCACATTCTCCTTACAATTAATCTGTCCATTTATTGGGAAAGGAAGCTTAATTCCTTTTGACAGATTCTGCCATTCTGCTTAACTGTAAAATGTCCAATATTTAGTAAATTAATTTTGCCTCTGACCAACATGCAATTGATGTCATGATATCGGCAACCCAAAGAGAGAAAGGGAACTAACAGTTCTGTAGTGGAGGCAAATCTTTACTTTCCCTTCCTAGAATTTTTTTTTTGTTCTTTCTGACTGGACCTGCACATTGAATTGACATAAAACTCATCAACAAGAGAAAGGCATACACATTTATTTAATGCAAGTTTTGTGTGATATCCCTTTATAAGGGATGAGGACACAAGAAATGGTGAAACCTACTTGCTTTTATATTAGATTGAACAAAGAGAAGCAATTGTGAAAAAGTAACTAATCTATGTGGGGAAGTCTTAATAAGGTGCAAATTACTTTCACAAGGTCTGTTATTATAAAATTCCCTCTGTCTCAACTTCTCACTGACGATAAAGGTGTTACTTTCCTTCTATTATTAGGCACACATCTCTGTCTTTCTTTTTAAAGATTTTATTTATTGATTTTAGAGAGAGGAGATAGAGACAGAGAAATGGGGGTGGGTAAGAGTAGGAAGCATCAGCTCATAGTAGTTGTTTCTCGTATGTGCCTTGACCAGACAAGCCCGGGGCTTTGAACTGACAACCTCAGTGCTCCAGGTCGATGCTCTACCCACTGCGCCACCACAGGTCAGGCAACATCTTTCACATGGGAATTTCACCTCCTGCTTTTAAGAAAAAGAAGGGAGTTCAGAGTGGTTTGTTGTTTTTTTTTTTTTTTTTGGATTTGCTGTTTTTCAAGTGCCTTTAAGTCCAGTTACTGATGCCAGTGGTGTAATTGGGGGAGGGGAGTGCTCTAAACCTCAGTGTGCGGAGGCCACGTGTACACAATCCTTAAATAATGTAGCACAAGGTCGGACAGAACCCAGGTTTAATATAAAGAACTATTCCATATACAGGAGACCGGAATGACAGGGTCTTATCCAATAAAGATTTAAGAGAATTCTAAGAAACACAGGTGTAGCAGAGAGAGCAGCCACCACCTCTTGGGGTGAGATGGAGCGCCCCCCGAAGAACCATGCCCCCAGGGTTGACACAGAGCTTCTGGGTGAGAGTTCTGCTCCCTATGAACAGCAGAGGAACAGCTCCGGTGACATATGGTAGAACGTTCTGGAAAGTTGTCCTTGAAGGTGCGAGGAAAAGCTCTTCATGAAAGGCGCCTTGCTGGGTGGGACATTTCTCTAGGAAACTGCCCGAGGGCTGCATGGGCACTGGTGGGTGCTGCAGGCCACCGTGGAGACATGCTGACTCAGTTGTCAGCTGAATTCTAATTCTAAAGCTCAGGTTAACTTTTCATACTAGACACCAGGTGTATAGCCCGTATCCGCGGCTGGCATCAAAGCTGCCTGGCCAATGCAGGTTCAGGTTTGATTCGGACCAATGGTAATGAAACAGTTGAGCCAAAAGCTGGTGTTCCATTGTCCTTTATTCTAGACTTGCACCCGGCGGGCGAGAAATATTTCCCTTTCCATTCAGGGCTCCCAAAGCCATTGACTTATCCGAGTTTCCTAGAATCAAAGGTTTCTACCTTACCAGCCTTATTCACCTCTATTCCTCATTCCTTCTCCTAATCCGCCATCTGGCTGCCTCCTCCACGTGCCCCGCCTCCATGGGCTCTTCCTTGATCATAATCACTCTTTCCCCCCTTTTAAAACCTATTGGAATGAAAGCCCTCCCCCAACACACATTAGTATAATCACGCCCCTCTCAAGCAAGAAGGGCAACTAATATCATCACCTGGGTGATGAGCATCTACATGGGCAGCACCATCTTGAACAAAACGAGCATAGTATATTTTATTTTTCTTCTTTTCTTTTTTTTCTATTTTTTTTTTCACATAATATATTTTATCTGCCCAACACCATGCCTTTGTTTTCTGAGTGACAAAAACTCACAACAAAAAGAGGGGGAAAAATCAAAATCCTCTCGTTACCAGGACAGCATCAGTTGTTTTTTTTTTTTAGAAAGTGAGGCTGAATCTGCTTTGAGATGGCATGGTGAATGGTGAGGGTATTTATTTTGTTTCTTACCAAGTTTTACTCTTCGGCTTCTGATAATTCGTTTCTGCTGTAAGAGGGTGACTATGCTCAGACAGATGGAATGAAGTGGATCTTTACGAGAAAGACTTCAAGAATACCACAAAATACAATATATCCTGGAGTGCAGCAATCATCCAAGTTGGTCTAAAAAAAAAAAGAGTGACGTATGACCAGTGTACATTTCTTTATCTTCACGAGGACAGTATTGAAGAATGTTGTGTCAGCTGGGACCCAACATTTGCTTAGTAGCTTAGAATTCACTCAGATTTCTTTTGAAATACTTTTTTTTTTTTTCCATGAGCAGTATGAATATTTTGTGTCATTCTTTATTTTGAAAATAAGATTAATTTTTTTTAAGCTGTAGCTATTTGGTCTCCTTTCTTGGAGGGTGCATTATTTACTGGACAAAATAATCCTTGGTTGTGCTTGTACATTTTAATGTAAACGAGAAATAAATGTTCCATTAAGCCAGTCTTGTCCTCTGTCAAACTGTGAGTGAGGTCATTATAGTTCACCTGATTGTGCTAGAATTATCATTTGAATGTGTCATTTTCAAAAGCAGTGAGAGTTTTCTTTATTATTTTCCTATTCCTGGAATATGTCAGTCTCAGGTCATATGACTTTATAAAGTAAAACTTTTTTAAAATACATTTTTATTTATTGATTTGAGAGAGAGAGGACAGAAGAAGGGAGAAAAACATAGATTTGTTCCACTTATTTTTGCATTCATTGGTTGGTTCTTGTATGTGCCCTGACTGGGGACTGAACTTGCAACTTTGGAGTATCGGGATGAAGCTCTGACCAACTGAGCTTACCTGCCCAGGACAGAACGTAAAACTTTTGATAGCTGCAAGAATCTAGCTAGTCACCTGATCCTGAGGCATTTGGTATAATGTATACTCCAGCACCTAGAAACCGTATAAAAGGCACTGGGGACGGTAGCTACTCTGAAAACAGCCTTTTCTAAAAATTAATGACTTTGAAGTGTCAACATTTATATTAGAAGGGAGCGTCTAACATTAAGGATCATCTGAATTATTCTATTGTTATGATTGCAAGAATAGAATCTAATCTGTACAACTTCACTAGGATCCTTAAATGTATCTTAAATTTGAAATTTATAATAACTATAAATCAACCTTTAACAAAAGTAGTTTCTTAAGAAGCCATTTATTTCATCTATATTGTGGACCTACAACAGTTATCGGATGTGCTTTTGAACTTCTCTTACATTTTAAAAGCTTTCTCTGTGTCCTTTCTCTCTATCTTTACTGACTTTCCAGATATTCAGTAAAATATTAAAAATGTCCATTAAGAAAGGTTTGCAGGTTCCTGGCTGGTTGGCTTAGTGGTAGAGCATTGGCCCAGCATGTGGAAGTTCTGGGTTCAATTCCCAGTCAGGACACACAAGAGAGGCAACCATCTGCTTTTCCACTCCTTACCTTCCTCCTTTCTCTCTCTCTTCCTTCATCATTCTCTTCCCCTCCTGCAGCATGGCTCAAATGGTGTGAACAAAGTTTGCCCAGGCGCTGAGGATGGCTCCATGGCCTCCACCTCAAGTACTAAAATGGCTGTGATTGCAATGGAGCAAAGTCCCAGATGGGCAGAGCATCGCCCCCTGGTGGGCATGCTGGGTGGATCCCGGTCCGGCACATGTGGGAGTCTGTCTGACTGCCTCCCCACTTCTAACTTAAGAAAAATACAAAAAAAAAAAAAGATCTGCAAACAGATAAAATGTTTGGTTATAATAATATAATAATAAAGAGTTATTATTTACTGACTTATTCCAGGAATAGGAAAATACATTAAACCACTTTTTAAGATGTTCTTATTTTCATTAATTTCCAAGTTAATATAAATAACAGCAAGCTACTTCTTATCTATGTATAACTTCACACACACATACTAACTGGGCTCTGCTTGAAAGTCAGAGTCTGTTTATCACATTACAGAGTTATGACACCAAGTTACTTCTTATCTATCTATAACTTCACACACATACTAACTGGTCCCTGCTTGTAAGTCAGAGTCTGTTTATCACATTACAGAGTTATGCTTGTTCAGATATGCTTGTTCTAGGTGCCTTATAAGAGCAATTCCATTTCAATTCATAAGGTTTAAATCATTTCAAAGTTTATTGTCTGACTCATGAAGTATTAAGTTTTAGAATTAATAATATTTGTAATAATGCATTGTCACACTATTTTGTACAGTATTACCTTTGTCACAGCAATTTTCTTAAAAGTTCTGTAAGCATATGTCTTTTCTAAATTTCTAACACTAAAAAAGTGTTAGTATAGATACTAACAGTATCTGCCCTTGATATAAATATTCTTACCTTACAGCAATTATGTTAGATTCATCTAGCCACTGACTGGATTATCTAGAATGTCACTCAGAACCTGGAGTAATAATAATAAAAACAAAACCGTCTACATAGCTCCTATGCTAACTGAAGGTCCAGACACATACACTCCTATTTTTCATTTAACAGGAAATCTATTGAGTGATTGTGAACAATTATTAATAATTTATTTGCTCAACTCAAGCAAATACAGCTGTATTTGGAGAAGGAGATGGGGGGGAGCCAGGGTTTAGAATCAGAGCACATTAAAGCCCGGAGGTATCTTCAACATCACCTCCCCTGGAGACCCTTTGTTTACTGTTAGGAAGTGGAGGCTTGTGTTGCCAGTGTTCCCAGGGAAACCAGCTTTAGGATGGAGATTTGCGTTTGAGAGGTTCCCTGAGGAGTGCTCTAGGGAAGAAACCGGTGCGTGAACAAAGGGAGCAGGAAGGGGCAGAGAAGGAATGCGGCTGAAGTGCAGCTGTGGACACACAGGGGTCTAAGCCAGCCCCAAGGGGCGCTCTAGAACTGGAAAGCAAAAACAAAATATGGTAAAATCCTCCACGGACAGAGATCATTTGACGTCTTTCTTTCTGGTTTGGGTGTTTTTTATTTAGTTATTATTATTATTATTTTTACTTGTCTGATTGTGCTGGTTCGGACGTCCAGTACTAAGTTGAATAGGAGGGGTGAGAGGGTCCACCCTGGTCTTTGTTTCTGATCTTAGAGGAGAAGCTTTCAACCTTTCACCATTGAGTGTGATGTTGGTTGTGAGCTTGTCATGGGTGGCCTTTACTGTGATGAGGTAAGCTCCATCTAGACACAGTTTTGTTTTTGTTTTGTTTTTTGAGTTTTTGTCATTGTCAGGCCAGTGACCATGGCCATGCAGGTTCCCATTGGATTCAAGCAGACAGTCAAGGAACTCTGGAGCTGGAGAATAGTGGGCCATTCTGTTTATTAGGGTCTCAAGGGTTGTTCCAGTAGAGCCCAAGCTCTAAGTCGATCAGGTGTCCCTGATTTGACTTCCCAGTGCAATGGGACACTCCTGCTTATTAGCTGGAGTCTAATTGAGACTGGCAGCCTCTTTGAGACTACTCTTGAGGCAGCTATGAGGATGCTACTGTTAAATGCTACTGGAGGAAAGACACGACCGACACACAAATTAGTTGCAATAATCACACAGACAATTTATTACTCACAAATTCTTTTGGCGTGTCTGGGTACAGCTTAAGGGGGCCCTGTCGGCATGTTCCTCTCGGCTGTCTTTGGTCAGAGCTCAGAGTGGCATGGAGACAGTCCACATCAACATTGGAGTCTGGGCGACTACTGCAGCAGGGGGCCCCTCAGCTTTAGTACCCTTTCTGGCCAACGTCTTCTAACAGGTGTCAATCTACAGGATTATCACCTCAAATCACCTTTTTGGGAGTTCCTCGCAGGGAACCCCCTTTATGTCAATCTACTGAAATGTTTACATTAAACCACTTTTTAAGATGTTCTTATTTTCATTAATTTTCAAGTTAATATAAATAACAGCAAGCCACTTCTTATCTATGTATAACTTCACACACACATACTAACTGGGCTCTGCTTGAAAGTCAGAGTCTGTTTATCACATTACAGAGTTAAGACACCAAGTTACTTCTTATCTATGTATAACTTCACACACATACTAACTGGGCCCTGCTTGTAAGTCAGAGTTTGTTTATCACATTACAGAGTTATGACACCAAGTTACTTCTTATCTATGTATAACTTCACACACATACTAACTGGGCCCTGCTTGTAAGTCAGAATCTGTTTATCACATTACAGAGTTTTGGCACTAAGTCACTGCATTAATTCCTATCCAATTGGCATAACTTTGACTTTAATAATTATTTTTAATATCCTTTTAATTACTTTTATATATCTTCCATATTTTTATGTTTCTATATATTTAATTACTATAAGCTTTTATTACTACAACATTGGTGGACAAGCAATTAGGCAGGGAAAACCACTTCCCTTTCTCTCTCGGGACTCAGGAGCAAAACAGGCCTGGGGGAGTGGAGGGGAGGAACCCCTTCTCCCACAAACAGTAGCAAGAATGGCCCATCCCAATGGTAGCAGGCAATCAGCAATCTGCAATCTGTGCCCGGAGGGCAAGCACCAATCAGGCAAAGTACAAGGCCAGCAAGTCTAGCACACTTGTTTGCCCAACAGTTGTGAATAGATGTTATAAATTGTCACATGCTTTCTCTGCATCTATTGGGATGACCGTGTCATTTTTGGTGTATGACACTCATTGATTAATATATAGTGAGCCATCTTTGCATCTTAGGGATAAATCCCACTTGATCATTGTGTGTGATCCTTTTAATATACTGATTAAATCAGTCTGCTAATATTTGATTGAGAATATTACATCTCTATTTATCAAAGATGTATGTGTGTAGTTTCCCTGTAATGTGTTTATCTGACTTCAATATCAGGATAATTCTGACCTCATGAACTGAGTTCGGAGTGTTCTATCCTCTTGAAATTTTTGGAAGAGTTTGAGAAGGACTGGTGTTAATTCTTCTTTAATTGTTGGGGGGGGGTGTTCATTCCTATTTCAACCTCCTGAGTTGTTACTGGACATTTTAGGTTTCCTATTTTTTTCATGATTTAAATCATCTTGATAGGTTGAAGGTTTACAGGAATTTATTCTAGTTTGTCCAGTTTGTTGGCATATAATTTTTTTATAGTTGTCTCTTATGATCCCTTTTTATTTCTGATTTATCAAGTTTTACATGTTCAATAAATGGATAGTTTTTTAAAAAGTGGGTCAAATTTGAAAATTTAGAACAGAGAAAGAAGAGTATGGCAAAAGAAGCAACAATTTGAACTAGGGCTCCCTTATTAGTGAATAAATGTCATGAGAGATCATTTTCTCTAAGAAATCTCCTACTAGCTTCTATTAGGTTGAGCCAATTGCACAACTATAAAAAGACAAAATATGCAAAAGTACATAAATATGAAGAGCTTGTAAATGAAGTTAGTAACTGAAAAGACTTCAAAAGAGGACTGGTGTGAGTTACAAAATATTGAAATGGACTGTCTCCACGTGCCAATCTCTGGTTTTTTTTGGTCCCTCATTGCAGTTCATTCTGAGTATGGTTATAGAAATGCCTCCCCCTAATGTAAAATTTCAGGAGTCAGTATTTCTTTAAATTTTCTTTTACCTTCCAATATATAGCGATGAGCAAGCATAGCATATGCTACACAGAATTTAATTATGTTCTTGAGCAAGTTGTCAAAACTTAAGCAACAGTTTAGAGGAGGTGGCCATTAAAGAGAGAACTCATCAGGACCAGATGTTTAGGGCTTTAAGTTTGATTTAAAAAAAAAATTCACAAGGACTCATTTTCTCTATAGCAGTGGTCCACAACCTTTTTTGGGCCATGGACTGGTTTAATGTCAGAAAATATTTTCACGGACCGGCCTTTAGGGTCGGATGGATAAATGTATCACGTGACCAAGACAAGTGTCAAGAGTGAGTCTTAGACAGATGTAACAGAGGGAATCTGGTCATTTTTTAAAAATAAAACATCGTTCAGACTTAAATATAAATAAAACGGAAATAATGTAAGTTATTTATTCTTTCTCTGCGGACGGGTATCAAATGGCCCACGGACCGGTCCATGGTCCAGGGTTTGGGGACCACTGCTCTATAGGGTCTCACTAAATGGAAGTTGCCCTGCCTTCTTTCATCACATAAAAAAACAAAACAAAACAAAAAGACCTCTAGCAACTGCTTTTACTTCTCTATATTCTGGCCATATGGGTCATCCTTCTGTTCCTGACTGCCATATTGTCCATTTTTAGCTCTTTCGTAAAATGAGCACTGCAATGGGTGGAGGGAACAGGCAAGAAAGACTTTGTTGGGCAGATAAGATATATTATGCTTACTTTGTTAAAGATGGTGCTGCCCACGTGGATAGCCGTAGCCTAGGTGATAATATTAATGCCCTTCTTGCTTGGGAAGGGGCGTGGTTGTGCTAATGTGTGTTGGGGGAGGGGCTTCACACCAAAAGGTTTTAAAAGGTGGAGCTAGGAGGCCATTTGGGGAGACTGGCCATGTTCTTGTAGGGAGGAGGAGCCCAAGCTGGAGCAGGGCAGGGAAGCCATGTGGAAGAGACAGCCAAAATGGCAGAATGGGGAAGGAGAAGCCAGTTCGTAGAGGAGAAGGAGATGGGGAACAGAGGTGAATAAGACTGGTGAGGTAGAAGCCTTTGATTCTAGGGAAACTCAGATTAGTCAGTAGCTTTGTGAGCACTGAATGAGTGGGTTTTGGAGCCCAGTGTGTGTATTTTCTTGTCTGCTGGGTGCGAGCTGGATTAAAGGAAAATGGACCACCAGTTTTCTGCTCAGTTGCTTCTTTACCGTCTGTCCGAATCAAACTTGAAGCTGCCTTGGCCAGGTGGCTTTGATGGCAGCCTGGTTACTGGCTTTACAGACTTCATCCAAGATGACTGCAATTAGGGCGTGAGACTGAGCTGAACTCTGCTGAAAGGGAAGGCAAGAGGATTTCAAAATCTGGGGTGCCTAATGGCAAAGTTGTAGAGGAAGTCAGGTGGGAGGTAGTCCCTACTTTTAAGGCCATAGCTATATTTGCTAATTAGTCGTTATCTCAGTTAAGCACCTACCCTCCCACAGAGACCAGAAGATAGGGGTGCTGTCTCCTTTGATTACATTTCAAAGGAATGGCTCTCAGATGCCTGAGAAAAATGTCCCTGATTTGTGAAAAAGCAGGCAAGAGCAGATTTACATGTCAGAGGGATAGAGGAATAATTTGCAGTTCTCTTTGGTCAGTGGTCTAGAGTCTGAAAGAAGCCTATATAAAGTTGAGTCCAGCTGTGGAGAATGCTATGGCCATCTTGGTCATTTTACATCCTTTTTTCTCTCCTTTATGTACATCTTCTTTTTCTTATCTGCTCCCTGGCTACATCTTACTTCCTTCTCAGGTTCTACCTTTTTTTATACCATTTCCCTAGGCTCTCTTTCTCATGTCCAAAGGCTGGGCTAGGTCTCTAGTTATATGTACCGTCATATTTTTTCTCAATCGGTTTTGCAGCCCTCATTATACTCATAATTGTTTACTTGTTTGCACTGTTAGATTACAAGGTCCATGAAGGCCAAATTTATGTCTTCCTTAATTTCTACATATCCCGAGGGCCTAGCCAATTGCTAGTATACTGTAGTCATTCAACGAAGCAATAAATAAATGTATGCAAGAATGAATTCCTTGGTTCTGGTACCAGGGACCTAATGGCTAGACTGCTTATAAACCCATTTCTCCTGGCTTTATGCCTGGTGTTCCAGACTTCTTGTAAACTTAACATTTGTCCCCACGTGATTTCACCCTCACAAGGACCCCAGTGTGGATGATACATTATATAGCACCCTGACAACAGCTTTTGGCCATTCTGGGCTTTTCTATTTGACAAGAAACTAATGCCAGCTCAAGTCAATAACCACTGAAATTGATCAGATAGTGCACAGTGAGTTCAAGATCTCATTAATGGTCTGCTTTGGGGGAAATCCTAAGCACGTGACATATATACTTGCTAAAAGACCTGCTAAATGAAAATAAGCATTAATGTCCATCTCAATATTAGGAATATACATACTACCATTGTTATCCTGGGAGGGTGCCCAGATAAGACACACTGGGCATCCTAGGTAGGGGAGGGTGCAAATAAATTAATTAGCTGCAGGTGCCTGAGGGTCAGCAGAGACTTCCAGACCGGGAATAGTACCCAAATGGGCATAGCAAGTTCTGGTGCATTTTGGCTAATCAGAGAAACCTGAAGCTGTGTAATACGGTTGGTAATGTCTACCATGATCCTCTTTATATCTGATTAAAAAAAATAGCATCATGGTTGGAGACAACCTTTTCAGTCATTACAAGGCTTTCTGTGACTAGAGGTCCAGGGAGCAAGATTTAACGCTCCAGAGTAGAAGATGACAAGGTGCCAGCCAGCCTGTGGCTCAGGGGGCTCTGGCTCAGGGGGCTGGGTTTAATGGCTGAGTTGTGGTCCACAGGAACTGTCTTCGTCATTTCAGGTGGCCCTAACGAAATGTCACTGAGCAGGCAGCTTATAAACAACAGAAAGTTACTGCTCCCAGTTCTGGCAGCTAGAAGTCTGAGACCAGAGTGCCAGGGTGGTCAGATGAGGGCCCCCTGCCCGGGATCTCCCTTGGGGAGAAGAGAAGGACCTGTCTGCTAGTGCATGAGGGTGTTCGTCACCTCCCTAGTCTGCTGGCCCTCACACTGGGCATTAGGGTTTCAACACAGGAATGTCAGGGAGACACAAAGATCTAGACATGCAGGCACTAAATTTCTGGATAAGGAAAAGGTAAAAGAGATTGCCAGGTAAAGAAGAGAGGTCCAATAACACTTCAGCCATGTTACATCACTAAATCTAAAGTTGCCGGTTTATTTTCTAACTGAATGCAGACTAGGTGAGGATACAGTAGATTAAAAAGTCCATGTGGAGGACATCAGTAGTTCTAAATAGAAGAACCTTGAGAAAGAGGGGCTTCTTCTTGCCTAAGATTCTATAGGAGATTCTTCTGGAATGTTTTCTAGAAATTCTTCCTCCATCCTGTGCCTCATAGGGTTAGATTTATTTTTGGCAGTATTATATCCTGATAAAGTCTCTCTATCTGAATGAGTTATTGTCCAATGAGTAAATAATATGCTCTCTAATTGTTTCTCTGTTGGGGTCCCAGTGTGTTTGCTCAGAGTGTCATCTCTCAGCAGCCGGAGAGAGAGAAGCAGTGCCTTGGAGATCGGGGGCTTCCAGGGTCCCCCACCCACAGTCATGTGCCTCCTGAAAGGGACAAGAGTTCTTGGAGTAGGATCCCTGAACCAAAATACAAACGAGAAATGTGACTCTCTGTTCCTTCAGGCGCTTTTCTGTGTATCAACTGAAAGTTACACCTTTAATTTTATATATATAAATGGGCCCTAGTGAAGCAGATTAGCAAGGAGGGCATGCAGAGCTGTGAGTATGTGAGGATCCGTTACCTTCCTCCAGCGCAGATGTAACTTTCCATTACCCAAAGTTTCTATGACAGCATAGGAACCTGGTGCTTCCATGCATTCAGTCTGTCATGCACGGGTCCCGGGCTTTTCATTTGATAAAAGAAGCATGATGTCAGCCAACATTAATAATGTCCTAATTTCTAGATAAGAAGAAGAATACATACATTAGGAAAATAATGGAGTCTATATTAAATATCCCTCTAGACCTCACAGCCATTACTCGCTGCCTTCCACTTGTTCAGCCATGACCTTCCTGACTCTTTCATTGTACTGAATTCTGATCACCCATTATGCAGCGCATAATTGCAACTCAGGGAGGTAAAATAATATTAATCGGGGACAGCACTGCAACGGAGTTTGACCCATTAAGTATAAATCTAATAAATGTGTAGGGTTTTTTTTTCCCCCCATAACATAATGAGCTCTTCCTTATATCACTACCCAGGGGGCCAGTGTGAAGTCATAATAGGAATATATAAGACAATTAATGGGACATAAGTGATTGGATGGTGTCAATTTCCAAATTGTTTTAATGCCCCAGATTAAGTGTATATATCAAGATATGTCCACTGAAGTCTGCCACTCATCTATTCCTCTAAAGTAATGTGGTAAGAGAAGAAAAGGAAAGGAAATCAGCTAAAATTGGGTAAAGAAAATGTTGGGCTGAGCAATATACAAATGGTTAGATCAGATGGGCGATGAAACCGTCTATGGAGTGAAGTGGCTAGAGGTGCCATTTATTGGCACATAAAAACGGACTGTCCTAAGCATTTTTACCAAAGCGAGAGGTTCTTCAGTGGCTTGAGTAGATAAACGCAGGTCATGTAAGCATCTGACTTCAAGCATCATGGTCATCCATCTGTTCCTTCTTTTCTGGCATCCATGAGTCATCTGTTCAGTAATCCAGATTCAGAGCTTTGCCAATTCTTCTGCTCTGAATCAACCAATTTTAGTAATACAAGTAAAAACAAGTAGATACCCCCCCACCAAAGTCCTTTGGAGAAAATTGTGCATTCAAATCACATGACTGATACACAGAACATCAAATAAGCAGGAAAGCAGGGCAACCAATTGATTAACAAGAGCGTACTATCAATTAGAAGAACTATATTTTTGGTCTGTACTGTTCTATCTCATTATTTCCCATGGCTGAATATATGACTTATTTTATCCAAATTTAAGAGACTTATTAAAGCCTGACATGAAATAATTTCCTAGGTATATTGTTGAAGAAAATATAAAAGTGCAGATATCCAAAAACTGGATGGACTATTGTGGTTTTCTCTGAGGATCAGGACTGAGAATTGTGGGTATAAATAAATTGGGTCATATTTTTCTATTGCATATTCTCTTATGGAATTTGTAGTCTTTTTGATACATATCTATTATTTACAAATCTATAAGAAAGAATATCCAGTCATGGAGGAAAAAAGTGCAAAAGACTTCTTATAAAACAAGACAAACAATTTAAAAAAGAGACACGCCCTCAAACTCATAGGGAGCTTAATTAGGATTTCTGTTTTCAGATATAACAATGTGGAAACAAAATTGGTTTTGAAAAATTCTTTGAAATTTAAAACTATCAGGAGACCTTACCTTTTATAAAAAAAAGAATTTCAGGCAATAGCTGTGACTGGTATTCTCATTGGTAATTCACTAAGCTGAACATCAACATCAACAGTTGACTTCAGTACCTTTAAAGAATCTAAAACTTAGATCATCCTATCAACATTGCTGTTGGGTAAGTATAACTTAGCCTCTCTAAGCATTTATTTATATCTTTCTTTGTGGCTAAGTAGTTAGCATTTTTTCTTATAATCCTCATCATCATCATCATGTCTTTTGTCCAAGCAATTTGGCAAGCTACTGTTTGGGGTTATGGTCATAAAAAATCTAGATACCATGGAATGATGAATGTCTATCTATCACAGCCCATAAATAACACATATAGTTGATGGTTTATTTCTCTTTCATTTGCTTTGATGTCTTGGTGTATTTGATTTTGCTCTTTCTGAGGTTTTTCTTCTTTCTATTGGATTTTAAGTTAGGGAAATCTTGAGAAATATCTGGGACATAAAAGCAGATGTCCAGAGGCCCCGAGGAGTTTTCAGGAACTACCTTAAAAAGTATGAGTGGAGGGGGCTTTCAGGAATTACTCACCCATTGGATAGTTTGTTCATAATCACACCTGTGGCATCTAGCTCATCATCTCACATCTATTAGGTGCTTTACCAACATTTCAGAATGAATAGAAACTAGATGATTAGCTTATCTACTGATGTACTTATGGTCACGGGCAATAAAGTCTTTCAAATGTCAAGAACACTTCTCTTTGGTTGTTGCATTCTTGTTGTTACAAGGGATTGACCAACAAGAGATAAGAGAAAGCAGGAACAATAGGCCATTATGCAGAGTTGGGAAGTTACTTGGAAAACCTCCTAAATTTCTTCCCTACACATTTGAGACAGTGTCCCATTTGAGCAGTGTCCCATTCCTGGGTACCCTGCTCCTTTCTTAGATGTTGATGTCCTGACATCTACTGTTTCCACACAGTCACCTACTTTCAAACTTTACCATCTGCTTGTGACATTAATCCTCAAAGTGTTGAGTGAGACTGTTGTCTACTCATGAAAATCTGGTATGATCATCTGTTATGTGCTTACCGCCCACAATAAACTGTGCCTGACTATAATCTGCTAACAAAGATCTGGGTGATGCATGTGGGAGATTTTGTTTCTCTTTGTGCCCCTTTCACATCTGTCCTTAAAGTATTGCACTCTCTTTCACAACCTGAGCTTCTACCATCCCATACAAATGGAATTAATAGAATATGTTAGAGAACAGCAACTGTGTCTCTCTGGAACCTGGAATGCCACCTGAAAAAATAATAAACATCCAGTGTATTTTTACTAGATAGGTAAACACTTCTGACAATTTTCTATTATCTCATGACTTTAGGCTCTTCTCTCTGTAACTATACGCAAAGACATCATACCCTGCATATAGTCTATGTGCTTAGAAACAGCTAGCCTCGCCCTCTGCTCTCATTAGTAGTGTGAACCAAACAATAAAAATATCCTATGCTTCCTACCTGCTACTGGGCTTCCACACACATATTCTTTTTATTTCAGTTAGAAATTAAATTTGTTGGGGTGCCATTGGCCAATAAGAACACATCTGTTTCAGGTAAACATCTTGATAGTGTTGGAACTGTTGATGGCCTGGTGTGCCCATCACCCAAAGTCAAATCATTTTCCATCACCGTATGTTTGTTCCTTTTTACTCCCCTCCCTGTGGTAACCCCCTCACTTTTGTCTTTGCCTATACTCTTCAGGAAGGGCGGTAGTTTAGGATTGTCACTCTGTATCTCTGGCCTCAAGTTCTTACAACACAATGGCTTCTTCAGTGTTCAACGCTTAGCACACTGTTGGCAAGAGTCGGTGTGGAATTCCTAGACCTGTATTTTCCACTGTTTCTGCTGCCAGGAGTTAAAAGAAAGAAAGAAAAAGAAAATTAAAGAATTTTTTTAAGTACCCTATGCTCTCTGCTCTAATACTAGAAATGCCGAGTTTTCATCTTGTGTGTAGCTGAGGGTGATGCCTGTGTCTTCTCGTCAGGGAGTACAGAGATGCCCATCACCAAGAGATACAGTCGGAGGGATAATGAGGTTTTTGTATGGTACCAGACAGTTTGATTTTTATCCTTCGGGTTACTCTAGTATTTCAAAGCACTCATAAAGGCTCTGGTTTGGGAAGTAACCATTCAGGGAAACCTCAACATGGCTGTCAGCCCTCAGTCTCCACTGCGGCATTAAGATTTAATAAACCCCAGTAAGAAACAGGCATGAAAGTGCCTGTAATTTACTCATCACGGCTGAGAACTCAAGTGAGAAACGGATTCACGCTGCATGGTGATCAGCCGGCTGGCTGCTGACAGGTGTGGCCCAGGTGTGCTTGCAGGGTGTGGAGTTCTACAAACACATCCGCTTCCTTCTGTTTTCCATCGCAGCCATTGACCATCAGGTCACCTCAGTGAGGACGACAAGCTCAACTTTTTCACTTGCTCAGGTTACAAGCTGGAATGTTGTGCTTCCCAGCACCCTACTGTAGTGAGTCAATGAAGGTTGTCTGAGACATTGGACGTGACGCACCAGGAGTTTGTCCCACGTCTGAAACAACAGCTTCAGGCATCTTCTCTCTGTGGCAACTGATCTCTGGCTGAGAAATTTCTTAGGGGATATTGAAGAATTGTTACATGACATCTGAACCCTTATATATCCGGACTTCCATCACACAAGATGTGAGAATTAGCCAGGATTATTGTGATTACTTTTATTGCAGATGAGAGAAACTCAAACTACCTATAAACAAACAAAACAAATGTATTGATTCACATTAGCCAGGCATGGTTAAGTCTCAGAACTCAAATGGGGCTTCTCAGAATCTTCCGGCTCTACTTAGTTTTATTCTCTCTGAATGATGGCAAAATGTAGTCTTCCAGGAACAATATCAGTGTTAGAACTTAAGATATTTGAAGAAAAGCCATTTGATCCCTGCTAGGGGTGTGAAAAATAATGGTAATATACCTTGTTTTGGTCATGGCCTCAGCCACAAAAAACCATGGTGTCCAAGAGGAGAGAGCTATCTGATTGAATGTGTGGGATACAGGGTGGTCCCCAGGGAAGGGGAAGTTGATGAATGGAGGAACAGGACCCCAAGGAGGGGAAGTTAGACCACTTGATGAATGGAGGAACAGGACCCCATGGGAGGGGAAGTTGGACCACTGGATGAGTGAAGAACAGGACCCCATGGGAGGGGAAGTTGGACCACTGGATGAGTGGAGGAACAGATTTCAGAAGGAAAGGATGAGGTCTGACTGGGGAGGAAGATCTATCTACCAGCATAAACCATTCCTAAACCAAAAACCACCATTCTGGTGGTGGCAAATTACTGCTCTTGTTAGGAGTACCTTGTTCAGCATCATCTTCAAGCTTTCACGGGTTTCTAAGGATAGAGTTACTGGCTTATATTTCGCTTTTAGGTACCGCATCCAGCTCCAGGCCTTGGCTGTGTACCGTGTACCTTCCCACCCTCCACAATGCAATAATTCGAAACAATGTGATATTTGAACACCTCTGTTCTGCCACCATGGACACCAACACAGCTGTTCCACCAGTCAGGTCCCCCCCCCTATAATTCCTGACATTTATCTACTAGACATTCTCTTCTATAGCAAAGATAGCTTTCAAGCTGTGTTTCTTACCCGGAGGACCAGAGGCTATGCAGAGTAAAAACTAAGGCACCTTCGCTCTCAAAGGAAGGGAGCAGGATACAGCCAGCAGCGGTTTCTTGTTTGTCTGCCCACCCCCTGAACTCAGAAAGGAGCTAGGACATTCCCTTACTGAACAGTTGCTCCACTAACTAAGAGTCCAAAAGCTAAGATTTGTGTCTAAAAAACTTAAATACAATCAGCTACAGCCTGATAACTCTGTTGGTTAGTGCTTTATCCCGATACGCAAAGGTTGCTGGTTTGATCCCCGGTCAGGGCACATAGAGGAACAGATGCTTCTGTCTCACCCTCCCTTCCTCTCTCTCTAAAATCAATAAATTAAAAATATGTATATTTTATATATATAGTATAAACATAATCTCGTGGTCGAAAGCCAAATTCTCTCTACTGATTCTCTACGAATCTGATTTGATAGAGAATTCAGTAAACTTCTGGTATTTCTTTTAATCATCTAGAGGACTAAGCTGTTTCTATATGTGTCCTTTAAGGCACACGCCAAAACAGGGAACGTGTGAGCCTGGTTGGTGTAACAGTACCCGTCTCTGTGGTTCAACTACGTTGCCATCACACTAGCCATATTGACTCTACTTCCTACAATTCTCTGCTTCTCTAGAAGCTAAACTTACCATCTCAGCACCTCAGTGTCTTCTTCATTCATTTCTGTGAACCCAGAGTCGGCAGAATGAGGTACTCACATACAGCGTCAGCCTGTACAATGCATACCGATTCAAGTGTCTTACCTCTCTCCTTTGCCGTGGAAGGTGGTTAAGACTTTACATCTTACTTGGAATTTTATGAAACCCCTATTCTATGGAATAAACAGACAAGGCCCTGAACATACATTTTCTCTAAACTGTGTACAAGCCACGATAATGAAGGTTATTGTTTCCTTCAGAGAGTAAAAATCACAAAGAAATGGCAGAGGTTAAGTGTCTATGGAATAGATCATTTATATCTTCTTTCAACATACCTCTTCTTCCTGGGCACCCAGGTAACTCCATTGCTCAGATTCCACGCATTCAGGAGCAGCCATGCAACTGAGATGTAGCCAATGGAAGGTGATTAAAGGTGACATCGCCACTGCCAACAATCCATACCTTGTCTGTGTCTCTTATGGGACATATCAAGGAATATTATTTCTTCAGCTGCCTACGTCAGACACCCAGGAGCCTGGTCAGGTCTATGCATATATGACGCTCCAGACATCTAGTTCAAGTGTTTTCCATTCTGCAGTAACTGTAACATTGTAAAAAACCATTGTCGACTCTCTTAGATTGAAAGATAATTTTTCTTGCTAGTTCTAAATGTAAAATCATTTCTCTTTTGTCTTTAAAGACTAGCTTTGGCTTCGACTTTACTCAGAACTTTGTCCTCAGCAAGTATAATTCACCAGGCTAATTAGCATCATCTGTGTATATTTGAACAGGTGTGTCTCAGCGCATGCCAATCACATTTCTCTATGAATAATAAGTGACTTCCAGGATGCCCCCACTTCATCTGATTTCAGAACATTGCACCATTTTCAGTAGATAGTTAACATGGAAAACTGTGGTATTGTTTAGCAACTTTTAAGTGTTCTCTGTAGATTTCAAAGTCAGTTGTAAATATTGCTAATTATAAAGTCATGCTCAATGAATTTTCCGTTTATCTGATTCTGTGTGAAGTGTTGCAATGGACAGGTTTTTCTAGAAATTGATTTTTAATATGTGCAATATGTGTAAGTGATTTAACATGCTGTGCAAAATAATGAAATTGATGCATATTGGCATAGAAGGTGATTTTTTTAAAAAGTTAAACAGTTAAACTAGTATATGGGTATCTTTCAAGTATTTTGCTATATTTTTGGAGTTTGTTTTTTTTCATCATACTCGAGTGAATTTATAAACTCCTGGTACTGTAAGATCATCTCAAGTGCTTTAGATTATGAAATAAAATTCTAAAGATTATATTTAAAAAATAATATTGAAATCTAAGATGGGAGAACATGACGACGAAGGCATTTGAGGTCTTATGTTGATTTCCAGCCTAAGGGTTAGATTTTGGAACTGGTGGTTAAATCCTGAAACTACCTAAGACATCTGGGCAATTTAAGAAAGATTTCACTGAGAATCTTGGCAGATTTCTCTATCAACAGTGACCTGAAATAACCTTGATATGCTCGTTTCTTAGGATGGCATTGGAATCTCAGAGCAGATTAGAGGGTTCAGAAAGGAGATGTTTATGACACAGACAGTCCACCATGGCACGGCACAGCCGTGATCTGTGTTTGTTTAACCGCCACAAGAGGGTCTGGTCCTTCTTGGGACATGGGGCAGGTAGATGACCTTTCTCTGGAAGAACCTTCCTAAGGTGGATTTAGACATTGGTGTGGAAACGGAAATGAATGCGATGGCAACACTGGAGAATTATGGTTTCCAGATGGTTCTGAGGATTTGTGAGTTGTATCTGTACTATAAGTGTAGGCAATACAGGTTATTGATACCCCGATGGTGAGGTTGCCATGGGAAAATTCTGGTTAAGCCAATGACCCCAGTGGGCCAACAGGAGTTTGGGGACAAAGAACTAACAGCCTCTTGCTCCAAGTAAGAATTTCTGTTGCTGTTTTCTAAGGATGTGTCTGAAACTTGAAACAAATGCTGTTTTCTGTGGAAGTTTAATACTGACAACCGGGGGTGACCCCAAAGGTTAATTTTTTATGGGGGGATCCCTAACTCCTCTAGGTACGACTGGTTCGGTGAGTAATCATACAGGGTGAAAACTGTGTGTGTGGTATAAGGAAATGTTTTGAATAGAGGTAACAATAATTGTTTTACAGGGACTTCAGCTGTAGCTCACTCGGTGGACTAGTGGTACCCTTTTAGACTGTATCCAGGACTTGGTACTACAGCTCCTAGAACTGGTAGTGGACAGAACTGGGGTTACTGTAAATGACCATGGGACTAAAGGGTGCACGGAAGTAAGTGGAAGATCTCTCTCTCTCTTTTTTTTTTTTTTTGTATTTTTCTGAAGTTGGAAACGGGGAGGCAGTCAGACAGACTCCCGCATGCGCCCGACCGGGATCCACCCGGCACGCCCACCAGGGGGCGATGCTCTGCCCATCTGGGGTGTTGCTCTGTTGTAACCAGAGGCACTCTAGCGCCTGAGGCAGAGGACACAGAGCCATCCTCAGTGTCCGGGCCAACTTTGCTCCAATGGAGCCTTGGCTGCAGGAGGGGAAGAGAGAGGCAGAGAGGAAGGAGAGGGGGAGGGGTGGAGAAGCAGATGGGCGCCTCTCCTGTGTGCCCTGGCCGGGAATCGAACTCCGGACTCCTGCACACCAGGCTGATGCTCTATCACGGAGCCATCCAGCCAGGGCTAGTGGAAGATCTCTTGATGAAGCAAATGACACTTCACAGACTACTGCAGATGAGGGGATGGCGAGGTATTGCTTAAAATGTGCCATTCCCCTCAGAGGGTCTGCCACCACTAGAAAATGTTGTAACCTTGGGTGAAGTATACACACACACACACACACACACACACCCAGAAAGGAATATTTTCAGCTATAAAAATGCGGAAATCCTATTGTGACAGTATGGATGGATCTGGAAGATATTATGCTAAGTGAAATGCCAGACCAAGAAGTATTAATATATGATATCTCACATGTGAAATCTGAAAAACAAAAACAAACAAAAAAACCCTTAGAAAAAAGATCATATTTGTGATTATCAAACGCAGTTAGGGGAGAGAGGATCAGAGGAAAATGGTTACATGGTACAAACATCTAGTTATAAGGACAACATGCTTCTTTAGTTAACAACTGCTATGTGATCTATAGGAGTTTGTTAAGAGAGTAAATCCGAAGCCTTCTCATCAAAAAAATGATTTCCCCCCTTTTTTCTCTCATTCTTTTTATTGTCTCTACACGAGACGAGGGCTGTTAGCTGACACTATTGTGATCGTTTCACAATCTAGGTAAGAAGTGCCCCTTCATGTTATATACCTTAAACATATACCAGTTACTTCTCGATTCAACTGGAAATAAAAACAGGTTTAATAAAAGTTAAAGAAGAAATACCTGCTCTTTCTTTCTAAGGACAGAATCAATTCCAAGGTGAGCAAATGGGGGAAATAGACCGGCAGTGATCAGTTGTCGAAATGGGTTCTAGATTTTGTGACTGCTTCACCTAGAATTTATGACGACTTCGTCCCAAGTGGACAGTCACACCCGTCCCTGCATGCCGTGTGAGTAGGAACAGTGAATCATGTGTAAACACGCAGAAGACAGCCTTGCTTTGCCAAGGGGGGAGGAAATGATGGCCTGGACATGTCCTTTTCAGAGCTCACCACTCAGGGAGGCGTATAGAGAGATTAGTGAGAGAAGACATTCCCCGTGCTGAAAACGGGCCCAGGAGAAGGCACCGAGGGAGAGAATAGTATTCTTTGTCTGTATAAAGTGTAGTTTCTTTTCTTTTTCTTTTTCTTTTTCTTTTTAACTATCTCTCCGTCTCCTTTGTCAGACATTTGTTTCCATCTGTGTGTCTTCTCTGACAGATTGGCTGCTTCACAGAGAAAATAATAGCAGGCACCATTCGTTTTAGAAATGACGGTCAATAACACGGAACCGGAGCCCCGGTGCACATTTGAGCTCTCCTACCGGGCAGCCTCCCATTTCAGATTCAGTCTTGTATAGCGCGGAAGCGTGTGTAAAATAATTTCAATCAAGACACTTTGGAAAACAAAGCAACCTGTGTATTTGATAGAGGTTCCGTTTCCTTTTCCCGCCCAGCATATACGCACCCAGGAGCAGATGAAACGGTCGGTGCGCGCGCACGAAAATGCAGAAATGGGCTGAGCTCTCAGCGCAAGTGCGCGTGGTGCCCTGGCAGCCTCAGGGGGGAGCTGGCCAGAGCCAGCCTGGACTAGCTAGCTCCTCACCCTGGCGTCTCATCCTTCAGATTCCAGCAGCATGCTGTGCGCCCCAGCGTCCTCCAGCCTGTTTCCTTTTCTCCTTTGTGAGTCCAGATTGCTGCCAATAAAAAAATGAATGAGCCTCAAAAAGGATGCCTCCCTCTAGGATATAGTTATCCGATCTTCTAAGAATCCTGACCTAAAGAAGACCGAGGGGATCCATGGGAGATAAATCGGTGGTCGGAGGACCAGGGTGGCCAGGCTGCCGATGTCCCCGTTGGCAGTTCTGGGCTGATGCCTGACCACAGCTGGCTGAGCCTTAGGAACGCCTGCTTTATTGTTTTTCATGAATATTAATCTTCATCATCTTTAGAGCCCCGTCTAAGCCAGCCTAAAACAGATCTTCACGCACCAGACATTTCCAGAGTGGAGGAACTGTCCCTCTAGAGTAGAGAGCTGGGAGTCTGACTACAATTTTGGGATTACTCTGGGGCGACTGGGTGTGAGGTGGAATAAACTCTAAAGGCTCAGTGGGCTCTGATACTACAGCGCCCTCTTGAGGGAGAAATGCTTCAAGGGCCACACGGGTTTCCTTGGGTCACTCAGAACGGGTGTGGACAAACACAACTTTCAGCATGTACATCTTGGTCCAAATTACAAGGGACTTCTATTTTAAAATGTGTATTTCAGTCCTCTATTTTTCAGGCTACGAGCTCCTATGAATAATATTTTGTTCACGGGTGAGAATGTAATTCCATTATGTGTTTCTGGCAAGGGCTGTAACTGCACCATAGTGCTGACTGGGTTCTGAATTGCAAAATGCTATTTTTGGAAGGGGGGAAGCAGTCTGGTGGTATTATTTAAAAACAAGACTTCATATACATTTTCATTAATCAAGCCCACTCATTGGAAATGTAGCTGACATTTATAATATTAGGATTTATATCCAAAATGCTTATATCATTGAAGTATCTGTTAACTTTTGAGAGATTAAAATATGCCCATATTATAGAATAGAATAGTTTATAGGTACTAAAAATAGGTGGACCATATATATATATACAGCATTAAGCAAAAAATAAAAGAATACTCTAGACTAAAGTGTGCATGTTTTACCTTGTTAAAGAAAAGAAAAAATAAAACGACACAAATATGTATTTCATTGTATTGTGTAAGCACATTGTTTGGTGCAGAGTCAAAACAAATGTAAATTTTGGTCATTTTAAACAATGGGTTTGCCCTGGCCAGTTGACTCAGCGGTAGAGCGTTGGCCTGGCGTGCGGGGGACCTGGGTTCGATTCCCGGCCAGGGCACACAGGAGAAGCGCCCATTTGCTTCTCCACCCCCCCTCCTTCCTCTCTGTCTCTCCCTTCCCCTCCTGCAGCCAAGGCTCCATTGGAGCAAAGATGGCCCGGGCGCTGGGGATGGCTCCTTGGCCTCTGCCCCAGGCACTAGAGTGGCTCTGGTCATGGCAGAGCGACACCCCGGAGGGGCAGAGCATCGCCCCCTGGTGGGCAGAGCATCGCCCCTGGTGGGCGTGCCGGGTGGATCCCGGTTGGGCGCATGCGGGAGTCTGTCTGACTGTCTCTCCCTGTTTCCAGCTTCAGAAAAAAAAACAAACAAAACAAAAAAACAAAATAAAATAAACAATGGGTTTGATGCAAAGAATATAAAGATTATTCTTTATACTAAGTATTTTTGATTAATTATATGAACTATATCTTACTTTGTAATTAATATTATTTTAATGTAAAACATCTCCCCAACTGAATTTAAAACATACTTCCATACTTCAGGATGATATTAATCACAACATTCCTATCAACAACATCATGTAACACATGATGTTGAAATTAACAGCTAGGGAAAGTTTAGCTTAAAAAGGTAAATAAAGGCCCTGGCCGGTTGGCTCAGCGGTAGAGCGTCGGCCTGGCGTGCGGGGGACCTGGGTTCGATTCCCGGCCAGGGCACACAGGAGAAGCGCCCATTTGCTTCTCCACCCCTCCGCCACGCTTTCCTCTCTGTCTCTCTCTTCCCCTCCCGCAGCCAAGGCTCCATTGGAGCAAAGATGGCCCAGGCGCTGGGGATGGCTCCTTGGCTTCTGCCCCAGGCGCTAGAGTGGCTCTGGCGCGACGCCCCGGAGGGGCAGAGCATCGCCCCCTGGTGGGCAGAGCATCGCCCCTGGTGGGCGTGCCGGGTGGATCCCAGTCGGGCGCATGCAGGAGTCTGTCTGACTGTCTCTTCCCGTTTCCAGCTTCAGAAAGAAAAAAAAAAAGGTAAATAAAGAAGTAAGATTATTAATAATAGGGAAAACTGACTTTGAAGACAACTGATTTGAATGGCACCAAAGAGTTTATAATAAAAAACCATAATATTCATGGAAATCTGTTTTAAAAATAGGCTTTACTACATTAGAAAAAAATGCAATAATTTATTGATGTATAAATGATAGGAGTGTATTATTGGTTTCAAAGAATTAGCTGTGTTGAGAAAACAAAAATAAAGATATAAGGTACGAAGATCAGACTGACCACTGTCAGAGAGGAGGGGGGAGGGCAGAGGGGGGCTGGGTGGAAAAGGTGAGGGGATTAGCAAAGAAAAAACCTCATAGACCCAGACAGCAGTGTGGGGATTACACGAGGGCAAGGGAGGTGGGGGAGGTAGAAGATGGTAAAGGGGGATGAATGGTGATGGAAGGAGACTTAACTTGGGGTGCTGAACGCACAATGCAATAGACAGATGGTGTGTTACAGAACTGTACAGCTGAAACCTATATAATTTTATTACCCAATGTCAACCAAGAACTTCAATAAAAATTAAGATAAAATAGGATACAGAGAAATTAGTTAATAGAGAATTGCCCTGAACAAAAGAAAGTCTTTCTGCTTTCAGTGTCATGTAAATTTATATCCATTGATTGTTCATGCACAAAATTTTGAAGAAATTCCAATAAATCAAAAAGACCGTGGTTTTCCAGATTATGTTCTTCAAAACCAAGTTCATATTATTGAAATTGATTTAAGTGTTTAGACATCAGAAATAACGAAGATCTAAATACCTGAAATTTTATAGCATGTCACTGTTAAAATTGTGAATTATGTAAAAATTAATAGAAACCAAAAATGTCACAAAGCATTTCACAGGTTCAGTGTCACAGGTTCAATCTAAAGGTGTAGACAAATGCTAATTAGGATATTTTTCATTATATCTTAAAATCATAATTGTTTTGGAAAGAAATATAAACTAATACAGTGATCGATAATCAGCTTCTGTTATTAGAAGGCCATAGATTTGAACATTGGCTTTGCATCAAGATAAATTATTGAATTTTACTGTCTTATTTTTCTAAGATGTGTCATGTCTTAGCATTTAGCTACTCTAAAGTTCAATTTTATTGAGATAATGATAATATTACCCACCTCATGTATTTTTATAAGTATTAAATGTATAATCCTTTATCCTATGCCCTCAACAAATGTTAGTTATCTTACTATTAACCCGAACATTAACAATGGAGTTATCATGAAGCAAGTTTTCAGATGATCTCCAAATTATGCCTTATTGATTATTTGCTAACTCTGCCTATAAATAACATTGACCTTGTGCACCAAGGTTGGGTATAGCACAGAGCACTCGTGTGTCCTAATTTAGCACAAAACTTGTGATCCAGGACCGGAAGCTGGCTGCAAGTCAGGATGCATCTCCTAGCTAAGTGGACCGGTGACTCATCTGTTACATGTCAGAAGTAACCTCTTAGCATGGTTGTTACAGATCATCCTGCAAAAAGAATGTTACAGAATTTTCTACATGCGGACACACTTTTCCCAGTAGAGCTGTCTGGCATTCTCTTTGCCCTGCCCGTCACTCCGCCGTTGGAGAACTGTGCATTCCTCAGGGAAGAAGCGTCATTCCCTGAAGTGGAACCTGGATGTTCGTGCGCATCTAATTCAGCTTGTGCTGAGATCTTATGGGGCACGGTTTGAACTAAGAGATCCTTGAAAGTGAAGAAATGTGGGCAGTGAGACCACGGATGTGAAGCTACTAAAGTCTACGCAGAAATGAGGTGATGGAATCTTAGCACTATCGACAGCACCGATTCCTCTGGTGTGATACAGGAGGTGGGAAACTTTGCTGATTAAAATACAAATCATTCGATTCCCGGCCAGGGCACAAAGGAGAAGCGCCCATTTGCTTCTCCACCCCTCCGCCGCGCTTTCCTCTCTGTCTCTCTCTTCCCCTCCCGCAGCCAAGGCTCCATTGGAGCAAAGATGGCCCGGGCGCTGGGGATGGCTCTGTGGCCTCTTCCTCAGGCGCTAGAGTGGCTCTGGTCGCAACATGGCGACGCCCAGGATGGGCAGAGCATCGTCCCCTGGTGGGCGTGCCGGGTGGATCCCGGTCGGGCGCATGCGGGAGTCTGTCTGTCTCTCCCTGTTTCCAGCTTCAGAAAAGTCAAAAAAATAAATAAAAAAATAAATAAATAAAATACAAATCAGATGACGATTAGTATCCTATTTTATGTGAGCAGATGACATAACTATGATAATTACTACAATAAAAAAATGAACTGGCCTGGTCGGTTGGCTCAGTGGTAGAGCGCTGACCTGGTATGTGGAAGTCCCAGGTTAGATTCCCAGTCAGGGCACACAGGAGAAACACCCGTCTGCTTCTCCAACCTCCCCCTTCTCCTTCAGTCTCTCTCTGTCTCTCTCTTTCCTCCCATAACCATGGCTCAGTTGGAGCAAGTTGGCCCTGGGTGCTGAGGATGTCTTCTTGGCCTGCCTCCGGTTGCTTAAATAGCTCGGTTGCCGAGCAACAGAGTAGCTGCCCCAGATGGGCAGAGCATCACTGGGTAGGGGGCTTGCCAGGTGGATCCTTGTTGGGGCATATGCAGGAGTCTGTGTCTCTGCCACCCAGCTTCTCACTTAAGAAAAAAAAAAAAAAGGAACTGCCTTCATATAAAGAAAACAACTAAACATTGAAAATGGAACATATTTTTTAAATTTGTGAGTAATCTGAGGCATTTTCATGATTTCAGAAAAAGTGTTGATTCATGTGCTAAGCCACTGAAGAGTTTCCTGTCTTCCTGAAGTGCTGGGAAATCAGACAAGTCGTGACTGAGGCAAAATTTATGCGCGCTAACGTCTCTCTTTCTAATAAGTAAATACTATTCAAAATTCTCAGCTTAAAAGAAAACGTTCAACAGTGTGACATACTATTGTCAGTGCATGAATAAAAACTTCACACAGGCAGAATGATTTTTTGGTCAGAGAAAAGATGACAAAGCAAAAACCATGCAATTTTCTCTTTAGAAGCCTGGCCTGTTTAGAAGTTTGAATACAGCCTCACAGAACCCCGCACAATAAGGACGGCTGTCAAGAATGCATGCTTACATTGTGATTCTTTACTGATATGGGAATGTCGGGAAGGAAGACGGCACCATGGGAGTATTCTCGAATATTCCAGAGGTAGATTACTAAGTACTTTCCCCACTTTAGATGAAGAAGAAAAACATGCAGATGACGGGTGGGGAAGGCAGAAAATAGCTAAGGTAAATGCTTGAAGTATTTTACTTTAATGGGTTTAATGGTTCTTAAAATTAACTTCAGGCTCTAAAATACTGCTTCCCAAATGGTGGAAAACATCGGTTTCTCTCTGGAACGGGTCCAGGTGAGGGTCACAGTGCACATGATGCACAGCCACATATCTCAGATGGAGCAAATAAATAAAACTAATGTGCAGAGAGGAAATAGTTGGTTCTATTCAATCCTGTGTCATTTTAAACTTGCTGGTGAGAAGGGCAAGGCAGAGGAGAAGCATTTGGAGTGTGGAAGATAAATACTTTGCATGTTAATGAAGCTGTTTCTATGCTTCTGAACTCATCGAAGGCAGGAAATAAAACCACACGAAAAGTTTTAAGGTCGAGGACCATCACACATGCTTTTAACTCATCAGGAATCGACTACTGAAATAATTGAGTAATAAAAAAAAAAACCGAGGACACATTTGTGGTCTCTGAAAGATACGGTAGAGAAAACCGTCCAATTAATTGCAAAGTTGTACCCGCTGTCCAAGTCGACTAACCTGCCCATGATGAAGATACATGAAAAGAACACCCACCTAGCATTTCATTGTATTTTCCTTGAAACAAAAGTCACATTGTCATTGAGTGAGTTATTTCTTCCAACCAGTTCTAAAGATCGGTCTTCATTGGCTCGTTGTGCGGCATGCGGTGTTGAGATTCATGAGATGCTGTCTCTGGTCTGCCGCCATACAAGTCCTCCTAGGGTGTTCTGTAAGGCATGCCATTATCTGTGGTCCATGTCAGCGACTGCAGCCAGGAGTTCTGTCCTGGGACGAGCTGTAAGAATTAGAGCAAATTACAAAGCCTGTCCCTGGTTTAGTTTCTTTCTCTGTCACAATGCTTAATTATCTCCCAAGGATAGTTGAAGGATAAAAATAAATTATATTCTGTAACTAATGTACAAAACTCTGTTATACAAAATAAACAGTGGTTACTACCCCTACGGCGATATCGAATCTTATCATGAATAATAAATAATACCATCAGGGATTCTGGCCCCTTGTCTACATCATGTCTCCGGGTATTTTTTATTTCATTATTTTTATTTTTAATTGAATTTACTGAGGTTTCCGTTATACCACTCTGTAGTACATCATATGTACATGGGTTTATTGTGCCCGCTGCTTTTTGTAAATATTCTCTGAGATCATTTTTAAACCTCTTGGATTCTACGTGCAGTGATAAGGAAGAACTGTGAGTGTGAATTTTCGCAACATTGTACTTCTTGGGGAAAGTAGGAAAGAGGGAATGAGCATCATTTTCAAAATGAGGTGGACAGGCAGAGTCACAGGAAATACTCCTCTTCAGAAATACTTCCTCAGGCCCTGGCCGGGTAGCTCAGTTGGTTAGATCATTGCCCCAACATGTTGAGGTGGTGGGTTCAATCCCTGCTCAGGGCACATATAACACTCAACCAATAACATCATGGATAAGTGGAACAAAAAATATTTGATGTCTCTCTCTCTCTGTCTCTCTCCCTTTTTCTCTTAAAAAATTTTCTTCCGACCTGTCACCAAGTGGAACAACAGGCCCCAAGTTCTACACACAAAGCGTTAAGCCACTTTTCAATATGGAACAATGTTCTTGTAAGACCGTCATCCACAATGAAAGGCAGTTCTCTACCTGATGGAGATACAATGAACTAGAGATGAGCTTTGGTGAACATTGTCTCTCAAAAAAAAAAAAAAAAAAATTATGGCCAGCTTGGCTTAGGGTAGATAACTCTGAGATCAGCCCAATGTCTAGCACCTATAATGCTTCCAAAACTTTGTTGAATAAATAAATCATCTCAACTTGTAAAAATATAAAGAAAGCGAGGAAAATTTGGAAAGGATATTTGAAAAATAGAAAAGTTAGTCTGCTAGTGATGATAATCATGGTAAAAATGGCAGAAAACACTTGCCTACGTATAGCAACTGGTAGATGTAGCAACTACCAGACCCACAGGGCTTATGCAGCCAGTCATTTCCTGTGTGAATAAACGAGACACAAGTCGACATTAAAGAGTTACTCAGAAAGAAAGTTAGTTGACTAAATAGGAAACATTTCTTTGTAAGTTTACCAAATTAGTATAGAAGGATCACTTAGCAGTCCACATGATCAACTTCCGTCACACCCAGTGTCTCAAGCTCACGGTCACCAATTCCAACAGCACATTTTTAGTACAGGTCAGGTACACTTCTCCAGCCATCTCTTCTAGTTAGCCAATGGGAGAAGTACATGATGGAATGGAATGAAAATATACAATAAAATGTGGACAGATTGATACTTGTCCTCTTGTGTTCAGTGTGAAGCCAGATACATGGTAACAGTTTTGTCATCTGTGTATGAAAAGGCAGTTATGTTACGATGGGCCAAAGGCGTGGAGATCGCATCCCTGTCTATAGCCCCGGCACCCAGTTTCTAAGGAGCTGAAACAACACAGCTCAGTCCGTTCTGTTCTGGTTGCAGTCACGAAGATTCTAAAAGTGATTCCTCGTGGAGATGGAAGCGTTTGGTTGTTTTGTGATGTCTTCAGCCGAGGCTGAAGCTGAGAACTTATAGGTAGAAAAAACAATACACTTTAAATTTCTTTATTTAATTCCTCATTCACATCACTTTAAGGAAATTGTATGGACTTAAGAAAATGGCATCGTGTGAAACAGTAGCACCCAAGAGACTCAACAACCTTGTTATTTCCATATAGTTAAGTGTAAAATTTGTTGGTAAAGGGAGCTATGGTCCATCTGATATATTAAATATCTCTAAAACTGCATACACTAAAGCAGCAGTTTTAACTGCTTCATTGTAAGTTAGAATTACTCTCCAATGCCTGGATGTCAATATCACCTTGGAGGCCAATTAAATCAGAAACACATGGTGACATTCCCAACATCAGATTATTCAACCCCCTGCATATAATTCTCATTCTGCAGGTCAGTCTGTGTGGATGATTGTATAGAAAAGCAAGTCTCCCATGGGGACTACTCCATAGCAGAGTGCAATTACATTTTACATTATATAATACTACATTTCAGACATCATTTATAAATCCTCTTCCGATTATCCTAATTCTGTGAGCCCTCTGTCTGCTGCTGTTGTGATGGTGACAGATACACTTTTAACTTCACCGCTGTTCTGCAGAGACAAATACAAATGTTAAAAGGGAGGACTGGGCATTTTTATATACATAATAGTAGATGGCTTTTCTTATTGAACTTATTTTTCACTCTGAGTGTCTTGTGACTTCCACTTTAGAGCACTCAGGGGCTTATGGGATGCTGCGACTCGAAACAACTTAACGAGGTCATCGAATCTAATTCACTGATTTTCCAGATGGATGGGCGGGGTCAGAGTTCGTGTTGCCAGCCTTGTCTGTAATAGTTGGGCATTTGGCTGATCCGGTCCCCTACTCTCTGGCTTCTCCATGGCAACCGGTCTCTCAGATGGTCTTCTTCTCCCTTCCACCTGAGTCAACCGTGAACTGGACTCAACTTAGCAGGCAGAGTAAGGTCACTTCTTTGCTCGAAACCTTCCATGGGCTTTCCCGTTTCATTCAGGGTTGAAACCAAAGCTCTTGAAATCACCACACAGTCTCCCCCCTCCTCTGTACCTTTGAGGTCTCGGCAATCCTCTTTCCTCCTCTCTCCCCTCCTGGGCCTCCCGCTCGGCTGCCTGGCAGGATTCCGGTGCGTGTTCTGCACTGGGAGGCTCTCGCTAGACTTCTTCATGGGTCACTCTTTCGGGGACAGTGAAATCTCACTTCATCAGTTAGGACGTTCCCAGCCGCTCCTTTAACAAACTATAGAAATGATCCCAGAAAGTATAGTCTTATAGCCGCTCCTTTAAAATAGCAGCCCTTCACTTGTTACAGATTCAGTCCCCTTATGCAGCTGAAGGTTGTTAACCTGTCACACTCATCATCGTACACAGACTAGATTGTATTTAATCGTTTATTTATTCTTATTTTTCCCCTATTCAAATGTAAGGTCAAGGAAAGGCAGGGATTTTATTGTGTTTTATTTTATTTTCTGTTTTGTTTATTATCAAATTCTTGGTGCCTACAAGAATCTCTGGCATATAAGAGATGGTAAATAAATGTTTGTTGACTGACTAGATGAAAAAATGCGTGACTGACAAACTCCTGTTTGTATGATGGGGTCATCCATGATGACAAATTCTAAGGTTTTGTTGGGGTGTTTGTAAACACACATAGATTCTGAGGATCCATTTTGAATTTATTTGATTTTCTGTTATCAGCAGGATTACGACTACTCTACCGCATGACAAATTTAACTATGTATAATGCCAAGGAATGAAAAAAAACAACAAAAACCACCACACACATTCCCTGCTTTTCTAGACTGTAGATTTAAAAAAAAAAAAAATCAATCTGGCTGAAATACAATCAAGCGAGAGAGTGTATAGGTCACACTGTCCAGTTACTTACCCATAAATTATACCTGACTCTATTGGCAATAATACAGTAGGGATGTAAATTGATGTTGACTTCCTGGTTATATATTTCCCACACTTACTATTATGTGGATCTAATTAGGACACTAAGCTTGTTTTACAAGGCGCTGCTACAGGAAAGGAATATATTTTGTTGTCCAGGAGAAAAGCGCAGGAATTCATTTTCCGTCCTTCATTATGGGTCGGGGATTTACGGCCCTGCTTCCCCTGTCGCACTTCACAGATCAGAGCACCGGGGAGCCGCGTTCCGCTCCTCACGTTCGCCTCTCGGAGCTGAGAACCGGCTATTTATTAGTAAATAGTTGGTGCAAAGTAGCAGATTGTGGTGTTCATAGACTTATTTCTGCTGTGTTCCAGAAAGAAACTTATTATCTACGAAGTCTCCTTTCTCAGGACTCAGGTTTGTCGTATTTTGAAATTGTCATGGAAATGTGTCTTCTTTTATCTCCTCGTAGGGTGGCTCAACCGAGTCTGGGAATTTTAGGAAGCAGGCCTTTGTTTTTCTTCTTTTAACTTTTTCCCTTTGATGTAATTTTGAGGCTAGAGAGAAGTTTTTAGAATAGCATAAAGAATTCTACATAGCCTTCAACCAGACTTCCCCCAAGTTAGCGTTTTGTTCTATTTGCTTTTGTTTTATCTTTCCCATTTTCTCTTTTTCTTTTTTCTTTCTCGATTCATGGGCAGATGGACACGTGCACTCACACACTCACAAATGTTCACACACATATCCACACACTCATATGCCCACACATTGCTTTCCAAATATGTCAAATTGTAGACATAGGCCATTGTAATTGGACCTTGAATTGAAGATTAATAGTCATGGTAGTGAGACAGGAGAATAACCAAGGGTTAAGAAAAATGATTTTTGGGGTCTGGCAAGATGGCTCACTGGTAGAGCATTGGCCTTGAGTGTGGATATCCTGGGTTTGATTTCCAGTCAAGGCAGACAAAAGTGACCATCTGCTTCCCCACCCTTCCCCCTCCTCTCTCTCTCTCTTCCCCTCCCACAGCCATGGCTCAATTGTTTCAAGCGAGTTTGCACTGGGTGCTAAGGATGGCTCTGTGGAATTGCTGCCTCAGGTGCTAAAAATAGCTCAGTTGCAAGCATGGCCCCAGATGGGCAGAGCATCAGGGCCCTGTGGGGGCTTCCTGGGTGGATTCTGGTTAGGGCGTATGCAGGAGTCTCTTTATCTTCCTTCCTCTCATTTAAAAAAAAAAAGATTTTTATTGTTGATTACTATAAAAGAGAAAAGCATAATAATATTAGTGTTTAAATGTGAGTGCGAGAGAAAGACATCAATCTAGTATTTTCTTTGTGATGATAAACTTGAATTTAAAGTTTTGATCATGACTTCTGGCAAAAGCCCTGCAGTCCCCATACCCCCAATTATACAGCTTCGCCGTGGGGGAGCTGCCTTTGGCTGTCACTGGATAATTACTTGTTTATTGTATAAAAGGATCCTCTGAAAATCATGCCATGTCTGACTATGCATCAAGAGCAAAATCCCATCCAGATGAGCTGAATATTATTACCTACCAAGTAGCCCATAGCAGTTCATGTCTCCTTTGCCTCTTGCTCTGTGCAGCCCCTCTCTAACTAAGCTTCCGCTGGTGCCAGAAAGAAATGAGCTCTGGCTAAGATGACCTAGGGTCCTTCCTGCAGTCAAACCTGTTGGCACTGTTTGATACGAGGGTGTGACTTTTCTGTGTCCTGCACATATCCCAAGAGCATTGCTAAAAATCCTGATGGTAGGCAGCCTATTCTGACTTTCAAGTTTATTTTTAGGATTTCAACAACATATGGCATTGACAGGCAAACAGTTCATTACCGGAGCTAGTGCTGGATAATTTTGCCTTATGTTAAGAAAAATGCATTATTACATTTGAACTAGCAAAAAAAAAAAAAAAAAAAAAAAAAAATCCAAATTGGTCAGAATTTAAGACTGCACAAAACGTACCAAAATATCATTATTTCCATGAACTACTATTGCCGCCACCAAAATGCTGCTCTTGAGATTTATTTCCTTTGATCTATACCCAAAATTATAACTTCACTTTTTAAAAAAAAAAAACTGTTATTTTTATAATATTGTTTCAAAACTATCTGTGACTGTCTGTGACTGGAGATCAGTGTGTGTGGGAGCCCACAATGATAAAGAAGAACTCTGAAAATAAAAAAGAAGATTATTGGCCCTGGCCGGTTGGCTCAATGGTAGAGCGTCTGCCTGGCGTGCGGAAGTCCCGGGTTCAATTCCCGGCCAGGGCACACAGGAGAGGCGCCCATCTGCTTCTCCACCCCTCCCCCTCTCCTTCCTCTCTGTCTCTCTCTTCCCCTCCCGCAGCCAAGGCTCCATTGGAGCAAAGATGGTCCGGGCGCTGGGGATGGCTCCTTGGCCTCTGCCCCAGGCGCTAGAGTGGCTCTGGTTGCAGCAGAGCGATGCCCCGGAGGGGCAGAGCATCGCCCCCTGGTGGGCGTGCCGGGTGGATCCCGGTAGGGCGCATGCGGGAGTCTGACTGTTTTTCCCCGTTTCCAGCTTCAGAAAAATACAAAAAAAAAGATTATTCAGTTTACAATTACTTGTGTGTTCCACATATTTAAGAACCTAATATACACTTGGCATGAGCAGTAGAGATGGAATAACTCCCAGCGCTACCAACTCTGTGGCAGAAAAAGTTGCTTATCACATCTAGGTACCAAACTAAACTCTTAAGTCGTGGCCTTGGAAACAGTTTTTTCAATTCTCATTGCAGTTGGATCCTGTGGGTGTCTTCAGAAACATCATTCAGTGTGGTTGCTTTTTGTTATCCCCAAGATGGTGTCAATGAATAAAATGTAACACATATTAATGGAAAGTTCTCTAAGGGAGTGTTAATAATGATCACAGGCACAGCAAGTAAAAGAATATACATGATTATGCATCGTTTCTGTTGAATATAAAATTAAAAGTAGTCAGAGGGGGGAAAAATAACCTCAGAACACGATATTGTGAAATCATTTATTAGCCAGACTTCTGAAAATATTTGCGATGTCAGATGGTCAAAGGAAAGGAACAATTGTCACCCCAATAAATTTAATTTAAAATGATAGAGAAAATACCCCCTAAATGTGAACTAACCCCTTAACGTGGCAAGAGATACATCATTGTGTTGTACACTTCAAACTAACAATGTGATAATGTCGATTAGACCTCAATTTAATTTAATTAATAAATAAATAAAGTTAGCAAGCCCCCTAAAAACACTATAATTTAGTAAAGTAATCCTCAAAATTGCAGGTGAAATTGGAATGGCCAGTTTGGTATTGTCAATTGCAATTAGTTGGGATTAATTATGCAACTTTTTTATAAAAAAATCAATAGGCTATTTTATAATCTTAAAATAAATACATCTTTAATGTAGCTACAGCTGTAAGGTCAAAACTTAGCCGAGGTGTTTAATTGGAAATGTTGGGACATGCACGTGGGCACATTTGATCTTAAACACTTTAATTAAGACACTTTTATTACATAACATAATTACTCAGTAGTTCATCGTCCTGATTTTCTCAGGTCACCTAATATCATGTTATTGGTCTCTCATTCTAAATTTAATTTTTTTCCCAACCCCTCTTGAAGGATTATCTTGAAATGCTAAAATGGTTTTCTAAAGACGCTAAAAATCAATAATGACTGAAGAGCTCTAGGTCATTATACAGCATTTCTGGCCCTCTGAAGTTGGGTCATAAAGAAAGTGTTCGAATAAGCTGATACCCGAAAAGAAATCTGATTAATGTATGTTAGGCTTGTCACCGACTTCCTCCCCACATTTTTCACAGTTCTGTGACTACTGCAGAAGATGACTGAAGCATTGTTTTTATAAGGCAAGACTTCCCTGTGTTTACAGGACGAGGGTTCCCCCCGAAGAGTGCAGTGGTTTCCATCAGCCATCACAATATGTCAACCTCCTTTCTTTAGGTTAAGCCTGGATGTGCCTCGAAGGGCCTTACTCGCCTGCTGTCTGCTCCCGGCTGGTGCTAGAACTCCCTACTTTGGGACTCACGCTCACTTTCCAGGCGCCTGGCCTGGTTTCATGAGCGGCTCTGAGCTCTTTCTTTCATGCTGTGTGACTTCAGTGTTCTGGCTGTCACCGAAGATCCTGGATCTCGGCACTGATCATCAGTACCTGCACCTGCCGTCCTGTCAGCCTGCATTAGGAACCTGACTCCCCAGGGTTCCGAGGCTGCGCCTTTGGCTGCTGCCAAGATTTTCTGGGTCAGATCTTCAAGGCGTGGACCCCCTGCTTGCGTGTTCTTCCTCGCTCCACTTTCATTAATTTTATTATTTTGATATTAGAGGATGCATTTTTTAATAAATTGTGGAATACAGTGTAGATTCTCCCCCCCCCTCATTTGTTTAGGGTCTAGCCATGAATGATTAATTAGCTCAAAACCCTTTCACTTTAAAATATATGTTATTTTAAATATTTAAATTTAGTGAGAGGAGGGGAGGCAGAGAGACAGACTCCCGCATGCGCCCGACCCGACCGGGATCCACCGGGCATGCCCACCAGGGGGCGATGCTCTGCCCATCTGGGGCCCTTGCTCCATTGTAACTGGAGCCATTCTAGCACCTGAGGTGGAGGCCATGGAGTCATCCTCAGCACCTGTGGCCAACTCACTCTAATCAACCATGGCTGCCAGAGGGGAAGAGAAAGAAAAAAAGAGCGGGAAGGGAGAGGTGAAGTAGCAGACGATCACTGCTCCTATGCCCTGACCGGGAATCGAACAAGGGATATCCACACACCAGGCCGACTGATACTCTGCCACTGAGCCAATCGGCCAGGGCCTAAATATTTAGATTTATATTATCTACTGCCTTTACTAGTTCCCTTCCTTTACTGATGATACAAAAGTTAATTTAACTTAACTCAGTTTGTTTACATTTCATGTCTAACATGTAAATAAAATATAACAAATTTAGGCATATTATAAGCATATATCCACGCACAATAAAGAAAGTAGGGTATAGAGGTGAGTTCTCTTAAATTTCTCCTTCAAGAAGAATTGTAGCTTCATCATCTTATATTCTAAACCAGGGGTCGGGAAACTATGGCTTGCAAGCCAAATGTGGCTCTTTTGATGGCTGCATCTGGCTCACAGATAATCTTTAATAAAAATAATAATAATAATGTTAAAAATATAAAACATTCTGCCCTGGCCGGTTGGCTCAGTGGTAGAGCCTTGGCCTGGCGTGCAGAAGTCCCAGGTTCGATTCCCGGCCAGGGCACACAGGAGAAGCGCCCATCTGCTTCTCCACCCCTCCCCCTCTCCTTCCTCTCTGTCTGTCTCTTCCCCTCCCACAGCGAGGCTCCATTGGAGCAAAAGATGGCCCGGGCACTGGGGATGGCTCCTTGGCCTCTGCCCTGGGCGCTAGAGTGGCTCTGGTCACAACAGAGCGACGCCCTGGAGGGGCAGAGCGTCGCCCCCTGGTGGGCGTGCCAGGTGGATCCCGGTTGGGCGCATGTGGGAGTCTGTCTGACTGTCTCTCCCCATTTCCAGCTTCAGAAAAATACAAAAAATATATATATATGTATTTTATAAAAAAAAAATATATATATATATAACATTCTCATGTATTACAAGTCATTCATTTCCTACTGCTCATGTTCATGGTTGCAGGTGGCTGGAGCCAATCACAGCTGTCCTCTGGGACAACATCGAATTTTTATTGGATAATACATAACATACACAGGTCATTGTATGGCTCTCATGGAATTACATTTTAAAATATGTGGTGTTCATGACTCTCTCTGCCAAAAAGGTTCCCGACCCCTGCTCTAAACACATTTTCACTTCCCATTTTATTTCCGTTGGATACCATACTGCTCACAAAAATTAGGGGATATTTTATCACTTCATATTCATTTTGAAATATCCCCTAATTTTTGTGAGTGGTATATTATTTACTGACTTAAGAAAAACATGAATTTCTATTGAAATCGTTATCTTCATTATACCCAACTACAACTATTACTGGTTCCGTGAGATTCCGTCTCCTCAATTACATTCAATCTAAAGAGAGAGGGCTAGTTTTCTGGCGGATATTGTACGGCATCCTTTAAACTGGGTGGTCTGCTCTTTGAGCCAGTATCAAATTCTCTTCGTAGTCCAGGACATTCTTTCCGTGTGCTTCCTGGATTTCCTCTCACTCGCTGCCCTCTCTGTCCTCTGTCTAATCGCAAGTTAGAAGTGATGACTAAGCACAATTATGCTTTCCTTCCCTGAACACGTCCCTTCCACCCCCTCTGTACATGGCCTGAAAATCTTTCATTTATTGTTTTGTAATGAGTTATCTTGCACCCCGGTAACTGTCAATACATATCAAGGTTTTTCTCAGTGAGGTATAACATTTCCTTTTATTAAATAATAAAATGACCACTAATTATTTTGTGGACAGGGGTTTTGACTTCCATACATTCCCTGTAGTTCTGTTTCTCTTTGAATATGTTCGAAAGGTTCTGTATCAAGTATTTTGCATCGCATGGTTTTGGTGGATCTGTCATTTTTAACAAGACAAACGGCCATGCATCTCATTGTTATGCATGTGTTCTGCATTGCACAAAATAATTGAACTAGCTTAAGTGTCTTAAAATGACACATAGCATATTTTTTATTCCCCTTAGCAAATGTTGTGACACATATTTAATCTTCATTTAATTCATATTTTGTTTTATTCTTCACGTTTACAATGGACTGGCCTGTGAAATAATATGACTTATACCATATTAAAACTTCCTGAGAATATTTTGTAAGCATTTTTGTAATATAAGGTGGCATTAGATTGTAGAAAGCCTCAAAGGATAATGAAAGTAGATATTATATTTTATGTTTTTTATGCTTTTAAATGTACCATATCTATGCCCACTACCTCACAGAAAATACCTGTTTTGTAAATTAAGCAAAAAATCAACACTATAAAAAAATGTGATTTTGAGTGGCTTTCAGCTAGCACAAATTCACAAAATGGACTGTGGCTTTACACCACACTTTGTGCGGAGGGCAAATTTTATTCTTACAGTCAGTAAATAAGAATATGGGGAGTTTCCATTGAGATGGTGAAGTAAGTGTCTTGTCTCTGAAATGTCTCTTTCTGAAAGCAGCATATGAAAAATGGAAAAGAATAAAATTTTTTTTAATTAAAGAAAATTATAGGCCAATATCCCTGATGAATTTAGATGCTAAAATCCTCAACAAAATATTAGCAAACCGGATCCAGCAATATATGAAAAAAATCATATACCATGATCAAGTGGGATTTATTCTTGGGTGGCAAAGCTGGTACAATATTCGCAAATCAATCAATGTTGATTCATTACATAAACAGAAGGAAGGAGAAAAACCACCTGATAGTTTCAATAGATGCAGAAAAAGCGTTTAATAAAATCTAGCACCCATTCATGATAAAAACTCTCAGCAAAGTGGGAATACAGGGAACATACCTCAACATGATAAAGGCCATCTATGACAAACCCACAGCCAACATCATACTCAATGGGCAAAAATTAAAAGCAATCCCCTTAAGATCAGGAACAAGGCAGGGGTGCCCCCTTTCACCACTCTTATTTAACATAGTTCTGGAAGTCCTAGCCACAGCAATCAGATAAGAAAAAGAAATAAAAGGCATCCAAATTGGAAAAGAAGTAAAACTATCATTATTTGCAGATGATATGATACTGTATATAGAAAACCCTAAAGTCTCAGTCAAAAAACCACTAGACCTGATAAATGAATTCAGCAAGGTGGCAGGATATAAAATTAATACTTAGAAATCAGAGGCATTTTTATACACTAACAATGAACTCTCAGAAAGAGAAATTAAGGAATCAATCTCCTTTACCATTGCAACCAAAAAAAATAAAGTACCTAGGAATAAATTTAACCAGGGAGGTTAAAGACTTGTACTCGGAAAATTATAAAACATTGATAAAAGAAATCAGGGAAGATACAAACAAGTGGAAGCATATACCATGCTCATGGTTAGGAAGAATAAACATCATTGAAATGTCTATATTACCCAAAGCAATTTATAAATTTAATGCAATACCGATTAAATTACCAATGACTTACTTCAAAGATATAGAACACATAATCCAAAAATGTATATGGAACCAAAAGAGAACACGAATAGCCTCAGCAATCTTGAAAAGGAAGAATAAAGTGGGTGGTGTCACACTTCCTGATATCAAGTTATACTACAAGGCCACTAAACTCAAAACAGCCTGGCACTGGCATAAGAACAGGCATATAGATCAATGGAACAGAACAGAGAACCCAGAAATAAACCCATGCCTCTATGGACAACTGATATTTGACAAAGGAGGTAAGAGCGTACAATGGAGTAAAGACAGCCTCTTCAACAAATGGTGTTGGGAAAATTGGACAGCTACCTGCAAAAAAATGAACCTAGACCACCAACTTACACCATTCACAAAAATAAACTCAAAATGGATAAAAGACTTAAATGATTTTAAGTTCACAGTAAGCCATGAAACCATAAGCATCTTAGAAGAAAACATAGGCAGTAAACTCGCCGACATCTCTCGCAGCAATATATTTGCCGATTTATCTCCACGGGCAAGTGAAATAAAAGACAGGATAAACAAATGGGACTATATCAAACTAAAAAGCTTCTGCACAGGTAAAGACAATAAGAACAGAATAAAAAGACAAACTACACAATGGGAGAATATATTTGACAATACATCTGATAACGGGTTAATAACCAAAATTTATAAAGAACTTGTAAAACTCAATACCAGGAAGACAAACAATCCAATCAAAAAATGGGCAAAAGAAATGAATAGACACTTCTCCAAAGAGGACATACAGATGGCCAATAGGCATATGAAAAAATACTCAATATCACTAATCATTAGAGAAATGCAAATTAAAACCACAATGAGATATCATCTCACACCAGTCAGATGGTACTCATCAACAAAACAACACAGAGTAAGTGCTGGCGAGGATGTGGAGAAAAGGGAACCCTCCTGCACTGCTGGTGGGAATGCAGACTGGTGCAGCCACTGTGGAAAACAGTATGGAGATTCCTCAAGAAATTAAAAATCAAACTGCCTTCTGACCCAGCTATACCATTTTTAGGAATATAGCCCAAGAACACCATAGCACTGTTTCAAAAGAAGAAATGCACCCCCATGTATATGGCAGCATTGTTCACAATAGCAAAGATCTGGAAACAGCCCAAGTGCCCGTCAGTGGATGAGTGGATTAAAAAGCTTTGGTACATATATACTATGGAATACTACTCAGCCATAAGAAATGATGACATTGGATCATTTACAACAACATGGATGGACCTTGATAACATTATACTGAGCGAAATAAGTAAATCAGAAAAAACTAAGAACCGTATGATTCCATATATAGATGGGACATAAAAATGAGACTCAGAGACATGAATAAGAGTGTGGGGGTTACGTGGTTGGGGGGAGGAGAAGGAGGGGGTTAGGGGAGGGGAGGGGCACACAGAAAACCAGTTAGAAGGTGACAGAAGACAGTTGGACTTTGGGTGATGGGAATGCAGCATAATCAAATGTTAAAATAACCTAGAGATGTTTTCTCTGAACATATGTACCCTGATTTATCAATGGCACCCCATTAAAATTAATTAAGAAAAAAATTTTAATGATATTAGGAGGCATGACCCCTAGTCACTTGAAAAATGACCTGTAGTCATTTAAAAAAAATTCTGCAACTGAATTGAAATTTGGATCAAATGGGAAGAGAAAAAATTTAAATCTATCTGCAGATTTTGGATAGCAAGCAATAACTGTCAAAAATAGGCAGCATAACCTAAAAGCAGCAATTTTCAACCTTTTTCATCTCGTGGCACATTATAAACTAATTACTAAAATTCTGAGACACAGCAAAAAAATTATTTTTTGCCGATCTGACAAAAAATTGGTAAATTTTTTTTTTTTTGTATTTTTCTGAAGCTGAAAACGGGAGAGACAGTCAGACAGACTCCCGCATGCGCCCGACTGGGATCCACCCAGCACGCCCACCAGGGGCGACGCTATGCCCACCAGGGGGCGATGCTCTGCCCCTCCGAGGCATTGCTCTGTTGCGACCAGAGCCACTCTAGCGCCTGGGGCAGAGGCCAAGGAGCCATCCCCAGCGCCTGGGCCATCTTTGCTCCAATGGAGCCTCGGCTGCGGGAGGGGAAGAGAGAGACAGAGAGGAAGGAGAGGGGGAGGGGTGGAGAAGCAGATGGGCACTTCTCCTGTGTGCCCTGGCTGGGAATCGAACCTGGGACTTCTGCACGCCAGGCCAACGCTCTACCACTGAGCCAACCGGCCAGGGGAAAAAATTGGTAAATTTTAATTCATTCTCACTGGACATTTTTTTTTTTTGACAATGTAAGGGGAAAGAGGCCATTGTCCCCGACTAAGTAGTCAAGTATGGCACTTTTTAGAAATTCTTGTGGCACATGGGTTGAAAATCAAAGGATCTGAACAGTGATTGTTCACGCATTGATCCATCATTGCTGTTTTCATGCAGCAGTGAGAGTGGGGACGAGGAGGGCTATGAGGATGAAGGACAGTGAATATCAGAAGGTGAAAGAGAAGGAAATAGTGAGAAAGAGAAGTAATGTGGGAGATTCTGGGGTCACTGCATTGGCCGTAAGGAGGACAGGAGGAGGCAGAGTGAATGCAGGGGTCTCTGTAAGATCAACTATGTTCTCGCTTGTCCTAAACGAAGAAGTGTGCAATGTAGGGGCGCTATTTGTAAAATATCTTTGCCTTAGAGTTGACTATTTCTCTGTTGTTACTTTTGGTTTGTATAAGACCTTATCTGAAGGGGTTTTGTTTTATCATTGATTTTTTTTGTATCTGGTTAATGTGTAAGGAGGGGTCACCATAGAGCAAGAATGAACCCGTCAACCCTCAATGTGCCCAATCCAGTCTAAGCTGCCCTGCAGACTAATGGTTGCGTGTCTCATTGGGTTGACGAACAATTGTGGGAAGACATTGGTCAGATTTCGCTTTGAACCTTCCTGAGAACACCCCTTCCCAGTTAATTATCAAGTTCACTTTGTATTTTCAAGGTCCAGCCCCTGAACCGGAGCCCTTTCTTATGCTCAGAATGGCCAGGGATTCCAAGACACACACTTTTATACACACAGGGACTTTTGACAGACTCGGGGGCCTTTTGATGCCTTTTAGAAAATCTGTTTGTCGTAGTTGTATCTATTTCAAACCTTGTACTAACTCCTGGAAGACCTCACATGTTCTCTATGAAGTTTCACAATAATCAAAAACTCTAGAGGGAAAGTTATTCTAACATTGGCTCTTCTGGGGGAACCCTGAACAAGTTAAAATTAAAAAGTGTAGAGAAACTCTAGACATTCAACCAAGTAGTATTCAAACATGCACCATCTTCTGACACTGAAATGGCCAGGCTTCCAAACACAGCGCTCACTCCCAGGTCCTGCTTTCCCTGAGATTCGGCCCGTGCCTGTGGCGGGCCAGGGTTGAGCCCGCCTTTGCCTATAGGACTCCGTTTCTAAGTGCCAGTGTTTCTCTTTCTGTTCCCGCAGTTCCTCCACTAGCCTCCCAAATAAACAACCCCCTGTGTGCAGGCTTCTCCCTTGGGAAATTTAAAAGTCATGGTGCACAGATTTCTTTTTCTTTAAAATTAGTCAAACTGTCTTCCGAACTCATACTCGCACCTTCTTTCACTCTGAAGTTAACATACGCAATCCAGTCTCTGCCGCTCAGTAAAAACACACATTTGTTTTCAAGTAGGTGATTAAATAATTACAAAATAGTGTTACTTTCTCCTGTTCACATTGCCATCTGTTTATGTAACAGGTCCAATCCAGCGATGTTACCATTTTTACCCATCGAGAAAAACCTCATAATTATGACTCTGTTGTTGTTTTAAGAGGGCTTCATGCTTTGAACAAGTCTTTTGGCCACTTTGGGGCCAAATCCCATTTTACATATGTTTTGGGATGGATGGATTTATAACAAAAAAATGAGCATAGTAATGCCATGAATAACTATTCGCTGTTCTTCTGTAGAGTGAATCTTTTCCAGAAGCTAAATCAACTCAGGTGGCTACCCAAGCTTAGTGCTTTGATGAAGCCTCAAGGTCACCGTACAAGAAATTGTATAGAAGTTAGGGGATATTATTTAGCAGATTATTATGCTAAGCAGGCTCCTTTGATACGATCTTGTGCAAAGACCACTTGCAGAGAGCAGGAAGAGAAACCCACAGAGAAACTCATAAGACTTCCTTCAGTGATGCACAAAATTTGGCTGACTGTTCTGAAAGGAGAAGAAAGTGAAAATAGCCAAGAGGCTGAGATTCAGGGTTGCCGGGAGGGTCACCTGGTAAATGGATGTGAGACAAAGTACTCGTGAGGCCAACCATCAAAATAGAGGAAGTGGCAGAGGCTGGAGACAGAGTTAGTATCCAATAGCAGAGGACCTGGACTAGTTAGCTTTAACTTGAAGACACACTTTTTTTTTTCTGTGATCCTAGAATACAAATTCTTATGTCTGCAACATTCTTACTAAATAATGAAATCTACAGAGCAGAAAGATACTTAGTATCGAAGGTGTGACTTCTGTAATCACATCTAAACCACCTGTAATGTTTTACTAATGACACAGAAGCTGTAGTTGTCAAAATTTATAACAATGTATATATATACAATCCATAGTTGGACTGCAATGTTTGGGGTGAAGTAGCAGTGAATATCAAGTAGAAAAAATGACTAGCAAGTCAGTATGCCCATCACATGTGAAAGTTTGGAGATATTTTAGACTTTGAGGAATACTTTATATATCCACTGAGGTATTTTGTAATATCCAAAATATTTTATACTCATAAAGACAAATGGAGCAATGATCATTTCTCACATATCAATGCCATGTTCAAGTTGAGTAAAAGTGATCTTTTTTAACATTAAACTTGAGGTGAGGAGACTCACACAACTCATTTTCTGTCATTTTAAGTACTTGAGCTTTTTTTATGAGCTGCTTTTTTCATAGATACACGGCATATATTTCACTACTTATTTAGCTTGTTTTATTATTTCTAAGCAGAAAGATTTATAGTACTAGGGATTATGGAGGAAGAAAGCTGTTACTTAAGATACTGACATAAAGTCACGTTAAAATGCCGGACAGTAATGCCACACTCAGCTCCATAAACTTGCTTGACAGCAGGTGTTTCTGTGATCCACACAATATCAATAGTGGTATAACGGGCTCAGAAGCTTATTTAAATTACTTAGAGAATAACAAAGCAGGAGGAAATTCTCTTTGTAAAGCTTTCATAATTCCAGTGTGCTTCTCATATTTAATGTGGTTTATTCTTCTGAGTGATAAACAGAAAGACGTGGGCTAGTTATATTTACCTATTTCTAAGTTATAAACTCATTAGCTGTGCCAGCCTAGCTTATTTTAATATCCTATTATTTTTAAAAAGCAGTATAAGGGCATTTATATATACTTTTAAGCAAGAAAGATACATTACAATATTTATTGTGTATGGATATACAACTCAATAAAACAAACTGAAGTGCCCATCAGTAGATGAGTGGATTAAAAAAAATACTGTGGCACATTTATACAATGAAAAACTATTTAGCTGTAAAAAAAAAAGGGAAGGAAATCTTACCCTTTGCAGCAGCATGCATGGATCTAGAGGGCATTGTGCTAAGGGAAGCAAGTCCATCTGAGAAAGACAAGGATCATATGATTTCATTCATATGTGGAAGCTAATAAACTAAAGAAACCAACGAAGCAAAAATAGAGACAGACTCCCAGAGAAAGAGCAGGCTGGCACCTGTCAGGGGAGGGGCGCTGCATGACGGAGTAGAGGCGTTGACCAACAAAGGACAATAAAGAGAAAAAACACTAATGGACCCGGACACCAGTGGGGCGACCGCCGGGGAGGGGTAATACAGGAAGGGGTAGGTAGATACATGATGATGGAGGGAGCAGAGGCGGATTAAGGTCGGTTCAGGCCCCAGGTGCAGAAGAAAATATTGGGCCCCTTAAAAAAAGAGAGAGAGAGAGAGACAGGGTAAATAAAAATACATGTTAACCATATTTTTAAATAAATAAAAAATATTTTGTACTATTAATGTTAAAACTGCACATATGGAACCAAACTTGGTGTCATTAGAAGAAAGCGTAGAGTTGGGGTGTTGCGGGGCCCTTCAGAAGTCGGGGCCCAGGGCGCGTATCCGGTGGACCCGCTGTTAAATCTGCCTCTGGGAGGGAGGCTTTATTGGGGGGAGAGGGTGGGGACACACAATCTGGGGTATAGAGATGCACTGTAGAATTGGGCACCTGAAACCTGGATTATTACGTTAACCAGTGTCACCCCAATACATTCAATAAAAAAAAACTAAAAAAAAAGTAAGTAAAACAAACTCAATATAGATTATTTTGTGCTCATGTGATAAAACAGTGTGGTTAAAATGCTTTGGAGAATTCCCTATGTTGAAACTATATATTAGCGCTTGATTTGAACAGCATAACAAAGGAAGTTCTATGATTATCCATGACAGTCACTGGAGGTCGGTGAGGTCTCAGGCTGGCTTCATGCCGCCACCTCCCTGCCTCTGTGCCAAGTCCCCCAAGTATCTCCCCGGAGAATGCTATTACCACTCTACGGCCAGTGTCTCTAGTTCCAACAAGCATTCCGACATCAGGTTAAAAATGTTTAAAAGAACCAAGCAGAATTGGGAGCCCATGAGTGTGAGTATGTGTGTGTGTGTGTTTACTGGTACGTGTTAATAACTAGTGGCTTTTGAAATACTCTTTAAACTTTACATTTTGAAATTAAAATCTCAAGGGGTAACTATAATAATTAAGTGACACTGTGATGATCACCATATTTTGGGGGCGTGCAAATAAAGTCTGTGTGCTGAAATGTACACTTGGGTCCTAGGTTACAATTACTACTTTGTTTTAAAAAACCTCCAGTGCAATGAGGAATTGAACAACTCAGAATAATTGGTAAATGATTAAGTGGCTCCAAATATGACTTTGATGCACAAACATCAAGTAATAAAGCCATACTGCAATAAAGTACATTTCTTAATCTAAAGGGAAATTGTAGACCTGGGCTACTATCTAAACTATTTGTCTGTATGTGTGTTTGTAAACATTTAGTTTCAAATATTATATTTAGATTAACATTTCAGAGTAAGACATCAAACCTTTATTTATTAATAGACTTAAATATTGAGTATCAACCAACATCTAAATTACTTCCTTCAAATGAAAAATTATGTTGGTGGGATTATTTCTGTCATTGGCATACTAAATTTGAGTCATTTACTTTATATCTAAGTAAATGTATTAGTTGGAATGCACAGGGATGGCTGAAGAGAATACAACTGCTACTGGATGTCAGATTTCACTAAATGATGTGTTGACTTCACTATTTAAAACTCATCATGTAATTCTGGCAGGTATTTTTATTCCATGATTTTAGACATAAGCAAAACAGACTTTTGTTATCAAAATATTCACTCAAACTTGGCTACAAACCATTTTCATATATTTCTGCTTTTATTGCATAAAATTGGCATTTACAATGGTAAATTATTTTCTGTGTAAAATTCACAAAAAATGTTGGCTACGAACATTATTTCTAATGTCAAGTTTACTATTTATCGATATTATACCTATTGTTTAATATTTATGCTGTTAATTATAGTATATTTTCTATAAAATGCCATAATCACATAAAATAAATGACTGCATTTGTGCCTTTTTTGATACATTTCTTTAAATTATATTTTTTAGTTCAAAGACAATATTTCTAAGCTTTTTGCTACCAGATTTTAAGCTCCCTTTTCAGAAAAAAAAGCGAACATGATCCCACCAAAAATTAGAGGACATTTCTTCAAAATACACCACATGTATTACACACAAATACTTGTGCATTTAAGCCAAGTGCATTGCTATAGTTATTTTTAAATTTATTGATATGCTTTCCTTTAGGTTTTTATTGAAAACCTGAGGACTTTTCAAAGTTTATTGGTTTTTGTCAGGTAACTAAGTCATAGCAGTCCTACAGTTTCTTCAATTTCTAATTTGCCTAATAATGATTTAGTGTTCTTTTTCTCCACTTGCTGCCTACTGCTTTTTGTCTAGTCTTTTCTTAGATAATTGACTTTGTTTATTTTTAATCCTTTATGCTCCTTGATGCTCTTTTATTTCTTCCTCTCTATTCTTTTTCTAAACACAGCATTAATGTTTATGGATCACCACTTGGGGCAGGAAATAACTTAGCCTACAAGTTGTTGAACACAGCATTCATTTTCCATTCTATTATTTAATAAGTTGTTTGCTCTGATAGTTTATATTTTTTCATTAACTCAACAGACGTTTGTGATTTTTTTTTTTTAATTTCCAGGTGATTTTAGTGTCGGTTGTTGTGGAATGGTGGTAGAATTTGTTCAAATGGTTCCATAAATATCCAGTACTATTGTACTGTGGTGTGAGAGTATATTCCATGTAATTTCTAATTGAAATATGCCGAGCTTTCTAGACATTATATAATAATGAAAAATGTGTTCAAAGAATTTTTGTTCTCTGTATTTAGTAAAGCTCAATGGATTTGTCTTATTCAATTTTAACTCCTCATTGTGGGGAGGACTGTCTGGGACATGGGATGACTCCCATGATAAATCATTGTTGCCAGAGTGAAGAGTATATTGTATATCCTGCTACTTAAGGCTGAACCATAATGACTTTATTTCAAATAAAAGATTTAAATAGAGAAAACCCTACCAGGCAAATATGACAACTAAAGGTTTACTTAATTTTATTAAGAACAAACCACTAGTGAATAATACTTCCACTTTCTCTTGTCTTTGCTGATAGAAAGTTCACTTACAAGGAAAATTAAAGCTGTGATGGAGTCAAATTTAGATTGACATCTTGGTTTACTCTTTGAGGCATATTTTCGCTTAGAAGGCTTATCTAGAGTCCGTGTATTGTAGTTAATTAATTCCCATGACATATCACCTATTTTCAAGCACTTGAAGGTTATCTATTAATAAATCCAAAATATTAGCATAAATTTATCACTTTTGCATGACAGTATTGTTTACTATGATTATTAATTTTCAAAACTATTTATATTTAAACACAATTTCCCTTCTCTGATAAGAGCTTCTTATCTTTTGGATTGTTTATGAGGTCAGTTCAACTTGAATAATTTTTTGAAATGACAGAGGATATCAGTGTTAACAGAATTCATCGCTGAGGTCTTTGCATACAGGACAAGAGGTTTTATTAGTGGTAATAGAAGTTTCTAATTTTCTGTTGAACTTTGTGATGTTAAATCATTTTTCATAACAACTGTGCTATCGTAAACATGGGAAATTACTTTAATATAGGTTCAATAACAAACAAAGGATAAACAAAATTAGAAATACTTTAAAAATTTAGATTTTCTAGAGAAAGAACATTTCCCTGACTCTGGTCTCCTTTAGGCTTCCTGTCTCTCTCCTAAGGTAGGAAAAAAACAAAGAAATTCTCTAAAGGTAAAAAACACAAGGACACAGACCAACAGAAAGACCAAAATGAAGATTACGGAAGATTACGGAATGAAGATTTCCCACATGAGCAGGACTCTGGTATAACAACAGATTACAGCAGAAAGAGCTGCAAGGCTCGGCTTCTATTTAAGGTTCTTACAAAAATCCAAGGACAACCAGGAAGAGAATGACAAGGACCCTAAAAAATGATGAAGCCCTAATACCTACAGCTGCCCCCCCCCCCGCCAGCTAATTTAGCAAACTTCACACGGAACACCTTCACTTACATTTCCTGACATATTGCATTCACCTTTCAATAAAATAAACTTCAAGCCATGCTGAAAAGCAAAAAGAAGATGAAGAAGACCCAAAGTAAGCATCAAAAATGAACTCAGAGAGGATGCAGGCTTTGTAATTGTCAGAGCGGGCATGTAAAATAACAGTGATGAATATTTTGGGATGTCCAATGAAAAAAGAAGGCAGCATGCAAGAAAAGATGGGTAATGTCTAGACAGAGGGCTTTCACTAAAGAACGCATTGCAAATAGGTGTTAAAAATACAAATTTTAGATGCTATGTTGAATTATGTAAAAAATTGCATTATGCGACTTGGAACTATAATGCCTATAATCAAAACAATGAAAATAGTGTTGATTGCTTTAACTGGTGAAATGAATCTTGGGGGCGCATGGGGAAGAAAAGCAGAGACAGTGTAAGTGGTATATCCTCATCTGCTAATAGGACAAAGTCAGGAGGCCACGTGTGACGTGTCTCCTGTGACTTCGGTGATGTGACGTCATAAGGCCAGAGGCATGGATGACACATTCTGGGAAGTTTACATTAGGCTGTGCTTTGGGTGTTTCTTTTTTCTTTCTGTTCCTTTCCAATTCATGTACTTTCCCTCACCATAACAGATAACGTTTCACAATCAATATTTTTGGTAATTTTCTAGAGGGACAGACGGGGGAAAGCATTTGGGGTTTCTCGCTGATCAGGTCCCATCTGGCGCTCTCATCGTTTGTGTGGACTCTGAACGTTTTACGAGTTAGAGCACCTGTCAGTTAGCACTGTGAAATCCACAGATGGATTCTGGTATTTCACGCACGCCGCTGCCAAGGATATGCTTTCAATGTATGTATGCCCTCTTCACCAGCCAACCTGCCCCCCCCCCAGTCCCAAAAGAAGAACTGTTACTTGAATCAACTAACTGAACGTAAAGGATCTCAAAATGCTAATTCTCCAAGGTCGGATGATGTATAGAGCCCTAAGGAAAAGCAAAGGCCAGTGGATAGCCAAGAAAAAAAAATACTAGAGAAGATGTTATACAATATAAGTAGATGAGCATACAATATATATCGTCCAAGCTGAGATATTTTTAGAGGGAAGCAGAAGGCCAGCATTATGCCAGCTAACAGCCATAAACTGAGACGATCATGCCACTCTAATTATAAAGTCTATTAGAGGAGGCATTTTACAGTATTAAGGGACTGGGACCGGTCATAAGAGGAAGCTGAATGCATATGAGAGACTTACGGTCCCTTTAGTTCTCCATGTCTTAAGTACATTTAGGTTTATTCAGGCTCGTGTGTGTGCTTGCGTGGACAATTTAATATTTGCTTCTCTGACACCCATCTGCCTTATTTCTGTCATATTTTGTTTGTTTAGTGACCCACATGATTAGGTAGAGCTCCCTCCCATTATTTTTTAGAAGCCAACGTTGTTTGAAATAGCAGAAAAACTGTTCCCTAAAATAATTCCTATTTCAACGTTTGGTTTGTGCACCGATACCTCACCGGAGAAATGGCAGGTACAACATTTTGCCCCTTCGTATGTGAACGAATAAGAAAAGGGAGGAGGCAGAAGAGAGAATGGTGACAACAACTAATCTCCAACTTCTTCTGTGAAGCCCTTCTCCTATCTGCATCCTGCCCATCTGTTCATTCGCTGCCCGCTGTCCTGTTGATACCATGAAGTCAATAAACCCTCAGACTCTTCCGTTCTCTCCACTCGGGGTGTTGAGAACTTGGTTTCTGTTCTTTATGCCTGTAACTCCGCCTTCGAGCAGACCCAGAAATGGGCGTCAAGCCCACCTCTCCCTGTCGTTTGATTTAAATCTCCTCTGTAATGCTTTTTCTTACTGCTGATGTTCAACATAATACCCCGCTCACACTGACTTCTCGCCGTAAATAATGCCAAGAGCACGTGGATCCGTTTTAAAAAAAAAATGCTTCGCATTCTACGGGATAACAATAAATAAATTACCTACTGATTACTTGGCGGGAAGTTCCAGATTTGATCGGCTGAACGGCGACATAAAGTACAGCCTCGAACTCCTGCTCCGTCAGCCTTACCTTCCTACTTAGCTCGACATGTCATTATAGTGTCTGACGGTTTTAACTGGACCACTTTTTTTTTTGTCGTGTTTGTTCTTATTTTCTAGCAGATGCACCATACTTCATCAAAATCGTATCTATACGTGATATGTGGACTCGTAATTCTGTGCTGGAATTAACTCTTAGAGATAACTGCCATGAAGAATTATGGACTAAATCAAGCATGCTAAAAATACCGTTTTTATTCAGAGGTTATGAATACGCATGTCAAAACAACAGGCTGAGAGTGCGCGGGACGCAGTCAATCAGCCGGTGAGGTTGTCTGCATGATGCCGAACAGCCCGCTTGATTGATATTTGTTCCAAACGAATAGATTGACTTCCAGAGACATGGAAGTGATGCTTATAAAGAACAGAGTCGCGCATGCGTATACAGAACAGAGTCGCGCATGCGTATAAAGAACAGAGTCGCACATGCGTATAAAGAACAGAGTCGCGCATGTCATAGCCGTACTTAAAAATCGGTCCATAACTTACAGGAAAAAAAAAAAAATCCAAAATCCTTAGCTTGATGTAGAAAGGCCTTTCAAGATCTGTCTACAAATTTCTTTCCAATTTCATCTTCTACCCCCCTTTCTACCTTCCCTAACCATTGTGCCACTGATTTCTCACCTAGAGATGCATTTGGGTCATAGCCTAGATGTCACACTGTCAGTTATGCCTGTGCTCAGTCCCGTTGGCTCCCGTAAAATTTTCATTGGGGTTCAGTACATAAATGATTAATGTTGGCTGGATGAATATGTGTGTGAATAAATCAATAACTTGTCCGGCTATTTACTTTCTAGTATCTGAATCAACGTTCCTAAGGTTAATTATGGATTCACTGGGCTCCCTCCATTTTAGTTCATTTGGAGATGTGATATATACCACTAGAAAGCCCGGCGGTCATACAAAATGACCGCTGTTCTAGATATTATAAATTGTAATTAAAATGATTTGTGCAAAGATGTCTGCTAATTCAAACTGAATTACCCAGGGCAGGCGGCGAGGATGCCCCTTTGCTTAGTGCCCCACGGGGTTTTCCCCTTCTACTTGCTTAATTGCTTAAAGTAGTGTGCAATGAAGGAAACCACTGGCGGTACATTTCTTAAGAGCCACGGCTAGCTCAATAAATAAAGGTGATTTAAATAATAAAATGTTAATTCACATGTCAAAGATCTCTTTGTACACAACATTTCTTGTGTAGATCTTTCCATCATTTTTAAGCTCGCCTTGCAGAGGACCATCAATTATTTTTAATTTTACGTCCGTTCTTTCACGAACTCTTGAACAGGCAACATAAAGTTGACCGTGTCCAAATGCAGGCTCAGGTAAAAAAATGCCAACACGCTTAAGCGTTTGGCCCTGAGACTTATTGATGGTCATAGCAAAGGCAAGTTTTACAGGAAATTGTCTACGTCTCAATTGAAACGGCAACCCTGTTTGAGATGGAGCCAAATCAATTCTTGGAATGACATGTATTTCACCTTTAGAGGAGCCAAAGACTTAACTATTATGACATTATTTTTCAATTGGAGAACCTCTAGTCTTGTACCATTGCAAAGACCCCTTCTGGTGTTAAGATTTCTTAACAGCATAATAATTGCTCCAATCTTTAACCTCAATTTGTGAGGTGGCATGCCAGAAGGCGGGACTATTTGAATGCCATGGCAACTTCACCCCATTGGCTAGTACAGTTACGCAAGCAACCAATAAGCTATCGGCGACAAACAGACACTTAAGCCGCATATAATAAAGATTAGTGTTGTGAGAAAAAGAAAATTGCTATTGAGGTGACAGCTTCTTTTTTTTTTTTTTTTTTCAGAGACAGAGAGTCAGAGAGAGGGATAGAAAGGGACAGACAGGAACGGAGAGAGATGAGAATCATCAATCATTAGTTTTTGTTGCGCATTGCAACACCTTAATTGTTCATTGATTACTATCTCATATGTGCCTTGACCGCAGGCCTTCAGCAGACTGAGTAACACCTTGCTCCAGCCAGCGACCTTGGGCTCAAGCTCGTGAGCTTTTGCTCAAACCAGATGAGCCTGCGCTCAAGCTGGCGACCTCGGGTTCTCGAACCTGGGTCTTCCGCATCCCAGTCCGATGCTCTATCCACTGCCCCACCACCCGGTCAGGCTGAAATGACAGCTTCTTTATGTGAGGTCAGCTTATTGTAAAAAAGTAATCTAGGAGAACAGATTTGTTATTTATTAGAGTGCCACATTTATTATTTTTGTTAATGGGCGTTACTTAAATCTTCATAAGCTTTGCCATCCCTTTAATACTTTCATTGTTGTGTCCTATTTCATCATCTTCAACTTTCCTCTACAGTAATTCTAGTATGTCAGTGGCATGCAGAAACCCCGATATAGTTCAGTGTCTACTGCTCAGGTTTTAGAGGGTGAGAACAAGTAATTTTGTCTCTTACTCCCCTCTTGCGTTCAGAAAACAACTTGAAACAGGTAGAATTAGAAGGTAAGGACATTGGAAAAGTTGTTACAGCTATAGGTCATGTATTCAGAAAGGCAGAAAAAACATTAAACGTGTCAACTAGTGAGAAGGAAGTTTTCAAAAAAGACCTAAATCATACTTTCTTTTATTTTTTGTTTTTTTAGCTACTGAGTGTAACATGGCATTTAATTCCCTTTGTTTCCTAAACCTGGGGGATTTAGGAATAAAAGGATTGTATTTTATTAGGCCTAATTGAAATATAATATATAGATGGATAGCGATGGTGGAAATATAATTTTACCTTCCTCAGTTGACAGCTGAAATTTTTTAATGTTTTCTTAAAGGCCAATAGAAGCAAAGGAAGACCCAACTCAAAGGAATATGAAGACATTAAGTATCTGTTATAATAGTTTGTTTTCAGAAATAAGAAAAACCTAATGGACCATATAAGAGACTGACAAGGATGCAGGCAATAAAGCAATTCTCAATTTATCTGTCAAGTTGAGGGGTTTGTTTGTTTGTTTGTTTTCAAAAGATGAATAACAATTTAGAACATCGGTTGACAAACTGTCGTTGGCATTCCAGGTCTGGCCAGTGGCATATGTCTGAGAATGAAATTTCCTGGGGCACATTTAGCATCTGTGGCTGCTCTCAGGTCACGAGGACAGTGTTCACTAATTGTGGCAGAGACTACATAGCTCGCAAAGCCTGAAACACTATCTAACCACCACGTGAAGAGTTCACCTGACCCTACCTTACAACTGTTAAACTGTGTGTGTGTGTGTATGTATATATTTTTTTATTTCCCTCTCTTTATTGAAAAGATACAAGGCCATTGCATCATGCCAAGAGTTATAGAGCACAAAAAACCAACAAAGCTTCATACCCTTGAAGTTCTTTGAATGCCCAGGCTATTTATTATTAGGAAAGTTGCATATGAACGTTGTGCTACTGTAAGCCTGCGGTCCTCAGCCTTGGCAACACTCTGGACTACCTGGCGAACTTGTAACAATTCCAGTTTTCACGTCATACCTCAAACTAGTTAAAAGAGAATAGGTATATTTTTAACGCTCCAAGCTGATTTCCATGTGCAGCCAATGTTAGGACACATGTCTGTAGGCAAAATCTGACTTCTTGGCCTCTACGATGTTGTGATCAAGGGAAAGCTTAGCTAAAAATGAGGCAGCAAGAGACTGCATGGGCTTCCAACAACTCTTTCATTTAGACCATATCGTAGTTTAAATCACAATGACTCCAGAACAGAAGAAAAACTACTCAAAGAAATATGGTTGAAAAATAGTTCTTCCAATTACAGTGCTTGAGTCCAAAAGGGAAACGTTGAGAGTGTATGTATAGGACGCAAAGACACCTGCACCCTGCCCAAATCTTAGGTTAATAATGCTTATTCAGATAAGAACTCTCAGTTACATTATTACCCGTTCAGCTTAATTTATTTTCTTGAACTCTTAATATGGAAAGCAGTCTTTCAAAACCTACCAGTTATCTGCCGTATACATTGACACAAAGGAAACAACAGTAGTTTCCTATGTTTAAAGTTTATTCTTTCAACGAAAGATAGGATTTGAACAAAGACGTAAAAGCCGCAACCCCTCACTTGTCGAGAGAGAGAAAGAGACTTTCCCACACAAGACGAAAGTTCAGACAGGGTTGTCTTCTTAAGCACAGGAAGTCAGAGAAGGCAGGAAGTGCTCATTATAAAATTATATTCTGACAACTTGCCTAAAGTCAAGCAATAAACCTTGAATATAAAATCGCCTAGGGGTTTATTAATAGAGCAAAAGGGTTGCAATCCGAAAGGAAAGTCACATTATGTATCTCTAATGAAGGAAGCGTATGTTTTATTGCTTCAATGTTTTTCTTAGAAAATAAACTGTCAGCTACAGGAAAACATATCCGGTTGAGGCTGGAATACTCCTCTTCTAGACCCTGATGAAACTGAGGCCTTTGTGAAACGGATACTGCTTATTCAAGAGTGAAAAGGTAATTAATACCAGAATTTCTATTTCTGAACAGGAAAGAGAAAAAGAGATATTGTCAAATTGAATTGGTTCCGGGGGATATTACAGAGTTGAAGATAGAAATGAGGATTCAAAGACTTGAATAATAATAATAATTATAATATTAGAGATAGTAATGCTAACTATCATATTATTAATAAAAAGAAACCAATAATAGATGATTTCATGAGTTTAATTTCACACAAAAAATTGCTCTTAAAGTTGAATTAAATAATAAAGATTAATTAATAATGACAAAGTTTATGATATCAATGATGAGTCAAGTTTTGGAATATCCACTTTCAAATGGAATTACAAGTCCTATGTTCAGAAATGTCTTCATTTTTCTGTGTCTGAAATCAATTTACTTATGATAACCATGAATGGGTAGGGGGGAATGTAACTTTGGACCCTAAAGGACATCATAACTTTTTCCAGTTTATTTGGGTCATTGATCTTTCATGGTTTGTCCTTACACTTCCTTGATTTTTTTCCAGATTCAGATACATTTTTCTACAACATCCACAGCCTTGACTGAGAGGTATTTGGTCTTGTGCGGTTTCTAATCTTCACTGGGTTCACTGAATTGTTTCATCCATTTGTCCCTCGAGGATCTGGGGTCTCCCTCGGTGCCCACGCAGGGGAGGTATTCACGGACATGTAGCCCACGCTCTCCTGTCACACGTGGTCACTGAGAAATTGAGTCAAGAAATGCCCGCCAGAGTGCATGCAACATCAGATACCTTTGCTGCTTACCAATATTACAGGTAGGCAAGGAGCTGACCCGGAATTTATTACCTTATCGTTTTGGGGGTCAGCAGTACAAGCACAGGTTAGCTGCGTCTTCTGCTTAGGGTCTCCTAATAAGGGCAACTGAGATGTCCCTCAGGGCCACAGTTTTATCCAAGACCAGACTGGAGACAGACCTGCATTCGAGTTCAATCAGGCCCTGGGCGAATTCAGCTGATCACTTATTATAAGAACAATACGTCTATTAATGAACTAACAGTCGACAGACATGTACATTGGAACAGTGAAATTCTAGAAAACGTATCACATGTGTGCCACTTGATGGGGAGTTATTGGAAGCATTTTTTTTTATATTAGAAATAAGTAAAAACAAGAATGATCATCTAATACTTTTTCGAATTAAACTAGTGCAGAATATCTAAATTAGCACAACAGAAGACGAAAATGCAAGTTTTAAAATTGGAAATGAAGAAATAAAATGTATTATTCTCATATAATATAATAGAAACAAAAAACTGTTAGAATTGTTTTAAAACTTTAAAAGTTGGTTGGATGTGAAAACTTCAATATATAAAAATAAATCACAACTTCAACATGAGCTGTGCAACATTAGACTAAAATTTCACAAAGACGTCGCGAATCGCAGTAGCAGAAGAACGAAGGAACTGGAAAAATGACAAAATCGTGTGCAAACAGTCTCACAAAGCTCCACTGGGATTCATGAATTTGTATAAGTCGCCATTTTGTTTTGCTCTCCTATTCATACGCCTGGAGCCCTAGAACCTCCACTGGGATTCATGAATGTGTATAAGTCGCTATTTTGTTTTGCTCTTCTATTCATATGCCTGGAGCCCTAGAACCTCCACTGGGATTCATGAATTTGTATAAGTCGCCATTTTGTTTTGCTCTTCTATTCATATGCCTGGAGCCCTAGAACCTCCACTGGGATTCATGAATTTGTATAAGTCGCCATTTTGTTTTGCTCTTCTATTCATATGCCTGGAGCCCTAGAACCTCCATTGGGATTCATGAATTTGTATAAGTCAGCATTTTGTTTTGCTCTCCTATTCATACACCTGGAGCCCAAGGACCAAGAGCCCCACCTCCAGGGCCCATCGAAGTTGATCGTCCAGCTTCCCCATATTGTCAGGCACCATCAACAAATAAGTACCACATAATTTTAACTATATTGAGGGACACCTGGGATTCCATCTATTAGTGTCCTGTTTATTATCTACCTACAATTACTATAAAATGACACACGCTTTGCTAAGCTTGGCAAATAATTATTCTTTCTATCATAGGCATGGAAATGATGCATACATTGAGTAATTCGGGCTAAATTTTTGTGATTATTAGTGACAGATGTCTGTAACTTGCCATCATTTCCACTTGACACTTTTGATTATCATGGCTCTGTTGATGAAAGAAGATTAAGGAGCTCTCAGGGGCCAGATACCATTATTTTACCTTCATGTGTAGCTGTCAGGACTTAATAATCCCATGGAGATGGAAGTGTTTTTTTTGCTAAAAACGCCCGGAGAATGTCCCCCGTAGCAATGAGAGATGGGACGTATCTTCTCAAAATATAAACTAAGAAGAAATGAGAATCTATCTATTTTTTGACATTTCGTTCCTCCTGAAAATGATACCTTGAACTTACAAAGCAATAACCAACAAGATTATATTGCTTAATAAATTTTAACAAGTTAATTATTTGCCATAAATTTCTTAATAAAGTTATATATAACTCAGAGTATCTGAGCAAGGTTAGAGATACTAGGTTTTCTGAACCTGGAGGCATTACTATCCTGTATAGTATCTTTTTCCTTTTGTTGAACATTTTTTCTCAGCAGTCTGTGGCCCAGTCCTTTGCACAGAAACGTTATGTGCCCCAGCACATTTCTAACCTGTTGAATTGCCTCTCTTAAAAATACTTCTTGGCCCTGGCCGGTTGGTTGGCTCAGTGGTAGAGCGTCGGCCTGGCATGCGGGAGTCCCGGGTTCGATTCCCGGCCAGGGCACACAGGAGAAGCGCCCATCTGCTTCTCCACCCCTCCCCCTCTCCTTCATCTCTGTCTCTCTCTTCCCCTTCCACAGCCAAGGCTCCATTGGAGCAAGGTTTGCCCCTGCGCTGAGGATGGCTCCATGGCCTCTGCCTCAGGTGCTAGAATGGCTCTGGTTGCAGCAGAGCGAGGCCCCAGATGGGCAGAGCATCGCCCCCTGGTGGGCGTGCTGGGTGGATCCCAGTCGGGTGCATGCGGGAGTCTGTCTGACTGCCTCCCTGTTTCCAACTACGGAAAAATACACAAAAAATAATAATTCTTAAAATTGCCCTAAATCTATCCAGTTGCCTTTTTCCTTTCGTTTCTGAAAATGCTACATTTTGATTGGGAAGATAAAACTCAAGTGAAAAGAAATTTCTTCTCTATGTTACTGAGCAGAAAAAAAAAACAAACATTCACATGACATGTGCTGTGAGTAGGAAGTATAAAATAAGATGTAGTCAGGCTTCAAAAGTTTATAACTCATTATTTTTTAAAATATTTGAAAAATGTAACATCGTCTTCCAATTTTCTTTGAAACTTTCCTGTGATTTCCATCTACATGTTTTTTAGAAACCACAGTATCTCCCAAACTACCAATAATCAACTGGGCCCAATATTTCCTTCTCCACTTGACCTTCCTGCTATATTTTTTTAATCTTATTTTTATTAATTTTAATGCAGTGACATTGATAAATCAGGGTACATATGTTCTGAGTAAACATCTCCAGATTATTTTGACATTTGATTATGTTGCATACCCCTCACCCAGGGTCAAATTGTCTTCCGTCGCCTTCTATCTGGTTTTCTTTGTGCCCTTCCCCTCCCCCCCATCCCCTCTCTCTCCTTCCTTGCTCCCTCCCCAAACCCCCACCCTCCCACCATCACATTCTTGTCCATGTCTCTGAGTCTCATTTTTATGTCCCATCTATGTATAGATTCATACAGGTCTTAGTTTTTTCTGATTTACTTATTTCGCTCAGTATAATGTTATCAAGGTCCATCCATGTTATTATAAATGATCCGATGTCATCATTTCTTATGGCTGAGTAGTATTCCATAGTATATATGTACCAAAGCTTTTTAATCCACATATTTTTCAGATGTAATAGGCATACAATAAACTGCGTGTAGCTGAAGTATAAAATCGGAGAAAGCTTGACGTGTGCGTACTCTGGTGAAATCGTCAACCATAAGCAAGATAAGAGTCTACTATTTTACATCCTAGCCCTCCGCATTTTCCTCCTTCCCCAGGTCACCTATTTGTATACATTCTTTTGAATTTCCTTCAAGGTTTTAAACGTGGAATTACACATACAGTGCTATTTTAGCCCGCAGTGTTAAACCAGTATACATTTGCGATAAACGTGTTTGCGATGGGGTTGTATTTGGTTGGTCAGGTCAGACTCAAATGATAATGAGATATCAAGTAAGGACCTGGAATGCTGAGGGGGGGAGCTAGTCATGTATTAGTGGCAAGAATGGTGTGGACAGGGACGGAGCAAATGCAAACATTCTGAGGCGGAAGCATGCTTTTATGTGTCTTGGACCGACAAGGAGGCCAGCAAGCTTGTGAAGGATGTGAAGGATGTGAAGGATGTGAAGGAGATTATGCGATGGAGTCAGAGATGTAACCTGGTGTCTTCGTTTCCTAGGACCGCCATAACAAAGGGACGTGAACTTATTGGCTGAAACAACAGACTTTTATTGTCTCATCGTTCTAGAAACTAGAAGTCCAAGATCAGGGTGACATCTGGGTTGGTTGCTTCTGAGGGATGCTTGGGGAAGGATCTGTTTCACACCACTCACCTAACTTCCAGTCCTTTGCTGGCAATATCTGCTGTCCCTGGCTAGAAGAAGCATCACCTCAACCTCTGGTTTAATCCCCAGGTGGTGGTATGTGTATATGCGGTGTGTGTGTGTGTGTGTGTGTGTGTGTGCGCGCCTTTGCCCAGTGTCTCCTTCTTATAAGGGTATCATCATAGTGGTGGTATGTGTATATGCGTTGTGTGTGTGTGTGTGTGTGTGTGTGTGTGCCTTTGCCCCGTGTCTCCTTCTTATAAGGGTACCATCATACTGACTTAAGGGCCACTCTACTTTGGTGCTACTTAATCCTTGATTAATAATATCTGAGTTTTTGCAAGGTAGAATTTCAACATATTAATTTTCCAGGGACATCATTCAACCCACAATGATAATTAAACTCATAAAATGGTGTAAACTAAACACATTATTTCAGAAAACAAAGAGGCAATGGTCCTCTGTTCGTTTTATGAGGACATTATAAGCCTAGTGCCAAAGTCAGACAAAGATATGACTAGGACTGAAATTAATGCCCCATAACCTTCCGTGAACACTGATAGAGAACTCCTTAAATCAAGCTTATCACAGCGAATCCAACAATATCTCAGAAGGTAAGTTTGTACCAGGGATGCAAGTTTTACTTGACATGAACAAATAAATTGTCATAACACTGGGGAACAAAATTCTTATTGCCTCCACAAAAACACTTGTTCTTACCTCATTCAAGTGTGCTGATCTCAAATCTGACATTAGTTGTTGTTCTCTGTAACCTACCGTTTTTTTTGCAATTCAAGATTTTAAGTTTTCATCTTATTGTAAAATTTTCAACATTTCTACTTTCAACATAATGAAGTAGAATGTCTTCTTGGGCATCATCTTCGTGAAAATATAATAATTTATATAATGCAGTAAATACACTAATACATTAAAAGATATGATTGCATCAGAATTTGTCTAATATGTTCTTAATAGAACATATTAAAACACTTATCTAAATTATAAAATTTGCACAAAACTTATTTAAATTCTATTCAGGCAAAAATTTGCGTTTGTAGCTCTTGCGTTTGTGTACTCATTGAGGACAATCTCGTTTGATGCTCCAGCAGTAGTCCATTCATCACTAACAGCGCCAAGATTTTTAGGAAACTTATCAAGGTGACTATTCAGGAAGTGAATCTTAACACTCATGTTACATCCAATGTTGCGGAAAGCCAACAGCATCCTTTGAGCCAGAAGTTCATAGTTTTCTGCTTTTTTGTTGCCAAGGAAGTTTTTTGTAACTGCCACAAAAGACTGCCATGCTGCTTTCTCCTCCTTATTCATCTTCCTGGCAAATTCTTTGTCATGTATGAGGGTTCAAATTTGAGGTCCATCGAATACACCTGCTTTTATCTTCTCGAAAGACAAGGCAGGAAAAGCAGAAATAATATGTTGAAAGCATTCACTTTCTCTATTCAAAGCCTGAACAAACTGTTTCATTAAGCCAAGTTTGATGTGAAGTGGGGGGAAAATGATTCTGTCTCAATTAACTACTGGTTCATTCACAATATTTTGCATCCCTACTTCCAGACCTTCATGTTTCGGCCACTCCTTCTGTGTACAGTGTTTCTCCCAAGCTCGGCTGTCAAAAACACAGAAAGCAAGGATGCTTCGTGAAACCTCTCTGTTGTCCTAGCAGGAAATTTACCATTTTAAGATCCACACAAATGATCCAGTTATGCTCCTCATACTTCAGAAAGTTGAGGACAATTTTTATGTCATTATAATCTTCTCGCAGATGAGTTGAATAACCTATTGGAACCGCTGCATAAACATTACCATTGTGTAGGAGAACACATTTCAGACTCCGTTTAGAGCTGTCAAGAAATAGCCGCCATTCTGTTGGACTGTAAGTGGTAACACCTAGCTGGCTAAGAAGACTACTGATATCATGACAGTAAACAAAGCGTTTGTCTTCTAAAAAAAAAAGTCCACAAAAATTTGTTTATGCTTCCTGAAAGGATACTTTAGCTGACTGGTGAAGTACATTCTTTTCTTGAAGTCTGGAGGCTAATAACCCAGCTGCTTTCTTTGATAGGCCCAAATCTCTTATTAAGTCATTCAATTCGGGTTGGCTAAACTGCTGAGGGGTTAATGGTTGCTTGGCATCAGAAGAAGACCCTTCAGATTCTACAGCCATTTCCTCATGCATCTTATCAAAATACACTTGATCACCATGTTCACTTTCTTCATCCTTAGAAGAAATAAAACCATTGAAAACTGGAACCGGGAGTGTCTCAGAGTGTGGGATAGGTCGTATTGCTGAAGGAATATTAGGATATGTGATCATACGCAGTTTTTTCTTGCTGATGCCCTTTGTATGGATCAGACAAAAATAACAGTCACTGCTGTGGTCCTTAGGTTCACACCAAACCATGGGAATACCAAAAGGCATTCCTATGCGTTTTCCTTTTGTTCAATCATGAAGCATTTCCTCACAATTATGACACACAATATGAGAAGCCCAATTCTTGTCTTGATCGCCAAGGGGAACTTGAAAATAGACAATATATGCATGTGTCACAAATGATGAAATATTGTGCCTTTGATGTTGAAGTGTGTAATAGCCACATATATAACAGAAGGTGTCAGGACTATTCTTACACTTGTGCCTACTTGAAGAAGCCATGATTCAATCTTTTCTTTTTTTTTCATGATTCAATCTTAAAACAATATGAGTGTATTTTTATCAGATAATATTTTTTTTACATTTAAAAACAAGTGCAATTATGTAAAAGTAATGTTTGTAAAACATTAATTGCCTTGTGGTTATGTTCGATCCAAGAGTCATTGCCCTTTAACTCCAATTTAAAAACCAATGCATGCCATTAACTGTAACAAAAATAAATTAAAATTGCGTAAAAACTAGAGCATGCACCAAAAAAACAGATTTCAGATTTAGAATCAGCGATGCAGAGATATATAGAAACAGTTCTAAAACCTCATGCAACAGAAAATGAAAAAAAATTTGTTCCCCAGTGATAATTGATCCAAGGAATAGAGAAAAGGAATAACAATGTGAATATTTCAATAAGTCAAGTGAAACTTCAATAAAATGTAGCAAACTTTTGTTTCATTTGAAGTTTTATTTCATTTTATTGAAGAACATATTGACTGAGATATCTTCATGCTGGTAAAAGGTATTGCCAATCGCCTGAAGATGCTTAATAGCGTGGAAACAGACTTCCATAGGGAGGCACTGCACACTCTTTCACAGTGATCAGAAGTGAGGCTAAGGTGCACACTCTTGCACTTCTGTTCATCAGTGTACTAGAAGTCGAGTCCAACGCACTACAGCAAGAACAATAAATAAAATGCGCAATGATCTGACAGGAAGAAGCAAAGCTTTCATCTACGTAAAGATTTGTATGTGACAGTTTGGAGCAATTTTGTTTTTAATATTCCCAATCTATAAACTACTTAAATGTCCATCGACAGGAGAATATTAGACAAAGTGTGGCATATTCATATAATGGAATGCTCTTGGGCAAGGCAAACTATCAATATAGTTCATGAGTAAATAAAGAATAGTCTATGGCAGGGGTCCCCAAACTTTTTACACAGGGGGCCAGTTCACTGTCCCTCAGACCATTGGAGGGCTGGACTATAAAAAAAACAACTATGAACATATTTCTATGCACACCGCACATATCTTATTTTAAAGTAAAAAAACAAAACAGGAACAAATACAATATTTAAAATAAAGAAAAAGTAAATTTAAATCAACAAACTGACCAGTATTTCAATGGGAACTATGGGCCTGCTTTTGGCTAATGAGATGGTCAATGTCTAGTTCCATATTTGTCACTGCTAGCCGTAACAAGTGATATGACGCGCTTCCAGAGCCGTGACGCGTGCGTCCTGCATCACCGGAAGTAGTGCTGTACGTGAGCAATGCCGCGCTTTGCAGTGCTGCAACATACAGTGCTCCTCTCACTGACCACCAATGAAAGAGCTGCCCCTTCCAGAAGGGCGGCGGGGGCCGGATAAATGGCCTCAGGGGGCCACATGTGGCCTGCGGGCCATAGTTTGGGGACCCCTGGTCTATGGTCATGGAAGTCAGAAAATTGTTGCCTCTCTGGTGGGGAAAGTGGAGAGAAGGAGACATGGGCAAACTTTCTGGGATGATTGAGGTGTCCTTAATCTTAATCTGTGTTTGTTACATAGATGAGTACAATTGTCACAGGTCATGGAAGTGAACACCTAGCAAAGGTACATTTTATTGCCCACAAATTATACCTCAGCGAATAAATAAATGAGCATGAACATAACCATCCATCACAAACGTACATCCCCCCATTCCGATTGTCCTCGCTGTCCTTCAGAGAGTGGTTGAAAATCCAAGCTCAATGAATGTGTTCAACGGTGGGATCATTTTACTGTTTTCATGTGTGTTGGAGTGGAGTAGAGTGAAATAAGAATGACTACTGTCCCAACATGACATTTTGGAAGAGGGAGTTAAGAATCACAAAGTTCAGTAATATGCTTCAAATCATTCAGCTGTACTATTGTGCGGCTGTTTATTCCAGCCTGTTTTACTAGTAGCTAGTGATTCATTTTTATAATAATATGTTCTTTTAAAGTCAAAAGCGACGGAAAGGTTAAGCATTTAAATTCTTTTATCTCAAGAGAAGGTGACCTACAACCTGGAGTAGAGACTATTCTAAAAATGAATATGAACACTCAGTAACAGAAATAAGACTGGAACCCTCACCTGCTAATCATAAACCTGTGACTCCTAACTGTAAGGGATATTACCTATCATAAACCTGTGATTCCTAACTGTAAGGGACATTACCTATCATAAACCTGTGATTCCTAACTGTAAGGGACATTACCTATCATAAACCTGTGATTCCTAACTGTAAGGGACATTACCTATCATAAACCTGTGATTCCTAACTGTAAGAGACATTACCTATCATAAACCTGTGATTCCTAACTGTAAGGGATATTACCTATCAAAAATATTGAGAAACACCACTAAAATACCACCCAAGATGTGTGTGTGCATATACATTTTTTTTTTTTGCTGAAAATTATCTTATATGAACTTAAGTTAAATTCAATCAAATAAATCATTGTTATATAATTTTTTAAAAGATGTTTTCCACATCTTTGTCTGACGGCTGTGAATTTTGCTCATAATTATGATCACGTCATTTTTTTTTTTTTGAGTGTCTTCAGACGACTCTTGTAGACGGTCTACAGACCTGCCTCCATGGTCTCTGAGAAGAACAGTGGGGTATGCAGAGTGTTCTGTTCCTTTGAGTGATGACAGAGAATGTACTTAAAGAAACCATGGCAAGCCCTGGCTGGTTGGCTCAGTGGTAGAGCATCGGCCTGGCATGTGGAGGTCCCGGGTTCAATTCCTGGGCAGGGCACACAGGAGAAGTGCCCATCTGCTTCTCTACCCTTCCCCCTCTCCTTCTTCTCTGTCTGTCTCTTCCCTCCCGCAGCCAAGGCTCCATTGGAGCAAAGTTAGCCCAGGCGCTGAGGATGGCTCCATGGCTTCCACCTCAGGTGCTAGAATGGCTCCAGCCGCAATGAAGCAATGCCCCAGATGAGCAGAGCATCGCCCCCTGGTGGGCATGCCGGATGGATCCTGGTTGGGCGCATGTAGGAGTCTGTCTCTCTGCTTCCCCCCACTTCTCTCTTCGGAAAAATACAAAAAAGAAGAAGAAGAAGAAGAAGAAGAAGGAAGAAGGAAGAAGGAAGAAGGAAGAAGGAAGAAGGAAGAAGGAAGAAGGAAGAAGGAAGAAGGAAGAAGGAAGAAGGAAGAAGGAAGAAGAAGAAAGCATGGAAGTGGGAAAATGCCCTCACTTTTCTCCTTCGGGGAAATACACACACATGCACACACACACATATGCATGCACACACATGCATGCACACACACACACAGAAAAAGTAAGACTGAAATAATTAAGTACTATCTCTCAAAGGGAATATGGGAAGAAAATGGAATTCTATCTTCACATGACTTTGGTCTGATACTAAATGCCTTCCATTTTCAAAATAAAGACTGAGAAAGGGAATGAAATTAAATGCCATGCCAGTCCACGTGCATGCTCATAGAAGCTTACTTCACAAGTGTCCGAGGGTTTTTAAATGTTTCCACCATTTTTTTCTTCTCTCTCTTCTCTTTCTCTCTCCCTCCCTCTCTCTCTCTCTCTCTCTCTCTCTCTCTCTCCCTCCCTCATACACCCACACCCACACACACCTTGAAAAGACTTGATTCTCTCCTGTTCACACATATTTCTCTATGCTATTCTAACAGTTCTTTTCATTCTCACTTTAATAGGGAGAAAAATTAAGTAGCTCACTATCTTTCCTCTTGACAGTTATCTGACTTCTAGAAGTTCAACATCTGTTAAGCTGCGGCTTTGCTCTGATTATTTTATGCCTCGTGATCACTCTTTATTCTACTTACTAAATTTGTAGACAGCAAGTTTTCTGGAGTCTCAGTAATTTGTTGGTATGAATTGTTGAGAGATATTCCTGGCTTTGTGTGGTCTAATGAGCTCAGTGGTTCATTCTGGGCGCCTGTGTCTGGTCGAGATAATAAGCCCGGCAGCTCTGTGAGTCACAGACGGGTCCGCGGTGAGGCGGGCAATGAATTTCACATTTAAATAGGCCTTTCTATGCGAAACAAACAAGGTTTCAACACCCAGCCTGGTTTTATTATTTTTTTTCATCACTTGACATATATAAGATTATATAGAGAATTTAGAAATCTGCTATTTGTATATTTAAAATCTGTTTATTCTCTCTTTTCTTCACAAAAACACACAGATCCCGAACAATGCTTATTATTCTGTGAACTATAAAATGTTAGCTCCAGAATTCTTCAAAAGAGTCAGGTTTGATTTAAAGGTAGCCCTATAGAAAGTTTTCTTAGTTCAGGTCAGAGGTTAGAAATCCAAATAGTCAATAGTGAATTTTTCAAGGTCTGATTTCAATATATTCTAAATGTATGGTGGCTTATAACATTTATTTGAGAGAAAAAGATTTTAAGTATTGTTGTTCTGAACAAAATTCTTTGTCTAGTTTTTGTTTGTTTTTTATTGTCCTGAAAACCCATAGCTTGGTGAAAATAAAATTCATCTCATGTTAGATTCTAACTATGTTCTTTGAAAAATAATATACTTTTTTTCCCCTAAGGTTAGTCTGTCCTATTTGCAGACTCTTAGTCTAGGTGACAACCAGAGCAAATGCATCATTTTCAATCCAGATCAAAAATGCCTGTCACCTATAGAACATTACTGTTATAGACATTAAAAATAATAATCTCAGAATGTTAATTTTATTCATGATTGATAAAACCATTAAATGACTTTGATTGAAGTGGGTGTTGTACATGAACTATACTTTTTTTTATTAAGTGAGAGATGGGGAGGCAGAAAGACAGACTCCTGCATGTACCCCAACTGAAATCCACCCCTATGGGGGGATGCTTTGCCCATCTTCAGTGTTGTTCCATTGCTTGGCAATTGAGCTATTTTTAGCAACTGAGGAGGAGGTCAAGGAGCCTTCCTCAGCACCTGGGCCAACTTGCTTAAGCCAATTAATCCATGACTGTGGGATGGGGGAGAGGGGAAGAGAGAAAGAAAGAAAGAGGAAGGGGGTAGGGGCAGGGTGGAGAAGCAGTTGGTTGCTTCTCCCATGTGCCCTGACTGGGAATCAACCCAGGACATCCACATGCCAGGCCAATGCTTTACCACCAAGCCAGCTGACCAGGGCCTGAATCATACTTTTCAATGTCTCTTTTCTGATGACTGATGAACAAGCAGAGTCAGCACATGTGCGCTGCAGTTTTGCACATCAGCAAGAATGTCTAGGAAACTGGGGAAGAGTGCTTCATTCAACTGTTTTGTAATCTCATCCGTTCAAGTTTATTTTTTCAATTGCTGCATGTGTTTGCATTGTAAAAGTGTAATTCGTTGTCTTATCCAAAACTATAAGGCATGCAAAATATTGAATCTTGTTTTCAGCCGTTTACGTTAAGCAAATAGATGACATAATTAGATCCCCCAACTCAGTGTAGCTCTTTATGAATTACTATAGATCATCATTTAGTTTAATTCTTTATACGAATTCCTGCTAATGCATCTTTATTAGTTCACATAGTCTGTGACAGTAGTCTCCTAAATTTTGCTTATGCCCTTTAAAAGAAAGTTGAAATCTACATATTTTCTTGTTTATTGTAAATTGATCAACTGTGTTCACCATACTGTAAAAAAACACAATATAGCATACATTTTGTGTGTTATAAGACATTAAAATAAAATAGTTATTTCAAAGATATCTAGTGGACTATAAATACTGTAATAAATTGATTCCCATCGTCACTCATTTAAAAAAATACATGAACTGTTTAGAAGAAATGTTATATTATTCTTTTTATGCCTTGAACTGATAGACATTTTCTTTTTGCTCTGCAAAATTTTATTGTACCATATTTTTGTTCCAGTACCTCATTACTCATATTTCAATCATGTTTGTCTATAAAAAAGTATAAAAAGAAATTTAATTGTAAAAAAAAATTATTTCTGGGAACTACAAGGCTTAGTGCTGACAATTTCTTTTTTTCTGGATTCAGATGTTTTATTACAGTTATCAGTACATAACTCAATAAAATATTAATATTAGATCATTTGACAGTCTTCACACCTGAAAAAGCAAACTTGTATCTGCAGTGATTTGCAGGGTTGGCTACTCCCCGCTCCACCCCAATGCTGTCTCCCTCTCTCTGCCCCAGCAAGTCGGTGATGGTGCCAGGCACATGAGCCCCCAGGGAGGCCCCCGGTGGGGGGAGGGGCGGGTGGTGCAGGAAGCCGTGGTCCTGACCTTGCACCGGGGCAGCCTGCCAGGCCTCCTGGGCCCCAGCTGTGCACGGAAAGGCACTGGACTCTTTCCCACAGCCGGTGACAGCAGCTCCGGCACCCAGAGGCACTCCAGCACCACTGTGAGTTCTGAGGCTGCGCAGTCTCCGTGGGTGGTCCCCCTCCACACCCCGGAAGGCAGATTTCCAGGGCGTCTCACCAGCCAGGCACTCACCACACTTCCCATCCGGGGAGCTGAGATGCGCCATTTCCAGGAAGGCCTGGGTCTTCGGCTCTACCTCCGCATTAGAGGAAGGGGTTGCCCTTTCGTGGGACTGTTCCCGGATTTTTAGATTTTTCTTTTATTTTCATTTGCCAATCCCCTATTACTCCACGCCTCTATTAATAATTCATTATATTAAAGAATTTTTAATAGTTCTGCATATTTAAATATCCCTGTTTTCAAATTGCGGCGTTATAACCACCCCCTACATGGACCTGACCAGTTCTCTCCCGCTATGTTTTAAACTTGCTAAATTCTGTAACCCCCGTACACACTTACCAGAAGTAACTCCCCAGTAAAAATGGCTGTTGAACGCATGAGAGCTCAGAGGGTAAAATTAAGTGTTTCTCGTTCTGGGCAACCAAAGTGAGGGGACTGTGGGCCCACTGCCTGCCATATTTTTAGTCAGCAGTATGATTTTGGGGCAGTGTACTTAATTTCAGTGGGTCTCATCTCTTCCTCACACATGATGGAGAAAACGTAATACTAGATTATATATATCTAAGTTCTATTTCACTTGTAAAATGCTGATTCTAAATCATCATAGTTTCACAAGGTTATACTGTAGCCATCTTTTTTTTAGCGACATTGTACATAAAATTTTAAATACACAGTATTTTTCATTCTGGGTGTAGAATATTACCATCAGGCATATTGCTGAAAACTAAAACAACCACACATCCTTTGAACTCAATATTTAGTTTGAAACCCATAAATATAAACAATTATTTTAACCAAATAGCTCATATTAAAAATTGTGTTGAAGATGTAGGGGTGCTGGGATATTATGTCTAACTTATAAAAATGAGTTAGTGGTCTTAAATAGGTCTTCAGAATAGTAATTTATAACTAGCACTGTGCAGTGGCTATATGTGGAGAGAGGGTATTCTATTTTTAGCTTAAAGAAAGTGCTCATTTGCCAAATATTTGTCTTATAATATCTATATATTTTACCTTCATTTTAAACTCTAATCTACCCAGCTGTTCCCTGTGTCCTGACCCATGGAGAAGGCATATATGTAGAAATTCAGATACTAATAATCATATATACTTTTAAAAGAAATCTCTTATTTCCCACAAGATACTCAGTTTAAGGGGAGGAGAAAGAACTAATAAACCTAATAAGCAGAACAAATGTAAATTATTCAGCCAGAATCTAACTTATATCCAAGAAGTTTCAGATGCATAGGTTACTGTTGTGTTGGAAAGCTTTAATTGCTCCTTACAGCCTATCCCATCCCACTCTGAATTTCAGAAATTGCATTAAAGTTTTCTTATGTAAAACATAGATTAAGGACACTAATATACACCCACATGATCATGGGTGTCTATTTTGAGGAGTGTTCTCTAAAGTTCTCTGAAAGTCGTGCCTGACCTGTGGTGGCGCAGTGGATAAAGCGTCAACCTGGAATGCTAAGGTCGCCGGTTCAAAACCCTGGATTACCTGGTCAAGGCACATATGGGAGTTGATGCTTCCTGCTCCTCCCCTCCTCCTCTCTCTCTCTCTCTCTCTCTCTCTCTCTCTCCTCCTTCTCTCCTCTCTAAAATGAATAAATAAAGTCTTTAAAGTTCTCTGAAAGTCAAGTCTATTGTGTGCTTGCTTTATTTTCCCGCGAACAGTCTTGTGGCATCCCGGGGCTGGGAGCTTCCGAAGAGCATTCATTGCAGCATCCAGAGGCACAGGTATGGCCCTTGGTCAGCCCTCCAGCTTGGTCTCAACCAGGTGTTTGGTACCAACTGAAGACCAAGTTGGAACAGCTTTCCCGATTGAATGTAAAATATCCCAGAGAATTTGTTATTCATGTATTTGATGAATAAATCATTCACTTCTTGACTATTTTTAGATGACCCTGGGCCAATATCATGGCAATCAAAAACTGAATAGATGCATAGTATCTGCTGTCTCAGAAAAGTTTATGTTCCGGGGAGGAACAGGAGCTGTAGGACCCTGCATCCCCACCAGAGGGCGTGCGCAGAGCCCAGTGCCGGAACTGACCTCTCCACCGGTGAACCGGTCCAGGCAAGAGGGAAGCAGGGCCCAGCTGAGTCAGGACCTCGTGGATGTGATGTTGGGCTTATCCTCTGAGAACTAGTCACTGAGGGGTTTTAATCAGGGAGGAAAAATGATATGGTGATTATTAAAAAGGAAACAATGTCTGCCCCAGAGCGATGTTGAGAGTGTATTGGAGGTGGTAAGTTTTGATGAAGGAAGGTCTTCGGGAGAGTATAGCCATGGTGTGCATAGTATAATGAGGAACTAAATTTAGCAAAAGGTCCAAGGGGATATTTGAAAAGCGGCTCCACTTGGAGAGAATATGGCAACATTTATGCAGACGCGTGACCCATTCAGTCGGAAAGGCTTTGAAACAAAAGGAGATTTGAAGAGTGACTGTCAGGCTGCTGCTGGCTCTCCCGGTGTCGCCATGGAAAAGGAGGGAATCCATTAGGTTTGTCAAGGAGAGAAGATGCCTTCCACATTTTGAATGCATCTTCAGTGTTGGATTTTGGGTGTGCATTGGCTTCTGAGCAGTCCAAATGCATGTTTATCCTGAATCAGGCCCAAGTACCGAGATCCGTACCAACCCTTCAGAATCGTGTTAGGTAAGAGTGTAGGGAAAGCTAGTAAAAACTCTGGAGTGGACATCCGTGTCACTTATATGTAGAGATAAATTCAGAAGAGTAACTGCTTTAACATTTATGTGTGGCACAAAAAGACATCTATTTCCATTTGTGCATCGTGGTGATTTATCACTGAGCAGTTCTGACTCTAGCCAAACCAATTGTGTATTATTTTGCGCCTTTATATTTCTATTTTACCTCAGTGGCCCCGTATTATTTGAGAAAAAAATATTGCGCCATGTTGAGGATATAGACATCTTCTAATAAAATGAAAGACTTTATAAATCCTTTATAAATCTGATATGCTGTAAAACCTATTTTAAGTATTTCTCTCATGTTCTAAGTGGCATGTAAAAGTAACTTGACTTTTCCCCAAATTTATTTCTGATATGAAAGAAAGAATTATTAGTGATGGATTAGATAAACTATGGAACTGATTGTATAAAATAAAGCAGCTTTTTTTTTTCCTTTAAGAAGAAAATAAAATGCAAAATCTGAGTAGTAAGGATACATTGTTTCCTTCAATAAGTGAAATAATGCAATTCATATATTACTGCCATTTAAAGGAAAATAAGATTAACATGGCCCTATATTCCTCCTGTAAAATAAGGGGAAAAAACCCCCACAAAACAGAATAGCTACAGGTCAATATTGAAACAAATAGCCATTCTCTTTATTTTGTACTTAAACATGAAATTGTTGGCAGATAGCAATCGCAGGTAAATTATTTGCATTTTAAAGCACCTAAAAAGTTCTAGACATCTTTTTTGAAATCATCCCATTGACTCTGAATGAAAATGACAGACGTGCTCAAGGTGATGACTTGGAGCGCGTGCGTGGAGGGGGCGAAGCGGTACCCCGCACAGGGTTCTGGTCCCTGGTTACATCGCGCAGAGCCGGCTGGTCCCAGAATCTGTGTCCTCTCTCCCCGGGTGCCCCTCCAGCCCCAACTCCGGAATGCTGGCACTTGTCACAGTCACGGACCCGCCCTCCTTTCCACCACTCCGCCTGGCTCTTCAGTCCCATCCCCCTCCCACTTTTTCACACACCACCCCCCTAGCCCCTCACCCCCCACCCCCACGCTGGGGCCTTTCGGTGGTTCTTCTTCTTCTTTTTTTTTTTCTTTTTGTATTTTTCTGAAGCTGGAAACGGGGAGGCAGTCAGACAGACACTCGCATGCACCCAACCGGGATCCACCCCGCATGCCCACCAGGGGGCGATGTTCTGCCCATTTGGGGCGTTGCTCTGTTGCAACTGGAGCCATTCTAGCACCTGAAGTGGAGGCCATGGAGCCGTCCTCAGCGCCCGGGGCCAACTTTTCTCCAGTGGAGCCTTGGCTGTGGGAGGGGAAAAGAGAGATAGAGAGGAGGGGGAGGGGCTAGAGAGGTGTGAGTCTTGCAAATATATCCTATTTTGACATAGGAATCCTATAGTTCACGTGTAATTTAGAAATACAAGATAATTTAAAGATCTACTTATTGCTCAGTGAATTTGATAAACCTGCTGTTGAATCCTGATTCTTCAAAATATTTCCCAATCAACCTGTACTTAAGGTGACGCTGAGTGTGTTCTTACCCTGGTCGCAGTGAGGACCACCGCGATGGTCTCTAGTGGTTCCGGGAGGTGTGAGGTCATGCTCGTGAGGTTCTGACATCTGGTTTTGGGTGGGTCTTTCCTTGTAGGCCCTGATTAGGACTGAGTAAGGAGCATAATAAAACAGTTTAGGACTGGCGGTCACAGCAGGCAGCGGATTTTGAAGTGAGTGGTTTGAAGATGTATCCTTTGATGTGGTCTACAAAGCGATGGAACTTTCAGAAAGCTCCTGGAATCAAGTCTCCTCTTTCTCCGCAAGAGCTTTTGGGAAGCGCGCATCCGTTTGGCGACAGCAGCGGCACAGCGGACTCATGTTCCTGTTGACATCTGTGTGCCTGTGGACGGGCTGATTCTCCCTCTGCATTCCAAGCAGATCAGGCATTCCTGGAAAAGTGTTTCCTTGCTGTTTGGAATCAGTAAGTGCGTTTGGCTCTCTACACTTAAGAAATCAGTGAGTGACTGCAATCTCTGTCATGTTTTGGCACTCTTAATGTTTTTGTACCTTAATGCTCTCCATGCCTGCGTACAACCCAGGTCATTATACTCTGGAGCACATCCACGGCTGGGCAGGCAATGCTAAGTGTGTGTGTGTGTGTGTGTGTGTGTGTGTGTGTGTACGCATGTGTGGAACAATTTTTATATACATTCAGGCTATATGCTTTCTTATTGAGCAACAATATTGTTAATGCTCGCTTTGCAGATACACACTAGTTGCTCAGCAAAACTGAATGAATGGATTGAGTTTACTCAGACAAACCGCCAACTCTGCTTCTAATTAAATGTGAAACTTGGGACAACTTACATGACTTCAGCTCAGCCTCCTCCTCTGTAAAAAATATTAGTAAAAAGAATAAATACTAAAGCCTCTGTCTTCGTTACAGCTAGTATATAACCGTATGGTACGTTAGCTGTTACCGTTTCTTATACTGTTTCTAAAGATGTCTGTGTAGCATGAAGTTTATTCAGTCTTCACCTCGTTCTTCTCTTGCGTGTTATCTGACAATAATGAACGATGCTGATCTGGTCTCTTCTAGAGTTGCTTATTCTTTGTGGTTCTTTCTTTTTCTTTGGGGTTCAACAAGTTGTTCATATAAAAATTACGGTTTCTCTACATTTTTATTCTAGTACATAGGATCCTCCTGTTCTGATAAAAATAGGTCATGTTAAATTGATATTTAATGTCAGTTAAATAATTCTTTAAGTAGATATTTTAAAAATTACATGTGACTTGTTTATATTTTCCTGGCTTGGGTTTTTATTAGTCGATGTTGGTTTAACATCAAGTTCCACTGTAGGATGTTTTAAATCAAAGTCAGTGTGTTAAATAGAGGGGCGATCTACTGTGAACTGGTACTTGCTGAATTAATGCACATGCAAAATAGTCTCAGATATACTATAATGCCAGGGCAGGCCTTGGTGGCATAACCCATTTGTCTGATTATATTCTGGCAAAGGGAGAACAGTTTCTTTTTGAGTCTTTGAAAATAAATATATTGGCCCTGGCCAGTTTGCTTAGTGGTAGAGTGTCGGCCTGGTATGTGGATGTCCAAGGTTTTATTCTGGTCAGGGCACACAGGAGAACTGCCATCTGCTTCTCCATCCATCCCCTTCTCGTTTCTCTCTCTCTCTCTTTTTTCCTCCCGTAGCCATGGCCCAATTGGAGCAAGTTGGCCCAGGTGCTGAGGATAACTCCATGGCCTCTGCCTCAGGTGCTAAGAAGAGCTTGGTTGGGGAACAATGGAGCAACATCCTAGATGGGCAGAGCATCACCCCCTAGTGGGCTTGCCAGGTGGATCCTAATCGGGACACATGTTGGAGTCTGTCTCTCTGCCTCCCCCTCCTTTCACAGAATTAAAAAAGAGAAAAGAAAAAGAAAATAAGTATATCGCCATAAAATAAATAAAGAGACTCAGTATGATTTTCAGAAATAGTAGGGGTCAGTGAGAATCTGATGTCATTTTAAAATACTTCATTTCCATGTACAAATGCAGAATTTAGAGTGTTCTGGGTCAGATAGCTTGAGAAAAAGTTTCCTTGTATAACCATGAAATAGAAAATGAACACATTCATTCATGAACAAATCTATTCCAAACATAAAACCAAAATAAATTATTCCTCATCAGTTTCTTCAGTCTTGTGTAAAAGGTTTCTGAGTTAGTTGATGTAATATTTATTTATTTATTTATTTATTGTGACAGAGATAGACAGAGAGAGGGGCAGATAGGGACAAACAGGAAGGTAGAGAGATGAGAAGCATCAGTTCTTCATTGTGACTCCTTAGTTGTTCATTTATTACGTTCTCATATGTGCCTTGACTGGGGCAGGGGGGTTGTACAGCAGAGTGAGTGACCCCTTGCACAAGCCAGTGACCTTGGGCTGAAGCCACCGACCATTTGGGTCATGTCTATGATCCCATGCTCAAGCCAGTGACCCCGCCCTCAAGCCGGCGACCTCGGGGTTTCGAACCTGGGACCTCTGTGTCACAGTCCGATGCTCTATCCCCTGTGCCACTGCCTGGTCAGGCTATTTTTTTCATTTTTAAGAGGAGAAAAGTTTTTATTTTAAAATTTTTATTACATTTATTAAGATGATGTTGGTTAATAAAATTATATAGATTTCGGGTGTTCACTTTGATGTTACATCCTCTATATACTGTATTATGTGTTTACCACCCAAGTCAAATCTCCTATCACCATTTATCCATTTATCCCCTCTTTTCCCTCTTCTACCCCCACCACCCTGTTGTTCATTTCTATGAGGGTTTCCTTTTTTAAGTCTGGTACATTTAAAATATAAGAAATTGAATCTGTTTACTTTCTGTGAATTTTAGCAATATTTAATTAACAGAAGTACTTATTACTAAAAACCAATCAAAAGTTTAAGAGACTTTATTAATCTAAATTATTAATACCATCTAGGGATGGGAATGTATTTCAAATTCACATACAAGAGAGAACGGCCCTGTGGCTTCTAAGCACCTGGACTTTTTAATGCACAGAGAGCTTATAGCCTCACTTCCGTGATTCTAGAACACAAGAGCACAGTCTGGGTACCCAAGAGCTGTTTTCTTCCTGGTTGGCGCAAACTTTTTAGTGGTTTGACCTCAGATTAATCAAATATTCCAACCAGAAGTGAAAGGCTGTTAACCAACCAGCTTCTCTGCTGGCTCTCTCCCAATAGCTCATAAGTCTCTCTAATCATTAATCTGTCCCATCAGTTGTTGGTCACCAAATGGTGACCAGAAACCCCAATTTCAGACCAGAAAACCCAATTTCCAGTCATGGTTGCCGCCGATATGCCATCACAGACGAGTGAGCAAACAGCAACCTAATGGACAAGCACAATGTCAACAGACAGGAAAAGGAAAGAAAGGAAAACACACCACCGAAAACTGGAGAACTATCCCAGGTCTTTTATCTCTTGAGTCTCACCCCTGAGAACCAAGAAAATAAATGCCTGTGCTCTCACTGCCCCCGAGAAACTCTTCTCTGACAAGCTCGTTTCTTGTAGCTCCTATCACGTGAATCCATTGGGCATCTTGGTGGGTTATATTCAGAAAGTTTATGCAATCTATTTTTGAAAGTACTACATGTCAAATTACTTCACATCAAATAAGTAACGAGGAAACCAGTAAGACATTACAACTGATGCAGAGGAAATCTAAAAGAAATGCAAAATAAATTTAGGGTAACAATGAAATTTTACTGATAAAAATGATTTCTATAGAAAGCATCCGTTGCCTTGTCATAAATTCTATATTTAACTTGAGCTGTAAACTATATAAAAAACAAAGACTGAGATAACCAGGAAGGGTGATCTAGACAAGACATCTATTATCTTTTTCATCCATTGAAAGGTTTTCATAAATTAGTTTTTTTTCATAGGCTTCTGATTCTATAGAGTGGAGTTTCTATTTCTAAGTACATAGTTAAAGGTTATGATGAGATTTCTATTATAAACCAAAAAGCTAAAAAATATAAGATTTATTTAATAAGTACAATTATAAAAACTTATAATAATTATAATTGTAAAATTTTTTACTGTTCTCTCTTACCCTTCTCTGGCTCTGCACTCCTACTCCTAGTTATAGAAAACTGGAAAAGAGAAAAAAGAAAATGCAAACACATACATATTTAGTGGAGTATATACCTGAGTTTTTGGAGGGATCATATTCACTTAGCTTGTTGAGTACTGTTTTCAGTTGAGTGGAACCAAAAGTTATGATGAGATAGCTCACTGAGAATTACTTTGGTTAAAAAATACAAGGTCTATCCTGACCTATAGTGGCGCAGTGGATAAAGTGTCGACCTGGAAAGCTGAGGTCGCCAGTTCAAAACCCTGGGCTTATCCGGTCAAGGCACATATCAAGGCACATATGGGAGTTAATGCTTCCTGCTCGTCCCCCTTTGTGTCTCCCTTCTCTCTCTCTCTCTCTCTCTCTCTCTCTCTTCTCTCAAATGAATAAATAAAAAATCTAGAAAAAAAATACAAGGTCTGTAGAGTCTAGATACATTTTTCACTCATACAGAAGTCTGCTGTGCTGTTAAGAATTAAGCCTAAATAGTATTAACTGATAACTATTAAGCTTTTCTCAGTTAGGAACAGATTAGCACAGAAATTGTCGGCAAATACTATCAGGTGGGGATAGACACAAGAGCTAAGAAAGGTAAGAAATATACATAAAAACAGCAAATAGTAAAACTCATTCTGTAGCTTTGTGATTTCCAAAACGAAGCTCAGCTCTTCCTGTGCAAACTTGTAATGAAATATTAAAAGATAATAAAATTGCAATAATTTTATGTAGTGGCTATGGTACATTTTTCTTCTATTTCAAATATGCTGTGGTTCCCATCAACGAAGTCACATTAGAAGGTCACCATGGAATTTTGGTAACATGCAGGGTGAGCATGTCAGGAGAACGGAACGGGCAGTGTGTGGATGTTAAGATTTAATGCCCTTGGCCACCGGGAATTCCTGGAGCTCAAAGAAATAATGTCTTCCACATTAGTGTGCAGTGAGGTGAATGCTGCATTAATAATCTTCATAGAAAGTTCAATTCTTTTGAGAGGATAAGGAAATATTAATGGTATTAATATAAGAAAAGTATTAGGTAACATTAGAAGATCAATTATGTAGGTTTAATATTGTGTATTTACCACTTTTCACTATTTTACACTATCGTAAACAAAAAAACATTGACTTTCAGTTTGACATTACATTTTTAAGTGATTTTTTTTTTTTGCAACCCAGAATGGACACACATACTTTTAAAATCTTGTAAGTACATTGGTACATTTTTTTGGAAAATATCTTCTAGAATAATTTTAGGGCTTATTGATTTTTTTTTTGGTTTGATATCCAATGAGAGCAGATAGAGGAATGTTAATACTTTACATTTTAAAAGTGCTTGTATGCATGCTAAATTATAATTTAAATTTTGATTCCAGTGCTTTTTGACTACAAGTAACAGCTTCCTTCTGGTTACAAATACCTCTGTTTCCTGGGGGAGGACTTCAATTCAAAGCTTATCATTTCAAAACATGTACTAAAAAGAAATAGAGGCTTAAATGCATGCTCCATGTATCTTTCTCATAAATCCTTAAAACTGCACTGTTTTCAATTTAAGAGGTAAAGAAAGCATGTGACTCTGTAGATAAGAAAAGTTATCTTTAGAGATACTAGAAATTGAAATTTTCCCTTTTCAGAGAGGATTTACAAATAATTAATTCCTGCTTGATAATTAAGTTGTAGAATAACCTGACTTTTATCAAACCTATAGATGTCGCTTGAAATGGGAATCCGTTCTAATTTAAGACTAATTATGGGAACTTTTAACTAGAAAAAAGAAAAAGACTGAAACTTCATAATTAGTTGCCGTTCTGAGAAAATCATATGGGATTGGTGTCTGCTCTTCTAAAATGATGATTTGTCTTAACTTTTCCAAATTAGGCTTCACAATATATATCCCTGGAAATAAAACACTGTGTAGAAAAATAGATTAGAAGTCAAAATGCGTATATTTTGGATTTAGGAGATTATAAATGCATTCAGGTACTTTATGGGCAAACTCTACGGGGAATTGTGAAGATTTCCCTTTCAATTTTGGTAAGATTTTTTATTTGGACATCATTTCATGTTTCAACATCGTACAAATAAAAAACAGGTCAAAGAACACCCATCGGTTCTTGCCCAGAGCCTTCTATTTTAAAACTCACTCCATTTCCTTTATTGTGTGCTTTTTTCTCTCTCTCCTAATTTTTTTTTTTTTTTTATGTTGGGGCAAAGTAGGATCAGTAAAAATATTTTTTTTTAAATGTGAGGCAGTGTTCTATTATCAAATACTCTTTAATTTTACTTTAATCTTTTTTCTTTCTTTTCCCCCATAGTTGATATTTCTAAAACCTTTCTTATTATAGGACACACAAGTGGATCTAGATCATATTAATCATGCTTAATTACTCTTCATCATTTTGCCATTTTAAAGATAAAGAAATGTATGCTTAATAATGCCACCCATGTTAAATCAATCTCATAAAAAGAGTTTATAAGCTCTAGACACATAGTGTCGGAGGTTTAGCCATGTGCTCAGGGTAGCAAGGTATTTCATAAACAGAGGTTTTGCAACTTTGAAAATGCTGTCTTTAAAGTGTTACAAAGTTATTGATAATTGTCTGCTAGCTCTATGCCAAGCCCACGTGATAAAGAATGAAGACCCGTGGCTAACAATAGTGAGGAAGTCAGTCCACGTCGTGGGTTAAATTGTGTAATCTCTGCCCTTCCCAAATTAATTTTTGATATTCTTAACCCCCAGCAGCTTCAAATATGACCTTATTGGGAAGTAGGGTCAAATATCAAATAGAATGATGTCATTGCAGACATAATTATATCTTTAAGACGAGGTCCTTAGAATAAGCCATTGTCCAACATGGCAGTGTAAGAGCCCACATACAGACCAGGTGGTGGTGTGGAACCAATCCCAGCCCTGCCAACATGTCGGTTTCGACCTTCCAGCCTCCAGAACTGTGAAGCTTTTTATAAAAGACCAGAGTGCCAGCATGGACCAGGCATAGGTCCCTTCTGCATTGCAGACTTCTGGGTGTGTCCTCACATGGTGGAAAAGCCAGGGAGCTCTGTGGAGTCTGCCAAACACTAATCCCATTAAAGAGGGCTCCAGCACCTCCTCAAACCTTCTAAGACCTCTTAATGCCTTCATATTGGGTATTATGGTTTCAACTTGAATTTTGGGAAAGCACAAACATTCAGACAACAGAACCTCCTCACCAGCACAGAAGTAACTTTCTTCTCCCTTGTTTCCACATTCAACTTTAGCTACTTTCAGAAGAAAGACAATTGGCATGAAACCAAGGTTTCTCTGTCCCTAAAGGGGGGTGGGGCTACAATCATCTCCTTGAATATGCTAAGGAACTTCCAGCAGAGGTGAGACACAACTTTGATGCTCCAGTACTGTGGGATGACACCTTTCTGGCATTGGAGGCCACCCAGTTTGCGACATTCTGTGACAGCAGCCAGAGAAACTAAATTATACTATATAAGGGGATACTTTCAAGGTGAAATGGTAACTATACTTTGATACACAACAATGTGCATTCGGCATTTTCCATCTGGATACATTTACATTAGTGACTTGGAGAAGAACTCAAGTTTAAACGAAAGTCTCAGAAGAAAAGATACGTATATGTATTTGCTCTGATAGAGCTCATGCATTGTGATGTAATTAATGCAGAAAACTTATACTTGAGTCTCTGCTTAGTTATGATTTGTATTTTTTACAGAAGCGAGTAATGGCAAACAAGCCACAGTCAGAATATACAAAGGTTTGGGGAAAACGCTTTCCAGGTTCTTGTGCATGAAATACTTGTGCTCGGTGAGTAGAATTAAATCTTCCTTAAAGGAAAAATATTAGGCAACTGTAGCCTTCAGCAGTAGCAGTATATACTCAGCAATGGATAACTTTCCTCCCGACCTCATTATTTGGTGAGCGAAATCCATACTTGTTATAAGAACCTTTGTATTGACTCGTATTTAATAAATTTAGAAGAGAGAGCAAGCACGTCAATGCAGTGTGATATCAACCAGGAAGAATCTTTGAAAATAGATTTTACTCTAAAATGTCTATGGCACGGCTTTTAAGTCAATTCAGTAAGCATTTTTTGAGGGTAAAACTTCACTAACTTTTTATTCTTTCCAGTGTCAGTTTCAGATACAGCTAGATAATATTTTAGAAGTATTCATTTATTCAGTGTCTCTTATTTATGTTGGCCTTCCTCCTCTTCAGGAAGCAACGAGGTTGTTTGACATCTCCCCTTAAAGGGGACAATTTATTGGCAGAAAGCAGAGAAAAAAAAAGTTTTTCCTTCACTAAGCTTTGACTTAGTAATCCGGGGTTCTTAGATAAGAAGACAAGGAATCTTAACATAGACCATGTGTTTCAAAGGATTACAATGAGAAGATTTTTTTTTAATTTTATTTATTTATTTTTAGAAAGGAGAGATACAGACAGACAGACAGACAGACAGACAGACAGAGGGAGGAGCAGGAAGCATCAACTCCCATATGTGCCTTGACCAGGCAAGCCTGGGGCTTCGAACCAACGACCTCAGCGTTCCAGGTCAATGCTTTATCCACTGCGCCACCACAGGTCAGGCAACAGTGAGAAGATTTAAACGACTGCCCTCATCTTCTTCTCCCCACTTCATTTTAAGCAAGCAAAGACTCCCCGTGTTAGAGACGGGAATGGTGCTTTTGACGGACAGGCGACGCTCGCTACAATGCTCGTCGTCCCTAATGAAAACGTTTCCTGCTTCTGGTCTCACGTCCCCAACCAAGTCTAGGGAGAAGGACCTCGAGACAGATTTGGGTGATTTACTGTGCTCTGTTTTTTTTACCTACATTTTAGATCCATTACTATGGAGACATTTAATTAGACAGCCCCTCCCTTCCAAGACTGATAGACCTAACTAACTTAATTCCTGAAATCTAATCATCATTTGTCATAGGAGTTCAATATTTTTCTTCAATAACACATGATAAATGATTAATAGCTGTGACTCACAACTGTGAGGTATCCTTCCATTGTTAAAAAAAAAGTCAGTGTTCAATGCGTGGAAAGGTACCAGAGAATTAAAAAATTAATATTAATATTTTAGAAGGCAGGGTCAGGTTTCTTGCCCCCCTCCTTCCTGTGGAGAAAAGGGAGAGGACTACGGGAGTTTCCTGGCTTACAAGGACGTACGTACTATGTACTGAGATAAGAAACCCCCTGTTACTAAGAAGCTTAAAGGGCATTTATCATTTAGGTCAAGCATTCGGAGAGATTTTGTAAATATGATTCTTACACTTGCGTGTGATGTACACCAGCTCAAGCTGGCCGATGGCATTCCTGCTTAGGCAGGGCTGTTAGATTGTGAATGGAGAGGTTTTGTACTAGGTTTTCAATGGAAGGAGGAAGGAGACCTAGACCCCCCTCCCTCCCCCACACCTGTGAGGAAGAAGGCAAACAGCTAGCCAGTTGCGAGGGAAGGGAAGAAAGATTTAAGAAACCCTTTCCTGTCCTCTTTCTTTCTCCTTAATGAGCGATTTACAAACCCTTATCCTCTAACATCATGTAAGCCCCCTCCCATCCTGAAACTGCGTGATTGATGTATGTACCCCTAAAACAAAGGGAGGGCAGGTGGGCACTAAAAGATTTAGGCATGTCTTTTTTTATTTTTTGTATTTTCTGAAGCTGGAAATGGGGAGAGACAGTCAGACAGACTCCCGCATGCACCCGACCGGGATCCACCCAGCACGCCCACCAGGGGGCGACGCTCTGCCCCTCCGGGGCGTCGCTCTGTTGCAACCAGAGCCACTCTAGCGCCTGGGGCAGAGGCCAAGGAGCCATCCCCAGCACCCAGGCCATCTTTGCTCCAATGGAGCCTTGGCTGCGGGAAGGGAAGAGAGAGACAGATAGGAAGGAGAGGGGGAGGGGTGGAGAAGCAGATGGGCACTTCTCCTGTGTGCCCTGGCCGGGAGTCAAACCCGGGACTTCTGCACGCCAGGCCGACGCTCTACCACTGAGCCAATCGTCCAGGGCGGGATGTCTTTTGATGTGTAAAATGACATACTTTGCTATTGTGTTACCTTATAAGTTTTTAATATGTAGGAATGTTTTTTATAAATCCTCTAGACAAATGTTGTAAGCTTGCTAATGATTGTGTCACGCCCTCCCCCTCCTTGTCCCGCCATCTGGTATGTGATCAAGTGTATATAACTAGCCTCAGGGCTATATTCTGCACGCACGTTTTGGGTCAGCTATACCCCGTGTTAGTCATCTGTGGCCGGCATATTAATAAAACTCCTCAAAAATTCATTTGGACTTGGTGTCTCTACGTAAACCCACGGAAGTGAGTTCCAGGGACGTTACTTTACAACAAATGATCCTAATACTTGACTTTTTGAGTGAGGGGGAAAAAGGAAATAACGATAAGATATAGAAATCTAATAATTAATGAACACCCAGAGATTACAGAATGATTTACTTCCAGTTACAAAAGGAGAGCCCAGATTATCAGTTCAGAGGGTTTGTTGGAAAGGAAATTGCCTAACAGATATTCAACTTCAAGCAATTTTATGATTACCATGGGACACAGGGAATCAATATTAATATTAATTTTCAAAAGACTTGCTATATGAAGATATCTTTCAAGTATTCAGGCTTTGGCAAAAGTAAGTTTACAGTTATTCACATGGAAAAGACTATAATAATTAATAAATAACAATACAGGAATCAACTGTGTTTCACAGACTCATTGCTGTAAACCTGCTTTTGTCTCACCGGTGTGATTCTCTCTTTAAGCTTTAGGGTTCTCCTGACCAGGTGGTTGTGCAGTGGATAGAATGTCAGACTGGGACACGGAGGACCCAGGTTTAAAACCCCGAGGTCGCTGACTTGAGTACAGAGTTGCCGGCTTGAGCGTGGGATCATGGACAAGACCCCATGGTTGTTGGCTTCAGCCCAGAGATCAGTGGCTTGAAGCCCAAGGTCGTTGGCTTGAGCAAGGGGTCACAAAGGACTCTCTCTGTCAAAGGGTGCTGATAGGCATTACCCTTTTTAGTTCCTGACTTGACTCCACAGAAGTACCCATTAATTTTTTTGTCCACATGATAGGGAAAGTTAGTCTTGACAAGGTTATTCACAGACTTGGAAACTGGAGGGTAAATAGTTTGTTTCGCGAGCCGTTTTCTGAGTGGCTTCTTGTGCTCGGTTCTGGAGCGCAGATGAGAGGGAGGAGATGTTTGCTGCCATTGCACCTCAGACCACCCTCTCAAGCACTTGAACGACTGCACTTTGTCCAGCAGCGAGGGGAGCAGGGCAGGCGGGCTGCAGCACGAGCGAGCGCTGATTCAGAAAGGTGCAAAGCCAGAGCACCTGACTGTCCTGCCCTGCAGGCTTCCCATTAGAACTGTGTTCTTGGCAATAGCGGTTCTAGAATGAGCCTTCTCATGAATGCGGAAGGTCTTCCCACCCTCTCATTCCTCCAAGAGGCTGCATACAGACACTTCCAAGTGGTTCCGTTCTTCAAAGTCTTTACGTAAGTGTCCATCAGAGAAGCTGAGGCAGCAACAAGAATAGGGAGAAAACATGTGAGTGTTTCCGGCATCGGAGGGCGGGTCCAGGGCCTGCCCGATGGCGTCTGTATTGATGGGAACACATCAGAGTCACCTTCCAGTTCGATGTGACCGTTCTGCTGTGGCCCGGTTTGCTCCTGTACAGCCATTCTTGTGGGTTCTTATCTTCTTTCAGCCAAGCAGAGATAAGCCTCTACTTTGGGAAAAAAGAAAAAAAATTTTTAGGCATTTTAAATCCTTTCAAAATGTCAGAGTGTTGTGAGTTTTTTTGTTTTTTGTTTTTTTGCCAGCTTGAACTGATGCATATTGCTTAGTTTTGGTTAAAAAATATTAATCTATAGATAGATATACATATAGCTATAGAGATAGAGAGAGATAGAGAGAGATTACAACATGGCCGTGACCATGAGAACCGTAGCATTGCCTACATCCCTAAGGAAAAGGTGGGTTCCAGGCAGTCAGCTCTTTCTCCAGGAAACTCCATGTTTCAGCCCAGGGGAGACCACGAAGGAAGACACAAAGGACCTCTGTGATGGAGAGGCTCTTTGCCGTTGTGAGCTGTAATGTATTGTAAGGGGAGAGAGAGAGAGTGAGAGAGAGAGAGCGCACACTAAATTACTACCCTGAACTTACTACTACACTCGCTCCACAGACTTGTTCTTGGAGCCCCGTGGTCTTGGTGTTGGCAGAAGGCAGAAGAGCTCATCTGATTTAGGTACTTAGTTGCTTTTGATCCAAATTAAGGAAGAGGACCACAGACCATGATAGGATTGTCAGCACAGCATCTGGCTGACCTCCCAGCCTACAAGGCAGCCAGGACCCCTGTAGACCCGAGTATTTCAGAGGTAGCCATGTGAGTCCTCATCCTCACGTGTGCTCCCAGCCTGGAAAAGAGCTGGGAGGTGTGGCGTCGTCCTCCAGGCCAAGCATCTCTGAGACACGTGTCACCCTTCAGTGGGAGGATATGACAAAAAGTGAAATCATCTCTGTATTGTGGAAGAAGAGTGGACATCAAGAAGTCAATTTGCATTTCTCTAAAGATTAGTGATGTTGAGCATTTTTTCATATGCCTATTGGCCATCTGTATGTCCTCTTTGGAGAAGTGTCTATTCATTTCTTTTGCCCATTTTTTTTTTATTGGATTGTTTGTCTTCCTGGTGTTGAGTTTTACAAGTTCTTTATAAATTTTTGGTTATTAACCCCTTATCAGATGTATTGTCAAATATGTTCTCCCATTGTGTAGTTTGTCTTTTTATTCTGTTCTTGTTGTCTTTAGCTGTACAAAAGCCTTTTAGTTTGATATAGTCCCATTTGTTTATCCTGTCTTTTATTTCACTTGCCCGTGGAGATAAATCAGCAAAGATATTGCTGCAAGAGATGTCAGTGAGCTTACTCCCTGTTTTCTTGTAAGATGCTTATGGTTTCCTGACTTACTCCAGTCTTTTATCTATTTTGAGTTTATTTTTGTGAATGTTGTAAGTTGGTGGTCTAGTTTTATTTTTTTGCAGGTAGCTGTTTATGGCAGCATTGTTCACAATAGCAAAGATCTGGAAACAGCCCAAGTGTTCATCAGTGGACGAGTGGATTAAAAAGTTGTGGTACAGCCTGACTAGATGGTGGCGCAGTGGATAGAGTGTTGGACTGGAATGTGGAGGACCCACGTTTGAGACCCCAAGGTCACCAGCTTGAGCGTAGGCTCATCTGGTTTGAGCAAGGCTCACCAGCTTGGACCCAAGGTCACTGGCTTGAGCAAGGGGTTACTTGGTCTGCTGAAGGCCCGCGGTCAAGGCACGTATGAGAAAGCAATCAATGAACAACTAAGGTGTTGCAACAAAAAACTGATGATTGATTCTTCTCATCTCTCTCCATTCCTGTCTGTCTGTCCCTATCTATCCCTCTCTCTCTGATTCTCTCTCTGTCTCTGAAAAAAAAAAAAGCAGTGGTACATATACTATGGGGCCATGAAAAAGAAGGAAATATTACCTTTTGCGACAACATGGATGGAACTGGAAACTATTATGTTAAGTGAAATAAGCCAGGCAGAGAAAGAAAAATATCATATGACCTCACTCATTTGAGGAATCCAAGGAACAATGTGAACTGAGGAACAGAACTAAACCTGAAGGGAAGGGGGGAGGGAGCTGTTGGGAGGGGGCAAGGAAGATGTGGAGGGGAATGCAGAGGAGGGGGATGCATTCGGGGCAACACTAGAATCTATGTAAACACAATTAAGTAAATAAAAGTCAATTAATTACTTAAATGGAATAATCAAACTCACCCCGAAGCTGTGCACTGCAGATTTAATCAGTTTGGAAAGAATGACAGCCAGCAGAACATGTTACATTTTGGTTCCCTTGGGCCTCACCAAGTTTGGTTTTACCAGGTCCTGTAAGGTGAAACTATCAAGGGGAAAACATTCCAGAATAGGTAACACTGTAACTCCTGGCATTGGCCGCTCACTGTCAAGGTGGAAGTCCCGATAGCTGGCTTTCTTGGGAGTCAGGAGTCAGGACTCTATGATGATAGGGAAAAGTGGATGGCTTCTGCTCGTCTTCCCCTTGGGGCTTGCTTTCTGCATCCCTGGTAATATCGTAACTAGAGTCTACTCTAATTTAGGTCAATGTCATGATCACTCCCTGAAATTAGCCAAACTTGAATCAGACCCACACAAGCAATTTATATCTGAGAAAACAGCAAGCCAGCTATTAAAGAACTTTTATGATTCTGTTTAAGAGCCATAAAGTATTTATGCTTTACTGTATTTTATCCCAAGAAATGACTTTATATTATTATTTTAGGATTACTATATTTATCATAAAATTGTAAATATAACTAAGAGATGTTAACTTGGTAATCAACTTTTGTATTTTTTTCTAACTTTGAGTTTAGTACATATCTTTGATTCTTAGAAATAAAAATACAAATACATTACAGTCAAACAAGGAGATAAGTTTGCCAGTTCTCCTAGGGGAAGAATCTGGTTTAATTTGGAAGGAGGAGACACTAAATTCCCATTTGTCGCCCCTATTTGTTGCTCTACTCAAAATTTTGAATCAGCATGAAAAGTCCCAATGAAAACTATTTTATACACTGATGGAATTAAGAGTCCCTTTAAATTACCATTTGACCAATTTTTATAATTTAGCTACAGCATTTCAGTGATAAATTAGTCAACTTATTAAGCACTTATAATGTGTTTAGCCTGATGCTAGGTTCAGTGGGAATGTACAACATGGTGACTCTCCTGGTGGGGAGTTAATATTTACACATGGAATATTACAATTGCGGAAAAAATAAACAAAGGCAAGTATTATTGCTGCAGGCACACTAACTATAAGAGTAATTGTGTCTTATTTCTTCAGGCACACTAAGTGTGAGAGTGACTGTAACATGAAGACGGGTAAGGTGGGTGTGGACTGGTATAATCTCAGCAGTATTTGAAGGTAGCCTAGACCTCAGAGCAGGCGGAAGACTTGGGCCTGGACAAGGGAAGTGTTCTCTGTGGAGCTGGGCAGTAGATGGTGCGGTACAGTGGGTGGCACTGAGGAGAGGAGCTTCCTTGGAATCCAATCAGAATGTTACAAATTATGGGAAAGCCCTGGATGGATAGGTTGGTTGGTTAGTGTGTTGACACGATATGCGTAAGTTGCGAGTTCGATCCCTGGTCAGGGCACATACAAAAACAGATTGGTGTTTCTTTCCCTCTCCCTTTCTCTCTCTCTCACTCTCACTTTTCCTCTCTCTAATTAATAAATAAACTTTAAAAAAATTGTGGGAGGTAGTTTTGAAGAGGAAAGAGACCTATTGGGAAAGAAATTGATCAGCTCAGGAATACCTTGAGAACCATTGTAGTAATTGATTTGTGAGAAATATAGAAAACGATGCTTTAAAGAATGATCTGCTAATATTTTAGGTATGTTTTCACTGACTTAAGGGGATAAAAAGCTAATTAAGCAATTAAAAACAATTATCACAGCCTATTGTGCATTTGTTGAATAAAAAACTAGTGACCAATAGTGTGAGACATAATGAAAAACGTAAGGTAACGACTGTGCCTTCCATAAGCTCATGTATTCTGAGTGGGTGGTCCCTGTGACTGTGAAAAAGTCTGGAGATTCCTAACAATAACAGTTTTCTGCTATTTGATTGCGAAGGGAAGAACAGTAAATATAATGTAGAGTGCAAGGTGCTATCATGAACTAGTTAATAGCAACTGATTCATCAAACAATTGTTGAATATCCACTCTGTGCTGGGAAGTTATCTAGGAGGACAGGATGAGGAAAGGAACACCTGTGAGCAATACTACTTCTGTCCTGATGTGGGTGAACACAGTTGGCCCCCAGCAGGGGACAGACACGCCAGCACCTCAGGTGGTGATAGTGCAGGATCAAGGGGCACAGTAGTACAGAGGGGAGGGGAGGAGATTTTCCTTTCAAATTTTATTTAGAATACTCAGGAAGACATTAGGTCAAATTTAAGCAGTGGCCGTAAAGAAATACAGTAATGAATGATTTAGATATGTAGGAGAATTATATGCTAGGCAGAAAGAATATACCTGCAGAAGTCCTGCTCCTGAATATGTGTGGAAAAGATATCTTTCGATGTTCTTGTGGATGGAATGATGTGAGAGAAAATTGGAGCGGGGGAAGCAGAGAGAAAAGTGCCGGGATTCTGGTCGACCTGTATATGTAGGGGACGTCTGGGATGCAGGGCCCGGGCGGTGGTGGCCAAGTCTTGCGCTTTTCTTTTGAGCAGGATGGTGAGACATTGGAAGATTTTTTTTTTTTTCTTCATTTTTCTGAAGCTGGAAACAGGGAGAGACAGTCAGACAGACTCCCGCATGCGCCCGACTGGGATCCACCCGGCACGCCCCCCAGGGGGCGATGCTCTGCCCATCCTGGGCGTCGCCATATTGCGACCAGAGCCACTCTAGCGCCTGAGGCAGAGGCCACAGAGCCATGCCCAGCGCCCGGGCCATCTTTGCTCCAATGGAGCCTTGGCTGCAGGAGGGGAAGAGAGAGACAGAGAGGAAAGCACGGCGGAGGGGTGGAGAAGCAAATGGGCGCTTCTCCTGTGTGCCCTGGCCGGGAATCGAACCCGGGTCCTCCGCACGCTAGGCCGACGCTCTACCGCTGAGCCAACCGGCCAGGGCTGGAAGATTTTAATCAAAGGAATGATCACAAGGGCGATCATTCTGGAAACTATTGCCGAAAGGGAGATTTCTGTAAAGGTCATTAAGAACCTTGACAAGCACTGTTTGGTATGGTGAGGAGGGGAAAACCTAGTTGGTGAAGAGAAAGAGAAGAGGAACAAGAGAGTACAAAAATAGATAATAAGTCAGAGGGTTTAGCTTCCTGGAGAGTGACTCGGGCGAAAGTGATGTAAAGTGAGGGTTTGGTGGTGGTTTTGTGTGTGTGTGTGTGTGTGTGTGTTTTGTCTATTGCTCTAATTGTTAAGATAGCCATTTACTCTAGCAAGTTTAAATGATGACAGAAACACAGAGTGGGGTGTGGTTGGTGCGGGTTGATAATATTGAGTAGACAAGAGGAGAGAGATTCATTGGACAAACGGAGATCGTGCTGTTTTGTAGTAACCAGGGAATCGACAGAAGACATCTGTAGAGACATAGGTTTGCTCGCAGGTGTGGGAACGTTTGGTGGTTGGCTGATGCTCACTTCTATTTTCTTAGTGAAATAGGAAAAAAAAAATGAAGACAAGGAGACTGACGAAACACTGGCCTAGGAAGAAGGAGACCAAATGGATTGGAGGTGTAGTAGTAGCATCACGAGGCGCAGTGCCAGAGGTCCTGTCGAGGGTGATAACCACGGATTTATAAAGTGAGACCCACTCATGGGGTTAAGTGTCCCTCTCCTGCTGCACTCAACTGCCGTGGAGATGTGTGTGAGAACAGGAGGGGGACTTCCTGAGAACTGACCTCTATCTGTACAGAAGAGGGGGGAATAGAGCAGTTAAGACTGTAGGCAGTGGAATGGTTTGAATGGAAAGCCATGGAATCACAGCTGGATAATCAGGGAGTTGGGAGCCTAATAGGGGTGGAGGCTAGTGAGATGTATATAATAAGATCAGTGGACTGTGGGAGCTGGCGGAGACAAAGACACTTCGCAGTGGAGATGCTCTGAGGGAATGGGTTGAAAATCAAAGATGATTATTGGGGGGAAGGATTGCTTAGTATTGAGATTGTAAAGGGTTTGCTGTTAGGTGAGAACATGATGGGCCCTGGCTGGTTGACTCAGTGGTAGAGTGTTGGCCCGGAGTGTGGAAGTCCTGGGTTTGATTCCTGGCCAGGACACACAAGAGAGGTGCCCATCTGCTTCTCCACTCTTCCCCCTCTCCTTTTTCTCTATCTCTCTCTTCCCCTCTCACAGCCAAGGCTCCATTAGAGCAAAGTTGGCTGGGCACTGAAGATGGCTCTGTGGCCTCCACCTCAGGCACTAGAATGGCTCCGGTTGCAGCAGAGCAACACCCCAGATGGGCAGAGCATCGCCCCCTGGTGAGCATGCCGGTGGATCCTGGTTGGGCACATGTGGGAGTCTGTCTCTCTGCCTCCCCTCTTCTCACTTCAGAAAAATACAAAACAAAACAAAACACAAAAAAGAACACAATGTAAGCCAGAACTCCAGGAATGGATGGCTGAAGTGTTGGACAGGGAAATCCCAGGTGCTGACAAGATTATCTGCCTAGAAAGGACAGATCACCATGGAAAATAAGAGGCTTGATTCTCCCAGTTGAGAATAAGGGGAGAGGCCTCTTCTCTCTCCCTTTCCTTAGCGTGTGTACTTCAGAAATGTTGTAACTGAATTCTTTCTCTGTCTCTTTGAAATGTATATAAGTCTTTTTATAGACATCACATAAACCTCCCTGCCAGGTTTATGACCCAGGAGTATCTTTTTCAAGGAACCTGGGAGCCATCTCTTCAAAATGTAAACATCTGTGGGCCAGTAAGGCCTTAACTTCATGGGTATCTCGCCTCAAGTTGTCGAAGTATATGGCCTGTCATAAAGATAGGAGACGTTTGTTTTTCCTCTGGATAAAGTCAGCTAGCTAGCACAGATTGTCGCCCCGTTGCCAGGTGAATTTATGATGAACTGTGGGTGACTAATGGTGCTTTCCAGCCCTCTTCCTTGAGGACTACTCATTGTTATCTTGAGAAGGTGTATGTAATCGGTTGGTTGGATCTAGTATTCCCCGCAGTGCCCATCACGCTCTGGTTTAGTATTTACTCAATAAAATCGGTTTTATCTGTTTGTTTGCTTCCTTTGTAAAGATGCTTTCTGGATTGAGGGACCATTTTGTTTTTATTTATATTTCCCAACTGCGTGGGTATTAAACTCATGGAGAATCGTGACCATCAACCCCAATCCAAAATCTTCTAAGAATGAGGTGTGACCTAGGATCCTGTAGGGGATGCAACAGAAAGAACAGGAGAAAGTGCACATAGGAGACCTTGGCCTCAACGGCATTTTGTGCAGGTGCCCGTCAGGGCTAACGTGTGAGAGCAGCATGGATGGTTTGTGTGGCCCTTAAATCGGAAGTCTGTAACTTTGACTGCCTGGCTCGGTCTGGTTAAATCGCAGAGATCCACAGTAAGAAATAATGAGTCAGGAAGGTTCCCTCACATGAGGAATGAAATATCAATAAAACCGCAGTTCAGAAAATGTCACAAGCCAGTGCATGAGTGATTGCCAAACGAGTTGTACAATTTGCGCTGTAAGTTCAGAAAAGCAAGAGGTCACAAATTAAACGAGTTGGAAAGGTTTCTTTTTTTAAATTAATATGTATGGAGTTTCCTCTGTATCAAATCAAAGGATCATGTTGAAACTAGCTTTCAAGGAGTACCCAGGACAGGACATACATCCCGTGGGGGATTCGATAAGTCTCATTATCATAATATCAAAGGGCAGGAGGCCTCCCGTCTCAGCCGGCCTGCAGGCACCAGGCTTAAGCCATCCTAGAGAGATGAGTGGCTGTCCGCATTTGAAACCCTTTCCTGAGAAACTGGTTTATAATCATTTCTGTTGAAAACCTTTCCTTGTTTTTGAATCTAATTCTATTCTCTGTGCAATTACTTTTATTGTATTTGTAGACAATTAAATCATAACATGAGATAATGCTATTCCCTAATTGTGATTCTTTGATGAATTGCTTCTTTTTCTCTTGTAATGAATGTCAGAATTAGACAGAGATACAGTGCTCAAAGCAAGCCCTGGTATTCATCCATCCATCTATCTACCCATCCATCTATCCTTCCATCCATCTTTTCATTTGTTCATTTATTTGATATGTATTTTCAGTCAAGTGTTATTTATTGCTGCATATCAAATTCTCTCAAACTTAGGAGCTAGAAATAGCACATGTACTATCTCACAGTTTCAGTGGGTCAGAAATTTGGGAGCAATTGAGCTGGATTGGTCCGATCAAGAGGCCTCCATCAAGACACTGGCTAGGAACACAGTCATTTTCAGGCTTCTCGGAGGGGTTCTGAGCTTGTACGCTTGTCTGTTGGCAAGCCGCAAAATAGGACCTCTTCTAAAATCACTCATCTCTACTGGGCTGCCTCACAATGGGCAGCTGGCTTTGTCCAAAAGCATGGAGCAGAAGAGAACACCCAAGACAAAAGCCACAGTCTTTATTATAACATACTGCTAGGAATGGCAGTCCGCCTCTTCTTCCATATTCTATTTTTTTTTCATTGAATTTATTAGGGTGACACTGGTTCACATGATCATAGAGGTTTCAGGTTTCAGGTGCCCGATTCTGCAGGGTATCTCTGTGCACGGCACTGTGTGTTGGCCGCCCTCCAAGTCAAGTCTTCGCCCATCACTAGGTACCACCACCCCCAGGCCTGCTTCGCCTCCCCCACTCTTTCTGTTTTCTTCTAAAGAGTCTTCAGTCCAGTTTACATCCAAGAAGGTGGAAGCCATTAAGTGGCCACTGATACTGATGTAATCAAGAATATAACCCAAGCAGCATGGCCGAGGGTAGAGACAGTGTGGGTTTTGAGGGAGACAGACCCAAGCTGGCATTCCATGCTGTCCACTCCTCCTTACAGACAGTTCCTTGATCTCTTAGAATTGTAGCTTTCTCCTCTACACAGTGATGCAAACTCTAGTTACCTGACAGTGTCTTTGTCTAGATGAAATGTTCCTGAGGGACACAGAGACAAGACATTAGCAGTGACCATCGGATTTCACAAAAGGGATGTGGAAAAGTTTTGCTACATTGGAAGCACAACACAGGGCATTGGAGACACAGAAGAGCGGAGATACATGTGCACCCGGGAACCTGGAGAAAATGAGAGGGAGTTGGATTTACTGGGCAGCAGAGACATTAGCTCATCCCTGCAGGAACATATATATTCGTTTTTGTTTTTTTTTTTTATTTTTCTGAAGTGAGAAGTGGGGAGGCAGAGACAGACTCCCACATGCGCCTGACCAGGATCCACCCAGCATGCCCACCAGGGGGCAATGCTCTGCCCATCTAGGGTGTTGCTCTGTTGTAACCAGACCCACTCTAGCACCTGAGGCAGAGGCCATGGAGCCATCCTCAGTGTCCAGGCCAACTTTGCTCCAATGGAGCCTTGGCTGCAGGAGGGGAAGAGAGAGGTAGAGAGAAGAGAGAGGGGGAAGGGTGGAGAAGCAGATGGGCGCTTCTCCTGTGTGCCCTGGCCAGGAATCGAACCTGTGACTTCCACACACCGGGCCTATGCTCTACCGCTGAGCCAACCGGCCAGGACCAGGAATATTTGATTCATGTTATTTTAACCATGAGACAAGTTCATCGGTTTAGAGATTCGTTCCAGTGTCATCCAGCCGTTTTGGTGGAAGCGTGGAATGAGCAGGCAATTGGGGTGAATCTGAGCTAGAATTTTCTAGATGCACGTAGAAGGGAAAGTGGGAATAGGGTTGGGGTTTTTGCAAGTGAGGTAACAATAGATCTGAACCATGGGATTTTAGCTGGCAAATGGAAAAATAAAGATATATTTGAGAGTAAAAGCAGCTAGAATACCACTTCTTGACCAACATACTACACAAATTACGCTGTATTAAGAGACATTATATATATATATATGTGTAGAACAACACATATTAATCAAAATAAATGATGAGAATCACTAACACAACACAATGCATTTCAAATATTACCCATTTACATAGTAATAATAATACTGCTTGAGTGAAAACATCCCTAGACTAACATTTAGAAACGGTCCCAACGTTGTAATGCACCTGTCTCATCTTCCTTAGGTCTAAGTGAAAAATACCAACGCTTGAAGGTTTATTTAATCTAATAGAATTTGTGGACTTTATTTTTAAGTACTAAGTAAATACCTATTTTGCATATATATAGTCCATTATTATCATAAAATATTTCAAAACATCCTGGGCCCTACCCTAGCCTTAAATAAAAACTTTTAGCATTCCATCAGTGTTAAATAAAGCAGCCCTCACGGTGCCTACACTGAATCTGTTTGAAGTCCTCACACATAAAAATTCTTCAATGTGATATGTTCATTTTTTTTTTTTTTTTTTTTTTTTACCAGTCTTGGTTTTGAAACCCTCAACTATTGGTGAATTTAGCCACCAATATTTTTTTCTTCATAAGTTCATTTTGTTCCCCAGTGTCCCTTAAATATTTCATTACATAAAGACTGGGACATAGATACTGTATATCAAGTCAAACATTCCTGGCCTGACCTGTGGTGGCGCAGTGGGATAAAGCGTTGACCTGGAACACTGAGGTCGCCGGTTCAAAACCTTGGGCTTGCCTGGTCAAGGCACATATGGGAGTTGATGCTTCCTGCTCCTCCCCCTTCTCTCTCTCTCTCTGTCTCTCTCTCTTACTCCTCTCTCTCTAAAAAAATCAATAAATAAAAATTAAAAAAATATATATTTAAAAAAAAAGAAAATATTAAACATTCCTGAAGGCAGGGTTATATGAAAGCCACAGAAAAGCTCAAGTCATGTGGCTGTTTGAACACGCTGCTTTCGTCCTGAGAGGTCCCCTTTCATCCCAGATGTCATTTTCTAATCGGCTAATAGCAGGCAGGATGAACAGATTATGGTTTTGAGATAGAGATTAGTTGGTTAGAAAACAAGATGTGTTGAACTTACATCGGTCGCCTCTGTCTTCAGTTGTAGTTCTTAGATTTAATAGATGCATGACAGAAAAAAAAAAAGAGAAGTGATTTGGGACTTCCTCTTTTAGGAAATGCTTTGAATGGTTACGTCCTGTGGGGCTCGGACCAGTGTGTAGATAAGCTTGACAGAAAGGGAAGGGACAGTGATTATGTGTTTGAAACCACAGTGCCAACCGACACAGGGTGGTCCTCACAGGGCTGTTTAGGAGACTGCCTGGGACTCTGGTTAGCACCTGAGCTCCTAATTCACTCAGTTTCTGTCAACCATTTGCTAATCTCTAAACTGGAGACAGTGAGAAAAAAAATCCATCTCTGATAACCGCTCTGACGTTTCAATTAAACATGCCTTTCAATTAATTATAACCTGTTTTAAGTACAATGCCTGATTCCTAGTGAGAACGCTCTACATCAAGGCTATTTTTTGTCATTAGCATATTAGGATTAAATGACTGGAGTTCGTTCCTGAGCCAACCGGCCAGGGCCACAGTGGGTTTATTTGTAATTGCCTTTCAAAAACTGGGGATTATGCTAAGTGAAAGAAGCCAGGGAGAGACCAATACTGTATGATTTCACTTATGTATAGAATCTAAAAGAAAACAAGGGAAAAGAAAATGAAACAGAAACAGACTCATTGGTACAGAAAACAGACTGGTGGCTGTCCCGGGGGTGGAGCAGGAGGTCGGTGAGGCGGGGAGGAGCAAGGAGATGAAAGAGCCAATTATAAAACAAGTCAGGTTATAAGGCACAGTGTAAGGAATAGTCAATAATATCGTAGGAAGTGTGTAAGGTGACAGATGGTACTGACTTATCGTGGCAGTCACTTCACATTGAAGAATTACTTTGTGACACACTTGAAACTAATATAATATCGTATGCCAACTATACTTTAATTTTTTTAAAAAATATGAATACCAAGATTTTTACAGAAATATTTCCAAAGACAAATGCTAGAAAGTGGTGGTGGCCGTAGAAGGCGTGACCTCTGTGTCTTCCTTCATGGTCTGGGTTGTTTCCATTTTAGAAAGCAGCATTTTAATATATCTGGGTCCTGCAAATACCGACAGGAGGAAAGGCAACTTGACAGCGGCGGGGACACGTTGTAGTGTTTCTGCCCGTCGCGGTCCCCCCGCCCTCCGCGTTAAGGCGTTGTCTCGCAGGCCGGCCTGCATCACCCACCCGTTCCCTTTATCTGCTCGGAGCCAGGCAGACTCGGTTATCAAAGATCAGCGTTTGGCCGGGTGAAAAAGGTGAAGGGATTAGCAGAGAGAAGAACCCAAATTCGGAGACCCAGACCACAGAGTGGGGGTTACCAGAGGGAGAAGGATGTGGGGGGAGGTGCAGGAGCGCAGAGGCGGATAAACCGTGATGGAAGGAGACGTGACTCGGGTGGGAACACACGATACAATATACAGAGGGTGTGTCATAGAAGCGAACATCTGAAAGCTATATGATTTTTATTAACCAATGTCACCCCAATACATTGAATAAAAATTAAAAAAATAAATAAAAAGGATTAGTGCTTGTCTGAACAACTCAGGCCAGCCTCCTGTTTCGTTTGGCCTAACTCAGAACTCGCTCGGAGTACAAAAGGACCCTGCTCCCTCTCTACTGCCTGAAAAAACATTTTTTTTTCCCCCATTTTTCCGAAGCCGGAAACGGGGAGGCAGTCAGACAGACTCCCGCATGTGCCCGACCGGGATCCACCTGGTACGCCCACCAGGGGGCGATGCTCTGCCCACATGGGACGTCACTCTGTTGCATCCAGAGTCATTCTAGCGCCTGAGGCAGAGGCCACAGAGCCATCCCCAGCGCCCAGGCCAACTCTACTCCAATGGAGCCTTGGCTGCAGGAGGGGAAGAGAGAGACAGAGAGAAAGGAGAGGGGGAGGGGTGGAGAAGCAGATGGGCGTTTCTCCTGTGTGCCCTGGCCGGGAATCGAACCCGGGACTCCTGCACGCCAGGCCGACGCTCTACCGCTGAGCCAACCGGCCAGGGCAAAAACATTTTTTTTTTTTTACAGAGGCAGAGATAGACAGGGACAGACAGACAGGAATGGAGAGAGATGAGAAGCATCAATCATCAGTTTCTCGTTGCGCATTGCGACTTCTTAGTTGTTCATTGATTGCTTTCTCACATGTGCCTTGACCGTGGGCCTTCAGCAGACCGAGTAACCCCCTGCTGGAGCCAGCGACCTTGGGTCCAAGCTGGTGAGCTCTTTGCTCAAGCCAGATAAGCCCGCGCTCAAGCTGGCGACCTCGGGGTCTCGAACCTGGGTCCTTCCGCATCCCAGTCCGACGCTCTATCCACTGCGCCACCACCTGGTCAGGCCAAAAACATTTTTTTATTAATTCTTAATTCCTTCTGTGGCAGTTGTCGTTTTTGTTGAGGAAATGGAGGTCTGACATCTACTATGCGGTCACAGCCAGAGGTGGAAGACTGCCCGCCATCTCCCAAACACGGAGCTTAAACACGCTTAAACACGAGAACGTGGTCCCGGGATCTGTCAGGGGTAATAACGCCACGGTGTCTCATCTGTAGCTGAGCAGCTGTTCATGAGATATCCTTTTCCTCTTATTTTCCACCAAATGCCCACTTTTTAAAATTATGGACAGTGGATAGACTGTGGAATTCCTAGTTTTGAAGCATGGGAAATAATTGTTGAATGAGTATGACATGCTATGAGCCCTTCTGGCATTTCGACATGATTACCTCCTGGTAATCATGTGTCCACATGCAGGCATCATGTGGAGCTGTCGAGAAAAATGCATCCAGTCAGATCACCGTTTTAATTAGCATTATTAGCAAAGTTTTGTTGTTGTTTCTGGCCTGATTGTCCACTTGACAGAGAAATTATTCTGATCAGAGCACAGGATTTCTGTCAGCGGGATCATGGCCATTGTTTAATTTTTTATATATATATTTTTTATTTACTCATTTTTAGAGAGAGAGAGAGAGAGAGAGAGAGAGAGAAGGGAGGAGGAGCAGGAAGCATCAACTCCCATATGTGCCCTGACCCGGCAAGTGCAGGGTTTCGAACCGGCGACCTCAGCGTTCCAGGTCGACACTTTATCCACTCCGCCCCCACAGGCCAGGCATGGCCGTTGTTTAAACTGGTTGAGTTGATAAAACTAAAATAAACGGAGAAAGATAATGAGGCAAGAAGAGAGTCAGCAGAATGCAGAATCCTTCGCAGAGGAAATGCTGTTTATTGCGAGATAGCCGTCAGCATCAACAGCGTTTCACATTTATTGTCTTCCCTTGAAGTTGAATGCTTCGCAGTCACCTTATAATTTAATCTAGATGTTAATGTGAATTATTAGTGGTATAGATTTATAAACGAGGGAGCCATCTCAGAGATGAACAAATAGGACCAGGCAGAGCTGCTCCTCAAACACCATTCTGCCTGTTTCGGCTGCAAGGCACAGGCGCTTTTTAAAAAAATTTCTTAAGAGGAATAGGAGGAACATGTGAGATCTCCCTGCAGAAGTGCAACCTAAGAGTTTGGGTGGCAGTGAATCTTAGGGAGTTTGGGAAACACACACAAGTCCCAAGGCAGGGAGCAGGGGTGCAGGGTGCGGGATGGGCTGTAATCTCAGAAAGGAAGGCAGGGTGGTGACTGCCACTGAGGAATTTTAAACCCCTTCCACTCATTTATTCTTTATTGTTTATTGAGTGTTCCTTGCTGTGTGAGGCATGCACTCTAAAGCATTAAACTAAACATCTCAGGTTTAGGCTCTTCTTCTTCCTCCTCCTCCTCCTCCTCTTCCTCCTTCTCCTCCTCTTCTTCTTCTTCTTCTGATGGAGAGATGAACTCCTGCATGCACCCCAACTGGGATCCACCTGGCAACCTCTGTCTGGGGCCGTTGCTCTGCCCATCTGGGCCCATGCTCACAACTGAGCTATTTTTGGTGCCTGAGGCAGAGACTCTACAGAGTCATTCTCAATGCCTAGGGCCAGTTAGCTTGAACCAACTGAGCCATGGCTGCAGGAGTGGAAGAGAGAGAAAAAGAAAGAGAGAAGGGAGAGGGGTGGAGAAGCAGATGGTCGCTTCTCCTGTGTGTCCTGACCAGGAATTGAACCCAGGATGTCTATCTACATGCCTGGCTGACGCTCTACTGATGAGCCAACCACCCAGGGCCAAAGGAAAAGTTTTTAAACAGTAAACTCAATAAAATTAATTTGAGGAGCTGTGAAATCTTAATGATTCTTAATTCTTCCTAATGGAAAATAATAAAACGATATTATGATTAATGAAAATAATAGAATAGATAAAATAGCATTGTAATAGATTATATACAAGTTTATTTCACCTAGTAATGCTGTGTGTATATGTGAACACACCCTTATTTATATATAAACACACACATATACACACACACACCATGATGTAAAATGTATCTTTCTAGTGTCGCTCAGTCAGGAAGATTGAACGGCACCACTGCTCTCAGGAACACTGGAGAATATTTACTTAGAAACAAGAGTCGACAACATTTCACATACATATACTTTTTGCTACATTAAAGAATATTTTCGGTAACTTCTCTGGCCCGTTTTGCGGACCACAGAACCTCATCTGGGATGCGCTCTAATAAATAAAGCTTTTGCTGTTCAAAAAAGAGAAAGAAAGAAGGAAAAGAAAATAATGTTTTCAAAATTAGTACCTTAGAGAGTAAGCAACCACAACCCGACAGCATGAAGTCTTCCCTGCAGTCGTCCAAAAACCAAGTTTAACTACATTATTTTCACCGGCTTTCATACTCTAGCATCAAAAACGGAGATGTTAGTAAACCACTCCTTGTTTTGCCTTTGACTGTATACTTGCTAATAACAAGCATTTGTTAAGTTCCGTATGGTAAATGTCCTAATCAGCTCATCATTTCCACTTCCGGTTTCCTTCCAAGGAGCTAAAGATAAGCTACTACAGATGGAAGTTATTGTGGACAAACTATATATATAGACAGTTTAAAGTAAATACAATTCTTATCATCTCTTTTAAGAAGTCTTTTTTTAAGGAGTCAGTGAAAGAAAAATTTTCTTGTGTTCCAAAGTCCCCAGTTTATATTGTTGTGTTTTTTTTCCACACTTGGTATTTGGGGTGTTTGAGATTTGAGCCATTTCTGATTAAAATTCTACCAGTCAAAGTTGACCTTAAAGTTTGATGTCTAGCATGTTTGTTTACAAATGGCAGCATTTGTCTGGGACAATAATGTATTTTGGGGGGGGACCAACACTCATATAGTCACATCATGAAAACTGTACATTGCCTACTGTTTTTTATGCTACAAACTCTTTAAATTTAATTTTTATTTTATTTTTTTTGCTTTTAAAGTAGGAAACAGTTGTCAGTACAAGATTCTGATGTAACTTTGTTTTCACGTAGGACACACTGGCCATGTTATGTACACTTTCATTGTGCACAGTTATTAAAATCGTCAACGTTTCATAAAATGTCCTGGATCATAAACAACAGAATTCATGACACTCAAGGGAAACCTTAGCAAAACGTCACTTCTGACACCACACAGGAATCATCCAAGACTCATTAAAAAGGACAGAAGGAACCGGAATAGTACAAGCCATCGGTCTAAACAGAAATTGTTGAAAATATTATTATTTACATAAAAAAACACTTAGCATATATACTAGTGTAGACCTCTTACCAGAACATAGAAATTAAACCATCTGAAGGTTTTCTGCTTGTATGTTTTTAAATAAACAATTATATGTGTAGATTAATGGAGCTCACAGTACTTAACGTCACTGGAAAATTAGCAGTGGCTTTTAAAATATCAACTTAAAATAGTTCTTCAATCTGGGGTCTCCTGTCTTAGAGTGATCCCGTGTGGCCTTGCGGACGTCGCCTTGCAGGAGGCCTGGGGCTGTGGTGGGCCCCACGGTGACATGTGGGATGAAGCCAAGCTTCACTGTCCCAACAAGAAGTCATTTCTTTTACATTTGAAAAAGATAAAATTGCCTATAGGCTGACAGAGGCCTGTACAATCAGAGGACTGCCTGTATGTGATATGAAAACACAGAAAATCCTGGTAAACCACTTAAGATAATTTTTAAAAAATAAATTTCAACTGAAACCAAAAGATATTCAAGTCTCAATATTTCTACAAAGTGAAAGTAACATGTTGAGACATTAAATTAAGCTGGTGTTCAGGGGTGAGTATGACGGGAAGCCCCCAGGACCTGAAACAATCCTGCATGCTGTTTCAAGGAAATCACGGAAGGGGACGGGTGAGCTATTGAGTCCTATAAACCATTCATCGTTTTCACAAAAAATGATGCCCAAAGCTGCAGTTGTGAATGATGGTGGCTACCCAATCCAGAAACCTCTCCCTAAGATTCATGCAAGTTTAGCGTCAATGGCAAACCATTTTTTTTTTAATTAGAGAGAGGCAAGGAGAGAGAGAGAGAGAGAGAGAGAGAGAGAGAGAGAGAGAAGAACATCACAATCTGTTCCTGTATGTGCCTGACTGGAGACTGACCCGGCAACCTTCTGCCCTTCCAGACAACGCTCTAACCAACTGAGCACATCTGGCCAGGGCTTACTTTTGCGTTTTATTTTATTGATTGCTTTTTAGAGAGAGTGAAGGAAGAGAGAGAGCAGGGAGGAGGAAGGGGAGTATTCACTTGTTGTTCCACTCAGTCGGGCACTCATTGGCTGCTCCCCGTGTGTACCCTGACTGGGGGGTCGAACCCGCAACCTTGTCGTTCTGGGGTGACACCCTAACTGACTGAGCTAACCAGCCAGGGCCAACGGCAAACTGTGTGAACAGAGGCAGAAGGAACCACAGATGCGCTAGATGTTCTCCCTCCTGTCTGGGGTAAAGGCAGAGAAAGAAAACGCAGTTGTTCTAATCACCAAGAGCTCCTTCTTCCCACCAGGAATCGTAACTGAAAAGTCCTGTGGACGAGAGCAAACAAGCATGCCGAGATACCCGGGGGGAACAGGAGATCCCCGAGAGCCCCTGACAAGGTCCTCCGCTCCTGGGTTGTGCTAATCAGAGAGGTGACAAAACCAGAGAAAGCCCCTGAGCTTTTCACTACGGACCTTGTAAAGCCCATGAGGGATACGGTAGGGAACCGTGCTGAGGAAGGGTGACCCACTCTGTGCAAGGTGAGCGCGGGCTCACGATTCAGGAGGTTCAGGCCTCAGGAAGTAGCCTCAGGCTTGGGAGTGGCCAGCCACCGTGCCAGAACATCCTGATATAGATGGGATGACACCTAGCCTGTAACACAGAAATGCCTCTCAAAGGGGAAATATCACAGGGTCCTCAGAAAAGTGGTTTATGCCCCTGGACTTTAGAAAAGGTCGATTTTACACAAGTTTCAGGCTTCCCACCATATTGAGAACGTGGAGATAAAAGAATCCTCCCCCCCCCCCCGCAGAGAACTTACTAGAAAGCTTAGAACACATCACCTTAAACAAGAGCAGAATTCAGAAGACTAACATAGTGGTTACACATATATATCAACATAAGAAAAAGGACAAAAACTTGTACGGCCTGAAAAGATAGATGAAAAATTCAGGCTACAAAAAAAAATGTAATCCCAAGGAAAAGAGGCAAAAATAATGCACACCCTGGTTCTTATAACAAGTGTTAAATGCTGTCGAAATAAAGAAACAAAATCAGGGAACCAGTAAAGTAAGGGCTCAAAGATGTAATCTTTAAACAAAGTAGACTGAGAATTGAGAAGAGGGAAGACAAGGAACAGTTGGAGGATTCCGGGGCAGCGTATCCACGGAGTTATTGTTTACTTTCAACCAAGGTACATCAAGCGGAAGCCAGGATTTAGTTGCAATGGTAATGAGGGCAAAGGAGAAGGCAGGAAGGTCAAGGTTAATGAAGGACAGAGGAAATGCCACCTAGAAGCGATTCTTATCAACACAGAAATCCCCCAAAAATGCAACAGAATTGTTTTCAGCCTTCCAGCTTCTGCCTTTTGTCCATGCCCAACAGCCGCTGTCAGCTCATGATGCCCGTTACTGACTCCGTGATGTTTTTGGACCAAGAGCACCAGCAGAATTAAGAGGCTCAGTAGTTCTAGGCGGTCACTGAAGGAGAGCCCTCCCTCCCTCCCTCCCACAGCACTCCGCAGAAGGCCCCCCCCCACTCTGTCTTTCCAGCTTCCATCTAGTGAGCATCAGCCCCCACTGGTCCAAGCTGGAGCCCTCAGACTGAACATCAGTGCTCTTTAAAAAGTACTTCTCCCACCCCTGCTCAACTGCGAGACAGCTGATGTTGTGTGAGCGTACAGTGTACCATGTGTTGTTTTGATGCGTGTGTCTGTTGTGAAATTATAACTGCCGTGGGGTTAGTTAACTCCTCCGTAAACACTGTGTTTGCACGCGCATGTGTGTGTGTGAGAGAGAGAGAGAGAACAAAGATGTATTGTCTCAGCAACTCTCAAGTATATGGTACAGTACAGACGCCATGCTGAGTATCTGCGTCCCAAACCTTACTCACTTTCTAATTAGAGGTTCGTACCCTTTGACAGTGTCTCCCCAAAGTGTCAGGCAAACACCATTCTCTTCTGATTCTGATCCTGTAAGTTCAGTGGTTGTTCAGTTTGTTTGTTTCTTTGTGTGTTTTACATTCCCCATATCAGTGAGATCAGACAGTGTTTTTCTTTCTCTATTTGACATATTTCACGTAGCATAATATCCTCAAGCTCTGTCCGTGTTGTCTCAGGCGGCAGGATTTTCTTTTTGGTGACTGAATAATATTTCATTGTATATATATATATATATATATATATATATATATATATTCATATGTACTTATATATACTAGATGCAATATTCCCTTTTATATATAAATACCACATTTTCGTTACCCACTCCTCCATTGATGGATGCTTACAGTGTTTCCGGGTCTCGTGAATAACGTTGCCATGCATGTGAGTGGGCAGAAATCTCTTTGGGACGGTGAATTGATTTCCTTCAGACACATGCGCAGAAGTGGGCTTACTGGAACAAACGTTACTTCTACTTTTCTTTTTTGGAGGATCCTCCACACTTCAGTTTTTCATACCGTGTGTATCCTTTCTCTTGTTAATGCTATTCACTCTCGTAGCTGTGACATGAACCTCACCGTGGTTTTGATTTGTATCTTTCTGATGATCAGCGACGTTGAGCATCTTTTCATGACCCGCTGGTCATTTTTTACATCTTCCTGGGAAGAATGTCTTTCAGGTCCTTTACCATTTTTTAAATTAGATTTTTTTTTCTGTCAGCCCCTTTTCTGATACATGGTTAGGACATATGTCCTCCCATCCCCTAGGGAGCCCTGTCGTTTTGCTGGTTGTTTCTGTTGTGGTGCAGATGCTGTATAGGATTCCTGAGGCAAGATGTGAGTGTCCCCCACGCGGACCCTGTGCAGGGTGTAGAGCCCATTCAGGATCCACAGAGGTGCAGACGGGAGTGTCACTTTCCGGAACCTGGCCACTCAGGACTGGTGACAAGCCCGGAGGCTGTGGCTGTGCAGAGGCAGGAGCCTCGTAGAGGGCACAGATGGTACTCTCCCTGGCAAGGTCCCTATGCCAACCAGACTGTTGACGGGCTAGGACAGGAGCCCAGTCACAGGGCCCTTTCAGAATCTGCAGTCTGACCAAGAGGGCGGAAGACAGTTCATGCGCCGGGTCAGGGTCCACAGACGGGTTTGTGCTCTGGGTGCCTGTTACCCAGGGCACATGAGCACGCCTGCCCCCGGGACCCCAGGCATGTGGTGCTGAGGACGGGACTGAACCATTCCTTGGGGTAGGGAGTCATCCTGAGGGGAAGGAAGCTGGCTCTGGTCTGTGGGCTGGACGGCGGCCAGTGTGCCAGCTGCCTGTGTTCCCAAGGTGACCCTCCTGGTCCTGGACCGCACCCGGGTCTCACACTCCCCTTCCTGGATCCCTCAGTTCCTACAAGGACTCTGTTCCCTCGGGTGGAGGCCATTATCGTTGCCAAAGTGGCAGCATGCACAGGGGACGTCTTATCCAGTCACGTAACTGACGTCACTCCCCTGTCGATGCTTTTCTTCTCCCACAAGTGGAATATGTCCTTGTGGGTTCTAAACAGAAAGTAGTCTTGTCCCAATTAACATCTCTATCATTCCTGTCTTATCCCATACTGATCTGGCTATTTTTGAGAAAGTCAATTACTCACCAACATCTCCAATGAGTGACATAGACAAGGTCAGCAGAAGGCTGTGGAATAAATTAGTGAAGTCCCCATTTGTAGCCTGGCCCTGGAAAAATCATGAATATTGTCGAGTCCACACCAAGGTTATTTGAAGGATCTTGAAAGTAAATGTGCTAATATTTTTCTAACAAAGAAAACATTCCATTTGGTAAGACACTGAATTCTGGAATTTCAGTTAAGCAGGAATACAGGATGTCAGGAAAATTGGGTGTTTTTTTTTTTCTGAGGAGGCAGGAAAGTTTTGGTTGGGTGTTGTTTTTAAGTAAGCATGTCTCTATTTGACTCTCTGTCACTGATCTTTTTTTTTATAATAGAACCACCCCACACTGCTATGTTTTCTAATAAAAACCCAATATGACAATACTATCCTCCTACATCGAAAACGTAAGGAATTAGTCTTTGTATTGAGGAGCATTTCCCCAATATGTTTTTCAAAATAGACCAAACATTTAAACACTCTTAAATCAAATGACAACCTTCTCTCCATCTGGGAGACAAAACAGTTAACACCCAGCCAAAAACCATAAAACTTCAACATTGCAAATGTTTTTCAGAGAACTCAATCATTAATTTAATGGTTAACCTCGCGTTTGCCAAACACTTAGTTGAGTTAATTTGATATTAGAGAGAGAGAGTGAGAAATTATGACCAACGTGTGTCTTTGGGTTGCTATAAGAAAAAAAATTTTTTTTCACAGACCAAGTAGCTTATTATAATCAACAGAAATTTCTCACAGTTCTGGGGTCTGTGAAGTCTGAGGTCGAATCACCAGTGCGGTCACCTCTGTCTTGGCAATATAACTAGTTGTCTGCCAGACCATTCTCCTTTCTGCATATAAACCATAGACATTAGCCCAGAGTTCCCAGGCACCTAAAGAAGTCCTAAGCAAGAGAAGAATAGAATGCAGAAGAATAAGGAATGAGCTTTGTCAGTGAAACTTGGAAATGACTTCCATTTCCATTGCATCAAGCTGCGTTGCAGTCCGCCCGAGATCTTTTTGTCAGTGTGAATTTCAAGCCATGGCTTGGCGTGCGCACACACGCACCTGTCCCGCACGCCTTACAGCTCTGATGTGCTAACCGAGCGGACGCCCTCTGAAAACCCCGTTCCTTCCTGAATGACACGGTGACAAGTAAATGCCTCTGCTCCTACTGTTGCTGGGCTGGGATGATGGATGGGACAATGTGCAGGGCCTCCAACTGCAAAAAAAAGAAAAGAAAAAAAAAAAGAAAAAGCCACTGAGCCTTGCTGGGGATTGAGGTGTTGATGAAAGATGAGCTCTTGCTCGAAAGAGCATATGTTGCCGTGAAAGCTCCGGAGAAATGATTAAAAATGCACTACTCATATTTTAGGAGGGTTTAATTACTGGTGAGACGGCGTATAGCGGTGCGCCTGTAATCTTCTCCCCGCAGTCATGGGCGTAAGACGCCGGGCGGGCTGCCGCATCTGCTGCCTGTGATTCAGGGAAGCTGAGTGTTGGCAGAGAGCACGGGCTCACGGATGGGTCATCAGGAAGCCCCGTGGGCGAGGGCTCTCTGTTCCGTTTCATACCGCCGGGTGATAGATAGGTAAGACGATCTCAGATACCATTTTGGGTCCCTCAGATTGGTTTTGGAATGAAAAGGCTATGCAGATATATAGTAAGTAAGAGCAATGGAACATGTTGACTTCTTATTACTACATCAGATAAAATGTCAGGTGAGCTGGATAGATAAAATCGGCTGGTCAGAACTATCACATTAGCTGTTGTGGTCCATAGAAGGCGAATCAGTGCTTTGACCAGGTGGTGGTATAGTGGACAGAGCATGAGTCTGGGATGCAAAGGACCCAGGTTCAAAATCTCAGGTCACTGGCTTGAGCACAGGCTTATTCAACTTGAGTGCAGGGTCACTGGCTTGAGCGTGGGATCACAGACATGACCCTATGATTGCTGACTTGAGCCCAAGGTTGCTGGCTTGAAGTCCAAGGTCACTGGCTTGAGCCCAAGGTCGCTGGTTTGAGCAAGGGCTCACTGGCTTGGCTGGAGTCCCCCATCCTCACCGTCCATGCACGTAGGAGGACACAACCAACAAACAGCTGAGGTGCCACAACAAAGAATTGGTGCTTCTCATCTCTGTCCCTGTCTGTGTCTGTCCCTGTCTGTCTCTCCCTGTCTGTCTATCTTGCTTTAAAAAAAAAAAAAAGCCAGTCAGCTGAAATAAAATGTCACTGATCTAGATAAGATAAAACTGACCAAGAACTAATACTTCTTTTGGGCTGCTCCTTACAGCCCTATAGTACAAGAGTCTAGTCAAATTAATGGAAGTTGCATTGGAGGAATTGACTTTAAGGGAAACAACCAGGGAATTGGCTGAGGATTTCTAACAAAAAATGATGATAACTGTATTGCTTTGCTCTTAAACCACCATCAAGATGTCCTTCTAAGAGACATCATTACTGTAATCATTACTTGTAAGAAAAATTACTTCAACATATTTATAGATACTGTTTCTTTAATTAATCACAGCACGTTTACCCTGTCAATACCATATCTTCATCTCTTTAGCATCATATCCAACATTTGAACTTAATCACTGTTTTAATTCAGATAGTAAAGATCTTTTCCTGTTACCAACGGTCACCTGAACACGTATGTAGTATCACACCGGCATGTTATTTTGTATCCTCCATGCTTGCCTGTAACACTCTGAGGGCTGACAGAATAATTTAGAGCAGGGTTCAGAAACCCTTTTGACTGAGAGAGCCATGAACGCCACTTATTTTAAAATGTAATTTCTTGAGAGCCATACAACAACCTGTGGACATTACGCATTATCCAATAAAAATTTGGTGTTGTCCTGGAGGATAGCTGTGATTGGCTCCAGCCACCCACAACCATGAACATGAGCGGTAGGAATGAATGGATTGTAATACATGAGAATGTTTTATATTTTTAACATTTTTTTTTATTAAAGATTTGTCTGTGAGCCAGATGCAGCCATCAAAAGAGCCACATCTGGCTCACGAGCCATAGGTTCCCAAACCCTGATTTAGAGGATGTTAAACACTCTTAAAGTTCTATGTGAATTTCATATTAGAAACTATCTACTCAACTCAAGTGATTTTTCTTTCTTATTGCTCTATTATGTAAATTTGGAAGGGTTGTGTTATATACAGTGTGTTCGTAAAGTCATGGTGCACTTTTGACCAGTCACAGGAAAGCAATAAAAGACGATAGGAATGTAAAATCTGCACCAAATAAAAGGAAAACCCTCCTACTTTCTGTAGGATGATGTGGCAGCATGTGTGCATGCACAGTTGATGACATAACACCGTGTATACAGCGGAGCAGCCCACGGCCATGCCAGTCGAGATGTGGACGGTACAGAGGAAAGTTCAGTATGTTCTGTGGCTCACTAAATTCAAATCCATGACCAAAGTGCAACGTGAATATCGGTGCGTTTATAACGAAGCGCCACCACATAGGAATAACATTACTCAGTGGGATAAGCAGTTGAAGGAAACCGGCAGTTTGGTGGAGAAACCCCGTTCTGGTAGGCCATCAGTCAGTGACGAGTCTGTAGAGGCTCTAAGGAATAGCTACCTAAGGAGCCCTAAAAAAATCTGTGTGTGAGCCCACATCGAACTGCACCAAATAGGTATGAAACTGGGAGAGTTTTCCTTTTATTTGGTGCAGATTTCACATTTCTATTGTCTTTTGTTGCTTTCCTGTGACGGGTCAAAAGTGCACCATGACTTTACGGACACACTGTATATTGTATTAAGTTATATTATACATATTCTATTGTTAATAGAGAGACTGTTCTATTGTTCAGACAGATGTAGATGCTAAAACTGGATTTTCTTATGGACATAAATATGAGGAAAACCTATTTACGTGTGTCTGGTATACTCAGCTTAGTTACTATTTTGGTGGTATTTCATGTTAGTTTTTGAATCAGCTACATTGCGTTTGAAATATTTTCAGAATGGGTGGTGTGCTTCCCTCAGAAACTTGAAGGGAGCAAAGGGGTGACCCAGGTTTAATTGTTTTATTTAGGAGAAAAGTTGCTGGCTATATTGAAGTGGATGAGTTCTGATCTCTCTGAGGGGTCTGAAATCGTGAAATATTTTTTCCTGTCCAAAACTTAATGAGTGTGTCCACCACAAATCTGTCCTTTGCCTTGCGGTTGTTAAAGCTTTTAAATGTAGATATTTCTTGCAAAGTTACGACTATAAGCTTGTATGAGTTGAGACTATGATTTGAAAAGAAGAGCAAAGGATGAGAATCAACCACACGCACATTGCACAGGAGTAAGGCTCACTAATGGATAGGCGAGAAGACGAGAGAAACTTCTAAGAAAACATAAAACTTTATTTATTAATTTTGTCCAGATCTAACCCAGTTTAAGATCCATAAAAATGATTAATAATAATGTCCACAACAGCCTCAACCTCACACATCTTAAGCAGAATAAACTCTAGTAAAATCTTTTTTCATTAGGCTGTTTTTTTTTGGGGGGGGGGACAAAGGGAACTGTGAAGATTTACTAGCAGACCCTTAGCTGCCTTTTTTATAAAAGACAGTGGATATTAGAATTAGTTCTGAATACCATTTTTTTTTTCTGAAGTTGGAAACAGGGAGGCAGTCAGACAGACTCCCGCATGCGCCCGACCGGGATCCACCTGGCATGCCCACCAGGGGGCGATGCTCTGCCCATCTGGGGTGACACTCTGTTGCTACCAAAGCCATTCTAGCACCTGAGGCAGAGGCCATGGAGCCATCCTCAGTGCCCAGGCCAACCCTGCTCCAATGGAGCCTTGGCTGCGGGAGGGGAAGAGAGAGACAGAGAGAAAGGAGAGGGGGAGGGGTGGAGAAGCAGATGGGCGCTTCTCCTGTGTGCCCTGGCTGGGAATCAAACCCGGGACTCCTGCACGCCAGGCCGACGCTCTACCACTGAGCCAACAAGCCAGGGACCCGAATACCATTTTTGTCATTCACTTTCTTGGTGACCTTGGATGAGTCGCTTAAGACTCAGTCTCCAACTCACAGACTTGGGAGAATAATAATACCCGGGTTATAGGTTGGCCTGTGAGTGTAGCGATGGAATGTGTGTCCACAGCCTGGGCTCACTGTCTTGCAGAGGGCAAGGCTAGAACTAAGTGGGAGCAGGTGGCTGGACAAAGCACGGATTCTTGACCCCGGCTTCAAGGTTTGATCGACCTGGATGAGATGCAGGTGAATGGAACAGCTGAGGGCGTGCTTCCTGCTGCTTCTGAGGGTGACAGAGCCCTCCGTGGGCCGCTAGCAGGAGAGATTCCTTCGGCAAATCCTGGTCCTAGAGCAAACTCCGTCCTGTTGGAACTTCATTCTCAGACACAGACTCTGGAGTCATTTCTAGACGTTGTCTTGTATCCGCAGTTCTACCTTTTTCCATATAACAGTTTGTTTCAGGTAGTCGTCTTTTTCGGAATGTTTAGAACGCTTAACAACTTTGCTGTCCAAAATTTCAATTAATATCTTATGGTATTCCCTACAGACTTAATGGAAAACAAGCTTAAAAACATTACATTTTCAAGATATAAGTTGGTTCCGTTTTTAACTTTTTATTTAAGACTTAGCTAGACATAAATATTACATATTTATTTAAAGTTTTAATTTAAAAAAATTGTAAAATGGCCTGACCAGGCAGTGGCGCAGTGGATAGAGGATTGGCCTGGGATGCAGAGGACCCAGGTTTGAAACCCCAAAGTTCCCACCTTGATTGTGGGCTCATCTGGCTTGAGTGTGGGGTCAGAGACATGACTCCGTGGTCGCTGGCTTGAGCCCAAAGGTCGCTGGCTTGAGCAAAGGGTAACTCGCTCTCCCCGGTCAAGGCACATATGAGAAGCAATCAATGAACAACTAAGGAACTGCAACAAAGAATTGATGCTTCTCATCTCTCTCCCTTCCCGTTTGTCTGTCCCCACCCCACCACCCACTAAAAAAAAAAAAAAAAAAAAAAAATTATAAATAGGCGATTATTAAAGTATGACTCTGGGACCCGGTTTACAAAATAACTTTGAATCTTATGAAATGACCACTTTTTCCATCTTCTTTCCAATTGTTAACTTCAAGAACTGGTTTTAGCTCCTGTGTTAGTCTGTCACTAATGTCTATTAGCATAACATAGAAATCCTCTGTATATAATTTTTAAATTCCAAGTTTACTTTTTCCGTTTTATTGACTGAATTGGGGGGGGGGGTGTCACTGGATCACACCATGATTCAGGCTCCGGGGACACAGAGTTATAACACATCATCTGTACACTGTGTGCTGTGTTTACGCCTCTGTCCATTACTTCACCACTAGCAAGGAGGCATACTTTGATGGTTCGTATTCTGCTGCCTTCCACACGCCTAGTTCTCAACATTGGCACAGCCAGGATTATTCTCAGAATGACAGGCAGCAGCACCGCCACTGTGCCCAGGGGCCAGACCTCCCTCCTGCCGGAGCCTGGCTCAAGCTCCTTGTTCTCGGCAACCACAAATTCTGTTCCGAAGTCTGGGCTCAATGCATTCGAGGTGATATGCACATGAGGGAGAAAGAGTGAGTATCGTGGACCTCAGCTATTATCGTGGCTTTACCTCCCACTATGATTTATGAAGTGGGGGATTCCTCAAACACAGTCCAAGAGTTCAGATACTAGGGAGTCAAAAAAACCCAAAAACAAAGGGCCCAGTGACCTCCAAAGTGATGAACAGAAACATTCATCAAGTATTCAGATGTCATTAGAAAAATAGTGGTTTAGAAAATCGCTTTAGAAAAAATTATCAAGGAAAGTAAGTATTTTGCATGCAGACCTTACTTGAACACAGACAAAACTTTTGACATTAAATTCAATATTTCTTCAATTACCAGAATGCTTAGTCTTAATATTTAGACACATTTGGATATTTGATTACATTTAGACAAAAATCTCTAAATTACTTACACAAATGTTAATACTTAATTATGTTCTCTTAAATATATCTTACATGATGTAAATAACTTTCTTATATGCAAATATTCATTTTCAAGTTTTAGCATACTATACCAATGACATTATTAAATTGTTAGTGGATCATATGATATAAAATGTCATGAACTTGGAAACTATGAGTGTAGTTCTGAATAACTTTCCTATCAATCCTAAAAAATAATACATTGCATTGAATGATCTTGTTATTGGCAGGTAACCAATAGAATCCGATATATAATTTCTTTCTAGAGTAACTGTATTTCTGTACATTTACAATTTGATTATATTCTAGAAAGTGTATTGAATAAGTAAGAAAGCAATCAATGAACAACTAAGACACCAGAATGAAGAATTAATGCTTCTTATTTCTCTCTCTGTCTTTCTGTACCTGTCTCTCTCTCTCTCGATTAAAAAAAAATAAGAAAAAGTGTATTGAATTGTATTTCTATACCACCAAGCTTCAGAAGAATATATTATTTCAGGGTTTTTTTTTCCAGCAATAGTATAATTTTAATAATTATGATTTAAGATAAAGTATGAATATTTATTTTGAGGAGTGTACTTGCATGGTTTTAGAAATAGAGACATGTACAGGTTAGTTTTATTTTAAAGTTTTTGTATAACTAAAAATTGAGGGTATTGAACCTAGACATCAGAAATATCACTAGTATCTAGATTGCAAAAGAGTTTGTCAACAATGCCGTATATATATATTTTTTTTCAAAATGTTCTGATACTTTTTTTTACTCTGATAAATATGATTGAAAGAAAGAAAATGTGTGCGCTAGACTATCCCTGTACTGTTTCATAATGAAGTATAAAAGCTGTCTTGCTAAGTCCGATCAACCCCAGCTTGTGAGGAGTAAGTCACCCCTGTCCGACACCGTTAAAGTAGGGATGCTTTGTCATTCCGCAATAGACAACTGAAGCACATGAAACAAGGCTTCTCCTGATGAAATTTTGCATGTGCTCATTTGGGGACATTGTCTCGCCTGGACTGGTTTAGTGGAGGAGCAGAAATATCTTTCTCTGCAGGGTTCTGTTAGTATGCCCACTAATGGGTTTTGTATCGAACACATAACGTTTTATTGCTCCTTGGAGACCTGTTTGGAAATGAGAAGTCCCGAAGGGGTTCCACACTTGTGTGTGTGCGTGTTTTTTTTTTTAAAGCATGCCGCTATAAATAGCAGGGGAGTGTAAACCAACAGTGTGATGAGACTCTTAAGTCAATTTCAAACAATTCCTAAGTAATTTCCCACAGAGATGCAACTGAAATACAGGTTTTCAGAGATGTTAAACTGATTACAGATTCCTCATATTCTTCAAGGAATAAACAGAAAATAGATCTCAAGAAATTGAGAGTTACTGCATGGATTAAATGTACTTATTGACTTAAATGGGTTGAAAGTTATTTTTTATGTCAGAAAGAAATACACATTTTTTTTTTGGACTTGAAAGACATAGACTCATGTTTTGCGCAATATGAAAAAATATAGGAGTTATTATACATTTTATTGCATATTTTTAAAAGCCGTGGAACTCTGCTTTGGTTCACGTTGCCTTGAATGAAATGCAGCAAAGGAAAGAGTGTGGACTGAGCAACGCTCAGAAAACGCCGGAGCTTGTTTCCAAGACCATCGCGGGCGACGTTCTCACATCATCGGTGGGCCACGTGTTTTATTATATGAGGCCATGGTGTGGTGCTTCCATCTCACAAAGTAACTTATGCTCTAACCAATTCCTAAAACTCACTATTATCTTCCTTTGGGAAGGGGTGGGGTGGGGTGGGGGAAATAATTTCTAATTTTGAAACACTTGCTTCTACAATCAATGGAATTTAGGTAACGCTACAGAGACCAGGGGGATTGTTTAAATCATCTCCGGCCTTCTGCCGTCCTTCCCCCAAAGAATTGCTCTGCTAGCCTCAGGAATGCTGAAATAGAACGCATGCAAGACCAGCTACTCCAATCTGAGATGCTGTTACGATGTAGGCATGGGATATTTTGAGGGGTTTGCATTGATCAAAGGGAAAATGCCTGGTTTCGGGAAAGGGCTAAAGTCTTATCGAAATGGAAGAGTACCATTAGTAAATTTAAGAGAAACCGTGAAGGAGTAAGGGGAAGGTCCCTTAGATGGAAAGAGACAAAACAGCGAAAGCCAGCGTCACTGTGGATTTGCTTGAATAAGATAAACCTCACCAGTGAAGGTAGCCAAAGCACAGAATGTCAAAATCACAAGCTCAATTGTCCACTCCTATTGCCCTAACAGTAATACTTCCTTATGGAGATAACGATGTTATCATGAACAACTCTACATGTAAATAAAACATAACTATCTTAGTGTCTAACTAGTTCTACTTGCAGAAGTGTCTGTGGAGAGGTTGAAGACAAGTGCGTGCCACAGACAGAGGATAAGGTCACCAAAGAGAATATGATATGTATAAAAGGATTAACTTGAGGTATTGGATACTTCTGTGGTGTGTATTCTTCTAAATAGTGGACTAAATTCAGTAATAAGTACTGAAGTACGTATCCAGGTAGCTATGCTAAATTGCATGTTCTTACACTATCACTGACGTTGGGGAGGAAACACCATATTCAATTTAGGAGAGAGAAAAAAAAGGTTCCTCTCCGAATGTCCTGTGCAGAGATGTAGGATGTATAGTCACCTAAGCACCCTGCTCTTAACCTGACCCCCCAAACCAGGGCTTTCCCACCAGTGATTTGGAGGAACAGAAGAAGGAGTCAATATTGTATCTTAAAGAGCAGTGACTTTATAGCAGCATGTCTTCATGGTTCTACGGCATTGAACTTGTGAGATTTTTCCATTCCAATGCAGGAGCATAAAAGTATCTATATATATTTATACAGTTGCTTAAAAAATACAATGAAAGAATTCTTGGGGACAGTATTGTTTCCCAGTCTCTCTGAAGCCCCAGAGAACAGTTGCCAGAAAACTAGAAATCCAAACAAAATAGCCATGGAAAGCATTTATAACTAACCTAAGTAGCAAGGTATCCCGTAAAGCCCCAAATATAAGCAGGTAGGGATAGATAGACTTCCAGACACCACCAAACTATCTAATACTGTTGTGTCTAATGGAGGAAGGAAGCAACGTAATCTGGTGCTCAGCCTGAGGAAAGGTGTCAGGCTCAGCCTGACAGCAGACAGGTGTCCCCTGGAGAGCCTAGGAGGCCCATCGGAGAATTGGAGCTGAACCAAGGAGTTTCTCCTCCATAAAAGAAGAAGAAAAACAGCAAGAAATGGGAGGATGTGGCTGTGTAATCAATGGTCTGGTTTTGGTCAGGTCCAAAGACTTCATAAAAAAAACAAAAACAAAAACAAAAACAGAACCCGGGAAGTAGAATCGCGCTGCTTGTAGCCGTGATTCATCTGCTGCGATAACCAATACTGTGTGTCACTTAACTGCACACTGGATGCTTTTCGAAACTGAGATGGCATGCACTTTACAAAGGAAAAGGATACTTGTATTTCTTTCTTAAAGGATACTTGTATTTCTTTCTTTCTTTCCTTTCTTTTGTATAACTGGTTCAATTAAAGGCACTCAGTTTGGAAAAGATAACATTTCACAATTGAGGAAACAGGTTAGAAAAATCTTCAGTTCATCCATTTTAGGCGTGGCCAACAGATTTTGCCCCCAGGCCAGATTAGAAAGAACACTTTTTTCACGGGCCGGAGGAAATATTAAAATTAAAAAATGTTCAATACCAGAACGATTCGTTTAAGTAAGCAAAATTTTATTATATAATTTGTTTATGAATAAATGTGAGTGAAAAAAATTTAATATACAATATTATTTTAATAAAAATATATCTTAATAAAAATATAATTACATACCATATAAATATCCAAACTGTATCTCAATCGAATCAATATTTAATTAATAGAATGAGCTTGAGGGGGTTACCGCACAAATAAAACAATTATTTCGTTTTACAAACAGCCTGGACACGTTTTCAGTTATCAGCTGCAGCTATTGTCTATGTGCTACAATGCCACTTGATTCAGCACACTTGACCACAAAAATGACGAATTGTTTGACCTCGGGTGCGCACTGGCAAACTCCGCCTAAAAGAATGTGGGTTTCACGTCGCCGCTAAACGTCAAACAGTTCGTTTGGAAGTACAGACGAGTACAAAAGTTGTAAATCTTTATAATGGATTTTTTTAAAAAAAATAAATATGCTGGCCATGCCTGGTCTAGGTCGTAGGACTACTGAAGTCTTTTTGGCCATCATTTGTCTTAAAATGTTCCCGTTTTCCTCTCTCGTGGCTCTTTCTGTTCCCCAGCTGCCTATGGGGAAGAAATATGCGGGAGGAAAAAACAAAAATTCATCAGACTTAAAAATTAATCCTAAATCTGTCCTTCGTGCCTAATTTCAAACTAGGAGATGATTTGTTCTCTTATCTGGAAAGAGAAGAGAAAATTACTTCTGGAATACGGCCAGGCATCTGTTTGTAAGGGCATCACCGCGCACGGTGATTTCTGTGACAGGACAGTTTTGCAAATCATTCCCGTAGATGTTGGGTCCAGCTTTTAGGGCCATTTAAAGCCCAGGATGTCTTCCTCATTTGCATGTGCCGTCAACCAACTGGTCCGGGGTGTCATTGGGGCCAGAGCTTCCCCTCCAGTTAACGGCACAGCGGGGAGATGGGGTTTTATTTCCAGTGACTATGTAACCCAAGAGCTGAACTAATTACACCGTGATGTGAAATAAATCTTTGATGCACCGCCTTGAAGAATTAATACAGTATGGAGAAAAACCCCTTTGCTCTGCGGAGAGGCGGCTTCATTTTCCCCTTGCATCTCTGACGTGTGCCATGCCCTAAGCTGGCTGACAGTTAGAGAGCCAGCAGAGGTGACATTCACAGCAGGCACTTCCACAGCCAGTCACCAAGGTGCTGAAATGGCGACAGAGAATGTGCACGAGAAGTTTAATTCAGTCTCCCAGGCGACCTTGATCATCTGATTGGGCGATACTGCGGATAGTGTTTTCAAGTATATTTATGAATGCCTCAAGCAGGACATGGGGAAAAAAGATATATCCTTCAAACAGCTACCCCAAAGATTTCTTAGATTAGGAAAGAAAATGAAAAAGACCCAGTCTGGCTCATTAATAATTCAACAGCTTTCTTGGTTTTAAAATCCCCTCCAGTCAAAAATCTCAACTTTCCTTTTTTCAGAAAATCCAGAACAAGCACAGGCGCTGAGGCAGTGGTGAACTGTCTATAAAGGCGGTTTCTTTTATTCGTGCCGAAGCTGTGCTCCTACCGCAGGCCCCTAAACTTGTAAAACGAATAAAACCTTATATTAAAGGCGTCTCACAATATCACTGATTTCATTATATTGAAAATCATGAGTACATCTCTTTTTTTTTTTTATACTCCGAGTCTCTGAACGCAGGCATTATCTTTATTTTTAATACATGTATAATATAGTATATGTGAGTATTTGAATAGTCAACATGTTCTTAAAGAAAATATAACGAAGTTCTTTCAAGCAACAGCTATTCATTGAGCACTTACTATGTGCCAGGAACTGTGTTATGCACTCAGGATTCTTCAGTGAACGGAAAACATTCTCTGCCTAGAAGTAGCTTGCTATCTAGGGGTATTTCATAGACAAATACATAAGCAACTATTGTAGCAACTAAGTGTCATTTTATGGACAGATACATGGTGTCAGGTGAGCTCGGTAGAAATTTAACTCAATCTAGAGGAGGGAACACAGACCTCACAGAAGTTCTACAAAATAATTAGAGTCAGAGCCAGCAATAGTGTGTGGTTTTAGGCTTGGGGACAGGGTAGGTTTATCATGGAATAGACTTCTCAGAAAAAAGAATATATATATGTGTGTGTGTGTATATATATATATATATATATATATACACACACACACATATATACACACACATATGTATATATGTGTGTTTGTATATATAATATATATGTGTGTGTGTGTGTGTATATATATATATATATTTAAGAATGCTGAAGTGATGAGATTATTTTGCATGTGAGGACCTTCCTAGCATTTAATAATACATCATGTTACTGATGTGTAAATACCCATGACTAAAAAGATACATAGTGCATTACCAAAGTTTCGTAATTAAGCAAGGACGTCGTTCAATAAGGGAAAGGGGCGAAGGAGGTGGCTTTGAACCTGAAGCAGCGAGGGAGGACTCTACATCTCCCTCGGAGAAATTCGCCTACAGTTGCTGGTAGTTCTCACCTCGTCTGGTGCTGTGATAGTTTGTGTGACTTCTCCCCTTTCACATCGCAAACCTTCGGGGGCCGGGCAGGGTACAGCCCAAACCCACTTCTCTTTTCCTGTTCTGCCTGTCCAGCCCGGGGTATTATATGCAGCCCAGAGCAGCTGATTGCATAGTAGATATTTCATTCTTTTTAAAGGAAAGAAAACTTACTTTGAAATATATTTGCAGAGGAAACTGCTATTTTTTGCTTTAATTTCCAAAGCGTTCCAGTAATGATATTTCTGAGCTACTCTTAACGATCTCTTTTCTACTTTTCAATAACAAGTTCTACCTAATTCCGGAAGAGGAAACATCCCTCAAAAGCGCGCCAGCCATGACCATTTCTAATTCACAGTTCTGCTCCACACTGGGTGTTATCATCTCGTGTACAGACACTCCGTTCAGTGTGGCCCTTGGGCAAGTCCAGGCTAAGTGCGATGGTGGATTCCGATTTGTTTTCTGGTCCAAGTGCTCTCTATCTGTGTTTATTTTAGGCCATAAAGCTTATATCCAAAAGGAAGTCATCTAAATCTTTGGAAATGCTCTCTTGATCTGTCAGGCCCAGGTATACGCACAAATGAAAAACCACCAATAATCACATCTATCAGAAAGTAATACCTGAACTGACAGTTCCGTAAAACTTGGCATTTAAATGACCTCCTAATGGGTATCTTGCTGAAGCCATATATTTCTAAATCAGTCTACACTCTTAAACAACCTGTATAGGGGATATGTTTTTATTTTCCTTGTAAATATTTGATTATGCAAAATAAAAGCCCCAGTTCCTTCAAATATAAGGTATATGGCCTTTTTAGGACATTTTAATCTGTTTTTGAAATATATTATATTTGCATACTTAAGTAGAATTTTCAAATCGAATAGCTTTCGGGGGAGGGGCAATGCCCTACAAAAGCTTGTGAGAAGAAGAACGATTCTAGCTACATCACGGAGGTGGGTGGTTTGTAGAGGAGGTTTTTGAGTGCTTTCCTTTTCCATTACTTGACACCACCACTAAGTACAATTCGAAGTCACCTGGAGCTTTGGACATGTCACTGAGATGACAAAAACTTAAATAAAAGATAGAGAGCTAATGGTCGACTTTGATAGAAAACAGACTCTCAGGGAATGCCCAGGGGATGAGAAAGATTCAGCCAAATTTCTCACACTGCCACCTGCAGCCTCGTAGGATAAACAGTGATGCCGGGGATGATAGCACAGAGTACCCAGAGTCGGGCCTGGGACACCCGTTGCTCTGCCAAGCGCTGTCCACACCGAGAACATTTCAGTTTCAGGCAACTCCAGAACCCAACTGGCTTAAGGACCTTGTCTTAGGAACACGCACAGCAGGGACCTGAAACCCTTCTGTCATGTTGCCCAGGATATTGCATTCAATGAGGTGTTGTTTACCTTTTCTTCTGGCCTGAAAGGTCTGGGAGGCAGAGACTATTTCATCCAGGTTTTTTCTCTGCAGCGCCTGGCATTGTGCTAGACAGCAAAAGCACCGGGAACACCGAATGCATGCGTGCAGGAATGAGAGGGAAAAAAATGAAAATATTTAGAGAAATTGAAACCCAAGAAAATTCGGTGGACCACACTATTCTCATCTTCCAAAAACAGAAGTGTTTTATTTCTCTTTTATTCACCTGGGAGTGTAATGTCATGATTTTATTTCCATCTTATTGTGAAACTCCCTCCCCTCTGTTTCCTTTTTCTTTTTTCTTTTTCTTAGCACTAAAAACTTTTACTACAGGATATGGTGCTTTTTAAATTTTTAATTTAACGTTTTGCCCCTCCAGGTCATATGATATCATCCGTTGATTTTAATTCTAGATTAGTGGTTCTCAGGGCTATAAGCAATTCAACCTCACATTATATATATATATATATATATATATATATATATATATATATATACACACATATATATATATATATATATATATATATATATATATATATATATCTTTGCTAATGTTCTCAATCTAAGATATGGCCTCACACTTGGCTCTTGGATAGTTAGAAATACAACAGAGGAACTGAATGGCTAAGGGGGAAATTAATAGTTCTTTCATTGTTACTTTTTGCAACAGAGTTGATATTTATAAATACCTGTATGTGGCCCAGTAAGTAAATACATAAAATATATTTTTTTTTTAGCATAACAAGGCAATGCATATCTGTTATGGAAAATGCTGAGAGGTAAAAAAGAAAGAAGAAAAAAAAATGCACTGAGATTCTCATGGGAAAAAAGATACCCACTGGCCCATAGGGTAACTTGCCTTTTGCTCTTATCCACCACATAAAATATGAACACAGTTCAAGTCGAATGCATTTCTCTACACTACAGAGCAAGTATTTTCTCGTATTCATTCATTCTTCAACAAAGATTTTCTAACACCTACTACGCACTAGAAACTCTCCCGGGCACTTAAGATACATCAGAGATATAATGAAAAATGTTGTTGCTCACATGCAGCTAAACTTTTGGGTCCTACACCAATCATTAAGAATAGTTGAGAGCAGACAATTAAATGCTATGCGTACTGCATGATTCTGCTAAAATATTTTGTATTACTGGCAGAATTGCTATCTTTCAAATGTTCTGTAAGTTATATAATTGACCTAATGCCTGGGATACATTTGTAGCTTATTAGGTTTTAGAGTATTATGTAATATGAATCTGGTAGAAATCATAGTGTTCCTTTTCTCCTAAGAAGAAAACATTTATTACTTTTTAATATCACCTTGCTTATTGCTTTTTGATGCATTTGTTTTAGGGGGGAAAAGGAGAGTCTTTTATAGTCATTATTCACAGGGACAGATGAGTTTGGAAGAAGGTTTTTATTGCCCACTTGAACTTAATGGATTCTAGCACACAGAGTGAAATAGAGTTTACACTGTATCATTTACATTGGCATTAAGTTGGTAAGACTCACAGGACTCTAGTCTAATGGCTTTACTTGCCAATATGAAATATGATCTTTGGATTATGTCCGGCCTGTTACAGATCGTGCCTGGATAAAAATTCAGCTTTTCAAACTCATAAAATCTCACGATCTGGACATTAATGTCTCATGTCAAACTGATAATGAGGGCTATGAAGTGCCTCCTGGAAAATTCTTCGTTATCACTTGGACCTGGTAAATGTTGGGTCAGATTGCCTACTGATCCAAGTTATTTCAGTTGTTCCCTGATGCACAATCCAATTTTGCTAAAATTTGAGTCACATGACTGCATGGTCGTCAACTAAATTTATATGTGACTCCCCCAAATGTAAACGTCTTTTACCAATACTGAAATGATTTTACAATGCTACCATAATTATTAATAGCAGCCTATAAACACATCATTTCAGAGTAATTATGTTAAAAAAAAGTTTTTCTAATAAAAAAATCAGAGAATCATCAAATTATAGAATATTGGGGGGGGGAGATCTTTCAAATCACCTCAAGTTCATGAAGCGATAGATAGTTGTAAAGCAGTTAAATTTATCATCATAAGCTTATTTCACAAATTGGTTTGAACACATTGGAAAGGAGATCCTAACACTGCCGCTTTTATATTCGACCCTTATTTTATGGTTTTTGCTACATATCGGCTATTAGAGAAATAAATGATTTCTAGAGAAAATTCTATACGTAGCTCAAGAGGACTCTCTTAAAAAATGTTGCTCATTAGGTTATGTGGGGAACGATAATTATAAGTTTTTAATGAATCAAAGAGGCTACATGAGATATGAGACCGAATTAAAGAAGGCACACATTTCAAATGAAGAGATTTTTAACAAAAGGCTAAATAAAACCTTGCACATTAAGTAAAAAAAAAAAATCAAAATTCAATAAAATCTAGGCATGGAGCAGTCACTGTGAAGATGAAGATAAATTAGATTTGCTCCCTTTCTGAGCTCAGGCTAGAAGGAGGAAAAGGATGGGAAGAGATAATTAAAGTGCAGTGTTAGAATTCTGTTATGTGATGGCAGACTGGCTGGTTCTCCTGAGCTCACATACAAATGATAACTAAGGTATAGTGTTCTTAAAAATAAGTTCTTGATGCTGAGGACAACAAAGGGGAAGAACCATGGGATGAAATATATTGACACAATTTGGGGGAAGACAATGAAAAACAATAGGGTTCCAAAACAGAGACAATTCACATGTTACCATTATGGAAATAATACCCATCAGATGTACATACTTGTATATATTCATTGCTCATGTTGTTAATTGGTTCAATAAATCTGGCAATGCAAAAAAAAAAAAAACCCAAAAAACACTTATGGTTCCAAATATCCAAACTTCGCAATTCTCTTTTTAGCATTCCTGGAGATCCCTTTGTTTTCTGATTTGAAATGATGGTTTCTTAGGTCTTATCTAAACATAAAGACTGTAGAAATATGAATCTGAAAAAGCAAAGCAATGTCAGGAACGAAGGTAAATAAATACCGTCATTATTACTCTGGAGACATAAAAGTATGTTGCATCTATGAAATAAGAATTAGATACCTTTGGGGAATAGTAAAATGTAATGAAAGCTCTCGTAAATCATAATATATAAATATATATATTGATATATGTATATAATCATTGACAATGTAGGAGAAAAGTCAGTCTGGAAGAAAGAGTTAAAGACATTTTTCAGAAAGTTGAAATAAACCAAAGGATATGAAAATGTGATACAAAAAAAAAAAAAAAAGGCATCAATCCCCAAATAATGACCAAATAGACACTGGAAAAAATGTGAAATAGTACAAACAGCTTAGAAAATGCTTGGTTAGTTTCTGTTAAAGCAGAATCTAAATATATCTTCTTTCTCAGAAATTTCACTCCTAGAGATGGGACAGCACTGAAATATGGTGGGACTCAGACAAGAGTATGTATGGGAGCATTTGTGTAATAGTCAAAAGTTCATCCACTTCAGAGGAGAAAACGAGCTGAGATGTATCCATCTTATTAAACGTCATCCTGCAAAGGAAAGATCGATCGGGATCTGTGGTTACTGGTGGGGGGCGGATAACAAAACCATAACGCTGAGTGACAGCAGACACAGACAAAAGATCACATAAACGGTCATTTCATTTTATATTTTAAATAAGCAAAAAAACTAACACTCAGCGTTCGACGTTAAGATACGGTGACCAGAAAGCGACACAGAGGCGCTCTTGCAGTGCCGATAACATGTTTTCCCTTTCTTTGGATAGAACGGACATGGGTATGTCCGTGATGTGATAACCAGACTCTGATGACTCGCCTAACTGCAGTCTCTGCGTGTGGAATTCCAGTCGAGTGGTCATCAGACATCCAGTCAGTTATGCGCAGAGGGATGAACCATGCTTTGAGACAGAATAATAAATAACTGGCAAGAAGAATGTTTGCACAAAGGACAAGTGAGTGTCCCCGGAGGTTGTCCCTGGAGGACAGGAGAGGACCGGATGAGTTACCACACGGAGGGAGTCATTTTCAAAGAGATAATCCCTGTCTCCATCCGGGGCCTCCGTAGCCAAATTCTGACTAGAAAACAGACGGTTTGCAGAAAGACCTCGCTGCGTCTGCACTGGGAGTTTTTTCCAGAAAAACATGATTCAAGGATGTGATATCTTTTCTTTATGATCTTTTTTATTTTTACTTTTTGGGGGCCTGTAGAGAAAAACAAAACAGAGACTTGGGCTTGCACCCTCTTCCACAGTTTATCATCCCCAGCCTGAAATGTAATTGAGTCTAATCAGAGCTAGTGTTCTTCACTCTATTAGCCCTACGACAGGTCACCAGTCTGTGGAGTGAAGTACAGAGCGCCTCAGCTCTATTTCTCACCAGCCTAATGAGGTGAGCGAGGGACTCCGAGAGGGACCGGCCCACTGACTTCTTGGCCAGCAGCCAAGTTCGAACTCCTCATTAGAGCGTCTCGCTCAGTCTTTTCCAAAGCGGAGCGATCCAAATGTTTAGTAATCTAGACATGATTGCTCAGAACCAATGTTTCTCTTATTTCCTGTCTTCCTGGTGGATTCCTATTATTACAAGGCACCTATATTTGTATTTCGTAAAAAAAACAAAACAAAACAAAAAAACATTTCCTTCCAGGTGAATTTACAACACAATGTTTATACCAGCAAGATAATGACACAAAAGCATTCTTTTCACTGAGCACTTCTGAATTTTTGGGTGTTAGAAAGGAAATCCGGCGATGAAGTAAAAAACTGAAGAGATGCAATGCTTACCACCCTTACTCAACGGGTCGTGTTTAGCTGCTTTATTCCGTCCGTGGTGGTGCGGCTCCCGTAAGCCTAACCAGTGAGACTTAGAGCCATAGGAAGGATTGTTTTAATGAACATTCCTCGTGGAGCTGATGCGCTACCTCAAGACTGTTACCATTTGTGATTTAAGTCTACTAACCGGAAACTCTTTCAAATTCGTGGTTGAATAATAGCAACATTATTTTCACTCCACTTCTCATTTTTCTGATAGAAGAGTTCCCTTTTCCCAGTTCGCACCCCCCCCCCCCCCCCCGACACGTGCCGTGCACAGAAGGGAGGCGTTGATGCTTGCACGTAGGACTGGATGTCTGCTTGTCACTGGCCCGGCTCCTCCAGACCTACGTCCTTGTTACATCAAAGAATGGACGTCACTGCCTTTCTCGAACAATGCAGGTTTCACTGTGGTTAGGAACCCGTTCTTTCCCAAGATTCGCTGGCCCTGCGGTAACTTCTCCTGGAAGTTTTAATGAGGTCTGACCTTCTCTTTTATTTTCTGCACTAAACTATTTTGCGCTGCTGCCAGAGACAGTTTAATAACAGGTGCGGTTCACCCCTCGGCCGACTGTATTTCAGCGGAGGTTGAAGTGATCTCTGTATGTCAGGTTGTTAAATCTGTAAAAAGCCGTGTGATCTTTCCAAGTGAAAAGTCAGTACATCAAGGCAATATAGTTCTCCTCTTTCTTTTTACAGACTTCTTTATGCCTTTGTCCTGGACAACTCTGATGAAACACCAGAAATGACTGTTCTCTTCGCTCGCCCCACCCCCGCTCCCCCCACCCCCCATCCCCCGCTCCCACTCATGAAATGGCCATCAAATATGCAGATACAGAAATTGCCAAAAATAAAAGATTCTTCTCTTAAGCTTTGCAACCTTTCCAAGAAACTTCATAATTTAGTGCCTCCGTATGGACCCCTGGGGGATGGTTAAACTGTTGAGTTCGGTGCTTTAAAATATATCCACAGTTGGCAATAATCTTGCCATCTCACTCTAATTTGTTTCTTCAACATCCACCACAAGGCAAAGAACTTTTACTAAATGTTAACAGATATATACATTTTATCTAAATCCTTTTCACAAATCAAAACGTTTCGGACTTCCCACCTCTTTCAGAAATCTACTTAGTGTAACTTAGCCCTTCAAGAAAGTATGTCCTTAGTTGGTTATGTTTTCTATTTAAATTCATAATGCTATTTTGCTAACTTATTTGATATTTATTAAAAATGCACTGTGCGTCTACTATGTAATCAGTTAAGTAATTGAAAAAAGGAACTCTAAAATTACCTTGGAATGATAACAGTTTCTGAATGTTAAATTGTTTTTCTATTTTCTAATTGTACTATTCCTGGAATGTATATAATATATATTTGATAAGGACTCTCATCCCTAAAAGCAGTTCTATGAATATCAGTTGATTGTCTGACTTCTAAGCTTTTATTCTGTGCTTCAGAATAGCTTAAAACCCTCCCTATTTTTGAAAGTTACACTTGGTTTTTAGACTTTGTATCTCCTTTCCATGTCACAGGTTAGTTCTTTAAAATCTTATAACTGAATGAATGCAGAAATCCCCTAACATACCTTCCTAGTTTCATTCTTTGAACCGTGGGGCAATACACAACATTACGCTTGGTTGACCAGATGCTTTATTCTGACGGCTTCCTCCCTCACCCACAGAACTAGACTCTGGGGAATCATGCTTCCGTTTAGTGGCCCTTCCCATGATTGGTCCAGGAGTGGACACATGACATCTGATTGGCCCATCAGATTTTCTTTTCCTAGAACATTGAATGTTAAATGTAGAGAATTGGTACCTAAATCATTTGAATGACCGTATATTAGAAAACTATATCCATTAACTTTCATGGCTGAGTTCTTCACAAATGTCCAAATTTCTATACTTCCCCAAGGCTTAGTTTCTCAGACCATCCTTGGGTTATATAAGATTCCCCAATACATGGTCGGTGAGTCTTTTTTGCTTGACGGAAGAGGAGTTGACTTCTGTTAGATAAAAAAATTAAAATAAATAAAAATTGAAACCCTTGACTCAAATGTATTCCCTACTCTTATCATCAGAGTGATCTATTGGAGGTAGTATTTTGCAACCAAAACCGCACTTCAGATATGATTGGGTAACTTTTCTTCACAAGACATATTTCTTGAGTCTATCCTCAGAGAGTCTGATTTAGTAGGTGAGAAGTAAGACACCATTATTCTAAACTGCCCCTGAGGTTACTAACCACAACCTACAATGTAATTCTGAGTCACTTGCTGCTTGTGGCTGATTTCAGTAATGGCCTCAAATCTCTGCAGCCCCTGCCTTCCCACCCACCCACCCACAGCCGTATTTTACCTGTCACTGGGACTTGTTTGGGCCAACAGATGACAGTGTGCCAATATGCATCCAGCATATGCAACGACACCAATTTAAGTTCTTTAACATGACATGAAGACTACTCATTATTTGACTTCTGATTTTTTTTTTAACTTTGTTGCCCACCATTGCTGCATGCTTCATTGTTTTTCTAGCAATATCAGATTGTTTCTAATATAGAATGAGATTTATACCCGATGCTGTTTTCCTTAAACTAACTTTCCTTCCAACATGAAAGAGGCGGAATGTGACACATTCACCAGACTCCTTGTTATTTCATCCAGAATGCCTACCTTGAAAAATGAAATTAGATCAGGTGCCCTCGTCCGTTCTCACATTTCACATTGGTTTGTTTCCTTTTTTAACACTGAATAATTATTTTTAGGGGTAGGAATCTTTCATTTGATTTTTAGATCCTTAAGGACGTGGGCCGTATTTATTCATCTTTGCACTTGGGCACAAAGTGAATTATCATCAATATTTGTTAAATGAAAATGTGACGGCAGTTGGTCATCTGGTACTCTAAGGTGTGACGATTTAGGGGAACGTGAAGGAGTGTATTTACTCTTACGGAGCCGGGAAGTATTGTGGAAATTCTGCATGGATACCACGTGGAGAGGGAAGAGGCAGGCAGTTCTCCGTGTGTTACAGGCGGCCCCGCTTAGCTGCTGTTCTGTCTGCAGGTTCCACAGGGACACACCCCATTACTTCCCATAGCTGGCCGACTGGCGGCCCCGCAGCTCAGGGCATCTCGCGGGTCAAGGCACTGCGGTGAGGTATGCTAGGTCAGTATACCAAGAGGCTGGCCAGGGCAGCGACACTGAGCACCTCACTGTTGGACTCAAGTCCGGAGGGGGGGGAGTTAGCTTCTGCTACTTGAGTCCCAGGAACCTCCATCCAGGGGCCTTTGACGAGGTCATTGATCATCTGCCAAAGCATCGGGTAAGTTACCTTGGATCTGGAAAGGATGGAGAAAAGACATATGATTTTATATGATAAAGACACATAAATAGAATTTCATATCATTTTACTTATATATGAATACTAGGTAAATTCTCTGTTATAATTCAGTACCTGAAGGTCACCTATAGTAACAATCTAACTCCATGTATTTGCCAAATTACAACTGAGACTATGAATTCTGTTTACATATGTCACTTTCGATGTTCAATTGATGTATTTATAATCTTAGGGTTTTTTTTTAACTTTTTTTTTTTAATTAGAACAGACTGACGGGTGGCCAGAGGAGAGGGGAGTTGGGGGACTGGGTGGAAAAGGGGCAGGGATTGTGAGGTACAGATGGGCAGTGACAGAGCATTCATGGGGATGTGAAGTACAGTAGAGGGAACAGAGTCAGTAATATTGTATTAACTAAATAAGTATAATTCTAGGTCTTTAAAACAAAAGCTCACTAATTCTAACAATGATTTAAAGTAAGTCTGCAGCCCTGGCCGGTTGGCTCAGCGGTAGAGCGTCGGCCTAGCATGCGGAGGACCCGGGTTCGATTCCCGGCCAGGGCACACAGGAGAAGCGCCCATTTGCTTCTCCACCCCTCCGCCGCGCTTTCCTCTCTGTCTCTCTCTTCCCCTCCCGCAGCCAAGGCTCCATTGGAGCAAAGATGGCCCGGGTGCTGGGGATGGCTCTGTGGCCTCTGCCCCAGGCGCTAGAGTGGCTCTGGTCGCAACATGGCGACACCCAGGATGGGCAGAGCATCGCCCCCTGGTGGGCAGAGCGTCGCCCCTGGTGGGCGTGCCGGGTGGATCCCGGTCGGGCGCATGCTGGAGTCTGTCTGACTGTCTCTCCCCGTTTCCAGCTTCAGAAAAAAAATAAATAAAAATAAAGTCTGCATTCTTTCAAGAATAATCTATCTCTGTGTGTTTACAGAAGAGTTTTAAGCATGTCAGTGGCATGGTATGTTACTATAGGACCATTCGTGGAGTAATCCATACATAGAGAGATGACGTGTCTTTTTTTTTTTTTTTTTTTTTTTTTTTTTTTTTTTGAAAAGTCAGTCTTTTCAAAACACGTAAGAGCCTGAATAGACACCCGTCCTTTGGAGAGAGTCGAATTGAGAATTTATGAACGGTCCTTTTCAGCCAAGGCCTCTCTCTAGCTCTTCCCTCTCTAATTACAGACAAAAAGGTCACGGGTTATATTTTTCAAACTGAAAATCAATAATGATAAAGGTAACCGTCTACTAACAAGCAAGTTTGAAAAAAAATGTGGCTGCTGCTGCTGCTTGGAATATTTTCAACTTGCCTGCTTATCTCAGTACTCCCTAATTTGTGTTGAAGGTCTGTATGTGTGATTTAAGTCGTCAGGCCTTATGCTGGAGCATAAAGTGGCTTATAAATTTACTTATAAGGCACTACAGGACGATCTTAACAAAAGTTTAACTGACTTGCAAGAAGGCTGGAAGGGCTGTTGATCAAGGAACCAAAACGGAGACAGATCTAGGGGTCGGGGCGGGAGGGGAACATTCTTTGTAGGAGCTTGGGGCAGAGTGAGGCGTCACTCATCTCGTGCAAATAGACGAATGCGGGAAACGGCAAGCATATGACCAATGGGATCTGGGTTCAAGCACCGGCTGCACCACTAATTCAAGTATCGCTTCCCCCCCACACACACTTAAATGGGGCTTGAAGAGTGTATTTCATGAGCCCGGTACTCAGTATCCTAATATCGTCTGTGTGCAATGAAGAAGTATCACTTGATTGATGTCTGATCTCCCTTCTAGCAGTAATAGTGTCAGATGCTGTGAAACAAACATCTGCTCTGACTACAGAATCTCTGAAATTTTCTACAGTTTATGTTGAGATTTATTGAGGGCTCTCTCCAAAGTGGCCTGAACACATTCATAGTGACTGATTATTTCAGGGTTTGGTTAGACACGTGTTTCAACCAAACACTATGAGAACATCTTAACTCTTTCCTCCTATTAGTTTTAAGAAATGGAAAGATACGGTCGTATCTTCATACCATAAAGTTTTTTTTGGTCAATAAAAAAAATTGTTGGCTGTTCCTGTAGAATGCCTTCTCGTGTCCTCTGTTCTCTGGCATGGTTCCCATTCTTTAGACCCAGACTTATGGCATCTGGTCTCAGGGGCAGCCATGGGAAAGCTGAGAGCCACAGCGTGGTGGATCTGAATTCCTTACTTACCTCCCATCCGTCTCCAGGGTCACTGCCTTCCCTCAGCCTTCTCCCCTCCGTCTTCCCACAGCTCTCCCAGGACCGGAAACCCTATCGCTGGACTACCTACACTTCCAAAAGAAAATACTCATTCTGAAAATAAATGAGCTGGGATGTTTTTTTTGTTTGTTTGTTTATTTGTTTTTTTAAAAAACCTCATAAAGGCTTCTGCTCCTTAAAGTTTTCCTTTTCAATTAAGATAGTTTTCAAGCCGCCCAATATCATTTTCAAAACCCACTTGTAACAGGTGGATAATTCTGTTTTATTACGTGGTGATTCCGTGTCCATTGGATATAAATAATCCAGGGTCCACTGAGGCCAGATCCCATCTTAATTGATTATGTGGTTAATGAATTATTTATTAATGAGGAATGACACAGCGTCCAGCAAAATACACTGCTAACATACTCCTTCTGGGATCACAGCATTTTATATTTTTTTAATGGATGGATTCTGAGCGAAGGAACACGAGACCTTGAAATGTTCTGTGCAAACGGAATGAAGATGGTACTGGTGGCGTGGGAGAACCCCATGCCTTTGTGGGGGGACACGCGTGACTCAGATACCTGGGATGTAGTCCTGAGCGCACCGAGGGGCGTGTCGTGGGAAGAGGGCTGGGGGGAGAGGCCTTCAGGACAGGATGGCCCTGTCGCTGAATCCCAGAGCACGTGCTCTGCAGGACAAAATGTGGAAGAAAGACTTGCCGCCCCCGCCAATTAAAAAAAAAAAAAAGAAAAGAAAAAATAATGATAATAAATAAAAATATCCAAGTCCCAATGGCATCCCAGAGGATAGTGTTTGTGTTTTTTTTCTGTATTTTTCTGAAGCCGGAAACGGGGAGAGAAAGTCAGACAGACTCCCGCATGCGCCCGACCGGGATCCACCCGGCACGCCCACCAGGGGGTGACGCTCTGCCCACCAGGGGGTGATGCTCTGCGCCTCCGGGGCATCACTCTGTTGCGACCAGAGCCATTCTAGCGCCTGGGGCAGAGTCCAAGGAGCCATCCCCAGCGCCCGGGCCATCTTTGCTCCAGTGGAGCCTGGGCTGTGGGAGGGGAAGAGAGAGACAGAGAGGAAGGAGAGGGAGAGGGGTGGAGAAGCAGATGGGCGCTTCTCCTGTGTGCCCTGGCCGGGAATCGAACCCGGGACTTCTGCACGCCAGGCCGATGCTCTACCACTGAGCCAACCGGCCAGGGCCAGGACGCTGTTACTTTGGCTACATTTGAAATAGTAACTCCAAACCACCGGCGGTGAGTGTGGCCGGGACGAGCCTGTGGATGGCCTAAGCTGGCAGGCACGCTGAGAGCCTTGGGCTCCAGCCAGACGTCTGAAAGCCTTTTGAGGTTTCTGAAGCCGAGTTGCTGTATAATTTAATCTTTGCTTTAGGAATAGAACACGGACAGCGCAGAAAATGGTCTGATTAAAGGAGCCAATAGTGAGGCATCCGGCCAACCGAAGAGTGGTGACAGTAATTCCAGGTTGAGCGGTGGCGGACTGTCTCTGGCTGAGGAGGGGGAGAACGATTAGGGAGGCATTTTTACAAACTAGAGTTTAGGAACTAATTCAATTCAGTGCTGGAAAATTGGGGATTTTATAATTTGATGTCATTTAAAATTTATATATATATATACACACATACATATATATATGTATACATATATATGATATATTCAGCTTTACTGTGATGGATACCTTTGTCCAGGATCAAGAAACAGAAGGGAAAGTCGGAACTCCAGACGAGGTTTCCTCCGCTGATTCCCCTAATGAAGGCTCAGATGTGCTGTTTACCTAGCACATCGTTTTATTTTGATACTGGAATGACAGCTGTCACTTTAAATTCACAAATGTCGAATGATTCCTCTCTGTCTTCCAATAAAACCTGTCACTACAGGCGTGCGATGAGTCCAGTATGTCCAGTGGCAGCAGGCCAGGCGGTGGGGAGGTTTTTATGCTGTGTGTAGTGAGTTCAGCTAGGTCAAGGCTTGCATTCTCTATTCTTTTTTCTTTTTTTTCCTTCATTTCCAAGTGAGAGGAGGGGAGATAGAAACAGACTCCCGCATGTGCCTGGACTGGTATGCACCCGGCAACCCCTGTCTGGGGCTGGTGCTCCGCCCATCTGGGGCCATGCTCGCAACCAAGCTATCTGTAGTGCTTGAGACGGAGGCTCTAGGGCAGGGGTCCCCAAACTATGGCCTGCGGGCCACATGCGGCCCCCTGAGGCCATTTATCCGGCCCCCACCGCACTTCCTGAAGGGGCACCTCTTTCATTGGTGGTCAGTGAGAGGAGCATAGTTCCCATTGAAATACTGGTCAGTTTGTTGATTTAAATTTACTTGTTCTTTATTTTATTTTATTTTTTTGTCTTTTTTTTTTTTTTTTTTAAATCTTTCTGAAGCTGGAAACGGGGAGAGACAGTCAGACAGACTCCCGCATGCGCCCAACCGGGATCCACCCGGCACGCCCACCAGGGGTGATGCTCTGCCCACCAGGGGGCGATGCTCTGCCCATCCTGGGCGTCGCCATGTTGCGACCAGAGCCACTCTAGCGCCTGGGGCAGAGGCCACAGAGCCATCCCCAGCGCCCGGGCCATCTTTGCTCCAATGGAGCCTTGGCTGCGGGAGGGGAAGAGAGAGACAGAGAGGAAGACGCGGCGGAGGGGTGGAGAAGCAAATGGGCGCTTCTCCTGTGTGCCCTGGCCGGGAATCGAACCCGGGTCCTCCGCACACCAGGCCGACGCTCTACCGCTGAGCCAATGTTCTTTATTTTAAATGTTATATTTGTTCCCGTTTTGTTTTTTTACTTTAAAATAAGATATGTGCAGTGTGCATAGGGATTTGTTCATAGTTTTTTTTATAGTCTGGCCCTCCAATGGTCTGAGGGACAGTGAACTGGCCCCCGGTGTAAAAAGTTTGGGGACCCCTGCTCTAGGGAGCCATCCTCGGTGCCCAGGGCCAATGTGCTCAAACCAATTGAGAGTGCAGGAAGGAAAGAGAAAGAGAGAGATGAAGAAAGAGAAAAGGGGAAGGGGTGGAGAAGCAGTGTGCCCTGACTGGGGATCGAACCTGGATATCCACAAACCGGGCCAATGCTCTACCACTGAGCCAACCGGCCAGGGTTCTGTATTCTCTATTCTTAAGGACCGAGTTACATAAGGAGCATTTGCGAAGTCCGATGAGGCATTATTGGTGAGTGAAGAATGGTGCTAACGTCTTGACAAAGGAGTGTTTCCTTTGAATTCTTAAGATGGCTGAGTTTGTTTCAAGTGTCACTGTCCAATAACAGTGTCCCTGAATCTCTGGAATGGGAGAAAGTTTGTTTACGTTTTCTAGCTAAGCGCCCAGCTTTGTACTGAAATTCTTTTCAGTAATGTTCCCAAAAGGAAAGGGCAGAGGGAGAAAATTAGAAAAGAGTGAGGGGATGCAGGGAATGGAAAGAAGAAACCCACCAGGAGAGGAGAACTAGGTGGGGTTGCAGTTTGGACGGATTAGCCATCTCTAGTGAAGAGTAATTGTCAAACTGGGTAATTCCGTCGACTTGACTTTCTCGGGCATCATTATAAGCTGTAATGTGTATCTGGTTCCATCTGAACATCTCCTTTGACTCAGTCATTTTTAGAAGAGTACGCTTAATTCAACTGATTTTGAAAGCATTCACTTATTAATGTTCGCAAATCTTATTATAGAGTTTTACCATCCTGTCACATTTTAAATTTAAATCCTCTTGCAGAAATAAATGCAAGAAAGTCATATTCTCTTTAAATTATTTCCTTGGGATATATTTGTTAAATAGTAAAATACAACAGAGTTTCCTATAGGAGGTGGTTAAGCAGAATTAAAACAAAGCTCCTACTTTGGGTCGTTCTGATCTTTCATCCTGGCTAATTCTCGCTGCACACAGAGGGCACAGCCTTCATGGGCTTCAGACCAGAAGTTTCTCTTACGTGTTCCCTATGCTAAAAGAGAAAGCCCCTGAGAGGCCAAGTGGGAGCGAGTGGGGATCTCTGCCCTCACCATCACATGACCCCCTGAGCATCCTCAGTGAGGCTGTCCATGACCACACCGCGTCACCTATGATAGGATCTGCGTGAAGAAAGCCACTGCGGTAGAACGAATAGCAGTAGTTTAAGACTGAGGAGTGTTGAGAGGGAAAGATGTGATCACGACAGGAGGCTCTCTCGGCCTCACCTCAGAAGCCCTAAAATGGGATTTATCTGGATGGCTGAGAAAAAGAGGAGGCAGCTTTGATTGCTGAAGGAAACTGACACCTGTATTTTGAGCAAACATCGAGAAACTGAAGTCCTTGTTTGAGCTCTTCGTCTAATGGGCTATGTAGTTCACAAAGCCCTGCTTTTTTTCTTTCTTTTCTTTTCTTTTCTTTTCTTTTCTTTTCTTTTCTTTTCTTTTCTTTTCTTTTCTTTTCCTTTCCTCTTCTCTTCTCTTCTCTTCTCTCCCTTCCCTTCCCTTCCCTTCCCTTCCCTTCCCTTCCCTTCCCTTCCCTTCCCTTTCCTTCCCTTCCCTTCCCTTCCTTTCCTTTCCTTTCCTTTCCTTTTCTTTCGCCACTGCTTTTATTTTCTCTGGGATGGTAGCTTTAACAAAAAGTATCTATTAAGGGTGTGGTGCAGGTGTTTTTGCCTCCCATGGGCAGAATTGTTCAATGTCCTTTGATGTAATTCCAAAGCAAGATTCATCCTTAATGAGGATGCTCTACCGATTTTCAATGCAGATGCTTGGTTTTTTTTCCCATTGTAAAGACAACAATCCGTAGTGTAAAGAACTGAAATTTGAAGCCTACGACTTCAGAAGAAGGAGAATGATTTATAGCTAAGGAATTGTGGGAAGTTTTAAAAACTAATTTCATGAACTATTCTAGGAAACAAAGTGGATATTTGTTGTGGTGGGATAGTTTAATGTGCCTTGCTGGTGTCATATAAATATCAGAAGAGTTTTAAAATAGAAAATTAATAATTATATATCTCCAATACTCATACAGATATATATATTATATGCAATGCATTAGTTGCACATACATTACATCATACACATTACATTTCTGAATATATAAAAATAGGCTGTTTGTATGAGTATATGGTATAGTATACTATATTAGCTAAGACCATAATTTTCTACTACTTTTCTGAGATTATTTCTCTAAGTTACGGTTGTTTTCTACACTCTTATTTCTTAGTAATAGCTTCTATGACACTGTAGAATTTTTACCTATTTTTATGTAGAGTGCCTTTGAGAGTCTCCATAACTTGGGTCCCAGAACACTTCATAATGCTTTGTCATCTACAAATCCTTGATAATAGCTACTTGAATATATGGATACAAAAAGAATAAATGGACAAAAAATACATGGAGTTTGATGAGTGTTATATTTGTGTGTGTCTCGTGAAATAGATTCTTGTTCTACCCATGCTTAAATATATAGACATATGTGAGACCAAAGAGAAATTAACTCATTTATAACACTGGCTTGTAAAATGGCTGTCATAGAGACTGAAATTTTTATTATATATTTAGTGACTGATGCTTCTGTATCAAAAAAACATGAAAAATATAGCATCTTACTAAGTTTTTAAAAAATCTCTTAAGGATTATCAAGAAAAAAAACTTTTTTTCTATTAAAGGTAACCCATCTACAGACTATCTTATTCTATAATCAAATGTAAACTATCGAACGAGACTACAATATAGTCAGATGATTTTCAACCAGTATGACAAGACTCTTTAATAGGGAAATAACATTTTTTTCCCCACAAACTATGCTAGGAAATTGAATAATCATTTAGAAAAGAATGAATTTGAACCCTTACCTCACACCATGTATTAAAAAAGTAACTTAAGAAATTATAAAACTCAGAAGAAAACATAGGTCAAAAACTCTGCAACATTAGACTTGACAATGATTTCTTGGATGTAATACCAAAGGCAAAGCCAACAAAAGAAAAAACAGACAAATTGAAATTCATGAATATTAAAACCTCTTGTGCATCAAAAGACACTATTAACTGAACAAATTAAGTCTACAATATGGGGAGAATATTTGCAAATTATATATCCAACAAATAATATCCAGAATATATAGAAAACTCCTAGAACCCAGCAACAAAAATAAACAACCCTATTTAAAAAATGGGCAATGAACTTGAATAGACATTTCTTCAAAGAAGCTATAATATATAAGTGGCCAAGAAGCACATGGAAATACATCTATCTACATGACTATTAGGGAAAGACACATCAAAGTTATGAGCTATCACCTCACACTAGTTTGGCTGGGTACTACAATGTGTCCGTAAAGTCATGGTGCACTTTTGACCAGTCACAGGAAAGCAACAAAAGAAGATAGAAGTGTGAAATCTGCACTAAATAAAAGGAAAACTCTCCCAGTTTCATACCTATTCAGTGCAGTTCGATGTGGGCTCACGCACAGACTTTTTAGGACTCCTTAGTTAGCTATCCCGTATAGCCTCTACAGACTTGTCACTGACTGATGGCCTACCAGAACGGAGTTTCTCCACCAAACTGCCGGTTTCCTTCAACTGCTTATCCCACCGAGTCATGTTATTCCTATGTGGTGGCGCTTCATTATAAATGCGCTGATATTCACGTTGCACTTTGATCACGGATTCGAATTTAGCGAGCCACAGAACACACTGAACTTTCCTCTGTACCATCCACATCTCCACTGGCATGGCCGTGGGCTGCTCCGCTGTATACATGGTGTGACGTCATCATCTGCGCATGCGCACATGCTGCCACAGCATCCTACAGAAACTGGGAGGGTTTTCCTTTTATTTGGTGCAGATTTCACACTTCTATCATCTTTTGTTGCTTTCCTGTGACCAGTCAAAAGTGCACTATGACTTTACGGACACACTGTATTAAAAATAACACAGAAACTGTTTTAGAGAAGATGTGGTGAAATTGGAACGCTTTTGTATGATTTATGGGGAATGTAGAATGTTACAGCCACCACGGAAAGCATTTTACGGAGGCTCCTCAAAAATTTCAAAATGGAATCACCGTGTGATTCAGCAGTTCCACCTTTGGGTACATACGTGAGAGAGTTGGGAGCAGTCTTGAAAAGATATGTGTACAGCTGTGTTGACAGCAGAATTATTCATAATGGCGAAGGCGGAAAAGCAAGCCAACTGATGGTCAACAAATGAATCGATAAGCAAATGTGGTATATGCATACAATAGCATATTATTCCATCTTAAAAGAGAAAGAAATATAAGGTCTACCGGAAAGTTCTGTCCGTTTTTGGAATAATACAAATTTTTCTTACCGTCAATAAACTTTATTAAATAATATAATTGCCATTATTATTAATGATTTCTTGCCAGCGTGAGGGCAATTTGTATATCCCATTTTTGAAAAATGTTTTATCTTTTGATGTGAAAAATTGAGCCAGTGTTTGTTTAATATCTTCTTCATTTTTGAATCTTTTGCCCTTCAAAAAATTTTGTGAGGACAAAAACAAGTGATAGTCGGAGGGTGCTAAGTCCGGGGAATATGGTGGATGTGACAGACATGCTTCTGTTGCATTTCTTCCTTGTTGAAATTCATAAAAATTACAGTGACGTAAATGAACTTTATCAGTAGCCATGGGTGCACTATGGCTTCACACATAAGACTAACGTGAATCAACTTTGTTTTAGTTAATTTGCTACGTCAGTATGTATACATTAAGTGATAAAAATAGAGAGGCACACATGTGCCAAATAAACATGTGCTTACGTGTCGAAACTTGTTGTGATAGAAACGGACAGAACTTTCCGGTAGACCTTATATTAACACATGCTTCAACAAGGATGGACTTTGAGGACATTACACTAAGTAAAATAAGCCAGTCGCAAATAGACCAATCCTGTATGATTCTACTTATAGGAGGAAGCTAGAGCAATCAAATTCACAGTTAACAGGAAAAATAATGATTGCCAGGGGCTTGGGAAGGCAAAATGAGGAGCGATCGTTTAATGGGTATAGAGTTTCAGAAAAATGAAGAGATTTCTGGAGATGGGTGGCGGTGAAGGTTGTCTAACGACATGAATGTTTTTAATCCCGTTGAACTGGTGCTCTTAAAAATAGTTAACATGGAAATGTCATTCTATATGTATTTTATATAATAAAAAAATTAGGAATAGAGCTAAATTACATCTTTGTGCAATATTGTTATGGGGTTGAAACCTGGTTTTCACTTTTGGACTAATTGTATTAGTCATATTTAAGCATAATGCTATCTAATCATTTTCTTCATGGATATAATGAAGTGTCTTGCCAAAAATAGCATATTGTAGTAGGGAAAGTACTGGATTAGAAGTCAGAGAACATGTACCATATTTTTCGCTCCATAAGATGCACTTTTTTTCTCCAAAAGTAGAGGGGAAGATACCTATGCGTCTTATAAAGCGAAAAAATATTGTATTTTATTCAATACTTTAACACACCATTTGGTTCAGAATATTTTCTTTCTTATTTTCCTCCTTACAACCCTAGGTGTGTCTTATGGTCACGTGCATCTTATGGAACGAAAAATACAGTATGTACCTTCAGAGTGACTCTACCCTGCCACTTAGAATCATGGCTCCTTGGGTTGGCTAATGATGACTTCAGGCTTGAGTTCGCTTTAGTACTCCCTTTCAGATCTCTTATCACTAGGTCATATCTGAGTTTTTTGGTGGAGCGAGGTTAAATCTGAGTTAGTGGAAGAGTCTTCGGCAGAACTGGATACATCACGGCTACAAAACTAGGAAACAGGGAGCAGAATGGCCACTTTTTGTACATGTCCAATCCCATCCATTCACAACGGACACGGAAACTAAGATACAAGAGGCATCCACACGTGTGAAAGTCTAGATGCAATAACAGGAGAGGAGAGACACAGAATTCCCTCTGTGCCTTTGAGCCCAGGGCTTACCTCTCTGAACTGTAATGGGCCCGTCTCAGGCATCATTCTGCCCTGGGGTTTATCCCGGAGGGTTCAAATCAACCAGGCAGAGAAAGGTAGAATTTTGTCTTCAGATCTAACTAAAATAGACTTTACTTGCCAGGTCCAGCCACCTCCTTGATTTATAGCTTATAGTTTTTTGGGTTTTTTTTTTTTTTTTAAGGCTCCTTAGAATAACCATGTGTGTCCATCTGTGATTCAGTGTACGGCCACTCACGGGCACTTTCTCTCACTTACTTAACCATGGCATCGACTCCTGGGCAGGTTGACCTTCACCCTCTCAAATTCAGACGCAAATGCCCTTTAAAGAAGGTTTGTGAAGGTTACTCATTGTCTCAATGATTCTGATAATCACTAAATTAAAGCTTTGCAAAATCTCTCCATGAGGTTAACTCTCTCTCTAAAGCTTAAGAAAGAAACCACCGAATGCTACATCTGTGCCTTTCAATGGTTTTTGTTCTTTGTTTTTCTGGAATATTGACCATTTATTCAATTCTCCAGCTTAGACTTTTGTTTGAAGATGTGGCATTTATCTAGAAATTGCGTGTATATAATTTGTATGTACACATGTATATATGTAAATACACTTATTCACACACATATATAGAAACTAGAAAGCCCGGCGGTCATACGAAATGACCGCTGTTCTAGATATTATAAATTGTAATTAAAATGATTTGTGCAAAGGTGTCTGCTAATTCAAACTGAATTACCCAGGACAACATATAGCTATAAAATTCCATTTCTGAAATTTGCGATCTATTTTTTCCAGGATTATTTAAGCCAAGTTTAGGCTTCCAGCCTCGCTCTCCTCGTGGAAAAAGTAAAGGATACATCATTGGGTCAAGATTTGGATCCCATGTGCTGATTCGCTTTAATTCAGTTTGTCCAGGTTGAGCCTTTGGGTAAATTATTAAATCTCGCTCATGTGGTGGCTCTCCATCAGGGTTTTCAAATATGACAGCCACTTCGTTGGCTTGCTGGACATTATACCTAGCCTTTGATCTAAGTTACAATCACAGACAATGGCCATGGCAATGCTGATTGCTGGCTCATTGCTTGCTATAGCATTAGAGGCCAACTTTTTTTCAACTTCGTGCATCATTTTATATGCAGTAGCAAATGGGTTAATGTCTTGAAATAATTCCCCCATTTCATTAAGTAAGGTCTCAGGAACTCTTTTATTCCATTCTAAACGTGCCAAACTGGCTTCTGAGGGATCAAGTATATATAATTGAGCAAACTTTCTTTTCCCGTCAGAAGGATGCAAAGTTCCAGTTTGATGGTAAACTTGACCATGAAGTCGAAAGCAATAAAGTCTTGGTCCAGGCAAGTCAATTGGTTTGTTTCCCATGGACGCAAAAGCAAACGAACTATTAATGGATTGAATGCTATCCATGTACTGTTTGCTATTTGGATGCTGATTAGTCAATAATTTATTCAAGAGTGGTGGATAATTCTCAATTAGTGGAACTACAATGTTTCCGTACTTGCAACATTGAGAAAATCCTTTCTTGCCACGGTCAAATCAATTAGTTTCTAACTTGAAGTTTAAGGACTGACAGTGTTCACATTTAATATTCATGTCACCAGAGGAATGCTCAAAAATTAAAGTTTCTCTGTTTGAAACTGTTTTAATCCTTTTTGCGTTTCGGTCAGCATTACTCTGTCGTTTTTTTGCATTTCTCTCCTGCCTTTTTTCAAGGGACTCATTTTGTTGAGACAGGCTTTTTTGTCTTGCATCTGAGGCAAGTCTTGTTTCTCTATGCTCATCAGTCTCATTTTGCCGAGAAAGATGCATTTGCTCTGCGACTGAAGCAAGCCTTGTCTTTCTCTGCTCAGTGGTTTCTTTTTGTCGAGAAAGCCGTTTTTGTGCAGCTTTAGCTCCTTTTCTCTCCTCTTCAGTGCTGTATTTTCTAGGAGGCATTCTTAAAAGAAATTACGTTAAGATGTAGTTTTTATGTAAAACAGATGATTGCTAATGCAAACAAATGTTCACCTCCCCCCTGACCTGCTCAATTTGCATTCAGCCATGGCAACTTCACCCCATTGGCTAGTACAGTTATGCAAGCAACCAATAAGCTATCGGCAACAAACAGACACTTAAGCCGCATATAATAAAGATATTTTATAGACATGTGTAAGATGATCAATGGGGTTGCTTTGTGAGTAGGTGGCAAGAGAGAATTTATTCTGATAGTGTGTTTAGTATTTCTGTCTATCATCTGGTCCTCCAAGGCCCCCTCTAGAGCTCTCGCCTCTGTCCCTTCTGCACAACCTCCTGGGCCCCTTCTCTGTAGACATCATTATGATCATATCTGAAACACTAGGCTATATGTACTTTATCAGTATTCAGTAGAAGTTTGTCAAAACATGGGACAGTATCATAAATGTTTGTATTTATCTTGTTAATATCCATTCTTTCTTTCTCTTTAAACAAGTCTTTAGTTCAATATATTCTTACAGGGTTACCATGCACTGAGCTAAGACAGTTACAGTGAAAGGTCATTGGTGTGAATATGTATTTTCAGAATGTGCTAAGTGCTATAAAAATTATTATATAAGAAATTTACAGAAAAAAAAGATAAACTCTTCTTGGGCAAATACCAAAAACTAAACAAAAAATTAAATTAAATTAAAAAAGGAAAAAGAAATCCATGAGAAAAAAAATGTAAGCTTAGTGTAAATTTTTTTTTAGAAAACATGACACAATAAACTGACTCCTAAATCAAAACAAACTCCTTGGGGCATTTCTCAAAGAAGTGCTGAGAGAGAAAAAAGGGAGAGATGAGAGGGAGAGAGAAGACAAGTGGTCATCGTTTCTAGTATACTGAGGATTATGTGCACTGTTTTATACAAAGTTAGTAAGCATACATTAGCATTGGCATCTATTGAGTCTCTGTTACTATCCACAGATGAAAAAAGAGGAAAATAACAATCACATATTAGGCCTACTCTGATGCTATCAAATATATTTATCTTTAAAAAGACGTAACAAGGAAAAAATTCAATTGGTACAGTTTATTAAACATTTCAGCAATTTATACTTCCTTTAATTCTTTTATAGTAAGTACAATTGATCATTTAATTTTACTGTTAAATTGTACCAAGGCAAAGTACAATTCATGGCAGTGTGATTTTTTTTAATCACTATTTTTTAGCATCAATATTTAAGAATAAATTGCATGGTCTAGAATCCATTATAGATTGCATTCTGTCAAGGGGTATGCTCTTGGGAAGCATTTTTTTCTTCTTCTGAAATACAGTAATAAGTCATCCTGAGAATACCTCCACATTTTGCAGTGTTTAAAATTTCTTCCAAACCACCACCACCTGAGTCATGTTTTGTATGGTTTCAGTGTTGAGCAGGTCTTATTACTCTGCAATGTTTGAGAACTTGTGATTACATACACGGAAAGTCTTGACTGGCATATATCCGTTTTCTAGGGCTGCCATAACAGAGCACTACAGGCCAGGTGGCTGAAAAAAGAAATTTACTGCTCATGGTTCTGGAAGTTCTCTGGCCAAGTCTGCATGCTGAGGCGTGTCTCCACTGCCTTGCAGACTGTCAGACTGTCGCCTTTTCTGTGTCTTCCTGTGATCTGTCCTCTGTGCATGTCCCCTCTTGTCTTTTCATGTGTTCTAATCTCTTCATCTTATAATCAGACTGAATTCATCATTTTGAACTGAATTACCTCTTTCCAGGCCCTAGCTACAAATACAGTCACATTTTAAGGTCCTGATGGTTAGGGCTTCAACGTATGAGATTTTTTTTGGGGGGGGGGGCAACACAATCTAGCCCGTAACAACCAGACAGAACATTTTGGAATTTTAATTGATGACATGTATATGAAGAGAAGTAGAACAAAATTAATATTCCAGAGATCTAACAAGGACTATGTATGGAATAAAGGACAAGGAAGGTTCCTCCTCAAGAGGGTATCCTATGTTCCTGGCTTGAGAAACCAGATGGACGACGGTGATTCACTGAGCTGTCAACCACTAAGACGCGGGTTAAGTTTGATGAGGAAGATTGATTTCGATGTTGGACATTTTAAGTTTGGGGAGCTTTGGAAGACATCTCAGTGAAGATTTGCAGAAAGCGGCTGGGTGGTTAGGTCTGCAGCTCAGAAAGAAGTTGTGTATGGGAGTTTATAAAAACTTGTGAGTCTATAATCAATGTAGAGAGAATTTCTTAAAACTGAATTGAGAGATAATTCTCGAAACTGAGACAAGGAAGAAAGAGAGATGAGACAGAAGCTTAGGATCTCAGGGTGTCAGAAAGATGCGGAGTGACTGTGAAGAGAAAGAGAAGCAGAGCAGCTGCTGGGGGGTCTGGGGAGAGACCCGGGAGGCCCAGTGTGTGGAAGTCACGAGTCTCCCAGGAGTAGTCTGAAGAGTCAACTACCTTCGCGACTCCTTTTTTATTCTGAGGCTCAGAGATGGCATCAGCATAGGGCCCTGCTGAATTATTATGGCTCATTCACGACCCATTTGTCTCCCTTAACCTACAAATACTGTCTTTCCTCGGCCAAACAACTCTACATTCTCAATCCAGCCATGGTCATAATTCAAGGGCTCTGCCCGGTTCTGTCAAAGCGCCCGCCTTCACTGCATTTCCTGTCTCTCTTCTTCCATCCGCTCAAACTTTTCAGTTGTTCCCCTCAAAGCTTTGTGTGAAGATCCTAACTGTTTCATTATTTCTGTGCGTCACATGCATTTAAACTTAGCTACGCACCGGAGGGGCAGTGAGTGAGAAGAAACAGGAGAAATAGAGATTCAGCTCACAAAATAAGGCGATTTAATTTGCCTTTGTGATGATTTTCATTGTGCGGTTGGTTGTTGCACATGACTACGCTCCTCCTCATAACCCAGCCCATAGCTCACGTGTCAGACTTAATATTTCAGGACGTTTTACAGAAAGGATAACAGTCGAGTCTAACGAAAAGGGGGGCATATAAAAGCTTTGTAATTGTTGCCATGTATACCATTTATTTTATGCAAGCATCTTCTCCTCCCCAAATTAATAATACATGTATTTTGGGAAAATTTCACAAAGCATAATGGTAGTTATTCATGGGACGGTGCCTGATTTAATTGACTGATTGACACTCTGCCTCAGATAGAGCCCCGGAGAGTCCTGGTAACGCATTTCGGGACAGCTCATGTTTGAAATAGTGTCGAACTCTGCCTCTTTCTCGTGTGAACAATGGATGTCCTGAAAGGTGAATTTCTTCAGATTATTATTTGCAATAAAAGATTCTGTGACTCTGTAAAACCTAATTTGAAGAGCCATTTCAGGCTCCTCTGGCAGCCTCCCAGCCTGCTCTCTTTCAGTGCCTGAGGGCAGAGAAGTGAGAATTCACACACAGGTCTGGCAAATCTGGGAACATGGAAATCACAAAAATTCTTCGAAGACTGTGTCTTTATTTTTTTTCTCTCCAGAAAACACAACTAGATATTTAATTTTATCATATACATTTGTTTTATTACAGTGTTTACTCTTTTCCTACCCAATAGCAATAACATGTGTGGTCCTGGAGGACGTTTAACATTTAACAAAGAAAGGGCTTAGTGTACTTCTGGAACATTCTCTGGTAGGCCCAGAAACATCAATCTGTAAAAATTAAAGAAACATTTGATGAAAGGGTACTGAAGAATATGGAGGGAAGAGTCAGAAAATAGCCAGAGAGAAGGCTACCCCAAAAGAGACCAGTAAAAGTAGGACCAGGGTGTGTGATCTACGACCTCCTGCCCTTTTTAGGTGTATTCCCCATGACTCTCTGTAAAGCTCTAGTTCTCTCTCTCTCTCTCTTTTTTTTTTTTTGTTTTTTTTTGCTTTCCTTTGAATTTCTCACTGATATAAGATAAATCTTACAAAAATTATTTTTTATCAAGTAACATATATATACTGATTATTTCTAACATGGAATATGTTATCACTTGGGCAACATGTTCAAGTGCCACAATAAACATCTATTACACATTTTTCTCCAAATAATATTCTACACATTCTCATGTCTCGTAATAGAAAAATAATATCAATAAAAGAGAAAGACCAATGGCATTCAATACAATAGCGTCTGTGCCCCAGGGTTTATGCTGTACCCCCAATACTCCACACATGTTGAATAGAAAGTATTCTATATATGCTTGACTTGTGGTGGCACAGTGAATAGAGCCTTGACCTGCAATACTGAGGTCATCGTTTCAAAACCCTGGGCTTGCCCTGTCAGGGCATGTATGAGAAGCAACTACTATGAATTGATGCTTCCCACTCCTCCTCCCCTTTCTCTCTCTCTCTCTCTCTTTCTCGCTCTCTCCTCTGTAAAATCAACAAATACAATAAAATATACTATAAAACACAGACTATCCAGGAAAAGGTAATCACAGATCCTGCCCTTACATTGAAATCCTGGCTAACCCATTAACCCATCTAGGTAAAGCCATTTAACCTCTCCTTACATTAAATTATTTATTTATAAAATCAAAACAAAAATTTCTCTCTGCACTGCCTAAAATTAGTTGTTTATGTAAATTTATCTGGTGGCTCTTTCTCTGGGGTTAAGTTCCAGAGAATTTACTTAAAATTGAATGTTGGAGAGACTGAAGGAAAGTACATCTGTTCTTACTAAATATGTTTTGTTGTTTGTATACTACAATAGAAAATATGCAACATTACATCTCTGGGATATTACCCATAAACTATTTTAATTGACTGTGTACACATACATCTATAGGTACCGAGAGCATACAAAATGTGTGATCTTACACTTTAAGAGTTAGCAGTGTCGCCTGACCAGGCAGTGGTGCAGTGGATAGAGCATTGGAGTGGGTTGCAGAGGACCCAGCTTCAATACCCCAAGGTTGCTGGCTTGAGTGCAGACTCACCAGCTTGAGCACAGGATCACTGGCTTGAGCGTAGAATCATGGATATCACTCCATGGTCACTGGCTTGAGATGAAAGATTACTGACTTGAAGCCCAAGGTTGCTGGCTTGAGCAAGGGGTCAATCGCTCTGCTGTAGCCCCCCAGTCAAGGCACATATGAGAAAGCAATCAATGAACAACTAGGGAGCTGCAACGAAGAATTGATTGTTCTCATCTCCCTTCCTGTCTGTTCCTATCTGTCCCTCTCTCTGTCTCTCTCTCTTTCTCTATGTCTCTGTCACAAAAAGAGAAGGAAAGAAAGGAAGGAAGAGAGAAAGAAAGGAAGAGAGAAAGAAAGCAAGAAAGCACACAAGAGAAAGAAAGAAAAAAAAAGAAAGAAAAAAAGAAAGAGAAAGAGAAAGGAAAGAGAGAGAGAGAAAGAAAGAAAGAGAAAGGAAAGAGAGAGAGAAAGAAAGAAAGAAAAAGAGAGAGAAAGAAAAAAGAAAGAAAAGAAAGAAAGAAAGAAAGAAAAAGAAAGAGAGAAAGAGAGAGAGAAAGGAAAGAAAGAGAAAGAAAAGAAAAAGTTAGCAGTGTCTGGAGCTTTTCCATGAGAAAAGTTATGTGAAAATTATGTATCAAGGCACAGATGCAGCTGCTGAGAGGTAGAGACACTTATGACCCACAGAACTCTTTTGACATGAGATAATGTGTACAAAGGTTGAAATACTGTTATAACAACCCATGGCAAAATGTCAGGGACCTAGGTTTCCTACTTTCTTGCTAAAAAAGCAATTAACACAACTAGCCCAGACATGTCTTGCTCTCTCTACCTAGAGAGGTCATTAGGAACTTGACAGAATTTCATGAGAGAAGAAAAGTGAACTCTCAAAAAGAGATTGCTATGCATAAAATCCTAGGTATAGCAAAAACAAGAAATTTCTGATTGAGATGGTTACTGTTGAATTGTTAGTGTTTTGAGATAATGTTCTCAGCCCATCCATTTGTGGCCATAACATTTACCTCACTTATTCTATCCATTTTTTTCCCCTTTGTTTTCTTCTTGAAAGTCTTTGGTCACTAACTTTTTAATATTGAGTATTCTATTTTCCAAGGGAATACCTATCTAACACAAAACCATTTATTTCCTTTAAATTCAATATCTGATGCATACTTTACTGTAATCTAATTCTTTCGGTCTCTCCTTAAAAACTTCCACTGACAACATTCCATACTTTTCTGACTATTTGACAGTATCTGTCCATCTCTCCTTATAAATGCCCAGGTCCTTGTTTCTTCGATAAGCAAGTTAAATAAAATATTCCTAAGTCAGTGTTGCAGCTTAGACTTAGCTGAACACTCTATCAAAATATAATTATTCCTTTAGCATGGTATTATCTTTTTCTCTATTTCTTGCTAAATCTGTCTCATTTCTTTGTTCTTTATTAATAATGAGTGATATGAGGTTCCCCTTTTTTCCTTTGTATTAATTTCATAACCAGTTCACTGAAAACAGTTCAAGTAGCTCTGACTGGAGATGGAACAAGAGAGGGTAAGATAGAAACTTTGGATCAGCAGGAAATCATTTCACCTTGTCCTTTCTGGGTCTGCAAGTTATACAGAACTTGTAGAATCTGTCAGTGTTTAATTTCAGATCTTCTAATCAGTTCCCATAATGTGTGTGTGTGTGTGTGTGTGTGTTTATCACTATAGGTAAATTTTGTAGTTGCTTTGTGTATTTATAGTTGCTTTGCTTGATATCATTTTGCCACTTGAGCTTTGAATGCTTAACTAAAATATAGTCTACCTCACTTTTTACTGAATGTGATATGATTTTCTGTAGCCACACACTTCATCAAGTCCTTCAAATATGGATAATAGTCTTATAGCACAGGGTACAACCCATATGGTTCAGTGTATAAGTATTTGAATTCTGGAGCAAGAAAGAACATAGCATGTATCAAACTCTACATCTTTAAGAGTAAAAATTCAGCGAGAAACAAAATTGAACTTTTTAAAGTTTCAAATAAAGGAAAGGTAAGGAAGAGATTCCTTGTAGAATAAGGGCAGAGTTAAGGAGAACAACAAGAGATGTTGAAGCATCCTGGGCCCTGGCCGGTTGGCTCAGTGGTTGAGCATCAGCCCGGTGTGTGGAAGTTCTGGCTTAGATTTCAGGCCAGAGCACACAGGAGAAGCGCCCATCTGCTTCTCCACCCCTTCCCCTCTCCTTTCTCTCTGTTTCTTTCTTCCCCTCCCACAACCGAGGCTCCATTGGAGCAAAGTTGACCCGGGCGCTGAGGATGGCTCCATGGCCTCTGCCTCAGGTGCTAGAATGGCTCCGGTTGCAACAGAGCAATGCCCCAGATGGGCAGAGCATCACCCCCTAGTGGGCATGCCAGGTGGATCCCAGTCAGGCACATGTGGGAGTCTGTCTGTCTGCGTCCCCTTCCACTTCTCTCTTCGAAAAAATACAAAAGAGAGAGAGAGAGAGAGGGAGATGGTGAAGCATCCTAGACTAATAGTAGCAGTAAGTCATCATTACTTTCCATAGGAGATGGAGCAGAGGAGGAGGAAGAGGAGGTAATGGAGAGGAAAGAGAAGGAGTTAGAGGGGCCAATGAGTCACAGCTATAGTCAAGGAGAGATCCAGTCCCTTCCAAAGTCACAAGTAGGAAGAAGTAGGAAAGAAATGCCTAAAACATTTTTTCCCTCTTGTACAATAATCTACCAGTGGCTTCTATTGATGAAACCCAGCCAAGGAAAGTGGTCATGGAGATGTGTATTCCATAGGAGTCAACTATTTGAAGTGCATTGTAGGATAAAAATCTAGGGGAACAGGTGTGGGTGGGAAAAGACAAATATAATAACCAGTATACAATCCTTGACTCTCTACAAACATCAAAAACTTCAGTTACCACATCTATAAAATAAGTACAATATAGTACCTATGTAACAGTCTCTTGATGATTATATACAACTAATGTATTGGGCACAGAGACCATCCATGTTGGATGCTCAATAAAGGAGAATAGAAACATTTAACCGGAAATGGCAGCTTGACTTTTATATTTATTTCTTCTCATACAGGCTCTGACTACAATTTCTGTAAGAACTAAAAATGCTGTAAAGTTGTAAGTACAGAGACAAGGGTTAAGGTTCATTACTTGACTATAGACTTCAACAAATGTTTTGCAAAGCAGGTCAACAGGTGGTAACTGCTTTAACTGAGAATCGTATTTAATGAAGTTGACAAAGGCCTATGTCATGGATAGGACTCAAAACAGGAGAGTAACTTGGAAGTGTATAATCATCAAATCAGAACATCTCTGCTCTCAAAAGTGACACCTGGGGCAGGGAACAGGACATTTATTCTCAGGAGAATTGAACAGGTTGCACTTAGACCTAAAGACAGTGGATATGATGACTTGGGAGGTTGGAGGAAAAAAATGATTAAAATATCATTTGCCAGAAGATCAGCAAATCCTTTCCTCTGCTTCCTCTGCTGATCACCAGGAGCTAAGCAGGAGAATTGAGGGCTCATCTTAGGAAAACGGACAGCACCTCCGAGAAGAACTCTGCACACTAATATTGGAGTTCTTTTAAAGAAATGGTGTACTCCCCATTTCTAAACTTTAGTGAAATGATTATTTTCTCCCATTCATCCTTAAATTCAGTCACTAAACCAACAAAGACACCCATAAGCATTCTTCAACCAGTTTTTAAAGTGCTGCACCCTTAAATATGAATGGACAAAAACAGCATTCTCAGATATATGGGAAATTTCTGCAACACAGACGGGGGCGGTGAAGAAGAGTAGAGAGGGGTGAGGAAAGAAAGAAGAGGAAAGAAAGGACAGAGGAAAGGGAAGAAGGGAGAGACACCAGGATAAAGAAAGGAAAAAATAGATTCAGGGGAAGTAGAGGCCACAGAGGGACGAGAAGAAAACAAGAGAAAAAAGTTTGCAAACTCAGATGTAGGAAGGTATAACAGTCATAATACAAGATCAGGGTACTATTGAAAATGAAAGGAACTCTTAATAAGAAACATGTTATAAGAAATATAAGATTATAAGAATATAATCTAGCCCTGGCCGGTTGGCTCAGTGGTAGAGCATCGGCCTGGTGTGCAGAAGTCCCGGGTTCGATTCCCGGCCAGGGCACACAGGAGAAGCGCCCATCTGCTTCTCCACCCCTCCCCCTCTCCTTCCTCTCTGTCTCTCTCTTCCCCTCCCGCAACGAGGCTCCATTGGAGCAAAGATGGCCCAGGTGCTGGGGATGGCTCCTTGGCCTCTGTCCCAGGCGCTGGAGTGGCTCTGGTTGCAACAGAAGCGACGCCCTGGAGAGGCAGAGCATCGCCCCCTGGTGGGCAGAGCGTCGCCCCCTGGTGGGCATGCTGGGTGGATCCCGGTCGGGCGCATGTGGGAGTCTGTCTGTCTCTTCCCATTTCCAGCTTCGGAAAAATGCAAAAAAAAAAAAAAAAAAAAGAATATAATATAAAAACTTATAGAGAAATACACAGGTTTGGGCAAAAGTAGTTTTATAGTTGTGAGTGTGTAAAACTGTTTATTCTTATATTATTATGTAGTAATTATGGTTATTTTTTGTTCAAACAACTGCAAACCTACTTTTGCCCCACCATGTATATACATATATACAAATATTGAGTATATATACACATATGTTTGATAAATATATATTATTTGTTTTTTGCACCACATGACTATTTTAAATATTTGTATATTATTTAAATAAACTCAAGTTCACTACTAAGATAATCTGACATCTTGGGCTTCCTGTTGTGATGCATTAAGAGAGATTCGATATCAATTGTCAAAACTGTTTAATCTCAATTTGATGATGGGAAAATGGTCACATCTACAAATTGACAATCTATAAAATAACTGACATTTAGCCTGCAAAAATGATCTTACCAGAAAGACAACCTGAACACTGCTCTAGATTAAAAGAAACCAAAGAACCTTGAGTCCCCCAAAAACTGAAAAAGAAAAATTCCACTCTGAAGACTATTAGGGAAAATCTGAACATAGACTGTATATTGATACACAGTCGTGTATGTACACTCTAGAATGCATTTAAATCAAGTTAGCTATGCCTCCAGGGGAAGATGTTTTTAACTTGGACTTCTATACCCAGCCAAACTATTAATAGTAGGACATAATGGCAAGCTTATTTTTCAACACACATTTTAGGCCTGGAAGAACTCAAGAGTTTCACTTTCCATGCAGTCTGTCTAAGAAATCCACTGGTGGCCATGCTTCCAACAACTGAGAAGGGGGGGTGTCCCAGAAACAGGCCATGAGGAGCCGTTCCACCACATCCACATGACATCAGGAACCCAGAGAACCCTGTGATCACCTTCAGGGGGAAAAATGATACAATAGAAGAGATATTGTGAGGTGCAGCTACAGCACACGGAGAAAGAATGATGGATCGGTGTGTACAACATTATGCAAGTGAAAAAAAAGAAAGCTAAATGGCTTTCAGGAGGTAAAACAGCTTTTTCAAGAAAGCGAATAATAAAACACATCAACACAGAGCTGTCTGCGGCGAGTTCTGGTTTCACTAAAAGTTAGCCAGCTGATATTTTAGGAAGATGGGGGAGATAATTTGGGGTTGATGATGCAGGTGAATTGAATTTTCATTTCTGTTAAATGGACCATCAAGGAAAATAATTATAAGAATATTACTGGGAAATATGAAGACAGCCATGAAAAAAAGAAAAAAGAAAGTTCAAACTGTTTGCAACTGAGTAGCAGGACTGAAAATTATGTGTTTAAAGAATGTATAGTATATAGGCCCTGGCCAGTTGGTTCAGTGGTAGAGCGTCGGCCTGGCGTGCGGAAGTCCCAGGTTCGATTCCTGGCCAGGGCACACAGGAGAAGCACCCATCTGCTTCTTCACCCCTCCCCCTCTCCTTCCTCTCTGTCTCTCTTTTCCCCTCTCGCAGCCAAGGCTCCATTGGAGCAAAGATGGCCCGGGTGCTGGGGATGGCTCCATGGCCTCTGCCTCGGGCACTAGAATGGCTCTGGTCGCAACAGAGTGACGCCCCTGATGGGCAGAGCATCGCCCCCTGGTGGGCATGCCGGGTGGATCCCGGTCGGGCGCATGTGGGAGTCTGTCTGCCTCCCCATTTCCAGCTTCAGAAAAATACAAAAAAAAAAAAAAAAAAAAAAAAAAAAGAATGTACAGTATATATTATTTGGATGTTTTCCTTAGTGTGTTTTTTGTAATAGCAGAGCCTGAGACAGAGACTTAGGTGTGAGTAGTATTTTTTTGTAATGTGGTTCTTGGGACAAGAGTCAGGGTTAGTGAAGCAGAGCAGGAATATAATCATATCTAGGCCCTGGTCTATTAGCTCAGGCAGTTAAGAGCATTGTCCTGAAACAACAAGATTGCAGGTTCTATCCCCAGTCAGGACACACATGAGAAGCAACCAAAGAATGCATGACTGAGTGGAACAACAAATGAATGCTTCTCTCCCCTTCCCCCCCCCCCTCTCCTTTCCTCTTTCTGACTTTCTAAACATCAATAAAAATTATGCCCTGGACAGATAGCTCGGTTGGTCAGAGCATTGTCTCGGGGTGCTAAGGTTGCTGGTTGATTCCCCATCCTGAGTACACACAGGAGCAACTCAATGTTCCTGTCTCTCTCCCTGCCTCTCTATCTCAGAAAAAAGAAAGACAGAAAGAAAGAGAGAGAGACAGAGAGAGAGAGAGAGAGAGAGAGAGAAAGAGAGAGAGAAGGAAGGAAGGAAGGAAGGAAGGAAGGAAGGAAGGAAGGAAGGAAGGAAGGAAGGCAGGAAGGAAGGGAGGGAGAGAGAGAGAGAAAAAAAGAGAAAGGAAATGAAGGAGGAAAGGGAGAGAGAGAGAAAGAGAAAGAAAGAAAGAAAGAAAGAAAGAAAGAAAGAAAGAAAGAAAGAAGAAAGAGAAAGAAAGAGAGAGAAAGAAAGAAAGAAAAGAAAGAAAGAAAGAAAGAAAGAAAGAAAGAAAGAAAGAGAAAGAAAGAAAGAAAAAGAAAAGAATGACATCTAACACAAGGGTATATTGTAGTTGATCTCTGTGAAGGTAACTAGGAGTTCAGTATATAGCCAAGATGGAAAAGTATACTGAGATGCAGAACAGTCAGTATTTCAGTCAGAATTGAAATGAAAACCCAGTATTAAGGGCTAATTTTGTTTGTTCATATAATCAGAAAAACCCATTACTTAAACAAATGGGAGTCAAAGATACTTGAGCCTACACCATAAATCTCCTTGAGCATCCAATTTCCCGGACCATTTCCAGAGTCAACCCTTTTCTCTACCTTCAGTAGTACATTCTGCATACAGTTTGCCAAATTCTCTGCCTTTCCGATGCAAAAACAAAAATGGTACGGAATGGGGTCCAGAGGGTAGGTGGGCTTCTCACCTCACCCCTGCTAGACTCTGTGTGTGATTGTTAAAAGGAACCAGGTGTCTCAGAGTTTCAAAGTTGTTTTTTTTTATTTTATCCTGAAATAGGATTAGAATCACTTCTGATTTCCATCTGGTATCACTCTGTCCACTAAGCAAAGACATGTACAGAAGGCCTTCATAGAGGGTTCCCAGCTGCAAAGTCACCTGGGCTCCGTGCAGAACTGCCCTTTGAGGACTGTTCTATAGATACATTGTGGCACCAGCTGAAGGCATCCTCTCTGAAAGCGGTTTCGAAAGCAACGCCAAACATCACTGGCATTACTTGTTCATTTCCCATTCATTTTCTTTCCAAGTAGCGCCGACACTGACAATCGCAATTTGCATGACTTTCCTCCCCACTGGACCCTGCATCAGGGACAGCAGTGAACTAAATAGGGACAGAAAAGGGGCATCAAAATTTTTGACTTAATTTATAATTTGGATGCTGTCCCATAAGTGCTAGCCAACCTTAGTAGAATACTTAGCATATTAATACCTCCTCGTTGTGGCTGTGTTTTCATTTTTAATAACACTATAATGGGCAGTGGTCCGTCTGCAGCTGCTTCCGTTGCATGTATAATTTATTTCCATATACTAAAATGTTACTGGTGTGGTTTTTTTAAATGTATTATTTTGTTTTAACCATTAGTAGAGGGTAAGAAAATTGACCTCTTAAAGAACAAAAGTTTAACAATAGTTGAACTGGCTAGAAGGTGGATAAGTAATAAAATATGAATCTACCTAGTGAGGATTTAGAGTTGGAAACATTAGTACAAACTCGTGTTTAGCTTAATATAGATACAGACGTTTGCATATACAAATAGGTAGAGGTATGTGTCTATGCATAGGTCAGCATACACATAGACACTTGCTAATTCCGTCCGCTGAGAATGGCCACCAAGCAATGCCACCCAGTATAGCAAACATATTTGGGCCCAGATCTTGATTTTTTAAACCCTTCTCTAATAACTGGAACCAGAATTCCTTAAAGAAATGGATGTTTCTCGACCTGGGACCCTAAAAATACAAGATGAGCCTAGAGCTTCTTTTAGCAACAGCAAGTTAAGGACAGGAGTGCTCCAATCCAAAACACAGCAAACAACACAACACGTGGGTGGGCTGGTTAAGAGCCAACTCAGAGAGTCCACCATGGGCAACCTGCAATAATTTTAGCAATAAAATAATGTTTGCTCATGCAACTCATAATGTAAAATAATTATCAACGACTCCATGCTGGTATACATAAAATTATTGAATAAACAAATTAAGTGGAGTGACTATACAAATATTCTGTGAAGAGTTTCATATAATTTCTGTAGCTATACTGTCCTCAAAGAGGGGAGCATAACCCTGCAGTCCTTATGGAGGTGGCAGGGGTGGGGGACACTGAACACAGTGACTCCCTTTTGAAGAGTGAAGTGTGAGAAGGGGGGACCTTAACACTGGGATGAAAATAGCACTTTACCTCTGGGGTCTCCACACCAAAGTCACAGGGCCCCCGTCTTACCAGGAGGAAACATGTCACACAAATCCCAATTGAGGGGTGTTCCAAAAAACAGCTCATCTGTCACGGTCGTCAAAAGCAAGGACAGTCTAAGCTGTCTCAGCCAAGTGGAGACTGAGGGGACATTGCAGCTGAAATTAACACGGTATTCTAAACGAGACCCTGGACCAGAAAAGGGGCATGAGGAAAAAGTAAGGACATTTGAATGAAGTGTGGACCTCAATAGTAATGTATCAATAGTGGTGGTTAATTTCCTCCCCATGTACCATACGAATAGAAGGTGCTAACAATAGGGGAAACTGAGTTCTGAGGAGATGGGGCCTCTCTAGTGCCTGCCATTTTCCTGTCATTGTGAAAGTATTCAAGAATGTAATTTGAAAATAAAGTATCTGAAGCAGGTATTTATTGAGTCCCGTGGCTTGTGGAACTGCACAGCCTTTGTGTTTTAGGGAAACTGAGAGCCCCCGAAGCCAATCAGGAAGAAGAGAGTCATGGTGCCCGTATCACAGTCAGGGAAAGGGAAACACATTTAAAATCTACAGGTACCAGAAATACCCTTAAAACTTTTAGATGCATCGCCATCAGATTTCTGCTCAAATTCGCCTTTACAGAGACGGTGTACCTAACCATCCTCTTGAAAGTAGCTCAGTCTTCTCCATCTCTCTGTCTCACCTGGATTCAGTTTTTTCTCTTCATAGCCCTGACTACCCCTGACAGCATGCATGCGTATTGTCCTGTTTTCCTCCCCAAATACAAGATACCCGAGGGGAGGGACTCCGCACGTTTTCTTTCCTTTGCTGTTGTATCCCAACTGCCTATAGAGCCGATAGAAAAGGCACTTAATAAATATTTGCTGCATGCATGGCTATGTTATTTCTGACCCCCCCCAAACTACTACATCCTTAAATATAATTGAAACAGAGGGCTTCTATATGACAAGTACTAAATTATTATAAATGCTAAAAATTTATTTTTGCCCTGGCCGGTTGGCTCAGCCGTAGAGCGTCGGCCTAGCATGCGGGGGACCCGGGTTCGATTCCCAGCCAGGGCACATAGGAGAAGCGCCCATTTGCTTCTCCACCCCCTCCCCTCCTTCCTCTCTGTCTCCCTCTTCCCCTCCCGCAGCCAAGGCTCCATTGGAGCAAAGATGGCCCGGGCGCTGGGGATGGCTCCTTGGCCTCTGCCCCAGGCGCTGGAGTGGCTCTGGTCGCGGCAGAGCGATGACGCCCCGGAGGGGCAGAGCATCGCCCCCTGGTGGGCAGAGCGTCGCCCCTGGTGGGCGTGCCGGGTGGATCCCAGTCGGGCGCATGCGGGAGTCTGTCTGACTGTCTCTCCCCGTTTCCAGCTTCAGAAAAATACAAAAAAAAAATTATTTTTATATATTTTGGCTATTTTGTACTCTGAAATAGTTGATCAGTCCATACAAGAATATACCAAGACTGAATATTATAGAAAAGACATTTTAAAAGTCACATACATTAGAGGGAGATTTGGGGGGCTCCGCCACCCCCAACCCATTTCAACTATAGCAGCTATACTTGTGTTTAAAAATAACGTTCACTCTATCAAAAGGGTGTTGGGGCTTTAGAAAGTTTAAAACCACTCATACGAAGCTAGTAGAAGACACATTTTTTTCACATGACTGTAATAAATTGAAACATAAGAATTTAGAGTGTGTTATATATTCAATACTGTTCTAGGATTTAAAAATAGAAAACTGATTAAATAATGAAAGCTATTACCTTTGCCTTTACAGAGTTTATTGAGTGCTTGTATGTCGGAGAGTCAGAATTAATATGCACACAATACTATAAGCAATACAAAATATTATTGATTTAAATACAAAATGTAAGCCCTGGCTGGCTGGCTCAGTGGTAGAGCATCAGCCTGTGGTATGGAAGACCTGGGTTCAATTCCCAGCCAGGGCACACAGGAGAGGCGCCATCTGCTTCTCCTCCCCTCCCCCTCTCCTTCCTCTCTGTCTCTCTCTTCCCCTCCCATAGCCAAGGCCCCATTGGAACAAAGTTGGCCCGGGTGCTGAGGACGGCTCCATGGCCTCCACCTCAGGCACTAGAATGGCTCTGGTTATAACAGAGCAACGCCCCAGATGGGCAGAGCATCGCCCTTTAGTGAGCTTGCCAGGTGGATTCCGGTCGGGTGCATGTGGGAGTCTGTCTCTCTGCCTCCCTGCTTCTCACTTCAGAAAAATACTAAATAAATACAAAATGTAATGTGTTTCATATGTTATATGACTTTGAGGATGGGGATATTAT